>NC_041397.2:26390736-27065942 GCF_900747795.2 Erpetoichthys calabaricus
CTTCTTGTTAGAGTGCATAGCCCATTCAAATCACATCCAGGTCAAGTGGAAGCCCTGCAAAGTAGGGATCATGGATTTCTGCAGCACTCCCTGGCAGGAACCTGACAAGGCTGCCTCATGTGACTACAGTTCTCAGCTTGCATTGCAGGTATCCACACAGCTATTGTCGCTCAGGGATGCTGACACCTAGCATGTCAGGGGAGCATGTAGCCCAGACAGGTTGTCCACCCCTGTCCTCTCATCACACTGGCCTCCTGCTTGGGCATAATTTCTCAGTCTAACCCTGCCGGTACAAAAGCCTACCCACTTCAGCACTGCCATCTCATGGCTAAGGCAGGGCAATCTTTGCCTTCCCTCTTGTGCCTCCTGTCCAGGTTATGAACCTTTCCCCATTCAGCTATCACAGTAATTATAAAATAAAGAAGGAAGAAGAAGAAGAATGGTCACAACCTCAGACCACTTTTTCAAACCACACCTGCTGACACTTGGCACTCATGGTACTCACAGAGACTTTAATCCATCCGGAGAACATAGAGATGACAGAAACACCACCAATTTCAACTTTTCCCATACCTGACATTCTACTGGAAATGGAGAGGGGACTGGTAAGCTGACTTCAAAATGAGTACATTTCACACCCCTTGACAATTTCCATGACAACACTACTTTTAAGTACCACGTGATCACTGTGCTCTGCCCTCTTAACATTTACATTGTTGTTCTCTATTACACTAAGGAACTTCCTTGGTGACTGGATGTGTTACTTCTATACATCACAGAAAAAAACAGCTCAGTTCTAATGCTATGGGACCTAAACTTTGACCTGAAACTCTACATTCTACCATCTCCTTCACCTCCTGTCTTCCTCTACCTGATGTAGCTCCACACCCCACCAACTAACAAAGCTGGAAAACGTCTGGACTTGTTCTGTCACATACAATTAGGTCCATAAATATTTGGACAGAGACAACTTTTTTCTAATTTTGGTTCTGTACATTACCACAATTAATTTTAAATGAAACAACTCAGATACAGTTGAAGTGCAGACTTTCAGCTTTAATTCAGTGGGGTGAACAAAACGATTGCATAAAAATGTGAGGCAACTAAAGCATTTTTTTAACACAATCCCTTCATTTCAGGGGCTCAAAAGTAATTGGACAAATTAAATAACTGGAAATAAAATGTTCATTTCTAATACTTGGTTGAAAACCCTTTGCTGACAATGACAGCCTGAAGTCTTGAACTCATGGACATCACCAGATTCTGGGTTTCCTCCTTTTTAATGCTGTGCCAGGCCTTTACTGCAGCGGCTTTCAGTTGCTGTTTGTTTGTGGGCCTTTCTGTCTGAAGTTTAGTCTTCAACAAGTGAAATGCATGCTCAGTTGGGTTAAGATCAGGTGACTAACTTGGCCATTCAAGAATTTTCCACTTCTTTGTTTTAATAAACTCCTGGGTTGCTTTGGCTATATGTTTTGGGTCATTGTCCATCTGTATCATGAAATGCCGCCCAATCAATTTGACTGCATTTAGCTGGATTTGAGCAGGCAGTATGTCTCTGAACACCTCAGAATTCATTCGGCTGCTTCTGTCCTGTGTCACATCATCAATAAACACTAGTGTCCCAGTGCCACTGGCATCCATGCATGCCCAAGCCATCACACTGCCTCCATCGTGTTTTACAGATGATGTGGTATGCTTTGGATAATGAGCTGTTCCACGCCTTCTCCATACTTTTTTCTTGCCATCATTCTGGTGGAGGTTGATCTTGGTTTCATCTGTCCAAGGAATGTTTTTCCAGAACTGTGCTGGCTCTTTTAGATGTTCTTTAGCAAAGTCCAATCTAGCCTTTCTATTCTTGAGGCTTATCAGTGGCTTGCACCTTGCACCTGCACCTGTATTTACTTTCATGCAGTCTTCTCTTTATGGTAGACTTGGATATCAATACGCCTACCTAAGGGGTTTCTCTTTACCATGGAAATGATTCTGTGATCATCCACCACTGTTGTCTTCCGTGGACGTCCAGGTCTTTTTGTGTTGCTGAGTTCACCAGTGCTTGCTTTCTTTCTCAGGATGTACCAAACTGTAGATTTTGCCACTCGTAATATTGTAGCAATTGTAATTGTTCTCGGATGTTTTTTTTCTGTTTTCGCAGCTTAAGGATGGCTTCTTTCACCTGCATGGAGAGCTCCTTTGACCGTATGTTGTCTGTTCACAGCAAAATCTTCCACATGCAAGCACCACACCTCAGATCAACTCCAGGCCTTTTATCTGCTTAATTGATAATGACATAATGACGGACTTGCCCACACCTGCCCATGAAATAGCCTTTGAGTCAATTGTCCAATCACTTTTGAGCCCTTGAAATGAAGGGATTGTGTTAAAAAAAATGCTTTAGTTGCCTCACATTTTTATGCAATCGTTTTGTTCACCCCACTGAATTAAAGCTGAAAGTCTGCACTTCAACTGCATCTGAGTTGTTTCATTTAAAATTCATTGTGGCAATGTACAGAACCAAAATTAGAAAAAAGTTGTCTCTGTCCAAATATTTATGGACCTAACTGTAAGTTTAACCTTGCAAATACAGGTTTCACTCCTCCAATCGCTTTTTCTTTCAGTTTTCTCTGCTACTCACACTGCTGCTCCTCCCCTTGTGTCCTTCTCAGCACCTCCACTCCTACTCACTCACTCACCCATTCACTTCCCTTCTATAGTTTCTTCTGTTCTCCTTCCTCCTGACCACTTCTCATTCAATGTTATTGTTGCCAATGACACCCTGTGCTCATCTTTCCCCACATATTTTGACACCATCAGTCTTCTCTCCTCCAGGCCTGCATGTGAAACAGCCATGGTTGTGCAGTTTAAGGACCACATTTTGGACAGCTGAAAGGAAATTGTGGAAGCTGAAGGCCCCAACTGATCTCGGGAAATATCAATCTTTTTTACTGTCTTTCTCTTTGGCCACTTACTGTACTTCTTCATTTCAGAATTCATTGTGTATATTTATCACCATCTTGATTATCAGCTTCCTTAGATAGGAGGCAGTTTTTGTGTATTTTTTGCCCTGTGTTCTAATGACCCCTTGTTTTGTTTTAAGGGTTTGATGTGATGAATCCATGCTGACAGTCTCACTTCCTAAGCCTTAGCCCATGTCAACAAGTCTAGAAGCTCAACCACTGCTAATTGCTATGTGCCATAAAGAGGTATTAAGCACAGGAAGTCTGAGATATTTAATGTTCTACTAGATATGAAGAACAATAAAAAAAACAAATATCAACAGAAACAAAACTAAAGCCATACACTCTACGTTTGGAACCCTTACTCAGTTCTGTTTGTAAGCTAAGGAGTACACAATCCAAAATGTAAAAAAATAGAGAAAATTTCATAAAAATACATCAGACATCTCCAAAAACCTTACGCTTTTTCATGCTTGTATCATTTTTCGGTTGATCTGTTGCTGTAATTTGGGTTTAACATTCAGTTGATAGAAACTTACAAATAAACACCAATGTTGTAACAAAGTAAAAAATAAACATACCACCAGGAAACAAGATAATTAATTATTAACTGGCAAACAAGATAGACACTGAACAAAGAAGCAATAAATCCCTAGTTAGGCTAAGGAGCATCCAAAACAATTAGTATGAGGTTCCTAAATTTAAAAAATAATTTAATTTTAATTAATTTAATAAAAAGTATTTTAGCATTAGAAAGCACTAAACAAAAAGAAACTAAAGGCCACGTCACATTGGATGACTTTATCAGATGTAGCCTTCATTTACATAATCTTAACAAGTTGGGGGAGGTCAGAGGCTCACTATCATGAAGGTCAGTTACCTTGGTCTGACATACCATACCTAGCGACTCAGTCCAACCAGTCCACGATTTGCCCTAATCAAAATCAAGTTTGATTTTGTCTTTAGCTGTAGGGGTGGGCTCTGTGGGAAAGAGAGCTGACAACCAGTGAATGTTCATCCGAAATGCAGTTCGGAGGAAGAAGGAACTTTGGTGATTTGGACCTCAAAAACAGAAGAGAAGTTTGTCTGTCTCATGTCTCAAGTCTCATGCTTTACATGCCACAACAGAATGGAGAAAAGAAAAAAAAGAGCAGAGACTGCAGCTGGTCTCATCGTACCTGTTAACCCTTCATACAACACCGGCTCCATCAGGCAGCTCGCTATTGGCGGTCAGAAAAAGGGATGAACTAGAATGTGCTGGAAAGTCGTCACACAGTCGCATAATTTGACATGCCCATTAATTTTCAGTTGTGAAAATTGACGTGGTCCGGGATGAGCTCAGCAACTGCGATCGACAAGTCTGACATAGCCTATGACCTAAAAGTAACATAATATGAAATCAGTCAGTTTAAGCATAAATAGTAATACTCAAAAACCTTAGATTTAGTTATAATATATTACACAAAAGCAAAATTAAAAACTTGAAAACACCTTAGAACCAAAACAGAACAGCTCAACTACAGTAGTGGCCAAATGTTTTGGCAGTGACACAAATGTCTTTTAAAAACTTCGTTACTTCAGCATTTTCATATTTTTTTACAAGTTTCTATGGTATACTGAAGAACAATTATAAACATTTCATAAGTTTCAAAGCCATTTATTGGCAAATACATCAAATTTATGTAAAGAGTCAATATTTACAGTATTGACCCTTCTTCTTCATAACTTCTGCAATTTGCTATGACATGCTGCATACCAGCTTCTGGGCCAAATCCAGACTGACGGTCAACTATTCTTGCATTTTTAGTTCTTGGAGTTGATCACAATTTGTGGACTTCTGCTTATCCACCCGCTTTTTGAGAACTGACCACAGGTTCTCAATGGGATTAATATCTGGGGTGTTTCCTGACCAAACTTTCAATGTTATTGTCTCTAACCCTCTTCGTTATCATTTTTGCCTTGTGACATGGTGCTGCATCATGCTGGAAAATACACAGATCATCAACAAATTGTGCCTGGATTGTTGGAAGAAGTTGCTCTTAGAGGATGTTTTAATACCATTATTTATTTATGGCAGTGTTCTTGGGCAGAATTATGAGTGGGCCCACTCCCTTGAATGAGAAGCAACCCCACACATGGATTGCCTCACCTTTTCCTTCTGCAGACAATTGATTTTCCAGATGTCCCAAACAGTCAGAAGGAGGATTCATATGAAAAAATAACTTTGCACCAGTCCTCTGTTGTCCAATTCTTGTACCTCCAGCAGAATTTCAGTCTGTCCTTGATGTATTTTTTGGAAAGAATCAGCTTCTTTGCTGCCATTCTTGACACAAGGTCGTTGTCCAAAAATCTTCACCTCACCGTGCATGCAGATGCACTCACACCCACCTGCTGCCAATACTGAGCAAGCTCTGCACTGGTGACAACACGATTCTGTTGCTGACTCCTCAGGAGGAGACGGTCTTGGCGCTTGCCGGACACTTTTAGCTAATCATTTTGTGCAAGGGCCAAAATAAGTGAAATAGTTTTTTGTGATAAAGTTAGCTTTTTATGTTAATAAACCTCTTCGCAATAAATTAATATGCATCCGATCACTTTGCACAATAATATAAAAGCAATGTGGATTACCACCACAAAAACTGAAGCCACAAATTTTGCAAAGCACAACACTTGTGTCTCTGCCAAAACTTTTGGCCATTACTGTACTTTACAAATCCAAATCAAAAACTGTTATACTATCATATTTGAATGAGGAGAATTCAAGAAGACCGACAACACAATAAAAATTTCCCCCTCATATTTCCATAAACAAGAAAAATACTCACATATAGTAACCAAGGGATCATTATTCAGCACCCACCCAAAAATAAGATCACCATTTTTCAGCACAGTACTGGGACCCACCAACAATCCAGCTTTTACATGTGAAAGCTTCCAAGGGGAAGAATACTTATTATATTTAATAACTAAGCTCTTCCTTTTTAATTTAAGAACATAGATTTATAATAAAATGGCACCTACTTATGGAACTGTATAAAAAGTGGCCTTGTGCTTATAAAATCTGAGAAGTTGTTGAACCAGTTCAAAAGAAAAAACGAACAAATGAGGGGCATAGATAAGTTAGCAGCTAAACATGCGCATGCCTAAATGCAAATGGAAAAAAGGAAACACCCAAAGAGACTATCATACAGATCAAGTGGATGGCAACATGAGTGCAGATCCTGAAAATGTTCTTCACATCATCAAAAGTGCAGAGTCTCTCATACAGTAAATTAAGCCAGTTTGAGGCAGGAGATCATGGGTTTTAACTGGCACCAGCTATAATGCTGGTTCCTGATTGGCACCCAGTGTAACTGTGATAGGCTCACTGTGACCGTGAACTGGATAAACAGGTTATGAAAAGGAAGGATGGGTATTGCGAAAGGCCACTGTGACATTGAATCATGGGTTTGAAAATGGAAGGATGCATGGCCATTCTTAATGTATAAATAAATAAATTTATGAAGGTTGCAGGTCAGCATAAAAAAGTTTAAAATCCACAAGTCATGTTCCACGCAAGTGACAGTTTTTTTATCTTAATGATTTTTATTTTTTTTTTAATCCCCTTGCTCAGCACTGTGACAGGTCATGTCACAATGCCATCACATGTTGACATGTTTGTGAATTTATTACTTAGTGAATGGGGACTGGAGCAGGTTGTGCCACAAGTAGCATGGTGGCATGTTAGTTAGGCCATTTTTGGTGTTCCAAGGCTGGTGTGGCTCAGTGGGGAGTGAAGTAGAGTGATCTATGGGAAAGTGTGCACACATGAATTAGAGCGACAGCGATAATAATGAATAGTATTTCATACCAGTGAGGGGAACCAGTGGGATGGCACTGTTAGCACACTGACGTGGCACAATTGGGAAGACAAGTTAGAACAACTGGGAGTGAATGTGCATTTCCCGGAGGCAGTATTTAAGGCCTTAGGGTGACACCACTGTAGTAGTCTGAGTAGTCAAAGTCTGAGCCTTCTGCCGGAGGTGTAAAGAGTGGTCTTCTTGAAAGGTTTGTTTGGAGTCTTTAATGTTCTTATATCTTGCGATTCAGAATCTGACCTGATAAACAAACTGGAGAAAGAGCAGGGAGGAGAGATTTTCAGACCGAATCCCGGTTTACAATGAAGAGGGGAACTGGAAGTTCTTCTTTTGACTTTTTCCAGTGCTACTACAGTATGTCCTTTTTGCAGCCTGGAAACCAAACCTGCACACAAAGATCTAAGTGATGCCTCACCAGTGCATTATAAAGTTTCAATATAACCTCCTTTGACTTGTTGTGCATCTTGTACTGAACTACAAGATGCCCATGGTTTGAAAGTTGCTGTGGCTGATGGCACAGGGAATCACAAGCACATTCTGTGTTACACCACGTACTATATAAACTGTCCTTTAATGCCAGCCAGTGGGTATTTTTTTATGCTGTCACTGGAAACTTATTGTGCTAATATGTTAGAAATTAATATTATTCCTATTCCTTGAATTGATCATTCATGCTAGGCCAATTCAGAGTCACTACATGACATAACCAGGATGCTGGAGAAATACCAGACTAAATGGGAGGAAACATACCCTCAACTTGAGGAAACAATAAGAACTCCAAATAGCCGTTGTACAGGCCTGATTTCAAATCCTTGACCGTGGAGTGCTAATACAACACTAATTATTGCACCTCTTTGCTATTCAATCATAGTTATTTGTTTTAAGGTTTTGAAATGTGCTGGCTTCAGGGACAGGTTTGCTAGATTGGTTCAAATTTTATACAACATTGTGGGCAGCAAGATCAATATAAATGGGCATCTGACTGACTTGGTTGAACAAAGGAAGGGAGTGCAGCAGGGCTACCCACTTTCTTCTCTCCTTTATGTATGGTAACTAGTTGCTACCTAAATATGGAGCAGACAGGACATGGTCAGCCATAGACTACCTGGGAGTGGAGGGGAAATAGTAAAAATGTTTCCACATATACAGTGTCACACACATACACTTAGGAGGCAGTCAATAAGCCCAGAGGTGAGTGAAATATCGTGAGACAAGGGGTTGATTTGCGGTACTAACACTTCTCTCTCTTTCTCGCCAGACAAAAAGAGAAAAGTAACCTACCTTCCATACTCCTGGTTTCCAAGATGGCCATCAAACATCACTTCCACCTCCGGTTCCCCCTGATGACGTAATTTCTGGCTCCATCTCAATGATGCCACATCGGGTCTCCAGAAGATGACATCACTTCCACTACATCAATTCCGGGTCCTTCTGATGATGTCGCAACCGTCTGCCAGTCATCTCCTGCCACATCGTTTCTGTCCACCATTTTGTTACAGTACAAAAACACCATCATTTTAATCCATGTTTGTCATCTGCTGTAAGTAGTATTTGATCAACCAGTCTTTCCCTTTTTACTTTCTTTTGTCCATTGGACATTATACAGAGACAGTCCCCAACACTTTCCCTTTGTGGAAGCGTTATTATTTTCATTACTGCAGATGATTTGATTTTGTTTCCAATAGAAGACTGGGACCTGGTTGTGAATTTAGAGACTTTTGAGATCATTGAGAAGGCCATGGCTTCAAGAGTGAATAAGGCAAAGTCCTGATAAATGGGCAGGAAGGACTAACACTTCCCTGGGGCGTCAGGTGAAGCAACAATGTATCAGAAATTTAGGAGTGATTTTTTTCAGGGAAGATACAGTGATGATTGGTTGAAACTCGTGTGGAAAGGAAGACATTTGTCTTTTCTTGGAAAGGCGCTAGTGTAATAAGTGTAAAGTGTAAGTTTAATATGTCACTTTTCTCTGTGCAAGTATATTTTATAAATCTACCTTTTTCTACTCACATGCACAGTTGACACAGGCCCAGATTTAGCACAGGGGTTAACTGCTAGGCCAGTATTATAAGACAAGACAGTTAGGGACAACTGTGAAATGGGCAGTCAGACTGAGGACCATTGTATACTATTTTTGTGTGTCAAAGTCAGCATGAAACTACTGTATATCCTCTTTTGCCTTGTTTGGAATGGCATGATTCACCTAAGTGAGGGCCTGCACATGAAGAAAGAGCATTAGCCTTGGAACATTGCCCGGCACCTTTGAAGCCGACAGACAGATGGAAAATTTCTATGTGATTTCTTACCGCCGTATCACTAAGGGAGGGGTATCGCCTTTTATATTATATCTATATAGTGCTCAGGTTATGTAACACGCCGCAATTACAAAAGAACTCATTCCAACAAGGGAGCTAATGCCCCCTGCTGGATACAGCTGGTTGTTAAGGCTGATGTCTTGCCAACCTGCCTCTACTTGCGAGAAGTTTTTCCATTGTCTAGAGTGCTTGGTAGATCGATAAGATAAAAGATTTTCCATTTAGCATAGGGAGGGAAGTACCAACATATCAGACTCATTGGTATGGAAAGAAAGGTAAACGAAGGAGATGGGGGCATTGTTGATATCTAACTGAAAATGGATTGCATTTATTAGGCTGTGACCTGTAACACTCTTGCCACTATTGAGCCTGTATTTTTTTACAAATGCCAGTATTTGACATCATTCTAATTGATGAGTGCTATGAGATTTGTATCTGTCTGGAACAATGCGATTCTGAGGGCTGAGTACAGACAACCTCATTATCAGTATTTTGTGGACTTAAAGAACAAAATATGGGCAGGTGTCATTTTTCATGGATTACCATCAATTGTACAAGGTATTAGGTGGAAAAAGGCTGAAACGGGAGGAGAGAAAGGACATTTGGGTCAGAATTCACTGCAAAGTTTTGGATAATAGTGCAAAAGATATGAACTGGCAATTGGTATGGGGGGTAATTGTCCACAAAAGATAGACTGTATAAGTATTGGCTCATAAGGACAAAAACCTGCCGACGTCAAGGGTGTAAGGAGGAGGAAACAATCAGACATGTATCTTGAGAATGTACTGTATGTGAGTAAAACCTTAGGGCCAAGGGACATGTGATGAGAGAGGTTTGTGGTGTTCCAAAATTTAAATAAATGATCGGCAGACCCGGAGTGTGCAGGCTGCAGGCAGGTGCAGGTGCACATTTGAACATGCAGGCACTGCTCCGAGGTTGATCGGGGTGCTTGTCTGATCATGCATTCACATGCAAATGTGAAAAGGTAAGTCAAGTGCTTCATTCACACCTCGAATTTGATGAAGGATAGCACCTGCACTGACTTGACTCTATAAAGGAAGCTTACATGCAAAATCAGAAGGGAAAAAAAGAGAGAAGGAGGTTAAAGGAAAGAATGACAAACACCAGTGTGCGGTAGAAAGGAGGAAGGTAGCTGGAGGAGCATATGGCTGATGCTAATGGGGCTGAAGAGAGTCACTTCAGCCTGGCACTTTGCTCGGGGGCTCTTGCATAAGGCCAGGGAGTGGTAGGAGTCGGAGGAGCGAGGCGAGGCTTGGTGCGGCACCCTGCCGGGAGTCTGTGATGGCAGTAGGGGATCGAGCCCAGTTAAAAGGTTGTCCGTGCCTGTCGGAAGGATGTCTCCTCTGGCTGCAGGATCCCATTTCAGGTAAGCAGAGGAGACGTTGAGTTTAAGAAGGAGGCACCTGGGATTGTGTGTTTTTAGAACTGTTTCCTGCATTGTGATTTAACCTTGTTTTTATGGATCTATTTATAGGGTATTTTGACCTTTTAACTTCCACTTTTTAAATGATTTGATTGGATAATTAATTGACTAATTTTTCAATCACAGCACTTTTGGACACAGTTTTTGTTTTAATTAAAAACATTGAATCACTTTGCACCAAACACTTGCTGATTGTGTGTGTCCTCATTTGCCTGGCACATCCTTGGGTACGTTAATTAGTGGTTCTGGGTTCAAGAGGATCCTGGAAACAGCCAGGGAAAATGGAGCAAACTCAGACCCTCTCAGGACAGAGAAGCTTAATAAAAGAGAGGCATTTTTGGTTTAAGTTGGGTTAAAAAGGGAAATTGGAAGGTGAGATCCACATAATGGATCTAGAAAGGCAGCAAGTATTCAATTCTGGGTGCTGAAAGAGATAAGAGGAAGGGTTCAAAGAGACATTGAAAGGGCAGGGCTTTGCTGCCATCAAAGAGAAGTGGAAGGAACGGATGGATTGATGTGCTCTCTGAAGAAAATGTGTCGCTGATATGTAAGAAGCTGTTTTCCTGCTATGATGTAATTTGTATGTAGTTTTTGAAGAGCTAGTTTTGTACAGTTTTGAAATTTCAAAATAAAATATATTAATAAGAAAAAAACCTCATTGCCATTCCCTACTTTAAAGACAGACAAATAAATGCTGGAGATCTCTATATAAAAGAAAGTTGTGCTGCACACACATCGATAATTAATGAGACAAAGAGGTTGCTGGTCCAGTCCTCATTAATAATCCACTGCAAACCCCTCAGCAACCCCTCATGCCATTTTTGTTATTCCAAAAATGTGATAACTATAGTATTATGCAATTGTGATTTGTAAGTTAATTTTAATAAAAGCATCAAATAAATAAAAACACTAAACTGTGCTACTCTTTAGGCAGTTTCAGGTATGGGTAATGTAGGGAGTCCCATAACAACACATGTTTCATTCTTTCCACTTATGTTAATGGCTCAGCATAATGGTCTTTAAAAGCTATGAAAGTACATACAGTATACATTTAATAAAATACAGCATCATAATTCTTTCCATCAGTTTTTGTAATTTCTTTTTCCTATATTCACAGCCTTTTCACTGCCTGCTGATGGTTTTACTAATGAGAATCTTATTATGAGAAAAAGCTTAAAATTGATGCAGCACTTTATTATTCTAGTCTCCTCTTTATGAAGTAGTATCAAATGCTCTTCACCTTATTATAATACAGTATATGCCTTGGGTAAAAAGCATAAGCTATGCAAAACAGAGATTATTATTCTATTTAATGTAGCGTTTGGCCAAGAAAGAGTACTTGAACCTCAAATCTCATTAGAACAGCGGTGGATATTTGTTGACCTGTTTATCTGGATCTGTTATCTGTCAAAACACAGATGCCTTCATTATCCACAAATTAATTCAAAAGTGTTATGTAATTGATTTCAATTTAAAAGTTACAGGGTAAATTGATACATTATTCAAATAAATTGCATTCTTCACAGATCTTTCCTAAGGAGTAAAACACCTAAATCCTGCTTCATATTGTTTGCTAACCAGCTTTATTTTTTACACGCTGTTCCTTTCTGTCTCACAATAGCATTTGCCACTTGTAACTTCAGTATACAAGACATTTGATTCTTGGAAAAAAATTAAATTAAAATTCTCCCTTAAAGATAGGGTGAGAAGCTCAATCATCCGGGAGGGGCTCAGAGTAGAGCCGCTGCTCCTCCTCATCGAGAGGAATCAGATGAGGTGGCTCGGGCATCTGATCAGGATGCCTCCTGGACGCCTCCCTGGTGAGGTGTTCCGGGCACGTCCAACCGGGAGGGGGCCCCGGGGAAGACCCAGGACACCCTGGAGGGACTATGTCTCCCGGCTGGCCTGGGAACGCCTTGGGATTCCCCCGGAAGAGCTAGAAGAAGTGGCCGGGGAGAGGGAAGTCTGGGCATCTCTGCTCAAGCTGCTGCCCCCGCGACCCAACCTTGGATAAGCGGAAGAGGATGGATGGATGGATGGATGGATGGATGGATGGATGGATGGATGGATGGATGGAAAAAAATTAAAAAGTACACTGCCCTCCAAAATGTTTGGGACAAAGACACATTTTTCTTTCATTTACCCCTCTGCTCCACAGTATAAAATTATGAATCCAACAATTCAGATGTCACTAAAGTGCACATTATAGACTTTCATTAAAGGGTATTTGCATTCATTTCGGTTCACGGGATGTTGAAATGACACTACTTTTTATGCATGGTCTCATATTTCAGGGCACTGTAAAATTTTGGACAAAGCGATGGTTGGTGTATTAAAGCAGTTATATTTAGGACTTTCTCTTCTCGCTTGGAATGACTGCTTGAAATCTGCAGTTCATAGACATCACCGGGTGCTGAGGAGCTTCTCTGGTGATGCTCTGCCAAGCCTCTAATGCAGCCATCTTCAGCATAAGGCGGCTTATCCCCTTAATTTTACTCTTCAACAAGGCCTGCTCAATTGGATTTAAATTGGGCAATTTCCTTGGCCATTCAAGAATTTTCTGTTTTTTAACTTTGTGAAACTCCTGTGTTGCCTTAGCATACATGCCATACATGCTCAAGCCATAACACCTCCGCCGCCATTTTCAACAAATGAGGTGGTCTGTATTGGATCTTGGGCTGATCCTTTCTATCATGTTTGTCTCATCTGTCCACAAGACACTTTTTCCAGAATTCTGCAGACTCTATTAAGTCCTTTTTCACAAAATGTAATCTGGCCATCCTGTTTTTGTGGCTAACTAGTGGTTTGCATCTGGCCGTGTGGCCTCTGTGTTTCTGTTCGTGAAAGTTTCTGCCGATAGTCGTCTCTGACGCATCCACATCTGCCTCCTGAAGACTGTTTCTGATCTGTCAGAGAGGCGTTTGGGGGCTTTTTCTTTCTCATATATGAGGATTCTTCTGTCATCAGCAGTGGAGGAATCAAAAAATGGCCTACCAGTCCTTTTGCGATTACTTAGGTCATCAGTGCATTCTTTCTTCCTAAAGATATTCCAGACAGTTGATTTTGGTAATCCTAAGGTTTTACTGATGTCTCTATTGGTTTTAGTCTTGTTTTAAGCCTCATAGTGTATTTTTTAACTTTCATTGGCAAAGGCTTTGTCCTCATGTTCAACAATGGCAACTACATACGACAAAGGGTAGAAGCAGGCCTTGGAATGTTAAAAAGCACTGAAATAAGGGGATTGTGTATAAAAAGTGTTGTCATTTCTTCATCCTGTGACTAAAATGAATGCAAATACCCTTAACCCTTATGTGGCTATCGGGTATGTGGGATCCATTTTCAATGTTTCCTAATGTTTCCTGGTGTATTTTCTTTTAAGAGCATGTTAAGGGACAATTTTGTTTATAATTGTTATTCAGCATACCATAGAAACATGTAAAAAAAAAAAAAATCTGAAAATGCTGAAGCATTTGTGTCACTGCCAAAACTTTTGGCCCCTACTGCATTCTACTGTATATTGAATCAAAAAATGTTTGAAGTTTGAACCCGCTTCTCTTCTTCCTTTGATTTTTTTTTCTAATAAACCACATAGCTTCTAGAGATAAGAGAAGGGAGTGCAGTTTTTAGCCACAGGTGCAGTCAAACCTGAATTACAGACTACAGTTGGATCTCTGCAACAGGCTGGTAAGTGCGGCTTGATAGAGCAACAGCCAAAGTTCTAGAGATACGTAGTCAACATCTATATATATAATTCACTAAGTCCATGGCAAGCAAGACGCATGCAAGACAGAGCCACGCCTGCCAACTCACAGAGCCCCGCCCACCAACTCTAAGACCATGGGATACGCACGACAGAGCCCCGCCCACCAACTCTAACCCTCCTCCCGAGTCCACCCTCGCACTCGAGGCACACATCACCTCACCAAACACCGCCTCAGTCGCTTTCGTCTCTGCTACAGTCCACATGCACCTCTGAGCCACATTGACTTTTCATTGTTCTTTTCGGTTCCGGCTGCTTTTCTACATATAATCCACCAAGTCGCCCAACCATGGGATACGCACGCACGCAAGACAGAGCCCCGCCTGCCAACTCTAACCCTCCTCCCACGTCATGGGGTACACACGACAGAGCCCCGCCCGCCAACTCTAGCACTTACTGTCGCCGGTTGTATTAACAAGCAACCTTTGTGGCGTCACATGCATGTACTTACACTGACGACAAATATGACAGCTCTTCCTCACAAACAAGATTTCGCAAGACGGGAAATACGGAACAACTGCAACATTACCTTTACATTGTTTTCCTTTTATTTCTGATCCCTTTCAACAACTATGTGGACATCGACTTCTCAACTGTGACTCCGAAACAACTCAGTGCGTGAGCTATATTAAGCGTCACCAACGAAGACTCTCTACACCTTAATGAGCAGGTACTGAAACTTATCCCTACCGACGAAATAACTTTCACCAGCGTTGACTCCATCGTCACAGACAATCCCGCACATCAACTTTCATTCCCCAAAGAATTTCTTAGCAGTCTTACTCCCACTCGCATGCCTCCGCATAAACTCAAACTTAAAATTGGTTCAGTCATCATGCTTCTCAGAAACCTCATGCCAGCAAGAAGTCTCTGTAAAGGCACTAAACTAACTGTTACCAGCATTCACCGCAATGTACTAGAGCAGGGGTAGGCAACGTCGGTCCTGGAGTGCCACAGTATGTGCAGGTTTTTGTTCCAACCCAGTTCCTTAACGAGAACTCAATTATTGCTGATGAAGCACATATTGCTTAAGTGACATTTTAATGCTTCATTTTAGTGGTCTCGCTTGTTAAGGTTCTCCAACCTTAATTGCTTATTTCAATCTTAAACTGCTGCATTCAGTGTTTTAATTGCTCCTTATTAGCAATAAGATGTAAAAGACAAAGCAGCCAGCAGTTCTCCAGCTAGCTTTTTTCCAATTACATCTGTGTGTGTTCATCATGCACGGTTTGATTTAATAAAACACTTAATAGAAAAATGTGACAGACTGAAAATGATCTGTTTTAGGCTTCAAATCATTTGGATGATATCCTTGGAAAGGAAAAAAATCTACGATATAAAAGCCTTACATTGCACAGACTAACAAGCCATAAAATTAAATAAGGTCTGAGATTGGCAATGATTGGTTTCTAATTAAGCAATTGGGTTGAATGAAAACCTGTAGCCACTGCGGCTCACCAGGACCGACATTGCCTACCCCTGTTTTACATCTTATTGCTAATAAGGAGCAATTAAAACACTGAATGCAGCAGTTTAAGATTGAAATAAGCAATTAAGGTTGGAGAACCTTAACAAGCGAGACCACTAAAATGAAGCATTAAAATGTCACTTAAGCAATATGTGCTTCATCAGCAATAATTGAGTTCTCGTTAAGGAACTGGGTTGGAACAAAAACCTGCACATACTGTGGCACTCCAGGACCGACGTTGCCTACCCCTGTACTAGAGTGTAAAACAATCGCAGCTGCTACCTCACAAACTGTCCTTATTCCCCGGACTTCCCTGACCCCATCAAATTTAAATTTGCCTTTTACTTTTACACGCAGACAATTTCCTGTTAGATTGGCCTTTGCAATGACAATTAATAACGCACAGGGACAAACTTTCAAAAAGATATACCTGTATCTGCCAAAACCAGTTTTCCGTCACGGACAATTGTATGTTGCTCTCTCCAGAGTTCCATCTTTTCATTCACTCACAGTCATATCCTCAAACCCACCCCATTTGGACAACTGTGTCTTTCAGCAAGTGTTCACCCATCAATAAATAATTATGCCGCAGGTTGGCTAGTACTGTATAAAGTGCTAAGGTGAGGACAGCATCACCTTTGAACCCTTTCATGGCAAAACAAGGGTAGATTAGGGTTAATAAAGTCACCTCTAAGCTTAATTTTAAAAAGAAAATGAAAAAGATTAACTTGAATATTCAAAGAGTTGTACTTTGCAGGAAGTCCAAATGACAGACCTTTGGGAAGAGCAATACTTTTATCTATAAAATGTTGATCATGCAAAGCTCACCTAAGCTCTGGGCGCGGTGGAGGATTTCTTTTGGCCAGTGTTGCTCCTCTTGATTTCATAGTGCTCTGCTCTAAAAAAAGAAAAGCAAAGAAAAACAAAAGTAAGAAGAGGTCTCACATGATGGAGAAGAATTAGAAGAAAACTGTCTAGAGGCTGATTCTATTTGTTTATTTAATTTTTTAAGTGTAAGCAGTTGGGATTGGTCATATACATATCTGGTGGTCTAATCCTTAATATCTTTAATAATCTTCCTCTGTTTGAACCTTTAAAGTTATGAATGAATTTATTATTGTTAGGAGGTATCTTTTCCTTATCTTCTTAGAGAGTCAAGGCTAGGGGGCTGTCAAAAAGCAGGGCCCGTTAAAGCTCATTGCGGCACACCTTGTGTGATTTTGGACTACACAAACATCTTGACTTTGTTGATGATGCTGTGATCTTCGTGGAGTCAATGGAGGTTCTGATCTGGGAGCTCGAGAGACTGAGTGAGGAGTCTGAGTGTCTGGGCTTGTGAGTGTCCTGATAAAAACCAACATCCAGGCCTTTAATGACCTCTTGGGCACAGCCATCACCAGTGTGTCTGTTTGCGGAGAGAGTGTCAACCTTGTTGAGAGGTTTACTTACCTTGGCAGTGACATTCATGTGTCTGGTGACTCTTCCAATGAAGTCAGTAAACGGGTTGGGAGAGCATGGAGGGTCATGAGGTCGCTGGAAAGAGGTATATCTATGCAAAAGGACGAAGGTCCAAGTCTTTACAGTCCTGGTGCTTCCTGTTTTGCTATATGGTTACAAGACTTGGACACTATCCAGTGACCTGAGATGAAAACTGGACTCCTTTGGTACTGTGTCTCTCTGGAAAATCCTTGGGTACTGTGGGTTTGACTTTTTGTTGAATGAGCGGTTGCTCATGGAGTCCCAAATGAGGCACATTACCTGCATTATGGCATTATGAAGGAGAGTCAGTTACAGCAGTACAGCCATGTGGCGCGTTTCCCCGAGGGTGATCCAGCTCATAAGATCCTCATTGTTGGGGACCCAAGTGGCTGGACCAGGCCAAGGGGTCACCCATGTAACACCTGGCTGCGGCAGATAGAGGGTCATTTCCAGAGGGTGGGACTGGACCACGTGTCTGACTGGGGGGTTGCCAACCGGGATCCCGAGTTGTTTCGTTGTGTAGTGGGTGCGACAACACGCTGTACCAGTGCATGCACCCCAACTTAACTTGACTTGATATTGTATTGTTACTACTAACCTTATCAATTTTTAGCAGTAGTGTGGTATGTGTACGTTTTTTAAAAGTCCTCCCACTGGCCAGCTTTGTAAAACGTTTATATTGACCCAACAAATTCAGAAACACAGATTTGCCTTGTCAGCCCCCACATATTGTGCTCTACTTGTGATTGATCTCTGCTTGTCTTGCTCACAGCACTTTCATGAACCAGAAGCACAAACAAAGGGAACTGTTTACAGTGGAAGGACTGCTGTCACTTTTTTCCTTAACTCCAGGCTAGAAATGTTTTTGCCAAACTTGTCTTTGTTTTCACTGTTACATACAAGCATAGCAATACCCACAAAATCATTTGTTTCTGAAAATATTTTAGTAACCTTATCAAAGTAACTCAAAAGAAATTTAACTTCTCCAGTTAGTGCTACCTGGGGAAGTTCTAAATGTGAACAGACAAGCTGAAATTGATCTTTTCTTGTTAATATGACATGGTGCACTGAACTGTATAAACGTGAGTCATTTCCTGCATTGCAAGGCCTTAAAATAGGACATGACAGAATGCTACCAGTTTATATTGCTTTTTCCTTGTCAGAACCAGATTAAAAATTCATCCATCCATTATTAAACCTGCTGAGTTCAGTTCAGAGCTGCGTGGGTTGGAGCCTACCTCCAGCACTCTCTATTTTATTGTGTGCACAAATTATTGTCTTACTTCCATTTCTTACTAGTGGGAAGAAAATAATAAATCTTCTCCAATATCCTGATAATGCCAAAAAATAAATCTCCTATCCTTCTTAACTTGTGTGAATCATGCTACCTTTTCAAATGACTAAAAGCAACCCATCCCTTTATGTATTGACTCAGTTATTTACGCAGGGCACAAGTTTGCCCCAATCAGGACCAGAAGTGTTTTGCATTCTCAAGCAGACACCCATACATAGTTAGCTTAATAGGATTTTACATAATACTAGGAATCACTCAAATCTCCAGTCCTTGAAGAAAGATGGTTCATATGCTTCTTTTTCTTGTTTACTATCATAGAATTCTTCCGAAAGGTTCTTTTTAAATTCATGCCGTGCACTCTGTACCATGCGCACAGTCTGGCAAGGTGGATGGCCACAGTGTTAGTAATCCTCTAAATGGTTTTATCTAAACTCAGATTGATCTTTGTTTTTGTATGTGCAGCAGTATCCTGCCATCTCATCGTTTGCCGTTCATCATCAGTGAAATGGCTCCTGCTTTTTCGACTGATGCTGAGGTGAGCTCACAGATCTTGTTGTTTTGTTGCGTCATAGCTGTGTGGATGATGTTTGGTTGTGATGAAAATGACCAGTCTGCTGTTAGGACTCAAGCAGATCTCAGTTTGCACAGTCAGATGTATGTGTTTCTCAAGCCAGCATTGTGTATCCTAAAAGGAAAAGCTGGGACACCAACCAGGGTCATCCCATTTAATATTTTAGTCCAAACAAAAAGTTACACCTTTAGACGATAAAGTAAATACCCTATTGGGCCCAATTACAGGGCAATAAGCTCTAGTCTTTTCTTGGAGCTCCGTCCGGCAAATGATGCCTCCTTCTAGCTGGGAAACTTCTTATACTGCACAAACTGGAATGGGGGTGGTGCCCTCACTCAGTGGTTTCTTGGTGCTGCAGGGATAGAAGGAAAAGAGAATGTTAGCAATAGTGCTCCCATTTGCCCCAACGGGTTATCACATACTTCAATCAAGCCTGTAAGGAGATATTCCAATGCACATGTGTGACAGCTGATAAATTTTTGTATATTATTCTGAACCCTACCACTGTTTTTTTTTTGTTTTTTTTTTACATAATCCTTGCTATTTTAGTGCCATCTTTCTTTTCTCTAAAATGTTTGGTGTCCATTGTGAAATGGTTACATACAGTGAGTTAAGAAAATGGATGAATGGATGGATAGTTTTAATTTCATTCACGTGGGGTTTTACTATTTTGGGAGGGATTGCCTCCTTTTTCCCTAGAATTTAAATCTGAAATGCAAAGTGGGGGTTATACGCTTGGATAGGGGATTTATGGATTTACTAAATGCTTGTGCATTTATTTATTAGAATCTAAAAGGGTGTGTACAGCAACTCAGCTGGCCCAGAAACATCACCTGCACACCAGGAAATCTCTGGGTGTTCCCGATGGCCACTCTGCCCTTACTGGTAGTGAACTTTGATCCAATTAGCAGAAAGTTCACATTTGCATTAATGTGCAACACTGTGTGCTTCTTCTTCTTCTTTGGTAGGTTGCTCTTCCAAAATCTGGCTCTGTACCATCAATGTAACCCAAAAGGTGTACAACCATTCTTCAAAAAGGGATTTCACAATGTGCTTTATGCTATGAAGTTACATATTTACATTTATATTTATTTGCTTAGCAGATGCTTTTATCCAAAGCGACTTACAAACGAGGTAAACAATCGAGTAACATTAGGTTTGGGCCTGTTTGTTCAGCAAGTGTAATAGAATGGGTAACAAAAGTTGATTGCCACAAGTGAAAAGATGTAATAACTCATACATTTAGAATCATAGATTACAATCACTAAAGCAATTAAACAAATTAACAAAAAATATAAAAATATCGCAGAGCAAAGTTTTATTTTTCCTTCATCAATTCGATAAATATTCAATTTCTTCTTAAATACAGGGAGTCAGCAGTATGGATGGAGGTGGGCAGTCTGTTCCACCATGTACTGTAGGACCTACACAGGAAAAGAGTCTGGATTGAGACTTGGTACCACACAGAGGTGGCCTCACCAGACGCTGTTCCCCGGGAGACCTGAGAGGGTGAGGAGTATAGCACTTCACCAGTGTCTCCAGTCACAGACATGCGATTAGGAAGCAGTCAAAAAGCCTAAAGGTGCATGAACTATCATGAGACGAGGGGTTGTCACGTGGTACTTATCTGAATTTCTTCATCTCTCAACAGGAAAACCGAGGAAAAATAATTACGTCCATTTCCGGGTTCCAAAATGGCTGCCATGCCGTCACTTCCAGCGCCCCGCCATGACATCATGTCCGGCTACTATGAATGACTTCACTTCCGGTTCCTCCAAAATGACGTTGTTTCCGGCTCCTGCATTCAACGTCATTTCCTGCCAACCATTTCCTATTCCCATAATTCCTTCTGTATAAAAACGTCATCTTGCTTCATAAACTTTGTCAAATGTTACCAAATACAATACTTTTGATCATTTACATTGCTTTACTTTGCTTTATTTTTGTCCATTGGACAATATACGGGGACAGTCCCCAAAACTTTATCTTTGTGGAGCTTCTTTTTTGCATGATATTTCCACACTTCTACAGTATACTGCAGTATATACCAGCGTCTCCATATACCAGATGCTTACCCATTGACTGCTCTGTAGGAAAGCATCAGGGATTTGAACCTAATGTGTGCTGCTACAAGGAGCCAATATAGTGAGAGGAGAGGAGTGACATGTGCCCATCTTGACTGGTTAAATGCAAGATGGGCTGACATATGATATGGTAACGAGACCACCAGAAAATGCAACCAAAGGAAGATAACACGTCAAAGGGCCAAAGAAAAGCATGTGGCAAGACACCTGAAGTGCACTCAGCTGTAGTCAGATTTTTTTCACTTGAAATCAGATCAAAGACATTGCCAGCCTAAAAATATCAGAAGGTTTGGATATTGTTAAAGAAAATTTTTTGTGCCAAGTACAATTTAAACTCTTTACAGCCAGGAAACCACCAACCAGACCATCGCTGCATTACTTTCTCATGCTGATCTGCTACTGAGTAAAAAGGTCAAATACAGTAAGCTTCTATCTTTTAAAAACTTGACTTCAGCTGCCTAAGTAGGACGCATGACAGCCTTTGGTTGAAGCGTAGCTATTAATCTTTCCTTCACCCACAGCTATGCATTAGAGCAAAAGACAGAAGTAAATGTGGTATGAAAGTCACAAGGAGAAGTGGCTACATGATATGCTGTGGAAATCAGGAAACTAAATCACAAAAACTCTAAGCAAACACAGAACTAGAACTGCCATGTTTTATGTTGTATGTTTTTCTGTCCTATCTGCTTTGGGTACCATCATCTTTCATGTCTTTATAAATGCAATTGTTATATTTACAATACCAGAAAGGTTTTATTCCATGGAAGTTTTCACATTTTATTGTTAAACAACATTGATTTAATTTGTTTTTTTAGTGGATTTAATTTGACTTTTTTGAAACTGATGAACAAAAAAAAAAACTCTTTAATGACAAGTAATCACAAATATCAGCAAATTAGTCTAAATGAATAACTAATATAAAACACAAACTTGAAAGAGCACATCAGCTTCACCCCCTTTAATACAGTAAACCTAAACCTTCACTGGTTCAGCCAATTGGCTTTTTTTAGAAGACACATAATTAGTTTAATGATAGACTTTTGGGTTTCAATTGCCTGTAGTCTAAATACACCTGTATGTGGAGGCCCAAATTGTGATGAGTCTCTATGGTGGCCTAACCTACACAATGAAGACAAACAAACACATCAAGCACCTCCATGAAAATGGGAACTAAAAAGCACAAGTCAGGTGATGGGAATATCCAAGTCACTGACTATCCTTTGGTGTTCAGTTAAATCAATCACTAAGAAATGGGAAATGTATGACAAAATTGTAAATCTGCTAGAGCAGGGTAACCACAAAACCTGAGTGATCATGCAAGAAGAAGACAAGTTAGGGAGGTCACCTACAGACCAAGGAACTCCATGAAAAGGTTATTGAAAAGCACAAGTCAGAGAATGGAGACGAGAAAATATCCAAGTTACTGAATATCCAGTTAAGTCAATTATGAAGATATGGAAAGAGTATGGCACAGCTGTAAATCTGCTTAGAGCAACCTGTCCATAAAAACTGTGATCATGCAAGAAGAAGGCTACTGATGAAGTTCCATCAAGAGACCTATGAGAACTCTGAAGGATTTACATGATACAGTGGCTCAGTTTGGAGAGATTGTGCAGACACAAATCTGCCCGGCTGCTTCACCAGTCACAGCTTTACTGGAGAATAGCAAAGTGAAAATTACACACAGGATATCTCGGCTAGAGTTTTCTAGAAGGCACATAGGAGACTCTGAAGTCAGCTTGAAAAAGGTAACATGGTCTCAAGAGATCAAAACTGAGCTTTTGGCCAGACTAAACACCATGTCAGACTACATACTATGTAAAACACATCATCCCCACCATGAAGTGGTATCAGCATCATGATATGGGGATGTTTCTCTGCAGCAGGTCCTGGAAGGCTTGTGAGGACCAAGGGTGAAATGATTGTCATAAAATACAAGGAAATCCTGGAAGAAACCTGGATGTAGTCTGCTGGAAACACATACCTTTGGAGAAGAACATTTCCATGAAGGTAACAAACCCAAGAATAAAGTCAAAGCTATGCAGGAATGACTTCAAAACAACAATGTGAATATCCTGGAAAGGCAGAGTCAGAGACTGGACTTTGAAAAAGGCTGTGCACTCGAGTTTAACATGACAACTAACAGAGCTTGAGCAGTTTAGAAAAGAAGAATAAGGAAAAATGGAAGCATCCAGATGTACAAAGCTGATTGAGAGAGACTTGTGCACTCAGACTCAAGGCTGTCATGGCCGCCAAAGGTGCATCTACTAAATACTGCCATGAAGGGGTGAATACTTATGTGATCGATGATTTTGTGTTTCATATTTGTATTTAATTTAGAACCCCTTGCACAGATCTGTTTTTACTTTGAGATTAGTCATTTTCTACAGCTCAGTGTCTAAACGGCCACAGTAACTCAATGTTACGTAACAATAAAATGAGAAAACTTCCAAGGGGTGAATTCTTTTTATAGGCAATATAAATCCTAAATAATCTTCTTCTGATTATTCAATAAATTGTATTATCTACTCTATATATGTAAAATCCTAAGCCTAAAAGTGCAACGATTTTGTGCAACGATTTTTGCAAGTGACTTTTTGTCACTTTTTTGTCACACTTTAAATCAGGCTTATTTTAAAACCTACATATATATGTTTGGTATCATTCTTTTCAGAATTTATCAAACTTTAATGTGATTTTGTTAGATTTTCAGATTCTTATTTTGTTTTTTAAATTATAAACTAAAAAATATCAAGAACTCACATCCCGCGAGAAGAGAATTTGTGCCAACATATTTAACCACGCCCGGGGCTAGAAATAAAAGACAAAGAGTAGGACAGCTGCTGTACAGGCTTTTAAATGTTCAAAGTGCTGCACGAGATGCAGATCACATGGCACGGCAGCAGCAGCAATCCAGCAGCTGATCAAGCAAAGAGGAGGTAAAAAAAAACTGTATTTGTTTCCCATTGTATCACCGTTTAAGAGGAGGTTTCAGAGGAGCGAATGTGTGTCCTTCGGGTGCGTTCAGCCCCCGTCTTCATAATGTGAATGGCAGAGATGCGAATTGGCTGGCGCGTAGTGCAGGCCAGGGGGGTTGGCGAGCGAAGCGGACAGGGGGCCAACCCCCTAGTTCTTATTAATAAAAGTTTATGCAACTCCGTAATTAGACAACCGTGTAAGTCTAATTGCTGGAAATCTTCATGCACAAATAAATGCAAATAAGTAAAAAGGAAAGTAGCTTACCAGATGCCACTAAAGTACCACCTACCCTTTCCTGGAAGCCATGCCTCTGGCTTTGATTCAATGAGTGTTATTTATGCAGGAGAAAATGTAAGGTACTTTCAAATGTTAATGGTGTCACTTTGCTTGTGTGAACATTCACTATTTTAATTAGGCTTGCTGGCATATAATGCGTGAGGCACCTATTGCAATAGCTATAGCTGTCTATCTGTCTGTCTGTCCTCTTGAAACAACTCGGCCCTCCATGGATCAAATTTGTTGAAATGTGGTTCACTTATTCTTCAAGGAGATTTGTCAAGATAGTACAATTTTCGTTGAGATTTACTGAACAGATTGCATTGTACCTGTTAGTTTACTATTTATATTTTATCTTGACATCAGTTACACCAACCTGTATGAAAGGGTCACTTGTTAGTTAGATAGATTATTTTAAATTGATAGAAGTATTATGTTAAAATATTTGCCTATATATTAGTACATAGTCAGAGGAAGGTTCTATTATAACCCCGACCAGCTAAATTGAAATAGAGTATTCTAATTATTTCTTGTCATTCTGACTATAGACTAGTTCAGTCTGTGATCTGCCTTGCAATTGGTAAAGTATGGAGGGCAAACAGTCTCAAACCATATGGAGCATACTAAACATTCTGAAGTGAAGCCTACATAAGTTTGTCATAGAAAAGTAATACAACTTGTAAGCATAAAAAGTAACTGAAGTTTAACATGAGAAAGCTAAGATTGTAATAAAAAAAGAAGAAACCTTTTTCCATTTTTGCCTTTTATTCTGCCTGTTTAATTTGTTCTATTTTATATTTTCACTTAACTTTTTTAAAATGAGCTTTATTGAACAGTGGAAATTCTTTTATGTGTTGGACTCATGCTGGATTCTGGAAGTGTGGAGTAGTGGTTAAGGCTTTGGACTTTGAAGTGGGTTCATATCCAGCTACTGACACTGTGTGATTATGAGCAAGTCACTTGACCTACCTGTGTTCCAATTGGGAAACCAAAAGAAATTTAACCAATTGTATCATAAATGTAAGTTACCTGGATAAAGGTGTCAGACAAATAAGTATGTAAATGGATCCCTCCTTGCCAACTCAGTAGCTGCTTAATTTTTGGAAGCCAGAAAAGACACAGCTACAGTGTGTTTATTTTGTATATTTTCCTCTTTTTCATCTCCAGTAGATGTTATTGACTGCAAACAGATCCCCGATACAAGTTAATGAAAAACCAGTAGATTGTGCTCAGGATAGGAAGTCTCTGCCACTGGCTAACTACTTGAGCACGGGACGGCAACCATCTATGAGCAAGTCCAGTTCAGCATGCAGAAACATCTCTGCATGCTTTTTGCTCCCCTCTAAATGCTTTAAGTCATAACAGGTAAGTTAAATGTATAAAAGAAAAATGTATAAAACACTAGCAAGGAGAGCAAAGGGTTATCTGGATATGAATGAATTATCTAGTGGCGTGTAAACCATTGTCCACAAACCAAATAGACATTTAGTTAGTACTATTTATCTTATATTAAACCAAGCTCACAGCTCCATTATCTGCAGATTATAATGATTTATTACTTCACTGTCACTATAATTTACTAGAGTGGCCAGATGCTCAAGAGACAAGGACAGTCCTGATTTCAGGCTATGCATCCTAATAAATAACAGAAGAATATTAAAATACCACGGTTTTAACAGGCTGCCTATCTAATAAAACATTGCTTTGCCAAACTAAACATCTTCACGATATATTTAGAACAGCTCATACAAGAGGGATCCCACACTCCCCTCATACCGCAGTTTTCATAGTGCTGTTTAAACTGTGATGGGGTAAGCTTGATTAAGAACTTATGTTATATTCAAACTTCTCGAGAATGATCAAGAAGCAGACAAAGATACAGAGTTGCCATTTATTTGTTTCCATTTCTAGCACTGTGGGGGGTCCCCTATATCAGGGGTACTCAATCACGGTCCTGGAGGTCCGCAGTGGCTGCAGGTTTTTGTTCTAACCCGGTTGCTTAATTAGAAAGCAATTCTTGCCAATAATTTAATTTCATGGCTCGTTAGTGCTTTTACTCTGCTATGTCAGGTCATTCTCATATCCTGGATTTTCTTCCTCTTTCTAAGGATATCATCCGAATGATCTGAACGCTAAAATGAAGGAGTGATTCTTAGTCCTTCACTTTTTTCTCTTCACTTTCCTTCCAAATATTTAATTAAACCAATTAGTGCACGATAAATACAGAGGTGTAAATGGTAACAAGCTAAATGGAGAAATGCTGGTCTCTTTTGTCATTTGCATGTTACTGCTAATAAGGAGCAATTAAAAACCAAGACTACAGCTGTTTAAGACTAAAATAAGCAATAAGGGTTCAAAATCTTAATGAGCGAGACAAATAAAGTGAAGCAGAAGTGTTACTTGAGCAGTAAGTGCTTCTTATTAAGCAATTGGGTTGGAGCAAAAACCTGCAGCCACTGCGGACCTCCAGGACCGTGATTGAGGACCCCTGATCTATATGTTCATCTGTGAAAGTGCTTTTGCTCCAAGCCCTGATCCCTCTCTGATGATGATGAGATTAAGCAGCCATTGAACAAATGAGGATGAACTTTATGCACAGGCATATATGCTACACAAGTGTCCCGGTTCATTCAACTGATGTCCATAATGGTCAGTCACAGTAATAAAATTTGCCTTACACTTCTGTTTTTCTGTAAGATTTGTCACAACTGAACAGCTTTGCAAGTTCCATTTCATGAAAATTACTACAGGCAGGCATGCTCCAATAAAGAATTAATTAAACTTTAAGTTTTTTTGTTTTTTTTTTAATTTAGGTTATGCTAATTGGCAATGTCAGATTGTCACAATGTGTCTTTTTACATGTGCTTGAGTGAGAGGTCCCCGTAATGGACTAGCCTGTCCAGGCCTGTTTTCAGCCTTTTGCCCAATCCTGGTGAGATCATTTTTGTACCTCACAATGGCAGACAGAGCGGTCATTTCTGGAAGGTGGGACTGGACCGCATGTCTACCTGAGGGGATCCCGATGTGTTTTGTCGTGTGGTGGGTGCAGCAATGTGCTGTACCACTGCATGCTCCCCAACCTGACCTGGCAATCCTTAATTCAACTGAGAAGGTTTCAAGAACCCAACTGAGTTCATTGAGGGTCACTGTGCTTGTGCAGCCCTCGAACGTACCTGAATGTTACAGCATGCATACATTTTCTAACTTGTCATATTTTGATAATAGCCGCAATTCCTGATTTATCTTTTAACTTCTGATAAATTACCTTTGTGACTTGCAGTTAAAATAAGACCCCCGTCTCTCTTACATGATGTAAAAGGTGATTAAAGTAGGTTGGCATCAAAAAGGGAAAACAGCTTTAAACCTTTCTGTGGCAGTACCTACTTAGAAGGGGCAACTGGCAAATGGTGAAAATTAGAAAAGTGCTATTAAACCAGTAAAGAGTGAGAAGCCCTGTTGTGCACACTAACACCTCCATTGTGCAGTCACAATGTTAAACATCTGCAGTTCTATTTTTGAGGGGCTACGACTGTAACCAAACAGCGGAACATTTTGTTCTTAAACTATTTTTTTTTTTACTCAGAATGGCTCATTGTGAATAAAAACAATTTTTTGTGTTGAAAGTATTTTCTGCCCTAATTAGAAATTCAAATAAACCAGATAATGTATTCAAACTCAAATATGTGGATAGACTTAATAAGGTTTAAATCATTTATTTATGAATTGAAGCTTGGAAATAATTTTCTTTATGCAAATTAAATCACTTTTTCTATAAATATATTAGTAAAAGAATACATCACTGAATATTCCCATGAAGACATAGAAAACCCCTAAAACAACAAAATCTCTGAAGTACCAAAGGTCTTTTCCAGTAGCATCCATCATTTAAAACAAAAACCAGCATGTAAAAAAGTACTTAATGTAGTTATACCCATGGAGGAAATTGCTCGACCTTTTCACTAGATCCATCAACCATCTAGAGGATGGATTGTAGAGGATGAATGCCCGTCTATTCAGGCACAAGATGACCCTCAAACCTGGTTGGGATACCAGCATTTTCAGACATTCCCACACACACACACACATCTAGCCACAGTCACACTGGTGCAATTTAGAGGCACCAGTTAAATTAGCCTTCATATCTTTGGCATGTGGTATATAAAGCAGTGTACCCAGAAAATTGCTAATTTTTATTATTTTTTATGTGGAGATAGTGAATCAGGAAGTGCAACGGATTAGCAAGGAGGAAGTAAGGACAGCTATGAAGAGGATGAAGAATGGAAAGGCTGTTGGTCCAGATGACATACCTGTGGAAGCATGGAGGTGTTTAGGAGAGATGGCAGTGGAGTTTTTGACCAGATTGTTTAATGGAATCTTGGAAAGTGAGAGGATGCCTGAGGAGTGGAGAAGAAGTGTGCTGGTGCCGATATTTAAGAATAAGGGGATGTGCAGGACTGCAGTAATTACAGGGGGATAAAATTGATGACCCATAGCATGAAGTTATGGGAAAGAGTAGTGGAAGCTAGGTTAAGAAGTGAGGTGATGATTAGTGAGCAGCAGTATGGTGTCATGCCAAGAAAGAGCACCACAGATGCAATGTTTACTCTGAGGGTGTTGATGGAGAAGTATAGAGAATGAAAGAAGGAGTTGCATTTCGTCTTTGTGGACCTGAAGAAAGCATATGACAGGGGGCCTCAAGAGAAGCTGTGGTATTGTATGAGGAAGTCGGGAGTGGCAGAGAAGTACGTAAGAGTTGTACAGGACATGTATGAGAGAAGTGTGACAGTGGTGAGGTCTGCGGTAGGAGTGACGGATGTATTCAATGTGAAAGTGGGATTACATCAGGAATCGGCTCTGAGTCCTTTCTTATTTGCAATGGTAATGGACAGGTTGACAGACGAGATTAGACAGGAATCCCCGTGGACTATGATGTTTGCTGATGACATTGTGATCTGTAGCGAGAGTAGAGGAGAGGAGAGATGCTGGGTATATTGGGAAAATGATGTTAAAGATAGAGCTGCCATGTAAGAGGAAAAGAGGAAGGCCTAAGAGGAGGTTTACGGAGGTGGTGAGAGAGGACATGCAGGTGATGGGTGTGACAGAGCAAGATGCAGGGGACAGAAAGATATGGAAGAAGATGATACGCTGTGGCAACCCCTAACGGGAGCAGCTGAAAGATAAAGAATTATTTTTATTATTTTTTATTTAATTTACCCAGAAAACACTCACAAAGATATGGGAAGAACACACAAAACTAGCAATTGATAGTAACCTGCTTGGATGTTGCACCATCAATCAATGGATCAATTTACTGCACAAATTGCCATTCATAGAGGACACCAGCATATGGCACTTTACTACCAAGAACAAACAAGATTACAGTAAATAAAGTAAAATATAAAACCATTGATAAAATAACATTCTTCAGTCCAGTTCAAGGTTACAGCCTATACTGGAGGCCTTGGAAGCGAGGCAGGCACCAACCCCCATAAAGGTGCCAGTCCATTGCTGGGCCCACATTGTTTTGATCCTTCATTTTCTGTGACTTTTCCTAAATCCATCCATCTATTATTCAGCCCGCTATATCCCAACTACAGGGTCAAGGGGGTCTGCTGGAGCCAATCCCAGCCAACACAGATCTAAGCCTGGGCAGGGCACCAACCCACCTCAGGGTGCACACACACACACACACACCCACACACACACCAAACACACACTAGGCACAATTTAGAATCGCCAATGCACCTAACCTGCATGTCTTTGGACTGTGGGAGGAAACCGGAGTACCCGGAGGAGACCCACACAGACACGGGGAGAACATGCAAACTCCAAGCAGGGAGGACCCGGGCAGCAGACCCGAGAAGCGAACCCGGGTCTCCTAACTGCGAGGCAGCAGCGCTACCCACTGTGCCACCGTGCCGCTGTTTTCCTAAATGTATATTCATAAAGTATGCATCTTTTTAAGGGTGGTGGGTCAAAAGGGTTCTACATTTAACATTAGTTTTGGGCTTCCTGATAATTTGAAGAAGCTCTAAATATTTACTATTTACATAGCTGCTATTTTACAGCTATGGAGTCTGGACCTTCTTAGGCGATTTTTCCTGGAATTCCTTAGAAAGTATGACTTGTGTTATGTCTTTAAAGCAACAATTAAAAAAATTGCCTTTGACATCTGAGATTGAGGGATAAAGCCTGTTTAACATGCAGATTAAATTCTTGGTCATAGTCTTAGTGATTAAAGATATACTGTAGTTTCTTCTGTGGGTTTCCGTATGATTGAGTTCATGCTGATCAAACACGTCATGTACAGAAGGTATATTTTCTTAATTTAAAACCTTTGCTGCTTCAAAGTGGACATATTTGGTAAGGTTTGGGCTTGGGTTACCTTAAGCCCCATTGTAAGCTGTAAGAACAGACAAGGTATTTATAAAAATCATTTCACTTCAGAACACAATCTTAAGTGGCAAATTAGTGTATGCCATGATTGTGAACAAATAACCAGGGAGTTGTACTACATCTGACATTTTTTCTGGCTTCACTCTGGTTGTTATGCAAAGGCAAGACAGTACTGACGTCTGCTGGGTTGCCTTCCTGCTAGCATCCGCTTTTTCACTTGTGCTGACAACCATTTCTATTGTCATTCTAAGACACCAGCCAGTAGGCATACAAGATATGACATTACCTACCTCATGGTGCCCATCTTTCTGTACTGGCATGCTAATTTACATCCAAAAACTACATTGTGCATTCTCATGTCATTCCTACTGACCCACTGAGTTTTATCTGTCTTGTGTGGCCACTTTTTGTAGGTAAAGTAAGCCATAAAGACCCCCTAATTTGTGTTTTCTAGGTAGCCAAGGGCATCGACAGATGTGCAGTTATGTATGCAAGCAGATGGAAAGTGTAGCATTCTCTCAGATCCTTGTTTGGTGCCTGTGGCAATTCTGCTGACTGGCTGCAAAGTTTTTATGAAACAAATAGAAAAACAGTTCAAGTTAGACAAAGAATATCAAGAAAGTGACAAAAACGAAAGGAAAAACATAAATGTCTGATGTGAGTAGCACATGACTTCTCCATATTTACAACAGTATACAGTATAGGGTATGAATTTACTAAAACATATGCAGGAGGCAATGAAGCTATATGAAAATTCTGAGCTGTAAAAGTCGAAAGTCTGTGCTTTGGATTGAACTCAAAATTCACAAAAGTCTTTCTTTCTAAGCCCTCAATGCATTTGCCAAATTATGTGAAGTGAATGTCTAAGCAGTGGTTAGATGTTGTTGATATCAGCTTTAAAGATTTTGGGTATTGACAGCTTAAAGCTGAAGATTAGGGATTCACCCACACCTCTTCAGATTAATGACTGCAAGTTTTCTACAGACTGGTCCGTTCATTTTTTGAGTTATGGTGGTGTCTCTAATACATAGACACAAGAACACACAGAGATAAGTCTTTCCAAAAAATGCTCAAAATATTTTCTAAGAGTTATCAAAACCACCTCAAGTCTATTTTTCCTGAAAAATGTGCCTCTTCCGTATATGAAATATGCAGAAAGTGAAAAAGAAAAGCATAGAAGGCATTAAGGCCGTGCACCCTAATCAGTCATGCCACTGAGTAAAGTCGCCATCATTCTAGTTGAACGCTAATGTGGTTAATGGACTTTTGATTTCGACCTCGGTGTTTTCCTCACCTTATCATTATTATTGTTGTGTTACAAGCAGGGCTTTCTCCCTGGCTTGTATTTATTTGTTATTTCATTGTTATTTTTGTATTATTATATATCAGATTTTTATGAATTGTCTGTTTGTTCTTTATTTATAGTATTTATGTACTGTGTCTTTTATTGTTATATATGTTCCTTGAGTTTTGTGGGTGGAACCTCAAGAGGCAGGACCACCATAATGTCACACCAGAGACACCACCCTCCATCTATTATGAAATGGAGCTTCCATAAATTGTTGCGAGCTCTCGTAAAATAAGTAAGGGAGTAGGTCAGAATCCTAACTGGTCTGCCCTGCAAAGTCTTACCTGAGCTCAAACAAGCCCCTAATTATACCTGCTGGCTTTTGCTGGACAAAACAACTGGAAATATCACAAAAATACAACAAAATCTCCACAAAAGGAGAGATGACTGTAAACTCTTGGCTAGTAATTAAAGCACAAAAGAAGAATAAATGTTTTTTAACTACTAGAAAATAAAGAGAAGGGCTGAAAAGAACCAAAACAGGTACATTGGAGTTGTCCAAAAGGCAATCCTAAAAATCAAGTTTAAATCCACAATCCAGAAATCAGAATTCTTAAAACAAAAGCAAGAAGTCACAAAAAATCTGAAAAATCCATTAAGAAATAGTCATACTCATGGAAGACTCCAATGAACAAATGATCCTCAACATCTTCTTCTTCTTTTGTTTAATGGTGGTTGGCAAACCAGTTTCAGGTGCATTACCGACACCAACTGGACTAGAGTGTGAAGCAGAAAAGGGGAAAAAAGAATAAACAAACAAAAATAAACTATGACTAGAAATACCTAAATAATATAATTTATATTTTCCAATTAAATGTTCTCTAATTGACCAAAAAAGGAGACAGAGCTAGAGGTGGCAGAGTTAAAGATGCTAAGATTTGCATTGGGTGTGATGAGGATGGACAGGGTTAGAAGTAAGTACATTAGAGGGTCAGCTCAGGTTGGAGTCAGAAAGGAGAGATTGCATTGGTCTGGACATGAGCAGAGGAGAGATGCTGGGTATATTGGGAGGAGGGTGCTAAGGATAGAGCTGCCAGGGATGAGGAAAAGAGGAAGGCCTAAGAGAAGGTTTATGGATGTGCTGAGAGAGGACATGCAGGTAGTGGGTAACAGAGCAAGATGCAGAAGACAGGACAATATGGAAGAAGATGATCCGCTGTGGCAACCTCTAACAGAAGCAGCCAAAAGAAGAAGAAGACGAATTAAATGCTCTCTAATAATCCTATAGTTTTAAAATAACAGAATATGGAGCTCTGAATAAATTTAAACTCATTTCCATATCTTACGAATTGTTGCAATGTCAAATTACCCATTCCCAGGAATTAAAAATATTGAAATTGTTGTAATTTAGATGCTTAATAAAATATGCTCAGCTGTCTCTAATTGATTACAAGATCTTCATACTCCAGACTGATGCTGTCCTGTCTTGAACAGTGTATAATTTAATCAAGTGTGCCCAATTCTGAAGCGTGTTAATATAATCTCCAACATCTGAATGTTCTCAGCCAATTTAAACAGCCTGAGGAAATGCTCTTGGAGGCTCCACCCATAAGGATCATAAATACAGTTAAAAGGATAGTACACTATTACAAATTCACAAGCAACAAAAGTAAAAAATAATTAAAAAAAACTCAAAAACAACAATAAAACATAAAACATGCATAACTTCAAACTGATAGATAACACCAATTTTAAATTTGGTGGATATAACGGCTTACCTAAGGTTGCCATTGAGTGTTGGAGTTTACTGTAAGTTCTGCTTTTGTTCTGTTTCTCTGGTTATTGGATTTTTGTCGTGTTTACTGGATTTTTGCTTTGGGTCATTTACTGGTACTTATCTGCTTATAATACTGCTTATGGTTTACAAAGCCTTAAATAATCTCGCTCCATCCTATATCTCGGAATGCCTTTCACCTTACACTCGAAATCGTAACCTTAGATCTTCAAATGAGTGTCTGCTTATATTTCCAAGAGCTGAACTTAAAAGAAGTAGTGAGGCAGCCTTCTGCTGTTATGCACCTAAAATCTGGTATAACTTACCGATACAAATTCGCCAGGCTAATACAGTGGAGCACTTTAAAAAACTGCTGAAAACCCATTATTTTAACATGGCTTTCGCATAGCTTCATTTTAGCTTAATCCTGATATTCTGTATGTGCATTTAATTATCTTTTTTTCCATGGCTCTGAAATCCGTACTAACCCCTACTTTCTCTGTTGTTCTTTTTCTGGTTTTCTGTGGTGGCGATCTGCACCACCACCACCTGATCAAAGCACCGTGATGTCCCTACATTGATGGATTGAAGGCCAGAGGTCCACATGACCATCATCGTCTATTTCTTCCACATGAAACCTGAAAACCATGAGGACTGATTGAGGTCATTCATTTAGGTAGAATTCCTACTGGGGGCTGGGTAATCTTGTGGCCTCTGAACCCCTGTAGATTTTGTTTTTTTCTCCAGCCATCTGGAGTTTTTTTTGTTTTTTCTGTCCTTCCTGGCCATCGGACCTTACTTTATTCTTTGTTAATCGGCATTTTTATTTTTAAAGTAATTTTATTTTTATATTTTTTGTTTCTTCATCTTGTAAAGCACTTTGAGCTACATCATTTGTATGAAAACGTGCTATATACATAAATGTTGTTGTTGTTATTATTATCTGATATGGAATTCTTGAAGGCATCTCCTTTTTGGGTTTTTTTGTTATTGTCTATTTTTTGGTAACAAATTATTCTTTAAAAAAGATTAATTGTTTTGACTTGTCTCTTCAAGATTGAGTTTTCATAGTTTTCTCCATCTTGTGAGGAATTATGATATTTTTATGACTTTAAATGGTCTCCTGCACAATCTGTCGGGCAAACCACAGTTTGGGAGACTCCAGGACTGTGTTTCTGATGTAGATGTCAGCAACACTGGAGCACCACAAGGAACAGGCCTGTCTCCTTTTCTCTTAAGTCTGTACACCTCCGACTACAAATATAACACCATGTCATGTTACCTGCAGAAATTCTCAGATGAATCTGCAATTATGGTGTGCATTGATAATGGGGATGAGACAGAGAAGAAGAGTCAGGTGGAGAACTTGGTTTCTTGGTGCACACGGAATCGTCTGCATCTTAACATCTGCAAAACCAAGGAACGGGTTATTGACTTTCATCTCACCAAAGAGCCTCTGTGTCTGGTCACTATAAAGGGAGTGTATGGAGAAGTGGTCCACTCCTACAAGTACTTGGAGGTTCACATTAATGACAGGTTGGACTGGTCTCAGAACACAGAGGAACTACATATGAAAGGGCAGAGGAGGCTCCTCCTCCTTAGGAGATGCATTGCTTTAATATGGAAGTGACATCCTTCACATCTTCTACAACTCTGCAATGGCCAGTGAGATTTATTTACACTGTGGTTATGCTGGGCTGCTAACATCACTTCAGGAGAGGCCCACCATATCAACAAGCTAATTAAAAGAGCAGGCTCAGTTATGGGACACACTGTGGGCCCCCCTAGAGATCACAGTAGAGAATTAACACAAAATTGAGTGTCATTATGAACAATGCTGCACCACCTCTCCATGACACACAAACACAATGAATTATTCAGCAGAAGTGTCTCAAGAAATGCTAAGGGGGCTCATTTATATCAACAGCAATGCACCTTCATAATGCCTCACTGTGACAGTCAAGCTAGAACTTTTCTTTCTTTTGAATTCCCATTCTTTAAAGTCATTCCAGTGTGGGTTCAGATGAAAGTGTGTGTTGTAACAACGCTAGGGGGTGTGCCAGCCACCCAACCTGACACAGACTGATGCTAGAGGCACACTGATAAAAACTAAGATGTTTTTATTTTCTTTTTTCTTCACCTGTGGGCAACGTTGTCCCCATTTCCCACAGGCACACAACACAGTCCCGAACAAAAGCACAATCCACACAATACTTCACGTTGTTTCTTTTTCTCCTTCACTCCTCTCCAGCAAGCTTTGTCTCCCTCCTCCTGACTCTGGCTCCAGGAGTGGTGGGTGGCTGCTGGCTCCTTTTGTAGCCCACTCGGAAGAGCTCCAGGTGTTTGATGACCTATTTCCGGCTGCACTTCCGAAGTGGCAGAAGAACCCATAGATTCGAGGCACCACTGCCACCCATGGGGACTGCCATCTAGCGTCCCGGGGGAGGTACTGTTCTGTCCATGCTTGCTCCCTCAGTCCCCTCAGTGAAGAGGTGTCCCAGCCATACAAGGACCCCGGCCATCTGTGACAGTGTGTATATTTATTTATTTACTTACAGTGTCTGTCTACATATGTGTTTATTTATTTAAGGAGCTTCAGTAAAAAGCCAAATTTCCCCCTGGGGATAAATAAAATCTATCTATCTATCTATCTATCTATCTATCTATCTATCTATCTATCTATCTATCTATCTATCTATCTATCTATCTATCTATCGATCATTTTGAACTCTAAAAGTCAGGTTCCTCATTTTAGGGCTGGTCAGGCTGGAGTCTGCAGGTAGTGGTTTAGGGACTGGCCAGAGGTGAGCCCCTTTTAGGCTGGCCATTGAATGTCCTGTTTTGTCTCATGAGTATTTTTGGATGCCTGACCTCCCTTTTGTCTTGTTCCTGACTCCTGTTCACAACAATTATATGTGCTATTGAGATTAAAAATATAATGATTACTGCACTAAATGAAATTATCTCTGATCACTAATTAACTTATCCAATACAATTTCAGATTCTATCAAGAAAACTGTGACACCTAGTAATGATTCGTCAAAATCTGGGGATACTGTGAGAAACACAGACGTAATTCCAGAGAAAAATATAAGACGGTTGACATATTATATAATTAAAATGTGTTTTCGAAAGAAACTTTAAGATATAGTAAGCCTTTCCAAAACAAAAGGGCTCCTAACAAAAAGAAACTCATCTTGACTTAATGAGAGTTCTTTGTGATCTTAAATTAGAACGTCTAAAAGTAGAGTGTACAGTTCTTACAGACAGCGCGGTCAGACAGTGTTAAAAGGAATTAAAAAGTTATGTTCCTGGCATGCTCTGAATACTACTTGGCTTGCAAAATCATTAAAATGATCAGCAGTACAGATGTTATTAACTTCTTTAATAACAAAATTAAATAAAATGATTTAAGTTCATAAGTCATCTTGTAAATCTGGTATACAGTGTCAAGCTCCATCTCTCCATGAGAATACTGCCTTAGTAATATTAACTTCAAATCAGAAAAGGAAATCATAACTTTAATTTTTAAAAAGAAACATAATTCCTGTCCTTTTGATCCAGTCCCAATAAAAGTAATGAAAAGCTCAATCACATTTCTGCTGCTAAATGTTCTTAACATTATCAATAGATCTTTATAGACAGGTACAGTTCCTAACTCATTAAAAGTATCAGTTATGGGACCATTGTTTAATACATCAGAGTGAGGCCAAGATTTCATAATTATAAATATATTTCACATTTTTTATTTCTAAACCACTTGAAATAGTATTCACCTCACAGCTCTTACTTTACATATAAAATATCTGAGAAAATCTTTTCTGGTTTTTGTAACAGACATTGTACAGAAGTGTCATTAACTCATGTTGTAAATTACATTTAATATTTTCTGATGAAGGAAATGCTGTTAGATTTATGTGCCACTTTCAACACCATTGATCACTCTATTCTGATACATCAGGAGTATGAACTCATGGTCTTGGGGGGCTACTGTGGCTGCAGGTTTTCATTCCAGCCAATTTCTGGGTTAGAAGGCAGTCCTTGCTGATAATGAAATTTGTTAATTACCCATATGAGTTCTTAGTGCTTTCATTCGTCATCAGTCCATCAAGTGCTCCCAGCAGAACTGGTTGTACGTATAAGTACAATCACCTCACTGTAAACTTGCATTACAGTTGTAATATTGCACAACCTATATTTTTCATTGTTTTATTATCATATTATTATTATTATTATTATTGTTGTTATTATTTTACCATTTTATAGGAAAATACGTTTATGGAGGATTGGCATATTAACTCTCATTATACCATACAATAACAATAAAGGAATTCAATTCAATTCAACAAAAGAGAGCATGTGTTTGCAGATGATGACGATGCTTCTAAGTCGATTTAGATTTCCAGGATCTATCTTCTTGGAGCTCTTCATATCATTTTTAAGATGAAATGCAGTAAAGTATATATATTACATTATACAGATACATTTTAACTTCATTTAAATAATGTATACTGTTGTTAATTAAACGTCTGGACACAGTGGACAGGGCTAGTGATGAGCTGGCGCCCCGTTCAGGGATTGTTCCTGCCTCGCGCTGTATGCTTGCTGTGACTGGCACGACCATGGATGGATAGATGGATGGAGTAATTAAACTACAAAGATATTTCAATGTTCCTTAAAACCTTTGAAGAATTGGTGTTCTAAGCTTACAGATGACTTGACTTTTACTAAAGAGCTGATTTTGTGGCGATTGGTTACTTGGAGAAAGTAAAGGAAGGACAAGAATTGTAGTACGTTTGAAAGAGACAGTACTGCCGCAATAAATTATTTTATCGTAATGAGGAAAAAAGAAGAATTTCAGCGAATACCAAGTGGAGAGAACACTTTACAGCGTAAAGTCACAAGTAGACTGCAGAGCTCCCTGTGTTTGATCGACACGGGCATGCTCAAAAAATACACGTGTAATGCCACGAAAAGTGCACACTGTCACTTCAGTTCATAAGCAATGGTACAAGAATACAGTCAGACTTCTTTTTTGGGCACATACATCGTCCAGATCTAAACACTAGCGTGGAGAGTTATTCGCGTACCGAAGAGTCTATAGCTGCAAGTGGAAGCTGTTGTCGCTGTACTTTGTATATAAGAGCCAGATCGAATGTTATTTACCTATTTACCTTGATTTATTTACTTATCTTTCTACAGTGTAAAGTCACAAGTAGACTGCAGAGCTTCCCGTGTACATATACAAAGTACAGCAACAGCAAAAGTGCGACGTGCATTCTTTCTCTGGTGTAGAACCCTCATCATCATCTGAGTTCACCTCTGTTATAGGATGTCTTTATGTGAAAACAGCAGTGTCAGATAAGGGGGAGCATGACGCAACTGAGAGAATAAAACTGAATAAAAAAAACAAAGCTAACCTTTACAAGTAACATAAATTTACACCGGCTGTTACAGACTAAAATCAAACGTATGTTTTTATTCTAAAATAGTAAGAATAAGAGCAGCTCACTTCTCAAAGCGGACTCATCCGGGGTCAAACCCATGAAGTTTTGATTACCAATCAACAGTTGTTACCGTTGCGCCACCAAAGTGGTTGTATCAAAGGGGTGTCAATGTCGCACCCTAACACGGATTCTTTTTCTGCAGTTATATTCTTGAATAGAAGCGCACTTGTTCTTTTATATTTGTACCTTTTGTGAAACTGTTTATTTGATATTTGGACTTCAGGCTTCACACATTATACACTTCATGTCTACATTTTGTCAATTATTACTAAAGCATGACAAACGTTTCTGTTTTAATGATGTGTTTACATAGATTGCTGTAGACATGGAACACACATGAAATGCATGTGTTCCAAATAACGATATTGTATTTATAAAAGGTGTCATTCTGCTTGATTTCTCACTCTATACAACTCTAAGCAACTGACACGCAGGTATTATGGGATATATCATCTACTGTTAAATTCTGCTCTGTACTTCTAAAATTTATATTTTTTATTTCTTACTATATTGAGAAATTGTTCTGTTCTGTGTACTGCATTGTATTGTATTGACCCCCTTCTTTTTGACACCTACTGCACGCCCAACCTACCTGGAAAGGGGTCTCTCTTTGAACTGCTTTTCCCAAGGTTTCTTCCATTTTTTCCCTACAAGGGTTTTTTGGGAGTTTTTCCTTGTCTTCTTAGAGAGTCAAGGCTGGGGGGCTGTCAAGAGGCAGGGCCTGTTAAAGCCCATTGCGGCACTTCCTGTGTGATTTTGGGCTATACAAAAATAAACTGTATTGTATTGTATTGTATTGTATTGTAAACAGACTTGAATTGGGAAAACTGTAGCAGTGGGGGATGTGATAGCAGGCTGCTTGCTGCTTATCGACACATTTACAAGACAAAAGACGCTGACGGAGAGGTGCGAAGGGATTTCAGGTGGGACGGATTTACAAGTTTTTTCATAGGGACGGATTTACAAATTTTTTCGTAGGCTTTGGTAATTCTAGTGTTAATGACAAAATAAAGTACATGATTAAAGTAGAAATTTCAAGATTAAAGTTGGCTTTTTTTTCCACTGTGTCCCTATTTTGTTTCTTTTCTCTGTACCCTAATAAGCTTCCATATGACACTCTTTAGACAGTGGGCTACAACGTGCCTTTTCACTACGACTTTAATATCTGACAACTTCTTTTTTATTTCAGGCTCCTTGCAACTTTCTGATCTTGAACTTACGATCAGCTTCCTTTTGTTGGTTATACAATTGCTTAAACCAACAAATGGGACGTTTTTCATTACCTCCGCTTGGTATTCACTGAAATTCTTCTTTAATCCTTGTGCTTTTGCCATTGTCTTTTCACAGATTGCTGAATTTAAGGGAATATTTATATTTATTTGCATATTCAGAGAGGCGTCTGTGACCCTGTGTTTGGATTCAGCGGGTTGGAAAATGGATGGATGGAGGGAGAGGCGTAATTCTGGGAGGAGACGGGGTGGGGTGGCAGGCACGTGATTGAGTGTTACATTTCACGCTGACCAGGATTTATGTAGTGGAAGTGTTTGGAAGTTGGCTTACACACAGATTTAGGCATCTGAATTTTTACGCACATTTCGACTTCCGTCCGTACGCTATGATCTAGTGTGAATCCTATGCATGTGTTATGCATGAGACCCCAGGACAATTTTGCAAGTTTTCAGTTCCACTGTGGGATTTATCAAATCACTATAGCTTAAATTTTCTGTAATGAATTTTAAGGGTTGCTTGAACGTATGTATCTCACTGCATTGGCACTGTTGTCATCAACATTATTATAAATCAGTTGATTATTTACCACTCCGTGGTGGGTTAAAAAGCTCAGCAATTCAGGAGAGCTTCCGAGTAGAGTTGCTGCTCCTCCAATCGAGAGGAGCCAGTTGTAGTGGTTTCAGCATCTCTTGACAATGCCCCCAAGTGGCTTTTGCTGGAACTGCTCCAGTCACCTACCACCGATCAGAGACCCTGTGGAAGACCCAGTAAATGCTAGAGGGAATATTTCTCTTAGCTAGTTTGGGAACACCTGGAAATTCTCCATGAAGAGCTGAAATTTGTAGCTTGGGCTAACTTACTTGGCGTGCTGCCGCTGTGATCTTCACCAGGAAATACAGTTTTGAAAGGTGAGATGTGATGTGATAATTATACAACATTGAATTACAGAGGGTTTAATTCTGTTTCTTTTACATTGATCTCCATAAAGTGGTCTAAATTAAATACAAATATAATACACAAAATAATTGATCAAATAAGTATTCGCACCCTTCAAGTCATTGTTCAGTAGATGGCAGCCATGACAGCCTTGAGTCTGAGCACACAGGTCTCTCTCTCTATCAGCTTTTGCATATCTGCACACTGACATTTTTCCCTGTTTCAAAAACTGCTCTGATAGATTGCATGGGGATTTCAAGTGAACTGACTTTTTCAATTCCAGCCACAAATTCAACATTTGATTAAGATCTGGACTCTGACTCATCCACTCCAGGACATTCCTATTGTTGTTTTGAATCCATTCCTCTGTAGCTTTGGTTTTATGCTTGGGGTTGTTGTCTTGCTTAAAATTAAATCTTTTTCCAAGGTGCAGGTTTCTTGCAGGCTGTATCAAGTTTTCCCCCAGGGCTTCCCTGTATATTTTGCTGCATTCATTTTGACCTCATAAGTCTTCTTGGGCCATCTGCAGAGAAGAATCTCCACAGCATGATGCTGCCACCACCATGCTTCATGTTGTGGATTTTGTATTTTTAATAATGCGCAGTGTCTGGCCTATTCCAAATATTGAGTTCAGTCTGATAGCCAAAAAGATCAATTTTGGTCTCATCAGACCACAGAACTTTATCCAGGTGACTTCAAAGTTTCTCATGAGGATTCTGGCAAACTTCCTCTGTGATTTTGTTTTTGGACAGTGGCTTTCTCTCTGGCACTCTTCCTTAAAGCTGCAACTAGTGAAGCAAGTGGGTAACAGTTGTTGTGAGCACATTCTCTCCAGTCTCTCCCACTATAACTTGTAGCATCATCAGAATTCTCATAGGTGCCTTCTCAGCCTTCCTCACTCATCTTCTTCTTGCAGAACCACCCAGTTTTTGTGGACAGCCTACTCTAGCATATTTACATCTGTTCCATACTCTTTCCATTTCTTAATGACTCCAAGGGATAATCAGTGACTTGGCTATTCACATTCCCTGACTTATGCTTTTCAATTAGCTTTTTCCATGGAGGTGCTTGAAGTGTTCCTTTGTCTTCATTGTGTAGGTTAGGCCACCATAAATCACTATAAGTCAGTCAGTTTCTTGCTGACTGCATCCAGTTTTTCTCAAGGACTTCCTTGCATTTTGTGGCATTCATTTGCCCCCCTCTGCTTTCACAAGCCTTCCAGGGCCTGCTGCAGAGAAGCAGCCTCACATTATGATGCTGCCACAATTTCACTGTGGGGGTGATGTGTTTTTTGATAGTGTATAGTGTGACATGGCATTTAGTCTGTTGGCCAAAAAGCTTAGTTTTGGTTTCTTAAGACCACAAAATATTTTTCAATCTGGCTTCAGTGTCTCCCATGTGCCTTCGGTTAAACTCTAGCCAAGATATTTGTCTTTGTGTCTCTCTATAGTATTTAACTCCTTCTGAGTTCTCATAGGTCTCTTGATGGCCTCCATCACTAGTCCTCTTCTTTCATGATCACTCAGCTCTGCGATACTTTTTCCATATCTTTATGATTGACTTAACTGAATATTCAGTGACTTGGGTATTTTCTTGTCTCCATTTCCTGTCATGTGCTTTTCAGTCACCTTTTCATGGGTTCCTTGGTTTGTAAGTTACCTCCCTTACTCATCCTCTTCTTGCATGATCACTCAGTTTTTGTGGATGGCTTCCTCTATCAGATTTACAATTGTGCCATAGTCTTTCCTTTTCTTAATGGTTGATTTAACTGGACACCAAGGAATATTCTGTGACTTTGATATTCCCAATCCCTGACTATTATTTTTCAATCACCTTTTAATGGAGTTGCCTGAGATGTTCCTTTGTCCTCATTGTATAGGTTAGGCCACCATACTGACCCATCACAATTCAGGTCTCCACAGTCAGGTGTATTTAGACTACAAACAATTAAAACAATTGAAGTTTGCGTTTTACATTAGTAATTAATTTAGACCAATTTGCAGAGATCTGTTATCACTTTCACATTAAACAGTTTTTTTTTTTTTTATCAAGTTGGGCCTTCCATATTCAGGTGTATTTAGACTACAGTCTGTTAAAACCCCAGACAGGTGATGTCGATTGAACTAATTCTGTAACTTGTAAAATCAATTGGCCTTAGGGGTATCATATGAAATGGGGTGAATAATTATGCAGTCAATTAATTTGTGTTTTATATTTGTAATTACTGAAATCACTTTGCAGAGATTTACTTTCACTTTGACATTTAAGAGTCTTTTATTGTTGATCAGTGTCACAGAGGCCAAATTAGGTCCATTGAGATTCAATGTTGTAAATAATAAAATGTGAAAACTACCAAGTTTGCACTGGAGCCCCCGATTTCCTTCAGCAATATTGAACTAAAACAGGGAATCTTAATTAACAAAATTAAAGTTTTAAAGTACAAGAACTCTTACAGGTAAATAAAACATAATTAAAGAGAATAATAATGTTAATAGTGCACATAGGCTCAATTTGTGTAACATCTTTAGCTGCAATTATAACATTTTGTGAAAATAAATGAGGTACATAATTTTAAACGCTATTATTAAAGTAATTATTTAGTGAATACAAAGAAAAACAATGAGCTATGCTATTTATTGTTCACTCTTCCACAAAACAATACAAGGCATCCTTATAATTTCAACTTTTTATGCAGTTATTGAGACATTGAGTTCTGTTTGTCTAACCTTGTACTCAAAACATACACTCTGTATTTATGTTTTTGAGGGCTTTGCAATTTTTCCAGGAATAATACATAGTGTTCAAGTGCATAATTGTTTAAAAATGGCACTAATAACAGGTTAGCTCATGCATTCAAATGCTACTGTTAGCTAAAAATATGTCAATGAAAATGAAAGCGGTTTAGGAAATAGTACAAGATTTCAAGTGGTCACGGAAAAGCAACTAATTGCATTAGCTACTTAGCCTATGGCTAACGTCATGTAAGTAGATCATTTAAAAATAATATTCTGAACTGAAACTCAGTAATTATTTTCCGAGCCTTCTGCTACTGTAAATGCAACTCCAATAAAAGTACAAATATCCAAGTCACATAACTATTTTTTCTTACTTCATAGTGTTTAGGTTCTGAGGTGTATGACATAGCCCAACCTGATCGGTATCCACTCTCACTACCTTCTTAAATGGTGCTGTCAGCTTTTCAAATGGAATTTTCTCTCTCAGATATCAATATGCAATATTAAAAATATAAAACACACTAGAGGTGGGATCACTACTAAGGGACTACCCCCAGTCTGTAAATTCTGGCAGGATAAGCGAGTCCCTCAGCAGTTTGGTGAGTGAGTTTTCAAAGTGTTTTGTGTGTATTGCCATTTGTTTGCTTTTGCTGATTTTCTGCTCTTGGATTTCTGGATAACGTATTGGGACTTGTCCACTGTAGGACTCCCTTTCTGGCAACTCATTTTTGCACTTTTCAAAAGATATTTTGGTAGCACTTCAGTTTAGGTGCTGCAAAAATGCACCTATTACTCATTTCCACTTATGTAACAAGACTTTAAGAAAGACTTCTTTAGGTCTTCATAACACTTATGAAACATCAGGATATCAATAATTCATCTCTGTGCAGTGCGGCATATTGACATAATTGTAAAATGACTTCTTATTAAGGAGGATTCACAGGTCTTATACTAAATATGAAACATCAAGAGGAATGTGTCTCGGTTAAGCCTCCTCAGACCACTCTAAAGTGAAGTTTTGTTACTGGGTCACATTCCAGAGATGAATCAACACTTTACTTATTTAACAATAGTAATTGAGTAATAGATGCTATTTTGTAGTACCTAAATTAAAGTGTTACTATTAATGTTTTTTTTTTCTTTTTTGTGATTAAACCAGATTTTTTTTAAGATTCTTGAGAGAGTTGTCTCTGTACATGCCAGAGTTTTATGGTTCTCTTTCTTGTGAAAGATCGTTTGAGCTCACTGAGACTCTCTAGTTATTTTTGAAATTTAATAGCATGTTCTCCATTTCACAACCTAAGCAGGCCATAAGCCTCCCAATTGCTTAGGGTCAGGCTTGCCTGAGTTGGACCTATATTAGCCCTTCTTTTGTAGTTCTTTTTGAAGACCTCATCCATTTTGCTATTTTTGTGGTGCCAGAATCACAACACTTTACACTTGTAAACATGTACCAGAATGTACTAACTCAAGAGCAGTATACAAAAAGATATTGAATTGAATTATCTCTTCTCCAAAACATGTCTTGTCTGTCAAGATGGTTCAAAAGAGCAGTCTTATAAGTGAGTGTGGGTTAAGGAAGATAACGAGGCTGAAGACTTTAAAAGAACAAAACACAAGTACACACGGGATCATTTTGACATCTCTCCACCCCACTGTCTCTGGGAAAGTTGCATTCTCAGACCAAAAGTGAACGCCTAACAATTTACATACAACAAACAAGAAGAAATTAATGCTATGCAACATTTTAAGTTTACATGGTGCATTTTTTTGGTGGCAGTGTTAAATATTGTTTTCTGCCAAACACTGCATTCATTTTCTCTATGGTTTGATTCTAATCTCATTGAACCTCAGAGGAGACCCAGTATGCTAATACATTCCCGCTCAGTCCTGTTGGAAGAATGGCCAATAAGTCAGCTTTCTCAATCTTCTGCTGCAAGCTCTAAATGTGTTTTCAAAAGTGAAAAACTGCCTTTATCTTGCTGCCACCATAATAACAAGGAGGGAGCTCTCTGCAGTAGTGGATCACTCTCCTTGTGGAAGAGATTTCATCAGCGGCTTGCACCGCTGATTCAGTTTCAGCCTTGTTCTCATTATCTGGATGTGCTGTACACACAGTCGCACATGTCCACAGTATCCCAACTAATTCTACTGGAAATCTATGAAGCAGATTGTGAAAAAACTAATGAAATAAATACAAAACTCACAATATGGCTTGTTGATGCATTTAGAGGTAAAATTTCAGGATAAATGCCATCTTGTGGAAAAAGAGAAATATACTGCCACACAATTGATAAGTCCAAATTTTAGCCCTTATGTTCTGCTGCCGAATATGTATGCATGGGTTAAGGCAGACAACAAGGTTAAAAACTTCCTTCTTGTCAGGTGTTTTACTTTTATCGAGAAGAACAAAACACAAGTACACACAAGCGGGTACCACTTTCACATCTCTCCACCCCAACGCTCACCCAGAAATACTGGCCACTCAGTCCAATATATTTATACATACAGGAAAGAGGAAGGCATTAATGCTATGCAACATTTTAAGTTTATACTAGTCATTTTGTTGGTGCTAGATGTCGATGTCAGAAAAGGTGAATCTGTTTGATTATGTCCAGGTTGGAATTGGTGTTCATGATTAATTATATTTTTTAATTTGCTTACAGCATATTAACATCTAAAGATATCATTTATGTATAATTAAACTAAGACAAAAAATTAATAATATTGTCTGAAGTCAAGAATTACAGACTGTTTTTGTGTTAAATTTCTTCAGGCAGCTGGGTGTTCTTGAAATGTAAAGATTTCACTGCCAACATTTCAACATGCAAAATAATCTATTTTCTGTTTTAAACCTCAAAATATTTTGCACTTTGTTGACAAAGGAGCAATTATTTTATATTCATAAAGCTACAGTATGGTTACAAGCAGAACCACCACTTTAAATAATGTAAAAAATGGTAATTTAGTTTATTTTTTGGAATACTACTAGGGTAAATCAAAAAGTAAAGTCAATTTGAAAATTATGCAGTAACCGCAGAGCAGAGAGAAGCTGACACAATTGTGACGCTTATGGGTAGTTCAAACATACAAAACGCAATGCTCTGTCATTACTTTAGATGAAGCCAAAGTCAAATAAACATGGATGTTCTGCTGCAGGATTGCACCATTGTTGATCAACATACCATAGTGAGATTAGTTTGGGCAGTGGGCATGAAACCTTCTGAAATTCACTAAAGGATGTTGGCTTATGACCTTGGCTTCAACTAGATTAATGGCAAAGTGCTGTGCTATGTGTGTTTGAAGCCATTGTGAATGTGTTATATAGCATCAGTTTCTATCCTTTGCGGTTACCACACAATTTTCAAATAGCCTTTACTTTTTGATTTACCCACGTAAAACTTTTTTAGAATACATTAAACTTTTTGCAATGATATAATGCAAGCAATACAGTTATTGCCTGAGAGCATGGATGAAGCATGATAATATGGCATGGGGTAAAAAAAGTTGTGTGTTTTCATAAAGTAAATAAGTCATCAGTCTTCATCTACCAGATCTGTGTGCAGTCATGATATACTGAGGTGATCAGAAATTGCTACCTTGTGTGAGAAGTCAAAGCATTGAATATTTGTTTGCCATATCTGGATTAGAAAATTAACAGACTTTAAATTGTCATGATTTGTCTACTGTACGTGAATCCAATTGAAAACGCTCTATTTTTACTGTGCATTAACTTTGTGCATGTTAATGAAAATTAATGTTCTGTGCTTTATCAATTTCCTGGCGATGCATTGTGCTGTGGATGTGTGCACAGCCTCTCAGTCTGAAGTAAAAATGAGTTAATTTACAGGTAAAGTTATGTTTCGACAACTTGAAATAAAGGATAAACAAGAGGATGGGCAAAAAATTCCCAGAAATTTTAAAAAACTTTTATTATAAAACATCCAGTAATATCCTTTAAGTCACCTAAATTCTCTTCTTTATTTCCCTCATCTAGATCCTCTGTCGTTTTTTTCCTGTATTTCTAACAAGGTAGCAAGTCTTCTCCTTTCAGTGTCAGTTTTAATATGGGGAACTAAAAGAAGTCATAGATTTATGAAACACAGAGGATGCAAAGCAACAACCAAATTGTTACTGGTTACCAACATTTTATCTGACAACACGATGCAGATGCTCTGTCACAGTGCAAAATGCAGTTTTGGGTCCGCCACTTCTTCATATGTTTTTTTCCTGATGCTCTTCTATAGATGCCTCACCAGTTCAATGTACTGTATTGTCACTAATTAACAATCTGTCTACGGAGAACAAATTCTTCATGAACAAGTCTGTAGATGTCAAAAAACAAGATCATCATTGTGTCTTGACAATCTGCATTGGTGGTTTGGGGAATTACCCAAGTTACATGCACGATTATGGAATAAATGCTGGAAACATACACTCAGTCAGCTTTGCTTGATGCCACTCAGTGGACTGATTTATCAGACTCTAAGAATACAATACCTAGCAGCATGTTCGATAACTATACACTACTCCCATGCTATTGACCAATTCCGGGTCACACCTTGCATAAAGCTTTTTCCAAATATCTAGAGTTTCATTTCTACTTTTTCTTATTTCAGACTAAAATTAATTACCCATGGTGTAACTAGTAGATGTATAAAAAATACATGCAATACCACAGAATATCCTTAAGTCTTTCTTTAATTTTGAGCAGAAGAACACAATTGTTTTTACATAATAATATAATTATTAGATAGATATTGTCACAGATGGCCAGGGTTCTTGTCCAGCCGGGACGCCTCTTCATTCTATGGACTAGGGGAGCAAGCCTGGTCAGGCCAGCACCTCCCCCGGAACTCTAGATTGCAGCCCCCCTGGGCTGCATCGGGGCCACAGGCATGGGATTTTGGAACTCAAGCCTGTTGGGGTCCGTGGCCACCACCAGGGGGCACTGCAGTGGTTTCTGAGCCCATTTGGGCAGTTCTTCCGCCACACTTGGAAGTGCAGCCGGAAATGGGTCATCAGACACCTGGAGCACTTCCGGGTGGGCTATAAAAGGAGCGAGCAGCCACCACTCGGGGGGGCCAGAGTCGGGAGGAGAGGGACTAAGCTTGCCGGAGAGGAGTGGAGGAGAAAAAGAAGTATAATTGTGGTGATTGCACTATTGTGCTTGTGGGACTGTGTTGTGCCTGTGGGAAGGGGGAAGGCGTTACCCACAGGCGAAGAAAAAAGAAAAATAAAACATTTATTTGTTTTATAAGTGTGCATCCCGTATCTGTCTGTGTTGGGTTAAGTGCTGGTATAGCATCATTGTCACAATATATACAGTATGTATGCTCCTTTTTACTTACTCAGGTCACCTAATGAACAGCATCTAATGATGCCACCTTTGTGTAGTGTCAAATCTCAATCCATATTCTTTTCATGTGTAGCTCTACGCTGGTGGAATGAGCTGCCGACTTCCTACATGTACTTAACCCTTTAAATTCAGCCCCATCATTTTGGACCCACTGGTGGGACTGAACAATAATGGAAAATTTTAAAACAAAAATGCCATAGAATGATTTGTTTCCTCATTGCTCTAATTAAAGTACAGTGTTTTGTCATTAAAATGCCATATTGAATACCCCGGTAACACATTGCAATGTTTTTCTTTCCTCTAAAAAACATGGCTGAATTGCTGACTGCTCCCAATCCAGTTTTCTTGAACGTCCCAATTCAATTGTGTACAATTTAATGGACAGACAATCTATTAAATGAGAAGGACGTTCAACTTTCAAATGTCCTTACATTCCATTCTACTTTTTATATTTTATATATTTTTTTTTTAAATCTTAATAATTCATTACATTTATATAGTGCTTTTCTCAGTACTCAAAGCGCTACCCACACAGGGAGGAACCGGGAAGCGAACCCACAATCTTCCACAGTCTCCTTACTGCAAAGCAGCAGCACTACCACTGTGCCACCTGTGGGATCTTGCAACTATTGGTGTTGTAATTTGGATACACAGCATAATTCCTTCACCCACTACATATGTTCTGACAGAGTAAAATCTACACTTCAAAATGATACATAGGTCATGGGTCTTTAATAACGTATATGCTAGCTGCGGATGCTTATTTGAAAACAGTAAAACAACAACAACAACATTTAGTTCTGTAACACATTTTCATACAAACAATGTAGCTCAATGTGCTTTACATGATGAAGAAAGAGAAAAAAGACAAAATAAATAAGAATTAAAATAAGGGAACACTAATTAACAAAAAAAGTCCAGACGGCTGGAGAAAAAAATAAAATCTGCAGGGGTTCTGAGGCCACGAGACCACCCAGCCCCCTCTAGGCATTCTACCTCACATAAATAACTTCAATCAGTCCTCATTGTATTCAGGGTTCTCATGGAAGAATTTGATGATGACAGTCATGTGGACTTCTGGCCTTTAATCCACCAATGAGGACATCACGGTGCTTTGATTAGGTGGTGGTGGCGCAGATCGCCACCACAGAAAACCGGAAAAAGAACAGAAGAGAAAGTAGGGGTTAGTGCGGATTTTGGAGGCACCAATAATAAAAATGATAATTAATTGAATATGCAGAGCATCAGGATTTAACTAAGATGAAGCTATGAGAAAGCCGTGTTAAAGTAATGTATTTTCAGCAGTGTTTTAAAGTGTTCCACTGTGTTAGCCTGGCAAATTCCTATTGGCAAGCTATTCCAGATTTTACGTGCATAACAGCAGAAGGCCGCCTCAAAACTTCTTTTAAGTTTAGCTCTTAAAAGAGCTAGTTTTTTTTTCTAATATGAACTGTTATCGTTTTTTCGTGTCTGCCGTTTCTATAGGAGGGTGACAATGAGTAAAATTTCGAATGGATGTTTTTCAAATGTTGACAAGCAATAAGCAAAATGTATCACTGAAAACCGCAGGAAACAAAAAAGTCAAAAAGAAAAAAAAAAACAGTATGAGGAAAGTTGGAAGAAAGAAAAAAAAAATGACAGTGTTTCTGTTTGGGGATCGTTGTGCACAACTGAGCTGCGGCCACTGAACTAACTGCTCTGTGGATGATTCATTCAGGCATTTCAAGGTCTCTTGTGCACTTCGTTGTAATGAAAGTATCTACTGAATGTACTTCGTAATAACGAAATTTCTATAGACTCGTGTCATATGGGGAAACTGTCGGGACCATAAACATACTTCATTGTATTGAAAATTTCGTTGTAAAGATATTCGTTGTAATGGAATTGTACCTGTATCTTTAAGTTGTGAGGTTCCTGACAACGGGACGGCACACCAAAGCGCGTCTGTGGAGGACTGCTTTCTGCTGCTCAGTGAACCTGTGGATGCCTTGGCAACAGATAAAGTGCCACGGCAACAACTACGAGATGATCGAGATTGCATTATACGCGCCTGTCACCAATGGGTGATGTAAGGGACATTATAAATGCAGGGAACAGTGTTACTTGGCCACTAACCTGGCCCTGACCCTGCCTGACTGCTGTGTCTGTGTAAAGGAGAGTGGTAGATCCAGGTACAATAAATAACCCTGTCGTTCCTGTTTCAAGCTGAATAAAGCTGGTTTAGCTAAAGTACTGAGACTCAGCCTCGTGTTTTGGGGTGCAAGACAGGGACTCACGCATCACAAAGTATAGAATCAAGTGAAGTTTGTCAAGAAAAGCTAAGTTTAGAGAAGAGACATTTTTTCCAATTTTTTTTTTTTTTTTGCCTTTCATTCTATGTGTGTAACAACCTTTTTCTTTATTATTGTGTGGACTGTTTACTTTGAATTTTCACTAAATCTTTTAAAATGAACTTTTGGACTGAGAGATTTCTTTTGGCATGTGTTTGACCCGTTTTTGATCCTGCCTTACCTACCGGCAACTACATAACTAATTGCTCAGGTGTAAAAATTCTAAAAGAGGAAGAGGGACAGAACATAAATATTGAGTGAAGGATGGTGAAGTTATAGCCAGTTAACACTAGAATTACCAAAGCTTAAGAAAAAAACGTAAATCCGGCCCACCTTAAATGCCTTCGCACCTCTCTGTCTGCGTCTTTTGTCTTGTAAATGTGCCGATCGAGACAAGCAGCAAGCAGCCTACTATTCTATCCCCCCACCACCATAGAACAGGCACAAAGTTCTCCCAGTTCCAGCCTTGATTATCTGGGAGTGAAGTGCTGGAAATAGATCATTGTTTAGAATACATGCATTTCATGTATGTTCCGTTTCTACAATAATCTGTGTAAACACATCATTAAAACAGAACGTTTTTCATATTTTAGTAATAAATGACAAAATGTAGAAATAAACTATGTAATATGTGAAGCCTGAAGTCCAAAGATCAAATAAACACTTTCACAAAATGTTAAAGGATATTTCAACATTTGATTTGTGTCTGTAACAGCCGCTGTAAATTTATAGTAATTGTAAAAGTTAGTTTTTTTGTCACTTTTATTCTCTCGGTCAAGATCACGATACATACTACCCCACCCCTGGATCTGACACTTAGTTTTTATTTGAAACTGGGAATAACTGTAGATGTGAGTGGTGTTTTGAGATAAATCGAACTGGAAATTATCTGATCTGGATGGATAAAAGCTGACACACAAACGCTGGTGAATCTGCCTTCTTCCTATCTCATTGTCACTTGATTTTTTTATTCAGTTTTATTGAGTGCTCCTACTTACGCTGAATTAGTATGCGTCTTATGGTTCATGATGTCAAAGCCGCAATGACAAAAAACAGAAACAAAGGTATATATGATATTTGGAATTATTCATTTTATGACTTGTATAGTACATTTTGGAAAACATTGTGGCACGGATGCAACATTATTCATATTATTCATATTCATTCGCATACCATCTTGCAGTTGTAATCGGTGACCGTGTGATTTTTTTTTTTTTCGATCTTGCCCAGTTTCCACATGGTGGTCTTTCTTTTGTACTCCAGGACATGCAGAGGAAAGAATAGATAGATAGATAGATAGATAGATAGATAGATAGATAGATAGATAGATAGATAGATAGATAGATAGATAGATACTACAGAGAGGTCAGTTTTGCGCTATATGCAATCATCAAATTCAAATGTTAACAGTTCCCACACACCCAAGGACCATCCTTCCTACATTTATGACATGTGTACCTGTTGCAATGTACACACTTCTCTCTATGCTGTCGTTCCTATTACTGACACTGATTGAGTTTGCTTTCCTGTGGAAAGCGGCTGTCCTGGAATAAAAGCTTGCCGATGTTGCATCCTCCTTTTCTTTTTCCATCGCCTTTTCTTGTAAGAAGTGACTACGAAGCTCCTCTGCAAGGTGAGCCATGAACACTCTTCTTTTCCCCGTGGACCCCGTACATGCCTTGCACAGTGCATGTGCATTGATTGCCGCTAGGTCAAGATTGTTGTAGTACAAGCAACCGGTCACCTGCATGTTCCTGCTCGCACTGAATACGCTCACACCTTCTAGTGCATGATGTCAAAGCAGCACCGGAGAAAAAAAGAAAGAGACAAATATATGGGACAAATATATAAATTAAAGTAGTTGTCAACAGACAAAAACAAAGGTGAGTTTAAAGGGTTAGGCAGTGTTTCAAGATGCTCTTATTCAGTGAATATCTGTCTAATTGATTACAGCCATGACAGGTTTAGTACAAGGTCACGTAAGGTCCATTTTAGCTGTACATAGCATTTATCTGAAATACTGTATGAACTTATAGCCTCCACAGTTTGAAAAAGATATAACAGTGTATAAAGAAGAGCAGGAGCTCAGTGGGAGCTGAAAGGCAGGACACATCTCTGCTGGGATGCAGTTACCCCATTGGAATTTAAGGTTCATAGGTTCTCAGCTGGAGTTTCACAATAAAAGAGCAGTGCTTCACCAGGCCACTAGCAGGGGAAGTATTGTCTTGCTGACGTTGCCACATGGGGTGTTTGAATTGTAGTGTTTACACAAGTCTCTGTGGGAAAAAGGGGTGACTCAGAAGCACTTCCTAGAATCCTGGTGTTATATTTCACTGCCACGTGCATTCAAGAATATCTGGCTGGGCTCTGCAACTGAGAATGAATGACCAAGTGCAGCATTACAGCTCTTCTCCACTGAGTTCTGCGGACAGGGAAAGGCGTAAGACACCAGCATCTGAGCAGAAAGTGTCTATTACCTGACACATGTAATGACATGATTGCTGTTACAATGAATAGTACTGGCCAAATGAAAAACTAAGGGTTCAGCGAGTTGCTTTGTCAATAAGCCAGCCACCATCATGTCTGTCAATGTTAATTTCCATGAAAATAAATGAATCACAGGTTGACCCAGGCCACTGAGCCACGACGCTTGTCAGTCTCATCTTGGTATCACAGATAACTTGTGAGTTAATTGGATGTCACTGATTACAATTAACAAAAGCAGCTTCATTCTCCCTAGCTGCTCTGATTACATTAGGCGAACAGGACACTGCTGGAAATTGCCTTTTTATGTTAGCAAAAACTTGTTATATTTTCATGTATGTACACTCACAACAAATGGAAATGTATATAGCACCGCACTGGTTGGTTAATGGCTTCCAGCACCGTGGGCATGATAAAGTGTAGCTTGGCTGAGATATTCCTGATCAATTGGCCAGTTCCCTAAGAAATGACAACAAATAGCCAATATAAACTAACAAATAACCAAAAAAAGTTCTTCAGTGCAAATACACAGCATCTGTACATCATATTCAACACTTTTGAGGTATGTTTCTCACATCAATTATAATAATGGATTGGTAATGCAGATTTTTATGAATGTGAAATGTCATTTAGTTGGTTTGCCTGCATTTCTCTACTTGATCAAGGGTGTAGTCATGCCCCAGTTTCTTTGTAATACTGTATAGGCATGGATCAGATTTGCCACAAATATAGACATGTTCCTCCATTAAGTTTCCTGTTATAAATCCCAATGTTTGCTTGGGAAGTTGCATACGCATATTTCTAGACTTTTTGTGCATATGAAAGCTTTATAAATGAGGCCTCTAGAGTGGCTCTGGAATTATTCCCTGGACCAGCCTTAAAAGGACCTCTTACTCGGTCAGAGAAACTTTGAGTCAGAAGAAGAGACCCTGGCAAAAATTTGCCTAGTGAGGAAGGTGAAACCAGAATGTTGAGCATCGAAAAATATAAGAAAGCCCTCAGAGACCGAGCCTTTTGCTTCCCTTTTTGTATACTTTGTTCTGTTCCTTATTTACCTTCTTTTTATATTTGTTTTCTTTTTAATAAAGGACATTTCTCACTTCTTTATTGTAATTAGTAATGTGGTCTTTCTTGGCACAGAGAATGCTTCAAAGTGCCATATTTTTGCTGCAAATATTAGACAAAATTAAGAGAGAAGAGCTACTGGACTTATTCCAGGACTGTGGGGTATGAGCTTTAATAAAATACTGAAGTTTTTTTTTTTTTTTAATTTAAAAAAAAATGATATCAAAAGGTGACAAGACATACTTTTCAAAATGTATACAAAAATTTAATAGGATTATTGCTAGTTGTCACTTTAAAATTATTTCTTCAACAAAAAGATGGGGACATTAATGGAAGCTGATTGAGTGTAGGGGCGGCGCAGTGGTACCGCTGCTGCCTCGCAGTAAGGAGACCTGGGTTCGCTTCCCAGGTCCTCCCCTTGTCTGCGTGGGTTTTCTCTGGGTGCTCTGTTTTCCTCCCACAGTCCAAAGACATGGAAGTTAGGTGCATTGGCGATCCTAAATTGTCCGTGGTGGGTGTGTGCCCTGAGGTGGGCTGGCACCCTGCCCGGGTATTTGTTCCTGCCTTGCGCCCTGTGTTGGCTGGGATTTGCTCCAGCAGACACCCGTGACCCTATGTTAGAATATAGCGGGTTTGAAGATGACTAATATATGACACATATTTTTCATACAAGGAATGCATGGAATAAAGTGAAAATCAGGAGATAGTGGTGATGGGCAGGTGGCTCTGCTTCCTCAGGGACCACCCATAAAAGACACAGAACATAACACAGGCATAGATACACAGACACAGCCAAATACAAAGAATAACACAAATGAACAGAAATAAAATTAATACAAACAAAGGAATGAAAAATGAACAAAGTAGACATAAAACAAGGATTTGAATCCCAGGCAGCTGAGGAACCCTGACTGAAATATAACAACTTACAGCCATCCTATAGTACTTGAAGCCAATAATATTTATACTCAAATAATACATTTTCACTAGAATAATAGAGGTGTATTTATATTACAATGAATTAGCTGCATTTGAATGGCCTCTAATAGGTTCTAGCAAATAAACTGATAGCACATGAAATGTAGGCATATGTTCTGGTTCAGGAGATAGGAATGTAGATAGGAATACTGTAAGACCTTCGGTTCATGACTTATCAAGTATCAGTATCAAGTATAATGAGCTAAAGCCACATGTAATTGTGGAACATAAATATTTCTGGCAACCAACTACATACTAGCCGGAGCCTTCATATGTCACAGGCTCTTTAAGTAAACCAAAGTGTGTATGTGTATATATATATATATATATATATATATATATATATATTCACGGCATTCGAGGTCTGTGTCACAAGGAGTGCAGTGGAGTGTGTACACCTGATGAGCCCAGAAAGAGGGCGAAACACGTGTCGTGTACTCTTTGCATTTATTTGACAGTAAACTATTTCAACCATTCTATGATCTGCTCTTCACAAACTGAGGGCACTGTGGCGGATGTTAGCAGATCGCTGGCCAACCACAAGCATTACCTGGTAGGTAACCACCCATACAATCAGATTGTGACACAGACCTCGAATGCCGTGAATGTAATTACCCCGATCTACATGCTGTCAAATAAAGGAACCACACGCCGTGGCGCAACGTTAGGGGCATCGCCTCTGACGCTGACGTCCGAGGTTCGATTCCCGAGAGGGAGTGCAGTGGAGTGTGTACACCTGATGAGCCCAGAATGAGGGCGAAACACGTGTCGTGTACTCTTTGCATTTATTTGACAGTAAACTATTTCAACCATATATATATATATATATATATATATATATATATATATATATATATATATATACAGTATATATATATATATATATATATATATATATATATATATGTATACAGTGGAACCGAAAACCGAAAAGGGAAACTGGCTTGTTCGTATACCAAGTGTGTGATCGTGAACCGAGGCAAAAGTTTGGCGAACTTTTTGGCCGTAAACCGATTTGTACGTGTACTGAGACGTTCGTGGACTGAGGTTCCACTGTATATATATTTGTGAGGTTTCTGAACTCTTTCAGGACTTCCTCCAACAGGACAGCATGCCAAAGCGCACCTGCCACTTCTGTACTTGTATATTGCCGAGGCAACCACAGGTTCGCAGCGCAACAGAATAGTGCCGTGGAACCAACTACAACCCGATCGAGATTGCACTATGCGACCTGTCACAAATGGATGATGCAAGGAACATGATACAGTCATATGAAAATGTTTGGGAACCCCTCTCAGCCTGCATAATAATTTACTCTACTTTCAACAAAAAAGATAACAGTGGTATGTTTTTCATTTCCTAGGAACATCTGAGTACTGCTGTGTTTTCATAACAAAGACTTTTAGTGAAGCAGTATTTAGTTGTATGAAATTAAATCAAATGTGAAAAACCTACTGTGCAAAAATTTGGGTACCCTTGCAATGTTGCTGATTTGAATGCATGGAACTGCACAATACTGATTACTTGTAATATCAAATGGGTTGGATTAGCTCGTTAAACCTTGAACTTCATAGACAGTTGTGTCCAATCATGAGAAAAGCTATTTAAGGTGGTTAATTGCAAGTTGTGCTTCCTTTTGACTCTCCTCTGAATAGAGTAACAGCATGGGATCCTCAAAGCAACTCTCAAAAGATCTGAAAACAAAGATTGTTCAGTCTCATGGTTTAGGGGAAGGCTACAAAAAGCTATCTCAGAGATTTAAACTGTCAGTTTCAACTGTAAGGAATGTAATCAGGAAATGGGAGGCCACAAGCACAGTTGCTGTTAAACCCAGGTCTGGTAGGCCAAGAAAAATACAGGAGCGGCTTATGCGCAGGATTGTGAGAATAGTTACAGACAACCCACAAATCACCTCCAAAGACCTGCAAGAACAACTTGCTGCAGATGGTGTATCTGTACATCGTTCTACAATTCAGCGCAAATTGCACAAAGAACATCTGTATGGCAGGGTGATGAGAAAGAAGCCCTTTCTGCACTCACGCCACAAACAGAGTCGCTTGTTGTATGCCAATGCTCATTTAGACAAGCCAGATTAATTTTGGAACAAAGTGCTTTGGACTGTTGAGACAAAAATTGAGTTATTTGGTCAAAACAAAAAGCGCTTTGCATGGCAGAAGAAGAACACCGTATTCCAAGAAAAACACCTGCTACCTACTGTCAAATTTGGTGGAGGTTCCATCATGCTGTGGGGCTGTGTGGCTACTTCAGGGACTGGGGCCCTTGTTAAAGTCGAGGGTTGGATGAATTCAACCCAATATCAACAAATTCTTCAGGATAATGTTCAAGTATCAGACACAAAGTTGAAGTTACACAGCGGGTTGGATATTCCAACAAGACAATGACCCAAAACACAGTTCAAAATCTATAAAGGCATTCATGCAGAGGGAGAAGTACAATGTTCTGGAATGGCCGTCACAGTCCCCTGACTTGAATATCATCGAAAATGTATATTAAAAGGAAGTTGCTACTTTGAAAGCTCAGCCAATGATAAACAAAAATCCAAAGAATTAAGAGGGGTTCCCAAACTTTTTCATATGACTACTGTAAAAGCAGAGAACAGTATAACTTGGCCACTAACCTGGCCACGACCCTGTCTGTTTGCTGTGTCTCTGTATAGGAGAGTGGTAGATCCCACTGCAATAAATAACCGTGCTGTTCCTGTTTCAAGTGGAATAAAGCTGGTTTTGCTAAAGTACTGAGACTCTGCCTTGTGTTTTGGGGTGCAAGACAGGGACTCACACATCTCAATATGATAAATAAAGAAACAGAGATCAAAATGAATGTTGGGGTACCAGCATGGTAACCCTGGTTAATGCTGCTTGATTTGGAAATTAAAAGAAAAGGAGCACTTGTGGGTACTAAGTAATGACATGTGTTGAAGAAAAGAACAAAAGACGCTTGTGCTTGCTTCTTACTCAAAGCTCCATCTTTGCCAGTCTTGGATCCTAAATGAATGTCCCCTTCTGGTTACTCTCTGAGATTTTTGGAAGGGTGGGACATCTGTGGTTAGTGCGGAGGTGATGTCCATTTGAACTGTGGAGCAAAATAGGGCCTGTTAAAAATGGTGCTTCCCCTCTGTTCAGGGAAATACTGTTACCTCGCTGGAGTCCAAAAGATGTCTCCATATATAGCAATGTGGAAACCTCAGAGAAAATACAGGAAAGAAGGTTAAAGTGGTATGGGCATGTCAGGAACAGAGAGGTAAACAATGTGTGGAGAACAGTCATAAATACAGAGATGTCAGGACATAGTAGATGAGGATGACAAAAGTTGATTGACTGAGTGAAGGAGCATGCAAGGGATATCAGGCAAGGAAGTGTAAAACAGACAAGAATAAAAGAGAGCGACCCCACGTTAAAGTGGGAAAAGCTTTAAAAGAAGAAGAAACTATGAAACTATCAAATTATGTGTATGGTGGAAATGCAGAATATGGAAAAATTGCATTGTTCCAATTTAGTTTGAACTATAATTAAACATTTGAAATTTTATAGTTTTAATAGACACTATATATGAAAATTGTAATGAAACAGATTTGTGAACTGTCCATTACGTGTTAGTTCTCTGTCAAAATTGAACTTAAATGACCTTGTGCTAATTACCCTAGGCAGAGGAAAAAAAAAAACATTGACATAATGGAGTTAAGGGAGACTTTTCGTCACTGGTGACTTTTACGCATCTCTGGAGTATATATTAAAGATATTTTTAGGGAAAAAAAAGCTTTTTGTATTAATTTGTAAAGTTCTTCTGACTGTGTCTGCTTGTTTAAGTTAGACATTCTGTACCATTTGTACCTAGCACATTACAGAAGGAACAATGAGATAATGACAATGATTACTTTTTATTTTGTTCTCAATAAGAATGTATACATAAGAAGCTCCTATTTCGATAAAGATGTGTGTCAAAGACTTTGATTCTATTTAACTATTTTGGGGCATTTAGATAATAAGATATAGGTGTGTTAAAAGATTATGCCATTTTTCTGTTTGCTGTTGGTGCAGACTGGTATGCTTCTTAAGTCTGCTATGCAAATAAAATTAACTTACTTAGGATCACTGCTTTATTATATTCCTCAGTTTTGTCACACTGAACTGCTCACATGGCATTCTCCCTCAAGCTTGTTGTAATAAAGGAAGTCCGTCTTTAGAGACATACGTAATGATGATCTTGGCTATTCTTTATTTAAAGAGTAGTTCCTTTACAGTCTACATTATCTAGAAGTAAGATGAATGTCTGTTATTGGCTGCTATTCAGAAAAATTTGTAAAGCAGAAATATGATATTAAGAAAGCTATTAAACTATATTTAAACACACATTTGTTAAACTTTTAGGAAGATGAATACTCCATTTTAGATATTTTTACTTTTAGAAACTATATAAAAAAAGAAATCAACATACTTAACTACAAAGAAATTATTAATTAAAAATGATTTGGAATGAAAATTAGTGGCTAGGGGCATGTCAGAACTGAGTTCAAAACCCCTGCTGTAACCAAAATATCAAGTAATTGCATCCTAAATGAGAGTGTCTGCTTTTTTCAGACATTAATATTATTTTTTCTTTATTGCAATTTTCTAAGGCTAGTAACACAGAGGGTCATGTAGAATCTTTATAAAATAAAAGATTTAGTCTTTGAAAATTTCTGTAGAATACCATGCAGCTCCGTGAAGTACAAAAAGAAGTTCCCAGCAAAGGAAATTTGAAACAAACCAAGTTCCAATATAGTAATCCAGTGGCAAAGTCAAAGAACAGAGCAAAAATGTAAAAAAAAAAATCCCCCTAAAAAATCACCTAAGCACAAAGTACAGATAAAATTACAATAAACACCGACACCAAACCGCAAGTAACTGTGGGTGGCCCCCGCCTTTATAGGGCTGAGGCCAGCCTCTTGTGGTGATGGGCAGGTGGCTCCGCCTCCTGGGGAACCACCCACAAAACACGCAGAACATAACACAGGCATAGATACAGAGACAAAATCAAATACAAAGAATAACACAAATGAACAGAAATAAAATTAATACAAACAAAGGAATGAAAAATGAACAACGAAGACATAAAACAAGGATTTGAATCCCAGGCAGCTGAGGAACCCTGACTGAAATATAACACCGTACAGCCATGCTATAGTACTTGAAGCCAATAATATTTATACTCAAATCATACATTTTCACTAGTATAACAGAGGTGTATTTATATTATAATGAATTAGCTGCGTTTGAATGGCCTCTAATAGGTTCTAGCAAATAAACTGATGGCACATGAAATGTAGGCATATGTTCTGGTGTGGAAATGTTGTGAGAAGGTGACATAAGCACTTTGAGGACCTCCTTAACACAGCATTCTCAGACAACTCCGAGGTCACTGCAGTGGTTCAGAAGTTTATTCCTAAAAAGGGGGTAAAAGACAGCTGACGTTTGAAAGGCACAGCATATGGCTGTAGTGGCATGATCAATATGCTGTTTTACTGTTGCACGAGGAAGAGAACCATATAGGTATCCTAATTTTCACCAGTAAGACCTAAGAGTGCATGCGGTTACTAAAAGATTTAACTTCTCTGTCTTCTTGAGGATACCTATGCCTGGAATTTATGTAGAAGATGACCCTGCAGTCCACATGAGTACCCCACATTATTTGTATTTATATAAATATTTTGTGCATTCTTAGTGTAGTGTTGTAGATTTTAAATTTAATATTTTACTTTACCTTTTGCCCACACAAACAAAGATGAACTTGATTTTACAAGGAACAGTTAACATCAAAGCATCCTGTTTTCCTGAATTGTGTCGCCTTAAAACATCTCTTTCAATGGTTTTGCTTCAGGCTGTGTTGATTATCTTATCACTTGGAAACAGAACTTTGACAGCCAGCCAATCAAAGGTATGTAATAGCCCAAATCACAAAGTCCAAATCACAAAGGTGTATCATGAAGCCCATGTCACAAACAAGACCCAAATCATGCATCACGAACGTGTGGAATGTTAATATACTGTAAATATAACTTGTCTGACAGACTGAGAGAGAGGAAGAGAGGAAGAGAAGGATAGAGAAGCAACATCAGAAGAAGAAACAGCAGCGACAAAACGGCAACATCAGAAAAGGAGACTAAGACACATGTTGCCAGTTCATCTAATCAGTGGGAGATGTAACTCATGTGTTTCATTGATAGCTAGATCCAAAGCCGCCCTAATGGATTCATTTTTGACAACTCTAATTCTTTGTAAGCTTTTTCTAAAAACTATACATATCCAGACTTTGTTAATTATATTTACTTTTATACTTTCCTCTCCTGCTATTATTGTTGTTTAAAATATACCAAGATGCTTTTAACTTTCTATACTTTGTCTTTATATCTAGAGTGATAGAAGTAATAAGGTAAATATTTAAGAGCACCTGGAGCAGTAAGGAAGTGCCATATGATCTGGACTGCAAGGTTCATCAGGCTGAGAATGAGAGCTCTATCCAATAGTGATCAGTACATAAAGTAAGACATTCATTGGTTGATAAATGGCCTATAACCAAGGAAGTTGAGCCTTTGTATGTTTGAATATATTCTTGGAAATTCTTCTAAGATATATATAAGACATCGTATGTTGTTTGTGCTGAAGATAAGTGACCCTCTTTAAGTGCTAGAGAGTGGTGCATCATTCATACAGCACTTATGTGGTTAAAGTGCTAGAGAGTGGTGTATACGTCATTCATATGGCATGTTTGTGGTGAGGGTCTGTGTGTGTGTATATCTATGTGTGTAAGGTGCAAAAGTAGACCAACCTGGTAATGAACCTGGTAAGTTCACGTATCCCTGGAGAAAGTAAGTAAGGGGAATATCAAGATAATACACCTAGGATGAACAAAACTGTTAGAAAAAGGTGTGTCATATCGTCTGATGTTTCAGGCAGCAGATGAGTAGTTACAATAGTTGCATAAGTTATCTATTATAGACCTCTTTGATTTGGTTATGGATGTGTCCAGTCATGGGATAAAGACCAACCCCATTGACATTGTGTTATGTAGCACCAGAAAAGAGGGAGCAGAGAGGAAGTTGGAAGAAAGGAGAAGGTCTTTGAAAGATAGAGGGTTGAAGATTAATAGGAAGAAGACAAAATATATAAGGTTTAAAGATGATCAGGATTCAGAAGTTAACCTGCAATGAGAGCCACTGAAAAAGTGGAACACCTTAAATATTTAGGATCAGTGGGAGCACAAGATGGAAAATTAGATGCAGAGATAACTCATAGAGTGCAGTGTGGGTGGAACAATTGGAAGATGGTTTCAGGAGTATTGTGTGATCGAAGAATTAAGGTGAAGGTTAAAAGTAAGGATTTTAAGAGAATGGGAAGACCAGCAATGATGTATGGAGCCTGGACATGGGCAGTAAAGGGAGCACAGGGGAAGAAGTTTGATGTGCCACCAAGAACATCATAGAAATGCATCACGGTGGTTGTCGGTCAAAAGGGGCGATTCATGGTGCAGGATGCTACTTGGACACAAGATGGTGACTAATCACCCCCAGCTGGACTGCCCGGGTGAGGGTGTCTGAAGATCTAAGACCCGAAACACCTTATGACCCTGGGTTCATCATTAATGATGTGTCCAAGTTACACCACTTGGTTTATGAAGGAAATAAGAAACACATCTTGATAATCACTCAGATTTTTTGTTTGTAAACTTTTTTTTGTAACTTGCTTTATTATTATTATTATTATTATTATTGTTGTTGTTGTTGTTGTTGTTGTTATTATAATATATCCAACAGGGGTAGCATGCTGCACTATTGGTAAGCTCTGCTAGTCTACAGAGTGAATGCTTGTCCAGTCACTGTCTGTGTGGAGTTTTCATGTTTTCTTGTGTCTACAAAGTTTTTGCTATCATATCCCAAGACAAATGGATGACTCTAAGTAGGACCAATATGAGTTAATGTGGGTGTGCATGAGTGTGCTTTCTTTGTTCAGGGTTGGTTTCTGCCTTGCATCCAGAAGTTGCTGGGATCTGTCCCAGTCCCTTCAATCTGGATTAAGCAGCTTACTGCATACAATAAAGCCTAGGCAGTCCCAGCAGGGATCATCTCATTCTCGAGAAAGCAGGCTGCAGGATGAAGTTTCCATCTGAAACACGACTGCTCTACAGAGCTTTGAAATGTCTTCATCCCAACTGGGTTAATTTGCCTTAGTTTATTTGCATTTATTCTTGACATCAACTACCTGTCCATTTCGAGAGTTTGCAAATATTGAAAGGGGAGACTCAGTGGGTGCCCCAGCATTTCCTTTTGTGGACATTGTGTTCCCTCGGATGACAACAATGGATAAAACAAAATTCACAATTTTTTACAGTGTTTGGTTATGTTTATATGAGTTTCACAAAGTAATATTATTTAGCAGAGGTGACAACATTGGTGTGTATGACAATAGTATAACTTAAAGTTGACTGATATCATTGTTAACAGACAGCTCAGGGCTCATTGGCTTTATTCATTCATTCCGCTGGAGAATTTCCCCAATCTGCTGTGCTGTGTTGTATTCCATTGATTTCTCCTCTCCTTAAACCTCAAATCTGATAATCATTTGAACAGTTCTACAGCAGACTGGCTCTCTGCCATGCAGTAGAGCAAAAAGAGGACTGGCATAATGCAGCCAGTTGTCACTGTTGTGCTCGGAAGTGAAGAAATTGAGGCTGAAGTTAGGGAGGCCATGCCAGGACAATGCTGAAAGAGATGACATATCAGCCAGATTTCTGAAATTGAGTAAACAACACCAATGTGCTACAATGGTCTCTAAATTACTGTATAATTTCATGTAAAATATTACATAGACTATCTGTAAGATAGTGGGTCTGTGGCATGTGCATTTTAAATAAATAGATAACGCCTTCACATTTTCATTCGGGGTGGCAGAGTGGCTTTGGAGGCACATGTTTGGGTGGGTGATCCCATTTCCACATTCGCACGTGTGGCATTAACCTGTCCCCTCATTAGCACTGGTGCCATGATTCCTGCACCTTCATCCCACTTACTTTTAAAAGACTAGGGGGCTTTGCCACTTCGTGTCTCTGCTGCTTGTGTATGTGGATTTCACTTTCACCAAACAACAAATCCAAAATCCAAGAAAACTTCTTTGTCTGTGTTTTGCAGATAAATTTCATGTAAAGTGGGATACTTTTGGACGTATGGATTTGTATCCATTATTAGCTGTAGAATTTCTAATATGTCCAATCGTTTAACTCTTTCAATTCTATGTTGCATTGCTTCTCCGTGATCATAAACATAAACCTGACCAAATTGTGGTTTCTTCAAAATTAAACTTGTAGTAGCTTTAACTGTTGTGAGACCACAGATTCTCAGGGTCCCAAAATTAAAATGTGGACTATACTGAAGGAAAGGGCGGCACGGTGGCACAGTGGTAGCGCTGCTGCCTCGCAGTACGGAAACCTGGGTTTGCTTCCCTGGTTCTCCCTGCATGGAGTTTGCATGTTCTCTGGGTTTCCTCCGGGTGCTCCATTTTCCTCCCACAGTCCAAAGACATGCAGGTTAGGTGCATTGGCAATTATAAATTGTCCCTAGTGTGTGCTTGGTGTGCGTGTGTGTGTGTCCAGCGGTGGGCTGGTGCCCTGCCCGAGTTTTGCTCCTGCCTTGTGCCCTGTGCTGGCTAGGATTGGCTCCAGCAGACCCCCATGACCCTGTGTTAGGATATAGCAGGTTGGACGATGACTGACTGACTGACATTGAAGGAAACAAATAGATTGTATGTCTAAAATACTGTCCAGAAAAGCTTCTTTAAAGGATGAAACTGAGTACTTTTCATAAACGAATTTAAATGTGTAAAACGTAAAAATTTATTGGAGCTGAGAGCACATGAACTGTGTCTGACACATACACACGGATGAGAAATGATTGTACTGTGTGCGTGGTTGTAAATGTTTGAGAGGAGGGCAGGACTTGTCTCTTGTCTTGCAGGACTTGAAATTATCTCCGAGAATGTCTCGTTGAAGGATTTCCTTTTATAATAGAAAGATAACTAAGGCATGAGAGAGAGAGAGAGATGAAATGGCAGAAAGAAAAGCAACAGAACTGTGAGTAAGCGCAGTATTAGGTGCCTGAGCCAGATGGAGAGAGAAGAGGCAGAGAGGCCAGTAGCCCCGCAGTGCTCCCAGGGTCCATCGTTACCTGCTGTTTTAATGGAAGAATGGGTACAATGGTGGTGGAGTCCTCCTTAGAGATTCAGAGGATGCTAGGACAGTGTGAGGGAAGACGGGAGGACAGCCATCTCTGAACGGGCTGGCAGACACCAAGATGGGAGTCAGAAGTAAGAACTACTGGTGTCTCCGTCAGCTGAACAATCTGCTGAGTGAACTGAGGAGTCCGGAGAGTGGAAGTTGCGCTGGGCACAAGTGAAAGAAGAGTAAGGAACCGATGACTGTGTTTATTTATTCTGGATTTATCTTTCAATTATGTATTGTATTTTTAACTCGCAGACTGTCACAGATTTTAAGGGTTATATTTATTTATTGATTAATGTTGAAGCACTGCACTTTTGGACACTGCTTGTTGTTTTAAATAAAAGCATCAAAACACTTTGCGCCAACCCCTGTCTGGCTATGTGTGTGCTTATTTGCCTGGCTCATTCTCGGGTACGTTATCAGAGATTCCAGGTTCAAGAGGCTCCTGGAATCAATCAGGGAGTGTAGAGCTGACCCGGACTGCCACACTGTCCTATGCTACATCATCCATCAATCTGTCAGTTGTTTGGACCCTTGCAATCTTTCGCCGAATCATGGGGATGTAGCAGACTCAAGCACTCTCCATACCAGACCAATGCAGAAATGCTAATCAATCTAAAAAAACATGCATTTGATAGCGCTGTACATTAAAGTTTAATTTTCAATTGCTAACCTTTTTATTATTTATATTATCTGCCAAGAAAGCAATTATATCTAAGGATGAGAGCTTTCCACCTGTTCTTCCTTTGAATAACTTAAACTTGATAGGCAACCCTAAGATAAGACATACACGAGAACTGAAGTATGTTATAGATATATTTACTGTTAATACTGTTCATAACAATGAATCTATAATATATTTAGTATATTTTGCGTGGGTGGTATAGAGGCAGCTTTGATATTTTAAACAAAAATGATGACAGGAAATAAATGCTTTAACCTTATAGATTCGACATTTGCTGCTGAGTCACTGTAGAAACCAAGGAACAGCCCACAGTGGGGAAGGGATCAATCAAAATAAATAGAAAGGACCTCGAATTATGATTAAAATGAATTCTGGATGAAGGAATATCAGTATGCCGCAGGTGCTCTGCTTGTAATGTACCTCTAACTAAAATATTTGTAATCTCAAGGCCAACACTCACTTTTAACAAAAAAAATATATATACAAAACCTGTGTACCTCTAAAATATTGATTAAAAACGGATATTAAAAAGAAATATTTTTAACTGAAAGCATACAAAACAAAATGAGGGCAAAACAACATTCTGATCATGTTCCAAATTAATGTGAAAATTCCGCTTTTCTTTTGTAGTATGGACCAGTGAGACACTCTGGATTTTGTTTATTCCTTTCTAAAAATAGAAGGAAATCATCCTGACCGCGCTGATCTTTGTGTTATTTGTGTGAAGCGGGAAGCCTGTGACATCTTTTGCTGTGTGCTACAATACTTGCAAAGGCTATTAACCCTTGAGTGCTTAGGGAAAAGAAGAAAAGAAAATAAAGAAGAAAACTAAATACTGTAAAATAAAGCACATTAACCTCTGTAACAGAGGGGTTTGATTAGTGATTTTTAGCAATCACACAAGCCTCTAAGTAAAATTTAAATAGTTTATAATGATAGTCTGCTGTCAAAATAATTTGTATAAAAAGAAAGGTTTTACAGAGCGAGGGTTTTAGGGAATATTTTTCAACAATATTTACTCATGAAATGAATGTTTCAAAACCTGATAACTCATTCCATCCATTGAGTTCTTTTTTTTTTTTTTTTTTTTTTTATATTTTATTAATTTTCATTGTAATCATTCCATACAAACAGATCAATTTATAACCAAACAAATTAAAGACAAATCAAACCCACCCCTGAGAAGGAGAGCTTAGCTAAAGGAGAATTGCTTAGGGCTTTTTAATAAGACAACGTTAAGCAAAGGAAAGGGAGAAATAAATATCTATGTAAATAAGAGATGGAGAAGGGAATTAAATGCGGTAATGGTTATTTCTCTTATTCTAAAATAATATTGATCAGATCCTGCCAGGTTTTGAAAAAAATGTGTACAGATCCTCTAACTGAGAATTAGATTTTTTCCAATTTCAAATAATATAAAACATCGGTTTCCCACTGACTTATCAGAGGAGAATTAGGATTCTTCCAATTTAACAGAATGAGTCTGCGTGCCAAAAGTGTGGTGAATGAAATCACCGTTTGCTTGTCCTTTTCCACTTCAAGTCCGTCTGGAAGAACACCGAACACAGCTGTTAGTAGGTTAGGAGGGATTGTGACACCAAGGCTGTCTGAAAGGCACTTAAAAAGTTTTGTCCAAAATGATGTTAATTTGGTGCAGACCCAGAACATGTGACCCAGTGAGGCAGGAGCTTGGTTGCAGCGTTCGCAGGTTGGATCTTGCCCTGGAAACATTTTGGACAGTTTTAAGCGAGACAGATGAGCTTGATATATAATTTTTAGTTGAATAATTCCATGCTTTGCGCATATGGAGCTCGAGTGAATTCTCTGCTTTGCTACCTTCCACTCCTTTTCTGATATATTGATTAAGAGATCTTCAACCATTGAGTTCTATAAGAACACGGGGACACCAGTGGAAACAGTCAGAAGGTTTTCTTCACACAGAGAACCATAAACACATGGAATAAATGACCAGGTAGTGTGGTAGACAGCAGGATTTTAGGGACTTTCAAAACTAGACTGGATGTTATTTGGGGGAAATTAAGTGGATAGGACTGGCAAGCTTTGTTTAATAATGCACTAGTGAGGCCTCATCTGGAGTCCTGTGTACAGTTTTGGTCTCCAGGCTACAAAAGGACATAGCAGCACAAGAAAAAGTCCAGAGAAGTGCGACTAGGTTGATTTCTGGGCTGCAGGGGATGAGTTATGAGGAAAGATTAAAAGAGCTGAGCCTTTTCAGTTTAAGCAAAAGAAGATTAAGAGAAGACTTGACTGAAGTGTTTAAAATTATGAAGGGAATTAGTCCAGTGGATCAAGACTGTGACTTTAAAATGAGTTCATCAAGAACACGGGGACACAGTTGGAAATTTGTTAAGGGTAAATTTCACACAAACATTAGGAAGATTTCCTTTACACAGGGAACCATAAACACATGGAATAAGTGACCAGATAGTGTGATAGACAGCAAGACTTTAGGGGCTTTCAAAAACTACACTGGATGTTATTTGGGGGAAATTAAGTGGAAAGGACTGGCAAGCTTTGTTTAATAATGCACTGGTGAAGCCTCATCTGGAGTCCCGTGTGCAGTTTTAATCTCCAGTCTACAAAAAGTACACAGCAACACTAGAAAGGGTCCAGAGAAGAGCAACTAGGCTGAGTCCAGGGCTACAGGAGATGAGTTATCAGGAAAGATTAAAAGAGCTGAGCCTTTTCAGTTTAAGCAAAAGAAGATTAAGTGGAGACAGAATTGAAGTGTTTAAAAGTATGAAGGGAATTCATCCAGTGGTTCGAGAATAAAACTTTAAATTTCGCACAAACATTAGGCAGTTTCTCTTCATACAGAGAACCACAAACACATGGAATAAGTAACCAAGTACTGTGGTAGACAGTAGGACTTTAGGGACTTTCAAAACTCGACTCAATGCTATTTTGGGGGATCTAAGTGGATAGGACTGGCAAGCTTTGTTGAGCTGAATGACCTGTTCACATCTAGATTGTTCTAATGTCCTACTGTTCAACTTATCCTCCTTTAAGAAAAGAACCTAAGAGAGTATATGAGTACCTTTCATGTTAGGTGCATGTCACAGGTGATCTAATAACGTGATAAAACAGTCCAGTATTGTTGCCTTTTGTTACAGGTTTGTATACGCATCTTTCTTACTTCTCTTCAACATTTTGCATGAACTCAAAATGTGACATTTTAATTAATGCTTTCTGTAGCTGCGTTTTCCAATATTCACAAAACTCTATAGCTACTGGAATGGAATGGATATCGAACATGAGAAAAATTCCAACATCTAAATGCCTTTATTTTAAAAATCTTAGAGACATTTCACCCAAAAATAAAGAGAAAAATAGATAATACACACAAATATTTAAATATTTCTTGCTTATGATGTTCCTGTTATAAAATAAACACAGGGACACTGTCAAAGGTTTGGGGGAATTCCCCATATATTGCCACACACAGAAAAAAACGACGTCTTTACAGACTGAGTTCAGAAAAAAAAGGAACTGTCACAGAAAACTTGAGGGCAGTAAATGTAGGTGGGTGATGTGTGGAAAGAGGCGTGATCTTGAGGTTGGGACCAGAGGTGATGTTATTGGGTGGTTTCTTCAGTTCTGTCGGGAGAAAGGAAAGAAGAGTTAGAGGGTAGTGCCAACCCCTGGTTCAGCAGGTAACTGCATCTATTTGAGCTCTTAAACTGTCTCCCAAGCGCACATGTCTGATACTGTTTAAGGCTCATATCTTAGTTAAGTTTCTTTAGAGGTGTCTACTTTAGCATGGCGTTCATAAGTGTACAATAAAATGTAGCCATATGTTATAACATACAATCAAAAATCTGTATGTCTGTTTTGTATTGTAAGCTCCCCCAATCAATCTTACTAAAATGTTACATTAGAAATGTAGCAGAATATTAAGAATGTCTAATTGATATGTTAGCTTGTAAGTAATGAAAGAGAATCTCCCATTATCAATGTATTCTAAAACACTTGTGAATTTAACATTAACTTTCTAGGATTGGCCCCCTTCGTCTCCCATTTTTTGATTTGATGTCTGTCTGTCTTTTATTTATAAACATATCATGCCTGATGTTAGTAAGGCTTCTATCAGGTTAGCCTGGTGGTGTAGTGATTATTACTGCATTCAGCTCCTGTGCCTGGTGTGGAGTTTTCATATTCTCCAGTTGTCTGTATGGGTTTTTCTTTGGGCTCTCCATGTTTCCTCCCACTTCTCAAAGACAAGCAGTTAATGCCCCAATTACTGGGGATGAGGGCATGAAGAATTACTGGAGTCCAGTCAAAAGGTGTGTTTCTGCCATGTGCCCGATGTTCCCAGGATATGCTCCAACTTCTGGACTTAAACTAGAATAAGCATATTTGAAAATTGTGTTATGTTGTGTTGTATTATGTTTGTATTTACTATATAATGAAACTCTAAGGTCTATGTGTCCAGTCCATCTGAGAATTTTTATCAGTCACTTTGGCTTTGGTGATGAGAAAAAAAAAGGAAGTACAAGTGTGAGACGCACGAGAAGGAGTAACGCTGTATGAGGCATGCTATGAGAATCGCCTTCAAAGACGGCAAGTATAAAACTGAACAGGAGGTGAGAAAGGTGTCAGAGGGGGACATTTTTTGTACACTGGGTGGTTCCATTAGGCACCCATTGTTGGGATTGGGGTGAGAAGTTAAAAGGTAAATTTCCTGGGTAATCCCATTACTGATTATTGTCATGACTGTCTGCAGGATGTAGGTATTTGCTGTCTTGCAAAAGAGTCACCGCTTTGAAGTTTTGGCTGGTTGAGTATACAAACAATACAAAGTTGTGATAGCAGAACTGCTCCTTCCTTGGATGATGTTTGTATTATTCTGACTTGGAAATTAACATGTCTGAAAATATTGGTTTCTAATCAACATATCTCTATTCATTAATGGTTGGTAACAATACATTTTGTTAACTTGTGTTTTCATTAATTGTTAAACCCAGGAAATTTAGATGTTGTAGAAAAAGAATGTTCTTCTCAGCACCATGTATTTTGTGTGTTTAGTAAATTAGAATTTTTATAATAACTATTTTGTAACTTGCCAGTGAGAGACGCTTTGGATTATGAACTAACAAAAATATGTTATTCCAGGGTTCAGGAGAAATAGTGTCCACATGAATAAAATCTAAGCTGTGTCTTGTTTTCCCCTTCTCAGAGTAAATGTTTCAGGGACAAGGTCACAAGGCTGCAGAAAGTACATGTAGTTTATGCAAAGGCGTCTCTCCTGTGCTTAGCTTTGAAAACACAGATAATGCTTAGCTCAACAGACCTATTGTTTAACTTTACTGTTTTGATAAGGATGTTCTTTCTGTCTGGTTAATCATGAAATGCTGAATTATAAAACCCCTCCTAATTTTTTCCTCGGGGTTCAATTGAGCTTTGCGGCAATACGTTATACTCTTTTGAATCTCTACTTACTGTGACTCCAAATTAATAAACAGGAGAATTTAGAAACTATTATCTGCCTGCTTTCCAGTGTGCCTTTTTCATCCACAATGTCCATCCATCCATTTTCCAACCCACTGAATTCGAACACAGGGTCACGGGGGTCTGCTGGAGCCAATCCCAGCCAACACAGGGCACAAGGCAGGAACCAATCCCAGGCAGGGTGCCAACCCACCACAGGACACACACAAACACACCCACTAGGGCCAATTCAGAATCACCAATCCACCTAACCAGCATGTCTTTGGACTGTGGGAGGAAACCGGAGCGCCCGGAGGAAACCCACGTAGACACGGGGAGAACATGCAAACTCCACGCAGGGAGGACCCAGGAAGCGAACCCAGGTCCCCAGGTCTCCGAACTGCGAGGCAGCAGCGCTACCCACTGCGCCACCGTGCCACCCAAATTTAGATGTGCCATTGTTTAAACTGATTGTCCAGGACTGACAATGGCAGGAACTGAAGGAGATTTAAACTTCTAGACAGGAGAAGGCAGGGAGGGGACGGTCCACTGAGAACGCTGCCAAGATACTTGCAGCGAGCACAGGGACTCGCTGGCAGACTGGGTTACGTGGCTGGTGTGACGTGAGGCACACGGACTGCAACACTTACCCTGAGGGAGGAAGAGACAGCTCCACAAGAAGACGGTTATGGGTCCAGCGAGAGAGGGAAGCTGCATGAAAGGACCGAGCAAAGCTGGCAGACGAGAAGTGAGGCGTGCCTATGTCACAGCAACACAAGGAGCCCAGTGTGAAAAAAGAACGACGAGGAGACGCTGACAGGGATTCCACGATTTTGACAAAACTTTTGTTGGGAACAGAGTGTCCGGTAAACAAGGTGCATTGGTGGACAGTTGGATGATTAATGGTTGGGGTAACAGTGCGTAAACTGGACTCTGCACCACTAAAGGTTGTATCCTCCAATTCTTGTTTTTAACGGACTTTTACAGTGTGGACTGTGTGTTTTCCTTTTAAAAAAAGAAATTCATTCCTGATATTTTTTAGATTCTTTTATGTTCGTTTATCTTTTTAATGCACTTTTTATTGTCTTGTGTAATAGAAGTTGATGTTGCTTTTTCTGAAATTACTGTTGTGTCTTTCATTGTGTGTTTTTACTCACCGCCCAATTTAAACAAACCTGTGTGCTATTATCGGTAAATTTCAAGAGTTCCCAGTTTCTTAATAAAACTGGGTGGCATAGTTGGATATTTTAGTTAGATTACCTGAAAGTGTGGTCAGGCATCTGTTATAAAGACACCTCGAAAATAATAAGTTGAGAAGCAGGCTTTACTGGAACGTGCTTGGGAAAGGGAGTGCTAGTTAACCGACGTTCACACACGCAAACACAGAGGAAAGGTACTCGTAGGGCAAGAGATAGTAAATATTTTTTAATTACTCTATTATCTGTCTTTGACAGGTTACCGTGGCTAGTAATTTAAAATTTGTGTAAATGTACTGCATAATTCCCCTGTCTCTGCTGGTTTCACAGCCATATTCTGGGTTGCCCTTCAATAACCACAATTAACACAACAAATAGTAGTAGAATACATGATGAAAATAAGAGGCTAAAGTACCCTGGCTGGCTGTCAGTCCCAATGGAGTTACAACTGAGTGCTGTTTTCTTGAAATTCATCGAGCTACCCATATCTTTGGGTGCTTCTTTTCTAAGCTACCTGGACACAAATGAAGGCAATAAACAAGAAACATCTTCATGTTCCTGTTGTGCCAGAGATTCTTCTTCTTATTCAAAACATACATGGGCACTAGGAGTTTTAGAGAAGCTGGTGTGTGTGTTTCATTCCTAAACAAATACGAATATCAAGGATTAATTCAACATGAAAGGCTCTAGCTGACCTCTTTTCCAAAAATAGAAATGAAAAATGTCAGATCATTCATATAAATGACAAATAAGATACATGAAAATATAAAAAAGATTAAGTATGCATGTACATTAATATGTCAAAAAATTCTCAGAAAGCAAAACGGAAAGAAAAAGATTCCTTCAAATATATTACATTTATAAAAAGGCATGATCTGAAAACCCATCAATGTTTTTTTTTTTCCTTTGTGCCTGTTTGAGACCAGTGAGTCTTTCTGTGGCAGCCACTGAACAAACACCACTTCTGAGCTATGAATCAGTGACTTTCAGGTCATTGGCATAGCTGGCTTGCTGAAGGCCTCTGTGCAGCGCCCTGAGGTGGGACCCTCCTGTCTAGCATAACTGTCAGTAATTTATTCACAACTAAATCCTAGGAGCTGGCTGGGCATTGTTGTCAAGCTGGTGACAAACAAACCGTCTCTCTAAATGAAATTTGTAATAATTTTTTAAATCACTTTATAATAAAAAAAAATAAATTGTGAGAATGGAATGTGGGAGGCGTGGGTAGTAGTAGTTGTACCTAAATATATGTAAATTGTGGACCCGCTTACTTTTCCAGGACAACTTTGTGAAAGAAAATGATTAAAATGTAATGTAAGCTAGAAAGTAGAAACTGTTCTGTGTTATAAAATGAAACAATTTCAGTTTGTAACAAATTAAAACAACAACACCGGCTGACAGGATACTACTACACAATCGACCCGTTTTACACAAGTTCTGAGAAAATGGACATCATAAAGTGTTCACGCTCACAAATCCTCACAGTAGTGACACTAATGCACAGTAACCCATACTAAGGTACACAATAAAACAGATGAGTTTTAACTTGGAGAACTATCGCTCACATGCAGTGACAGTCACTGTTATACACAGCAGTAACATGTAAGTGGTGCAAACATCACTGGAAGAGACAACAGTGCACAATGATCTATCAGCAACAGTTCAGCTACTTTGAAAACAGTCAACTTGGTTGACAGGTTCAATTTAAAACATGCATGAAATGACAACAATGAGCGAAAAATGCCCATCAAATGTCGGTGCAGTAGATAGAAGTTCGGCAGCAGCATACAATCCAACATCAGAGGGTGCAGACCTATAAATACCTGGGAGTTCAGCTGGACGATAAATTGGACTGGACTGCCAATACTGATTCTCTGTGCAAGAAAGGACAGAGCCGCATGTACTTCCTTAGAAGACTGGCATCCTTCAACATCTGCAGTAAGATGCTGCAGATGTTCTATCAGATGGTTGTGGCGAGTGCTCTCTTCTACGCAGTGGTGTGCTGGGGAGGCAGCATTAAGAAGAAGGATGCCTCACGCCTGGACAAACTGGTAAGGAAGGCAGGCTCTATTGTTGGCATAGAGCTGGATGGTTTGACATCCGTAGCAGAGCAACGGGCACTCAGCAGGCTCCTATCAATTATGGAGAATCCACTACATCCATTAAACAGTGTCATCTCCAGACAGAGGAGCAGTTTCAGCGACAGACTGCTGTCACTGTCCTGCTCCACTGACAGACTGAGAAGATCATTCCTCCCCCAAACTATGCGACTCTTCAATTCCACCAGAGGGGGTAAACGTTGAACATTATTCAAGTTGTTGTCTGTTTTTTACCTGCATTTTTTATTACTCTTTGATTTAATATTTTTTGCTGCTGGAGTATGTGAATTTCCCCTTGGGATTAATAAAGTATCTATCTATCTATCTATCTATCTATCTATCTATCTATCTATCTATCTATCTATCTATCTATCTATCTATCTATCTATCTATCTATCTATCTATCTATCTATCTATCTATCTATCTATCTATCTATCTATCTATCAGCCATCAAGGTCAGAGTTGATGGTAACAAGACATTGAATGTTGAAGCCACTGCATCGAGACTCAGTGATGTGCGGTGAGGTTCATGGCTGCTGAGGCACTGACTCCTTCAGAGTCAGATTTACAAATAAATGAACCCAAAGGAGTAGCTTATTCACTATTCAGTTGGAAGCAAGCACACTGACTACTGGTTATGTTTCATATCTCCTTAGCATTCTTTACACACACATAGGTAAGGTACATATTTGGCTAAGAAAGAACGTTACATTTATAGCGGCAAGAGAGAGCACATTTGCTCTGCACCCTCCATGTGTTCTAAATTTGCTGTTGCAATTCCACGATTCAGATTTATTCAATAGAAACGAAAGTATTGAGTGGTGTATGAAAAAAACGGGATTTAAATTTTGACCTTAATTGAAATATTTAGTTGTTTTTAAAAGCTTTTAATTTTGATGCTTTAATCATTTTTAATAGACTGTTCAGCAAAAGGATAACAAGAAAAACAAAAGAATATTTTATTTAAGGTCAAAATTTAAATATCGGATTGTTTTTTTCTTAGTCTGATCCCATTTTTTTTAAATTGAAAAATGTTTATGGTCTTACCTTCATTTGTAAAAGAAGTCCATACGCCTTTCCTTCTCCGTGAAAATCTCCGTCACTTTCATGTAAAAGTCCTCCTTATTTGCCTTTAGTTTTAAAAATCTTAATCTTACTACATCAGTCAGTTGGAACAAAAAATAAAAATAAACGGACCGCTGCAGTGCACTTGACTTTCTGATTTTGCTAACTTACAGAGCGTCTGCGTAGAAAAGCAGCAGCAACAAGCACCTTTTGGGCTCACATGCACCCCATTTAGTGCAACATGGTACCGTCTGCCTTACCTTGTGCCTTTTCACTGCGGTTTTATGTCTGATCAGAAAGACTAAATATGTCACACTCATTCATTAAAGATATTAGGCAGACTGTGGTAAGTCACGACATACAGAGACACAGCAACAAGCACGCGACAACTGCATGCATGAACCCAGTGTATGAGGGATAGCACAGTCCGAGGTGAGGAAATGGGCCAATTCAGAGATTTTTACTATAAAAATTATCAAAATTATTTGAAATCATACAGAAAACAAATTTATAGCAGAGACCAGTGGATAAATTTATTTTATGTTACTGTTATTAGTTTTTTTTTTACTTTTCATGACAACAAGTGAGCCTGCCTCCCCTGACCGCATGTCTCTGTCAAGACTGTAAAACCGCTGTTTTAGTTAATTAAATTTTTTTTAAAATCTATACAGCCCCAAATGGGCCCCCCAAGCTTGTAGGCCCATGTGCTTTGCACAATCTATTGCTACACCACTGCTTCAGGTTACAAAGACACAAAGGAGCTTCTCATTGTGGAAAGCAATAGTAGATGTACCATTCTTATTCAGAAAGGACAACTCACAAGCTGCAGACACTGCAGCTCCATTTGTGTAACATTAGCCTAAGCTTTTCCCATCCTCTTGGTCCTACATGTGCCGCTAGACAGTTACATTCAACAACATCCCCCTAACAGAGCGACTATGAATCACAGAACGAATTGTTTCAGACCATATATCTGTTTTTTTTTTCCTAGGCCAGTAGCCAGGCATCGTTTTGGAGCTGTAATCATGTAGCCTTCGGGTTTCAGTGATGCAAAGGAGCTTCTTAGCTCTTTGAGGGCTGAATATTTATTTCAAAAAACATAGTTTCTAAAAAGCAATGGTTTCACACAGAAATCAATATAAAAAGTCTGTTGCTGCATGCTGTGGCTACCAGTTTGCCAAGAATGTGCAGCAGGCTTGCTGCCAGGCAGTCTTTCTGTGGCTGGGACAAAGTTGCAGTGCATTGCAATCTGGTTTCTACCTCTTATCATTGTTAAGTGGCAGTCCTCCCTGGCAAACACTGTCATTACAATGATTAGCTGGGGACCAATCAGCTGAAGCTGGAACCTCACACTCATTTTCAATCACTTTTATCATAATCTGAGTCTGACAAGTCATAGTCCAGTTCAAAGATAATAGGCAAAACGTTGTCCATGGAGTATTTTGCTTTACGCATTGGCTTTGATCTCTCGCAAAATGTCAGTGCCATTTTTGCCGTTGTTTGCGCCTTGCTACTCACGCAAGCGCAGGAAATCTCAGTCAAACCAATGAATCTAACTTTCCTTCTAGCAACGAGTCCAACTAAAACATAACAGCGGGTCACAGTTTACAGTCGATTACAATCGTCAACTCCTCCTATTGACAAAAGTCGACAGCCCTGAAAGAGTTAAGGTGGCGAGCAACAGGAAATTGCTCATCTTCCTTCAGATGGGACAGCTCACAGTCTGCAAATAGTGCATTGTTTTGTGCGCAATGTTAGAATGATGTCCTTGCCAGCTTCCCACTATGGCAAGCCAAATTAACATTTAGAGATATCTCAAAATGAATTTCGGATATCTTAAAATGTAATTTACTTTTTAAGATATCTGAAACTCGCTTTGAGATATCTTAAAATAATTTCCTTTACATTTTAAGATATCTGCAATACATTTTGGGATATCTCAAATGCATTTCAAGATATCTCAAATACAGTTTCAGATATCTTAAAATAGTTGTGTCTGCATTTCAAGATATCTCAAATGAATTTTCAGATATCTTAAATTGACCTTTCATGCATTTTAAGATATCTTAAATGCATTTCAAGATATCTCAAAATCATTTCCTGTAAAACTGCCTATTATTTCAATGGGACTTCTTGTTTATTATAAGATATCTTAAAATGTATGTGAGATATCTTGAAATGAGCAGGAAGTGATGTTGAGATATCTGAAAATGTATTTGAGATATCTGAAAATGGACAGGAAGCTGTTTTGAGATATCTGGAAATGTATTTGAGATATCTGAAATTGTATTGTAGATATCTGAAAATGCTATTGAGATATCTTGAAATAATTGAATGTCCTTTTAAAGATATCTTAAAATGCATTTTAGATATCTTGAAATACAATTTTAGATATCTTGAAATACATTGTTAGATATCTGAAATAGAGCAGAGACCCATTTTAAGATATCATGAAATTAATTTTAGATATCTAAAAATGTATTTCAGATATCTGAAACAACAATGAATTTCAAGATATCTTAAATGCTTTTTAAGATATCTAAATTATATTTCGAGATATCTTAAAATAACTTCCTTCTCATTTTAAGATATCCCAAATTCATTTTGAGATATCTGAAATGCATTTTCAGATATCTTAAAATGACTTCCTGCACATTTCAAGATATCTCAAATACATTTCAAGATATCTTAAAATGACTTCCTGCACATTTCAAGATATCTCAAATACATTTCAAGATATCTTAAAATAACTTCCTGCACATTTCAAGATATCTCAAATACATTTCATGATATCTCAAATACATTTTCAATAACTTCCTGTTAAGGTTCACTGCCTGTTCAGATTCCAATGGCGCAGGCAGAGACTTCTCAAGTTCTTAGGACTATTAGAACTGTGTTCACTGCAATAGAAAGAAATATTCTGGAAGGGTCTGTGATTGATTCTGATACTAAGAATTTATTGCAAAATGCAAAACACAACTTTGATAGAATTTCATCGGCATTACCAGAAAATATTAGAGTACAATTGACAGATTGTTTTGAGGATTTGATACCACAAATTGAAAGATACGATGCCAGAAACTCTCCACCAGTTATCAACAACTTTCTTGCTACACGCATTAAAGGAGGTAAGCATCGCAAAAGTATGAATATCATTTTAAATTAATGTTAAATAAGAAAGTAAACTGATCAATAGGGCAAACATGTTTTGTGCAGTTGAATAATATTTATGTTGCTTTATTGGTATAGTTTAGAAAAACTGACCTTTGACATGGAATGTCAAAACGTATTGATGACATTTTTTAATCATAATTTATTAAGAACAATTATCGTCTTTATTTGTGGATAACACATACATAGACTTTCTTTCTGATTAATCATTTAACGATATGCACATATAACTGCATTCAATTGTATTTTCTTTTCAACTGAATCACCTAGGGTTGACTTAAATTTAACACTGCGTCTTGTGACATTTTTAAAAATGTTATTTTCATATTAATAACATAATGAAGACGATTTAAAATGCAATATAGTACAGTGGCGTTATTCTTTCTCAGTTCAGTAGTTTCATTAAACTCCTGTGTTGCAGTATGTTGGGCCAGTCAGTTCTTGATACTTGACTCCGGAGGTAATTATTTAATCTAAGCTGGAATCTAAAGTAAATGTAAGTATGCACTGCCTCACCCCATCCACTGTCGCTTTCTTGTCCGTGACCATACTGTTTTGTAGCCCCATGCTGGAAAGAGCATGTTCATAAACTGAATTAATGAGTCGGATGTATTGAAGAAAAATGCAATTAGTTCAACTTTAAGGGGTGTTTAATTTTAATTTTTTTTATTTCCATACCAACAATAAAAACAACATTTTTACCTGCGCGATTTTAAGAGTGTTGTCACTTTAAATAAATACATTCGCGACACTTTGCTACACGTCCTAAGATATCGTAAAAACGAAAATGCTTAAAAGATGCTCAATAATTTCTGATAGTCTCTGGCTGAACAGAGATTTTTCTCCACCACAGCAAAGAATTAAACTTGTATAGTATTTTAACGCCTATGGTGAATTGAACGAGATATGTTGAATATGATTTCCTTGTTGTTTTATTATAATAAGTCACATTAAATACATAAGTAAATAAATACATTTAGAGAATATTCTTCGTCCAATTTTATAGTTGTGAGAGTTCTAGCCTGTCTCAACAGCACCAGGTGCGAGTGTAGGAGAATTCTGAATTTGGCCTAACTGATCACATGATGGAATCACCTACTGTACACCCACGCTGCAAAGGCCATAATAAAAGTATCCATTTTTCTTGCATCAGCATCTCTTGCAAGTGACAGAATGCAAGAATACCTACAAGAACTCTCACATATTTCACTGTTTATCTGCAATATTTCAGAGAGCTGCATCTTTTTGAGTAACCATTTTTAACTCGTTCTGCAGTTAGGAGTAAAATTATTTTTTATTACAACACAGATTCATTGGGATTATTGCGCACACTGATTTTCTGCCTATTTCACTAGAATATGCCACTTTTTTCAATTGTCCTGTCTTTCAATTTTTGTTCAGCAGTACCGGGCACAAAATATGAATGGAACAGCATGCAGTCTTGGCTCTCATTCAAACACTGCTATATGAAAACTCTGCCAGTTAAGACTGACCAGGTGATTTAATAACATGTTCATGACATTGAAAGGAACCACAGTTCTGGGGGAAAAAAAAGAAATGTGGGGACAACATGCTACTCCATTGTAAAAGCACCTCAACTTGTTATCATCCTTAAGCCCAAGTCCAACGGGCTTGTTCAACAACACTATGTCATCAGTTTAAATTAATCTTAATTTCATGCATTTATTTTCAATGAATACAGTATTTCAAAGTGTTTCACTTATGCAGAATATTACGATATTGGAGGAACAGACGTTTGTGCATCTGGCTAACAGATTTAGCATCCAGAATTCAAATCCCACACCTGGATGTTGTCAGTGTTTTCATGTTACCTGTTCACTTCAGTTCTACTCCCACAAATCCAAAAGCATGCACTTAGGTAGACTGACTGTTTCCAAATTCTCCTTCTGTTAGAGTTAATGTGGCGGGGTCCATGCTTGCAGCAGTTTCTTGTTCTCAGCTCTTCTGGAATCAGTCCCAGCCTCACCTAACCTGACTTTCATTAAGCAGCCTTCACAATGTTATGTTGTACTGCAGTGCTGACTTGAACAGGAAGATACAGTGAGAAGTTTGGAATTTAAACCTGTGAGGATGTTATTAGATTTACACCAAACATTTCCTTATTACTTTTTATATTCATTTTTTCTTTTTGAAGTTTTCTTTTATCCAGTAATTTAATGGATATGTCAAGCTTTCTTGTTTAGTCCATCTTAAGTCATTCATACACAATCCATCAGTAAACACTAAAAAAAGGTTATTACAGCTGAAGTTAACACATCATGACACAAATGACTCCTAAACACAAACACAGCAGTACAAAAGTATTTTCGACCTGGTTTTAAACATAATGAAAACTACCTTTTTCCTTAGTATATATTAGTAAATGCTGGTATTGCTGCATAAACATTTAACATTTTCAAAATGAATTCTTATTTTTTGAAATTAGACTGTTTTAGTAAGTTGTTCATAAATAATGTTAGTACACATTTATTGTTGATTGACATAAAGTAGGATGCTTTATTATTATTCTTTTAAATTGTTTCATAATAGGTCAGTTTGGTTTGCCAAAAGTTGAAATCTCTAAAGAACAACTGAAGCTATTAATTTCACAAGGATACACAGGGAAAAGAATTGCAGAACACATAGGATGTTCTGCATCTTATATTTATAAACGCCTGAAAACTGAGGGTCTGTCACCAAGACAGAAATTCAGCAGTATAGCAGATAATGAACTGGATGAAGAATGCAAAAGACTACAAGCAAGTTGTCCAAATGCCGGTTCTGAGGTATAATTATTTGTTTTGTATTTTATGCATTCCAGGGTTACACTCCAAAGTGAAACAAAAATATATTGTTAAATTGGAACACAAAATATGAAAATATATGTTGGTAAATATTTATGCTTCAGTACAGCATATGAAACGTGCAATTTTTAAAGTTAGTTCTACCACATGGAGTTTGCATGTTCTCCCTGTGTCTGCATGGATTTCATCTAGTTGTGGCTCCAGTTCTCTCCCACTGCCCAAAGACGTGCAGGTTTGGTGAACTGGCAATACTAAATTAGCCCTGATGTGTGTTTATGGGTCGCCCTGAGATGGACTGGCGCCCAGTCCAGGGTTTGTTCCTGCCTTGTGCCAATTGCTTGCCCCCCTGCGACCCAGGTCTGGATTGAGCAGGTTAGAAAATGACACTATGTAAAGTGGAAGAAAAGGAACTTTAAATGCAGAATTGATGTCCACACAAAACAAAACTTCTATAACGATTTAACATGATAATGATAATAATATACAGTATGAATAGAACAGTAGGAAAATGTGTACTTTTGATCTTTTCAGAATCAATGCAATAAACTCTGCATATAGTTATGAGTGGATTTACACAGGAAAACAAAGGGCACACAAATTTTTTAAAACAAAAATAACTTTCAATTAAAATGTATTATGATTTATCCATCGTTCATTCACTTATTGAGTATTACTTTTTTGCCCATTCATTCAACTTTCAGACCTTCTTACTCCAATTTAGAATTATCTAGGACCAAAGAATTCCCTTGTAGCATTGTCAGCAAGGCAGGAACCTCTACCCTATTCTGGAGGACATGTTAATCAGAAATTCTGCTTTTGTTCAGACTCATCAATTTAGAGTGTATTTTTATCCTAACCTGTATATCTGCTCGGATATGGAAGAAAACCTATATAGACAGAGGTGGAATTTGCAAAATCCACAGACAGTGAGCAAATTCACAAAACATAAATAATTGTTAAGTTGTGAAACAACACTATTATTTATTTCTACACTACCCAGTAGAAATGGAAAAAAAAACACATAAAAATCTAATATGTTAAAGGGTTAAAAAAACTAAGAGATATAGTTTTAATTAAGATATATAGAAGTACTAAACAGCTCTTTTTTATCATCTTAAGTAACAGCCCTGTGATAGACTGGCTCCTTGTCTCGGGTTGTTAATGCCCACAGCTGTCAGGGCTTGGCTTGGATTAAGTAAGATTGGGAATGACTGACTGACTGACCTTAAATAATTTTTTACGTGTTTTGACATAGAATATCATATATGAAATTGAAAAAAAATATTTTCTCACAACAAATTTGTCAGCTTTCAAACATAATTGTGAACTATATTCTAAGTTTTGCAGTATTTCACATACTGTAATTTCATAGCACCAATAACAACTTCTGCGACACAATGCTATCCCTCCCAATCCATCCATTCATTTTGTAAATCCACTTCATCCGATGGGTCACAGGGTAGCTGGAGCCTATTCCAGTAAGCATCAGGTGCAAGGCAGGAACAATCCATGGATGGGTCATCAGTTCATCACAGGGTGATCATACACACACACATACATATCTGAGGCGAAATTTTAGCATCACCATTTACACTAACCTGTACGTCTTTCAACTGTGGGAGGAAACCCAGATGGCCACAGGGAGAACATGCAAACTTCACATGGAGAGGACTGGGATGTGAACAAAGCAGCACTACCACTGTACTACCATGCCACACTCCCTTCCATTTCATTAATTCTTATTGAATATATCACTTACCAACAATCTTTTTAAAATAAAATATGTTCCTTGGCAAGATCTTATAAGTTTATGTAGCTGTAATGCTCAGAAAACAAACATTTAATTTCCTTACAACATGATGGTTACCTATAATTACACACCCTGTACAATCAGCTTTAATGTTTAAAATTATCAGTTTATTTAAAAATGTTCAAATTATGTTTTTTTAACAGATGATGTCAGGAATGCTAAGAGCAAGGGGAATACATGTGCAAAGGGACAGACTTCGACACACATTGGCTAGACTTGACCCAGTTGGCACTGCTCAGAGATGGTCACAAACTGTTCAAAGAAGGTCATACCATGCCGTCTCACCTAACAGTATATGGCACATTGACAGTCACATGAAGCTTATAAGGTAAAAGACCTGTAAGATTTATTTCTTAATTTAATGAATATCACTTTCAGCTTCATTATTGTCTTAAGTGGACCAAATTAATATGTGACACTTTTTAGTTTATACAGCTATATTTTTTGCATAAAATAACTGATATTATTTTTTTAAGCAATAGAAAATAGAATAGGTAATTATGTGTAATTCTAAACATTTTCATTATCCAGAAAACAGTTTTCATATCTGTATGTATAAACATGTATATTATTTGTGTTTTCCTTCTGGAACCTAATCTATAATTCAATTTTTTCACTAAACTGCACATGTGCTTAACATTTTTTCTTTTGATGGATAGGTGGGGCTTTGTTGTACATGGTGCTATCGATGGCTTTTCCCGTCTAATACCTTATTTAAGTTGTGCTACAAATAATTCTTCATCCACGGTGCTACAGACTTTCTGCAGGGGTGCTCTACAGTATGGATTACCATTAAGAGTGAGGTCTGACCAAGGCACAGAAAATGTTCAGGTAGCACTGCTTATGAATGCCATCAGAGGATTACACCGTGGCAGCCATATAACTGGACTTTCTGTCCACAACCAGAGAATTGAAAGGCTATGGAGAGATGTATTTCAACAGGTTCTCTTCCCCATCTACAAAGAATTTTATGAAATGGAAGATAATGGAATACTTGAAGAAGGCAACAGTTTACACAAAGGATGTCTACAATATGTTTACTACTCAACAATTAATCAAAGATTGGAAATGTTCAGAGAAGGCTGGAATAAACATAGAATTAGAACTGAACACAACAGAACACCGGAACAAATATGGTTTGATAGCTTGTCCACTATATCTCACCAAACAAGTCTGTCTGACATGAATACACAACAGTTTAGAGAGAGTTTAATAGAACATTTACAAAGAATAGGTGCATCATTTTCAGATGATGCATATATGGAGTCTCAGGAGACATTCAACCCACTTGAAATGTCTGTCCAAAATCTACAGATACTACAAGATGCTATTCAGCTAGAAACAAATTTAAAAGATAAATATGCATGTTGTGTTCAAAAGGCCAATGAGCTATTAACAGATACCCAAACATAGTGTCCACTCCATTTTGCATGTAGTATTAAAAAATTGTTCATGAGTACATTGGCAAGGTCCAGCATCGACAGTAATGCATACTACATGGTAAACAGCGTGTTATAACCAACCAAAATTCATTTTTACTTTATTGTAAAATGGTCTTACAGTTATTTATGGTAATGATTGTTGTGTGCAAAACTGAATTCTGTAAACTTTGACAATAAAAAAGACATGATTAAGCATTAAGTTGTACATTTATTTTACAGTATTATTCATTTAACAAATGCCATACATTTTTGTTTTAATAATTTTTAAAAAGAAAAATAAACTCTCTCTCTTTTTACTGTTTCATTCACGATTAAAACAAATTACTGAGTATTACATGCCTTGACATGTGACACATAATTCACCAACTCAAAACATTTGAAGAAAATTATACATTTTTTAATGAAGTTGAATAAACATAGATGTACAATTTGTTTGTACATAAACTACACCTTATTTGAATTAATTAAACAACTTATTTTAAATCAACAACTTGTACTGAAAACAATATATATTCACATATTATCATTAACAGCCAGTATTTTAAATGACAATATCAGAAACATTTAAATGGTGAAAGTAAACAGGATTACAAATATTAACTGAGAAAATGTTACTAAATATATGAAATATGCATGAAAATATCAACTATACCCAAATGAATTAGCTCTCATTCAAAAATACATATTATCTGTTGTGTCAACCTGAACTTCAGTTACTCAGTAAAAAAGATATCTAAAAGTTTCATTCAAAGACATTTCAAGTGTTATTTTTGTTTTGCAATTTCATAATATGGTCATTCCAAATGCATACTCAGAATTAAGTATAGTTTTAAATTCTCTTTTAAATTCTTGAACTGATGTATAGCCAACTGGAATTTCCAAAGTGTTGCTGCAAGTATGTGCAATGGGTCGTCGCAAGCTACCGCATAACCGGTTGAACGTAATATTGATTTCAGTAGGCTGTAAAGGTGAACCTGTGACAAAATGCAAAAATTTGGACAGTTCATCAGGATCTATTGACTTAATGAAATCACACAAATAATAATATGCAACTTCTTCCTCTGGCCTGAGATCTGTTTCTGTTTTAAAGCATGTCAAAACACGTTCTGTAGTTGGCATTTCTTGCCAATATAGGTAGGAAATTGAGTCAATATCTAACTGTGACCAAAAAACTGTGAAATGGGAATCTGGAATTGACTGTCTTATAAAATTATTGAGGAACCCTGGTTTAATTATTAGTTCATTCTGTGCAATAAGAATGATCTGATCCTTAAGATTTATAGGTGTTGGGATACTATGCATACCATTTACAGAAAAAAATGTTAAGAGCTCTTGTTTTTCAAAGTCTCTTAATGTTTCAAAGTGGTTAATTGCTTTTTTTAGGAGGATCCTTTCTGAAGCAGTTACATGAAGCAGAAAGTCATCTATAAGAATGTTATTGTGAATGGTGGAGGTATTAAATACAATAGAAAGCAATGTTGACCTACAGAATCTTGGAGGTATACATCTGTTCAGCTGACACATATGAGACAATACTCTTCCCACAACTGTAAAGATTTCTTGTGCTTTATGATAATGATAGAGAGGTATACAAGGTACAAGAGCATCCTCACCTTTAAACCACTCAGTGAAGGCACAGTTCCAAAAGCAAGAAAAAAGATCTTTGGTTAATCCGCCAAAATCATGCCCTTCTTCTCCAATAAAATGTACTTGAAGCTTTTTGTTGAGGAGTTCTGTTGTTCCATAAATTCGCTGCATGTCATTCAATATTATTTCCCTGTTTATTTTGATAATGATTTCTTCCTCTATTAATCCTTCAAGCTCCGAAAAACCTCATAAAATACAACATGTTTTTATCAAGAAAGTGAAAAAAATAAACTGTGGAATATATACAGTAGTATGAAATGTAAGGGGCTAATCAAAACGTGAGAGCAACAGAAATTTCTGAGTCTATAAGAGGGACATAAAAAGAGGAATGTCTGGATGGAAAATACAAACGTGAGTCTTAAGAGAAAGTGTTGGAGCATGAGTAAGGACCATTAAACATCACAATTTCGTGAAGGGTTGTTTTTACCAAATTTGAGGCTTAATTGATTGTTGACTGTAATTTCTTGAAATCAAAGAGATGCATTTCCTTTTCTAAAAATGTAATCCAATGTACAGTACTCAATTTGTAAATTATAATGGTTTTGGTTAGATTTATGCATGAAAGTGACTGAATTACCCTGAGTAAAACTTACTTCTGTCAAGATGGAATCGTTTTTCTTCCAGTTGAGATACTTTAATCTGAACCTAACAGAAACAAAATAAAAATATTAATGATAAAATATGTAAGGATAACAAAACAAGTTCACAAGCACACACCTCATTTTCCAGAGTCCTTCCTGTTTCTCAATACATTCACACATATTTCTCCTTTCCTCCTATCACGTAATTTGCCCTTAATTTTGAATGTTTAAAACATTAAATATTTACCGTGGGAGTATCAGCATTTATATAAGCAAAAGGAGATTCTGGAGGACTTGGTACATTTGCCTCTTCATGCAGTCTGGATAATCGCAACTGCAAAAGCAAGTGATTGGAAAATGTTAATTTATTTATTGATTAATTAACTTTACTTTAGAAAATCAATAATGTTTCATTTTAAGTTTAAATAAAACTCATTGAAGATAAAATACATGCATCAGTAAGAGTCCATAAAAATTATACACTTAATATATGTTTAAAATGAAATTTACCTCTGATGTGCTGTTTTCATATTCTGCACTTCCAAGAAAGTTCTCAATATCACCAATCAAAATCTATAAAATGAACGACAGAAGAGCATATGATGAGCATAAAAACACTATTGAGCTAAGTTTAAGTGATGTACAGAACACATAAGTGACCAGATAAATCTGGCCTAAGCAAAATTGACAAAATATATTTACAGCAATTTGGTTAATTATAGGTAAAATATCAAATAAAAACACTGAAATAAACTAGTGCCCTATTCAGAGTTTTATATCTTGATCCACTGCTTCTCGGATAGGCTGTATGGCTCCACCACTACAATAAGTATTAAGCAGGTGTGTCTGCATTTCAACTGATTAAGTTTTAAGAAAAACTTGAAAAAACGTAGGTGTTCTAAAACTTTTGGCCAAAGTGTGTACATATATATATATATATACATACACACACTGTGTACAGCTATGAACAGTATATAATGCATGTATATTAACACTATTACTGTATTTTATGCTTCAGAACGAAGTTAAAGCATTATTTATCATGTCACATAGCCAGAGCCTATCCCAGCAGTAATGAAAACAATGCAGAAAATAGACCTAGATGAGATGCCAGTCCATTACAGAAACACTTACTCAGGCATTCTAATACAAAACCAGTTTGACTGATTGATTTAACAGACTGTCTATAGACTGTGAGAGGAACCATGCATCCACACAGGGAACTAACAATGTATGTAGGCAATGCAACTTGCCATGACTAAATAATTTAAATTAATGTAACAGATCTCTTTAAAGACTGAAGAACAGTGTGGTGCAGAGGTTTGTGTGCTTCCTCAACACTGGGCTCAAAAGCCCATTATGGGACCTGCCCATATTGTTTATATTTACATTTTTTCAATAAGCTCCTGTTTCCTTTGACATCTCAAGTGCCTCATTTTTAGTTTTATCAGAAACTCTAAATTGGATTGGTATTGGTGACTATGGGAGTGTCTGATTGGCATACTGATTAGGGTTTGCTCTCTTCTTTTACCTCATGCTGCCATCAGCAGTTTCAAAAAATGGATAGATTAATGTAGTAAAGAATTTTACCAAATTACATACCTGGCTATCTACTTCTGCTTGAGGTTCTCTTGTGTTTTCCAGCCTATCTACATGTGGCTCCTGTGACAATGTTGCCTGCGCTCCCTATTAAATAAATCAGGTAAAGCAATAATCTATAAAACTGAATAAATAATTACAAAAAAAAAATAGTAATTTTTAACACTAAAATATCAATGTTATTTCTTTTATAAAGGATTTATCTTTATACTGAATATAATCAATAGTGGTGTCCTTAATAAGTAATGAACCTTATTTACTAACATTTAATATAATGGTTTTAAAATAACAAACAATACGAAATAAATACCTGATAACTTGTTTCTGCATGCACTTGACCTGGAATTTCTGGTCTAAATTCTGATTCTTCTTGTGCCGTGTGTATCTGCTCCATCTTGAAAAGGAAATGTAGAAAGGAATGTGGTGTTTAAATATACAGTAATACATAAAAACAAATGTGTGGATTCAGTGCAATGAAGCACAACTGCACAATATACTTTATAAATGCTCACTTAAGATTTTGCAGAATGACAGGTTCTTCTTTCTTCAGAGAGAGTATCATATTAATCAATGCACAATTTAACATATTATAAAAATTAGTGAGATTTCTACCTGAATCGGTAGTGGTATGTCACGGTGAGGAATTATGAATATTTTGCCTTTCCCAATTTTTTTCTGTAATTGAGCAGCAGTTTCAGTTTGCAAGCTATGCAAACGTCTCCCTTTCTCGGCTTTGGCAAAACTAAATCCTGTTAAGTGTAAAGGAACATTTGGGTAGCTTTCAATAATAAACTTCTCTAACTGGGGAATTGTCTAGTTCCTATTAATGGATGATTTGCTTCCATATCTGTCTTGAGTCCCAGGCTGCTCATGTTTTGGAGGACCTGAAATCAGAGAAATAATTATTGTACAAGTATGTAATGAAATTCCATAAATGATCTGCATACTGGATGAATACATAATTTAGTGCAATAATTTAAAACTGCTATGAAAACTGCATTGTGATGTCCTATTATGCACTGCTTACAAAACAACTAATTTTACTCAACTGGAAAAATCCTAATCAAATCTCATTAGGAAGATGATGCTCTATATTACCTAAAATTGGAAAATCTTAGTTTGATAACAAGAATTTCCTTTCCTTTCAGTGTTTTTTCAGTGTGCCTCCATATTCAATTAACACACATCAGACATTTTCTGCATGGCCAGATCTATACACACATACACTGACACACATACAAACATACATACATATATATATATACTTGTATATACAAGATATATTTGCTCAACATTAGCTTTACAGAGATATGCAAATATGTAAGAAGTTAAAAGTAAGAGTTTATGGGAGGGGGTAGGAACAAATCCGCATTTGAAAGCAACTAGGTTGTCTAAAGAAATTACTTAAATGACGAGTACAAACCTAAGCCATTTCTTGTAAGACGTGAAAGTTCTGAGGGAGGTGGAACATACTCTTCATTGTGTTTCTGGAGAAGGAAAAAATTAAGTTTCCATATATCGCATTTTGATCTTCCTTTTTTTCTTGTTGTAGTATCTGGAGAAAACAAAAATTGAAATAAATGTAATCTGTGAAGTATCTTTCTAGGAAAATAAGTAATACTCTCGTACCTATCTGGAAATATATATTCTCTAACTGCAATTATTACTATTTAAATAGGACTGGCATCCACACGTTGTACACGATTTATAGTTTAATTTAGAGTTTTTTTGTGCATATGTGTTCAAGATTATGCTTCAACACAAGTCCTGTAGCATTGCAATAACAATAATGATGTACAGTATATGATTTCTGAACAGTCTTTTGATAGTTGCTGCAGTGATATGTGAAAGAAAAAAGAAAGTCAGACTTTACTTCAGAGTGATTATATTCTACAACAAGCATTATCTCAAGATATTACTGAATATACAGGAAATGTATTATTGCTTCTAATTTATGAAGTATTAGCATGTGTCATTAGAAAAAAATATTTATTTTAAACTAGGTAAAAGAAAAAAACATAATGAAAAAACGGAAAGAAGGAAAAAAAAAATATATATATGTTACTTCTGGTTTTACAGCCTTCACTCATAAACGTTTCTTTAAATGTAAAAAATACATGACTTATAATGTTGTTGACTAACTTTTGTTAGAAGTTATCATGGGTTACAAATCAATAAAACAGTCAGCTTTGTCAAGGAAAAGTAAACGGGTGAACTTTTTAATGACCTTCGCCATAGGTGTCCATTTAAGCGCAAGTAAGGAACTTTGCCAGTTGAACACGTTTTCTTTTCTCTCTCCGAATATTCTCCTAACAGTGGATGAATGTTCGTTAGGTTTATTAATCAAAACTAGTGAAAACATTTTATCAAGGTATACGACCAGCGCTGTATAGGTGGGAGTAACCTGCATGTATTTAAAAATACTAAAATAATACAAACCCCCTGATAAAGGTGGTCTCCGTGCACTTCTTCTAAATAAAGCTCTAGTTTGTCTCACACAAGAAGCTGCAAAGTCATCTGCTTCTGCTGCTTCTTCAGCTTCTCGAACACACGACATGGCCCGGGTTAAAACACCCTGTAACTGTTCTCTTTCCGCTGACATCAGGTTAAATAATCACTGGTACAATTTTCTTTTGAAAGCAGAACATAAAACACATAATACATAATAACTGGTTTCACTTCATAACATAAACAAGGTAAAAGATTTAAAACAGTTAATATTTGTCTTAACTGGGCATATGCTTCATATGTCAAATAAGCAATGGAAGAAATCAGCGCATTGCACGAGTAAATTACAGAAAAACTATCACAAGAAAGGAGATTTAATGGTACTTTTTGTTGCTATTGATTAATAGTGTAACCTTCAAAAATATGTCTTACCGTTCGAGTTGCGGCCTTATGAAGCAATGTTTCAAGCTGCTTCATATGTACATTTATGTTTCGATTAAAACGTAACAAATTTTTTGGTATTAGACGCGCACCCAATTGTAAAAGATTACCTTGTACTTTATGATGATCCCGTAATTACAAACTTATGGCTTTGTACGATCAATAATATAAACGTGGGTTTCCTTTTCTGAACAGAATACTGCAGCAATCACGATCAACGACAACTTGTGTAAATTTTCTTTTTACATTTTGTAATGCCAATACTTTACATAAACTCTGAATATGACGATACAAACTGAGGCCTAGATATTGTAAGCTTTATTACGAATATTCAAACACAGAATGCTACCTATATAAAACATGCACCGTACAGCACCCTCTGTTAACTTTAATGGGCGCAAGTATTACTAAAAAAAGAAAGTCATTTTATTACTTTTTAAGATATCTCGAAATATCTTCCTGTCTGTTCGCAGATATCTGAAATACATTTCATGATATCTCAAAATCACTTCCTGTGCATTTCGAGATATCTTAAATGCATTTCGAGATATCTTAAAATGGGCAGGAAGTTCCATTGAAAGTATAAGAAATTTTACAGGAAGTGATTTTAAGATATCTGAAAATGTATTTGAGATATCTTGAAATATGCAGGAAGTTATTTTAAGATATCTGAAAATGTATTTGAGATATCTTGAAATACGCAGGAAGTTATTTTAAGATATCTGAAAATGCATTTGAGATATCTTGAAATACGCAGGAAGTTATTTTAAGATATCTGAAAATGCATTTGAGATATCTTGAAATACGCAGGAAGTTATTTTAAGATATCTGAAAATGCATTTGAGATATCTTGAAATACGCAGGAAGTTATTTTAAGATATCTGAAAATGTATTTGAGATATCTTGAAATACGCAGGAAGTTATTTTAAGATATCTGAAAATGTATTTGAGATATCTTGAAATACGCAGGAAGTTATTTTAAGATATCTGAAAATGTATTTGAGATATCTCAAAATGCTTGCAGATGTATTTTAAGATATCTTGAAATGTATTTGAGATATCTCAAAATGCACATGAACATATTTCAAGATATCTCAAATTGCATTTAAGATATCTTGAAATGCATTTCAGATATCTGAAAAAGTACAGCATATCACTTCAAGATATCTTGAAATCTGTTTGAGATATCATACAATTCTTTTTAGATATCTTAAAATAGATGTATTTTTAGATATCTATAATTCAATTTGAGATATCTAAAATGCATTTCCAGATATCATAAAATTCATTTTGAGATATCTCTAAATGTTAATTTGGCTTGCCATATTCCCACTCCTATATGTGGCTACAATGCAGTATTTTGTTGTGATAAGCTGTGGTCTGAAAAACAATGGAATGTACTATTTGGTGTTGATAAGAGATGAAGATTATGGCTAGGATGAAAGAGAGGTATGTGTATCAGGCTGTTGGTTATTAGATAGATAGATAGATAGATAGATAGATAGATAGATAGATAGATAGATAGATAGATAGATAGATAGATAGATAGATAGATAGATAGATAGATAGATAGATAGATAGATAGATAGATAGATAGATAGATAGATAGATAGATAGATAGATAGATAGATACTTTATTAATCCCAAGAGGAAATTCACATACTCCAGCAGCAGCATACTGATAAAGAACAATATTAAATTAAAGAGTGATAACAATGCCGATAACAATGTAGGTATACAGACAGACAATAACTTTGTATAATTTTAACGTTTACCCAACTGGTGGAATTGAAGAGTCGCATAGTGTGGCGGAGGAACGATCTCCTCAGTCTGTCAGTGGAGCAGGACATTGACAGCAGGCTGTCGCTGAAGCTGCTCCTCTGTCTGGAGATGATACTGTTTAGTGGATGCAGTGAATTCTCCATTATTGACAGGAGCCTGCTCAGTGTCCGTCGCTCTGCCACGGATGTCAAACTGTCCAGCTCCGTGCCTACAATAGAGCCTGCCTTCCTCACCAGTTTGTCCAGGCATGAGGCATCCCTCTTCTTTATGTTGCTACCCCAGCACACCACCGCGTAGAAGAGGGCACTCGCCACAACCACCTGATAGAACATCTGCAGCATCTTATTGCAGATGTTGAAGGACGCCAGCCTTCTAAGGAAGTATAGTCGGCTCTGTCCTTTCTTACACAGAGCATCAGTATTGGCAGTCCAGTCCAATTTATCATCCAGCTGCACTCTCAGGTATTTATAGGTTTGCACCCTCTGCACACAGTCACCTCTGATGATCATGAGGTCCATGAGGGACCTGGTCCTCCTAAAATCCAGCTCCAGCTCCTTGGTTTTGCTAGTGTTCAGTTGTAGGTGGTTTGAGTCGCACCATTTAAGAAAGTACTTGATTAAGTTCCTATACTCCTCTTCCTGCCCATTCCTGATGCAGCCCATGATAGCAGTGTTGTCAGCGAACTTTTACACGTGGCAGGACTCTGAGTTAAAATAAATAATAATAATAATACATTTTATTTATATAGCGCCTTTCCCATGCTCAAGGCACTTACAGAATATAATAAAGAACGGCAGAATTTACAGTGTATAGCATTGTACAAACCAGATAAATAAATAAAGAAGATTAAGACAGTAAATTCTGAAAAAAAACAGACAACATAATTGATGGTCTAGCACACACACACACACAGGTTACATTGGCATCTTGACAGAGATGTAAACTGAGAGAAGGTAATAAAGTCAAGTTGAGCTAAAAGCCTTCCTGAACAGATGAGTTTTGAGTTGTTTTTTAAAGGAATTCATGGAGTCAGCTGACCTGATTAATTTTGGTAGGTCATTCCAGAGTCTGGGCGCTATACAGCTGAAGGCCCTGTCACCCATGGAGTGTAGATTAGTGAGGGGCACAACAAGATTACCAGAATCAGAGGACCTTAGTGGGCGGGCAGGCACATAGTGATGGAGGAGGTCACTGATGTAGTTTGGTGCGAGGTTATTTAAAGCTTTGTAGGTTATTAGTAGGATTTTATATTCGATTCTGTAGGACACAGGGAGCCAGTGAAGACGGAGCAGGATGGGTGTGATGTGCTCGCTGCTGCTGGTTCGAGTAAGGACTCTTGCAGCTGAGTTTTGAATAAGCTGGAGCTGTGATATAAGATTAGAAGGGGCACCTGCCAGTAGGGAATTACAATAATCGATGCGGGATGTGATAAAAGCATGGACAAGTTTCTCAGCATTAGAGAAGGAGAGGAAGGAGCGAACACGGGATATGTTACGGAGGTGAAAGTAAGAAAGTTTCTTAATGTGATTTATGTGGGTGGAATAAGTGAGGGAGGAATCAAAAATGACACCAAGATTTTTTACAGTAGAGGCAGGTCTGATGAGATCACTGCCAAGATGAACTGGGAAGGAGCTCATTTTATTAAGTTGCATTTTAGTCCCAATTTGCAGGAGTTCAGTTTTATTGCAATTTAATTTTAAAGAGTTCTGCTCCATCCAGGTTTTAATTTCACTAAGGCAGGTTGTGAGCTGAGAAAGCTCTGATGAAGTTCCACTTTTAACATTGAAGTAGAGCTGGGTATCATCTGCATAAAAATGATAACCCAATCCATAACTACGGATAATATGGCCAAGGGGAAGCATATAAATACAGAAAAGCAGAGGACCGAGGACAGAGCCCTGAGGGACTCCTTGTGTGACTGGCACGGAGTTGGATCTGCTGTTGCCAAGACTAACAAACTCTTGCCTATCACTCAGATAGGACTTGAACCACTGGAGGGCAGTGCCAGAGATACCCAGCATGTTCTCCATTCTGGACAGTAGGATGTCATGTCTGACTGTGTCAAATGCTGCACTGAGGTCTAACAGAATTAATATGCTAGTTTGTCCAGAGTCTGCTGCCATAAGCAAATCATTGGTTACCCGTAGCAGAGCAGTTTCACAGCTGTGCCGCGCCCTGAATCCAGACTGAAAGGGTTCCATCAAATTATTAGAGGTTAGGTAATTGGTGAGTTGGGAAGCTACAACACGCTCAAGAACTTTTGACAGGAAAGGTAAGTGGGAAATAGGCCGGAAATTGTTAAGATTGTCAGCATCAAGGCCAGACTTTTTTAACATTGGGGTTACAGAAGCAATTTTAAAAGTGAGTGGCACGGAGCCAGTGTCAAGGGATGAGTTTATTATTGTTGTAACAGTCGGGATTATGGCACGAAGGCAGGATTTAAGTAGTGTGGTGGGGATGGGGTCCAGTACACAAGTAGTCGGCCTCATCTTACAAAGCAGGTTATTAACAAACGCAGAGGTGACTGGTGAGAACTTAGAGAAGGAGCTGGATGGAGTGGGAAAACAGGGAGAGATATAAACAGATGATATATTTATGTTAGTTGAATTATTTAGATCTTTAATTTTGTTATGGAAAAAGTGGAGGAATTCCTCACAGACTTCAGTAGAAGAGGTAGTTGGACCAGATGCGGGTTCGAGTAGTTTATTAACTACAGAGAACAAAACCCTTGGGTTATCATGGCCACTTTCTATTATTCTGCCATAATGGGTGTTCTTGGCAGAAGTTAGTGCTTCTCTGTAAGCTCTTTGGTGGTCAGAGAAAGCCTGGATGTGCACGGTGAGGCCAGTCTTACGTGACATTCTCTCAAGGCGTCGGCCAGCTGCTTTCATAGATCGCAATTCTGAGTTATACCAAGGAGCTGAGCGCTTAAAGGAAACCTCCTTATGTTTTAAAGGAGCTGTTTTATCTAATGCTGAGTGAAGGGCTGTGTTATAGTGGTCAACAAGACTATCTAGTGTTGGCGGAATAGGTGCAGACAGTAAAAGATCAGAAATGGATCCAGAAAGGATAGAGGGACAGATATTTTTAAGGTTTCTGTAAGAAATTTGTCATTTACAGGTAAGAGGTGGGATAGGTAATGAGACAGTGAAAAATACTGTTTTATGGTCAGAGAGTCCCAAATCAGTGCTGTAAATGTTGGCAACAGATAGTCCAGAAGTGCAGATCAGGTCCAATATATGACCGCCAGAATGGGTTGGAAAATCAACATGTTGTGTCAAGTCAAAACAGTCCAGTAAGGACAGGAATTCATTTCTCAGTTTAGATGTAGTAATGTCAATATGGATGTTGAAATCACCAAGAAGCATAATTCTCTGAGAGTAAGAGCTTAGGTGGGTCAAAAGTTCAATCAGATCGGATAAGAAGGATGCATTGTATTTTGGGGGACGATAGAGAACAATGAGTGAGACAGGACCTGATTCCGTTATTAGTTTAAGAGCCAGGCACTCAAAAGACAATGGGCAGTCAATTGGGATTCTTTTAATGTTTAAGTCTTCTCTGATAATTACTGCCAGCCCGCCTCCTTGTCCTGAGCTGCGAGGCTCTGAGTGGAAAGTGAAACCAATTGGAGTCGCCTCTGTGAGAGACGCAAATTCATTCGGTTTTTGCCAAGTCTCCGTTAAACACAGAATATCAAGTTTGGTGTCAGTGATGAGTTCTGACAGCACCAATGCTTTGCCATTAAGAGACCTCGAGTTAAACAGTGCAACATTACATAATGAGGCTTCTTTCTGCACAGAGCCGCAATCAGGGTTTATTTCCACATAATGCAAATTTGGCACACCGACAATTCTATTTCCAGGGTAATGAGAAGGACGGCGTATTCCTGAGCAAATGCTGCCGGTGGTCTTTTCATTCGCAGCCCGGCGGTGGCGGCGACCTGACCCGCGATGTATATATTTCGGGCGCTGCAAAATACCGGCGTCCTTTAGGATGTTGCAGTCAGACCATTTGCTCTGGACAAACTGTTTAATAAGAAGGAGTTTGTCATGAGAGTATTTTAGCATGATGCTGAGTAATACTTATCTGAATAGCAGTGGAGAAGCAGCACAGCACAGCGGAACCGGTAGGACAGGCGGGTGTGGTAGAGTAGGTGAGCGGCGATAGTAAAGCTGCAGAAAGCATAGCATGAGGAGGTAGCAGGAGTTGGAGGTTCCAATACACAGCCACAAACTGTAACGCTTGGTAATTTCAGGCGTGATCGCCCCGGAGCCAAAAGCCAGATTAGTATGAATATCAGATCAGTTCCCAGTCGTAGAGTATTGTAGGATGAAACGGGAGCAGATCAGCAAAGCGAATTTAATATAATCACGGAGACAGATCATCCCAGGTCCTAGATTGCCAGGCATAAAGAAATGCTTGTAGGTTCTCGTCCCGTGATCCACAGACTCAGCTGTTCCCAGTCAAAGTAAAGTCCATAAAATCTGTAAATATAAGCCAAATCCATACAATTCGAGTCAGCTGTATCCACGAACTATACGTACAATAAAAGAAATAAAACAAACGTAAGAAAGTGTAGAATTAGGCGAATTTTGCGAAAAGTGTTGTTTACAGGGAGGAGCGGCAACAACATGCGTGCGCCAGCGTCCCCTCACCTGTACTTTTTAAAGTTGTATTGTAAGTCCGATGTATATAGGTTGAACAGGACCGGAGAAAGTTCAGTCCCCTGCGGCGCTCCTGTGTTGCTGACCACAATGTCAGACCTGCAGTTCCCAAGACGCACATACTGAGGTCTGTCTTTAAGATAGTCCACAATCCATGCCACCAGGTATGAATCTACTCCCATCTCTGTCAGCTTGTCCCTAAGGAGCATAGGTTGGGTGGTGTTGAAGGCACTAGAGAAGTTAAGAAACATAATTCTTACAGCACCACTGCCTCTGTCCAAGTGGGAGAGGGATTGGTGTAGCATGTAGATGATGGCATCCTCCACTCCAACCTTCTCCTGGTATGCGAACTGCAGAGGGTCGAGGGCGTGGCGGACCTGTGGCCTTAGGTGGTGAAGCAGCAGCCGCTTCATGGTCTTCATCACATGTGACGTCAAAGCGACAGGCCGAAAGTTGTTCAGCTCACTAGGACGTGATATCTTTGGGACGGGGGTGATGCAAGATGTTTTCCAAAGCCTCGGGACTCTCCCCTGTTCCAGGCTCAGGTTGAAGATCTGCTGTAGAGGACTCCCCAGCTCCAAAGCACAGGCCTTCAGCAGTCGTGGCGATACTCCATCTGGACCTGCTGCTTTGCTGGCACAAAGTCTCCTCAGATCTCTGCTCACCTGCACTGCTGTAATTGTGGGTTGGGGGAAACTCTCTCCTATGCTGGTATCAGCAGAAGGATGGGTGGAGGGTGCAGTACTCAGAGGTGAGAGTGGGTTAGGGTGGTCAAACCTGTTAAAGTTGTTCATCTGGTTTGCTCTCTCCACATCTCTCTCGATGGTGGCACCCCGCTTCGAGCTGCAGCCAGTGATGATCGTCATCCCATCCCATACTTCCTTCATGCTGTTGTTCTGCAACTTCTGCTCCAGCTTTCTTCTGTACTGCTCCTTCGTCGCCCTGAGCTGGACTCAGAGTTCCTTCTGCACGTGCTTGAGCTCATGCTGATCACCGCCTTTAAAAGCCCTTTTCTTCTGGTTCAAAAGGCCCTTGATGTCACTTGTAATCCATGGCTTGTTGTTAGCATAGCAGCGTACTGTTCTTACTGGAACTACAATGTCCAACCAGAAGTTGATGTAATCAGTAGTGCAGTCAACAACCTCCTCAATGTTCTCACTATGTGACCCCTGCAGGATATCCCAGTCCGTAGTTCCAAAGCATTCTCTCAGAGCCTGCTCTGCCTCAGGGGACCACTTCCTGAATGAGTGTGTGGTTGTAGGCAGCTCCCTCACTCTTGGTATGTAGTGAGGCTGAAGCAGAACCAGGTTATGATCTGCTTTCCCAAGCATTGGTAGCTGGGTGGCGCTGTATGCGTCTTTAACGTTTGCATACAGTAGGTCAATATTCCTATTTCCCCGGGTGTTACAATCCACATACTGGAAGAAGGCAGGTAATGTTTTATCCAGTGTCAAATGGTTAAAGTCTCCAGCAATTAGCACAAGTGCCTCGGGGTGCTACGTTTGCAGTTTAGCAATAGCTGAGTGGATGATGTCATATTGCAGCACTGACTGACATTTGCACATACGTTTGAAAATAACTGCAGTAGGTTTGTTCTATACTCTGTCACACACACGTTTGGGAGACAACCTTAGGACTCTTGTAATGGTTGTTGCACTTCAAACCAGAGGGTGGTGCTGTTGCCTAATGTCTTTTCTCTTTCTCCCTCTGCAGAACAGAAGATTGATGGTCCTTACACCTATGATGTCACTTCTGGTATTGGCCCTCATCACCATCTTGTATCAGTCTGAAGAAGGCTTCCACCTGAATAAGACATCATTTATTATTTTCATTTTGCAAATGTCTTTTTCTTGGCCATCAATATACCCAGGATTCACCTTCATACCACAAACCATTTTCCGTGTCTCTTTGTTTTCATTACAACTCTTATAATAATGTTGTGGTTGACAATGCTAATGTTTTTATATACATAAATGACATTGTAACAAAAAATATGGAGAAGAAAATCACATTTTAATATTCAAACATGATATTACAGTAAAATTCTGATCAAAGCAACATTGCAAAGGAAAATACATGACTAGTGATTACATAGCATTATAATAAAGTTGTTTGTAATTAGCCATACATTCTGTCTAATACAATATTAAGGATAATCTGTTTGGTTGCAGACAGTAATAAATTAACTTGAATTTGCAGCAAAGCTTGATATTTCACTTTGCAAAAAAAGTTTGTGAAATAAACTTCATTTCTATTGTGAATCTAGCACCACATGTTAGTAAAACAGATGAGGCCTTGAAAAATATGCACAAAAAACAGGTCCAAATCTTAAATGGCCTGCAGAAAAATAGGTCTACTGCAGGGAGGCCATAACCTTGGAAACAGGGATGCTTCAATGACAACTGGCAAAAAAATAGTAATGTTCCAAAATATATCAAGAATATTGAAAATATGAATAAATCTGCCTCATAAGAAAAAGAACCTTAAAGCTCTGTCTTGAAGTCCAACAAGGAATGAAAATTTTTGTTGAGAAGAAAAGAAAAAGACTCAATTTAAGAAACAGAAAGCAATCCAGAACAAATAAGTCCCAAAATGAAATCTAGAAGAATAATGCTATAAACAGAAACAAAAGATCGTAAACCCAGCAAAAAACAAAGAATTCAGAATACTCACACACCCTCCTCCAAAGCACATTCAATGAACCGCCTAAAACGCACCTTCCTGCCATACTATGTAAGGAAAATCCCACCTCTTTGGACATAGCAGAACACACACATAGAAACTAAATAATAAGTAAATGACACATAATTCAGAAATAGCAAAAATAATCTCTCTATTATAAAAACAATTTTGCGACAAAACTTGATCTTTGGAAGAGAGATCTTTGGAACAGAGATCTTCTGAAGAGAGACAGAGAGACAGAGACACTTTCACGTCCCGCGAGACGGACAAGTCAGGCCATACTTACAACCTTTGGAAGCAAGTCCCATGATACACATGTAGAGAAGGTAAGAGATAATGGAAGTAGGAAATTTCATAAGTCTGAAAAAAATGACAGTAAAGATCTCATTAGCGCCAACAAACTGAAAATATTACTTGGTGAAATAACAGAACAGTGAAACGAGATTGCATAGTGTTTGAGGATGTCTGGGGAACAAAAAGGTGCTGTACAGGCTTTTAAATGATCACAGCGGTGCATGAAATGCAGATCACACGGCACAGCAGAAGCAGCAATCCAGCAGCTGAACAAGCAAAGAGGAGGTAAAAAAACAACTGTTATTCGTTTCCCTTTATATCACCGTTTAATAGGGGTTTCGGAGGAGTGACCGCGTCTCCTTGGGGTGCATTCTGCCCCCCTCTTCACAACGGCCCATAGCGCTGGCAGGGGGAGAGGGGTTGGCGAGCAAAGCAAGGAGGGGGCAAAGCCCCCTAGTAATACATTAAACATATCTTCTAAATTATAAATGGACAGAGAAATATTAACAGAATCACTGCAACAAATAAATGATATTGAAAATTTCCCAAAAAAGCCAGAGGAGGAACTCTGGGTAAACCATAACAGTTTTGCTTCCAGCCATATGTGTGCCATTCACAAGAAGAAAGACGTTTAGTATTTAAAAACAAGATCTCTAGTAAAAAAAAAAACACCAGAAGTCTACATTTCCTCACCTAGGATAAGGCAGTTGCAAAGTAATGTCGTGGAAAAACACTTTCCTTTATTCTCAAAGAAAGTCATTCATGGAGACCAGATGAGAATACAGAACAATTCTTTATTTTCACATAAATATGCACAAATGTCTTGGTCCATGGAGTGAGCAATTAATTCAATAATACATTCTCTTTTATACTTTTCTATTACCAATTACCATCTAATACATCACGCCATTTAACTCTTAATATACAGAATTATATGACTTTAACAAATCAACTACAGCCACCAGTAATTTTGTATACATGTTGATTCTTCCATTATCCTAAACATCATTTTGTTAATAGGGGTGTCCGACGAGTATTTCCATTGATCTGATCGCCTCCTCATAATAGAGGTGTTTAGGCTTTCCCACTAGTTTCTCTTCACTTATTAAGGGGGTGTTCTTTACTCATTTACTTCATTTTAACCTTAGTAGTTATGTTGGTGGCTCCTCTAAGATGAGACAAAAACCTCCTGTGGCTAAGCTCAAAACAACATTTAATTAACCTTTTAGTTACCTTCAGTCCCATTGATTGTTTTAATAATTTATTGTTACAGCATAATTTACATTGTCACACACGTGCAAGGAGGAGGCAGCTGAAGGGCTTAAGTAATGGTAATACCACATCCGACCAGAGGGCGGCAGGGTGCACTAACTGTCTTTCTCAGTTCCCTGCAGACCATGCCCAAGAAATCCTGCCAAGTTCCAGCTCCGTCACTTCCAGGTCCGGCCCCTCGATGATGTCACTTTTGGGTCCGCCCCCTCGATGACGTCACTGCCACGTCCGGCCTCCTCGATGACGACACATCCGGGTCCAGCCCCTTCAAGGACATCACTTCCTATATGGGTCTTTAAAGCCGCCATCTAACCATCAAGAAATCAGTTTTGTTTTGGACTCAGTATTGCAAACATCGCTGTCAACTTAAAAAACCTTTTGCAGCCAGGGATATTATACGGGTGGCTGCCCCAAACCTTTTTATGATGTCTGGTATGTGTTTTTATCACAACAGATATACTTATGATAAATTGTAAAAGACTAAATATTAACTAAAGATTCCATAGTAACAGTGGAGGGGGGCAGGATTTGGCAGTGGCAGTTTCCTGTGTAGTGAGCTTTTGCTGTGGAGAAAACACAGTAAAGTGTATGCTGATGTGTTTTGGTGTGAAAATGTGCAGTATTTCCTATTTATAGAAAATGCAATTTGCTCTCCCACAATGATGTGAATGAGAAACATAAATAGAACAGATTTTTACCGGTGTGATATGTATTTCATATGTAACACAGCTGCAAAAAAGAACACAGTTGAATAAGGAAGTGTGAATAAGGCTTCAGGGAACAGCATTTTATGTTTTCTACTCCCCAAAAACACATTTTATTGAGTTTTGTGTTTTTTGCAAATTTTAATGTCAATTTAAGAAAACTGTATTCAAATAAAAATGTATCTGTTTCATTCAAAACTAGGTGTACAGTAATCCCTCCTCCATCGCGGGGGTTGCGTTCCAGAGCCACCCGCGAAATAGGAAAATCCGTGAAGTAGAAACCATATGTTTATATGGTTATTTTTAGAATGTCATGCTTGGGTCACAGATTTGCGCAGAAACACAGGAGGTTGTAGAGAGACAGGAACGTTATTCAAACACTGCAAACAAACATTTGTCTCTTTTTCAAAAGTTTAAACTGTGCTCCATGACAAGACAGAGATGACAGTTCTGTCTCACAATTAAAAGAATGCAAACATATCTTCCTCTTCAAAGGAGTGCAAAGCAAGTAGTCAAAAAAAAAAATCAATAGGGCTTTTTGGCTTTTAAGTATGCGAAGCACCGCCGGTACAAAGCTGTTGAAGGCGGCAGCTCACACCCCCTCTGTCAGGAGCAGGAAGAGACAGAGAGAGAGAGAGAGAGAGACAGAGAGAGAGCCACAGAAAAACAAAGTCAAAAATCAATACGTGCCCTTTGAGCTTTTAAGTATGCGAAGCACTGTGCAGCATGTCCTTCAGGAAGCAGCTGCACATAGCCCCCCTGCTCACACCCCCCTACGTCAGCGCAAGAGAGAGAGAGAGAGAGAGAAAGTAAGTTGGGTAGTTTCTCAGCCATCTGCCAATAGCGTCCCTTGTATGAAATCAACTGGGCAAACCAACTGAGGAAGCATGTGCCAGAAATTAAAAGACCAATTGTCCGCAGAAACCCGCGAAGCAGCGAAAAATCCGCGATATATATTTAAATATGCTTACATATAAAATCCGCGATGGAGTGAAGCCGCGAAAGGCGAAGCGCGATATAGCGAGGGATCACTGTATATAAGTTTGGTTATAATTCTTAGTATAGGAACTGGGCCACTGGAATGAATAGCAGTTCTAGAAAATGAGTTCAGAAAGTTCTGTGTTCATTTTCTTCTTGGTAAGGAAGCAGTGCCTCTGAGCATTCCACTATTAAAACCATCTCTCACTGAATAGTAATTTTGAAAGTTTTCTTTTAGTTTGTGGAAAATGTCTTGCCGAGTGGCAAATCTGTAGTCCTGTTATGCCAGCTTTTCCTTGGCAAGTTCTGGCTGAACATGAAAAAAACACCCCAGCCAGGACTTAAAGTCATGCCATTGTCACAGATATATGGAGTTCAACAGTAGCGCTTAAAGAGGCACATCGGGAATTCACAATTTTATCATTCCTTCAGAGTTCTGTCAGAAACAAACACTATGGGAGGGGCCAAAGAGGTCGGGTGCAGTGTGAGTTGGGTGGTGGCCGAAGGCGGGGACCTTGGCGGTCCGATCCTCGGCTACAGAAGCTGGCTCTTGGGACGTGGAATGTCACCTCTCTGAAGGGGAAGGAGCCTGAGCTTGTGCGTGAGATTGAGAGGTTCCGGCTAGATATAGTCGGGCTCACCTCGACGCACGGCTTGGACTCTGGAACCAATCTCCTTGAGAGGGGCTGGACTCTCTACCACTCTGGAGTTGCCCCGGTGAGAGACGCCGAGCGGGTGTGGGTATACTTATTGCCCCCCGACTTGGAGCCTGTACATTGGGGTTTACCCCGGTGGACGAGAGGGTAGCCTCCCTTCGCCTTCGAGTGGGGGGACGGGTCCTAACTGTTGTTTGTGCATATGCGCTGAACAGCAGTTCGGAGTACCCACCCTTTTTGGAGTCCCTGGAGGGTGTGCTAGAGGGCATACCATCTGGGGACTCCCTCATACTGCTGGGAGACTTCAATGCTCACGTGGGCAAAGACAGTGAGACCTGGAAGGGCGTGATTGGGAGGAATGGCCCCCCCGATCTGAACCCGAGTAGTGTTTTGTTATTGGACTTCTGTGCTCGTCACGGATTGTCCATAACGAACACCATGTTCAAGCATAGGGGTGTTCATATGTGCACTTGGCACCAGGACACCCAAGGCCTCAGTTCGATGATCGACTTTGTGGTTGTGTCGTCGGACTTGCGGCCACATGTCTTGGACACTCGGGTGAAGAGAGGGGCGGAGCTGTCAACTGATCACCACCTGGTGGTGAGTTGGCTTCGATGGTGGGGGAGGATGCCGGTCAGGCCTGGTAGGCCGAAACGTGTTGTGAGGGTCTGCTGGGAACGTCTGGCAGAGCCCCCTGTCAGAAGTAGCTTCAACTCCCACCTCCGGCAAAACTTTGACCATGTCCCGAGGGAGGTGGGGGACATTGAGTCCGAATGGGCCATGTTCCGTGCCTCTATTGTTGAGGCGGCTGACCGGAGCTGTGGCCGTAAGGTAGTCGGTGCCTGTCGTGGCGGAAATCCCCGAACCCGTTGGTGGACACCGGCGGTGAGGGATGCCGTCAAGCTGAAGAAGGAGTCCTACCGGTCCCTTTTGTCCTGTGGGACTCTGGAGGCAGCTGATAGGTACCGGCAGGCCAAGCGGAATGCGGCTTCGGTGGTTGCTGAGGCAAAAACTCGGGCATGGGAGGAGTTTGGGGAGGCCATGGAGAACGACTTTCGGACGGCTTCGAGGGGATTCTGGTCCACCATCTGGCGTCTCAGGAGGGGGAAGCAGTGCAGTGTCAACACTGTATATGGTGGGGATGGTGCGCTGCTGACCTCGACTCGGGACGTTGTGGGTCGGTGGGGGGAGTACTTCGAAGACCTCCTCAATCCCACTAACATGCCTTCCAATGAGGAAGCAGAGCCTGGGGACTCGGAGGTGGGCTCCCCCATCTCTGGGACTGAGGTCACCGAGGTGGTCAAAAAACTCCTTGGTGGCAGGGCCCCAGGGGTGGAAGAGACACGCCCGGAGTTCCTCAAGGCTCTGGATGTTGTAGGGCTGTCTTGGTTGACACGTCTCTACAACATCGCATGGACATCAGGGACAGTGCCTCTGGATTGGCAGATCGGGGTGGTGGTCCCCCTCTTTAAGAAGGGGGACAGGAGGGTGTGTTCCAACTACAGAGGGATCACACTCCTCAGCCTCCCTGGAAAAGTCTATTCGGGGGTTCTGGAGAGGAGGGTCCGTCGGATAGTCAAACCTCGGATTCAGGAGGAACAGTGTGGTTTTCGTCCTGGTCGCGGAACAGTGGACCAGCTCTACACCCTTAGCAGAGTCCTGGAGGGTGCATGGGAGTTCGCCCACCCAGTCTAAATGTGTTTTGTGGACTTGGAAAAGGCATTCGACCGTTTTCCTCGGGGAATCCTGTGGGGGGTGCTCCGGGAGTATGGAGTACCGGACCCCCTGACAAGGGCGGTTCGGTCCCTGTACAACCGGTGTCAGAGCTTGGTCCTCATTGCTGGCAGTAAGTCGAACCTGTTTCCAGTGAGAGTTGGACTCCGCCAGGGCTGCCCTTTGTCACCGATTCTGTTCATAACTTTTATAGACAGAATTTCTAGGTGCAGCCAGGGTGTTGAGGGGGTCCGGTTTGGTGGACTCAGGATTGGGTCACTGCTTTTTGCAGATGATGTTGTCCTGTTTGCTTCATCAGGCCGTGATCTTCAGCTCTCTCTGGATCGGTTCGCAGCTGAGTGTGAAGCGGCTGGGATGGGAATCAGCACCTCCAAATCTGAGACCATGGTCCTCAGCCGGAAAAGGGTGGAGTGCCCTCTCAGGGTTGGGAGCGAGATCCTGCCTCAAGTGGAGGAGTTCAAGTATCTTGGGGTCTTGTTCACGAGTGAGAGAAGAATGGAGCGTGAGATCGACAGGCAGATCGGTGCGGCGTCCACAGTGATGCGGGCTCTGCATTGATCTGTTGTGGTGAAAAAGGAGCTGAGCCATAAGACAAAGCTCTCAATTTACCGGTCGATCTATGTTCCTACCCTCACCTATGGTCATGAGCTATGGGTTGTGACCGAAAGAACAAGATCGCGAATACAAGCGGCTGAAATGAGTTTCCTCCGCAGGGTGTCTGGGCTCTCCCTTAAAGATAGGGTGAGAAGCTCAGTCATCCGGGAGGGGCTCAGAGTAGAGCCGCTGCTCCTCGGCATCGAGAGGAGTCAGATGAGGTGGCTCGGGCATCTGATTAGGATGCCTCCTGGACGCCTCCCTGGTGAACTGTTCCGGGCACGTCCAACCGGGAGGAGGCCCCGGGGAAGACCCAGGAGACGCTGGAGGGACTATGTCTCCCGGCTGGCCTGGGAACGCCTCGGGATTCTCCTGGAAGAGCTAGAAGATGTGGCCGGGGAGAGGGAAGTCTGGGCATCTCTGCTCAAGCTTCTGCCCCCGCGACCCGACCTCGGATAAGCGGGAGACAATGGATGGATGGATGGATGGATGGATGTGTGCATCTCTAAAGGCAGCCCTGTACTTACTTGCAAAATGACTTTTGGAACTGAATATTGCTCCACTCCACGCCAAGAGGTAAGGAACTCCTGCAAAGTTTCCTGGAACATATCTGTGTATTGTTTGGATGTTGATACCTACCATCAGATAATCTGCAGCAATTTTGGGGCACACTGAAGTCAGTATGGACTCTGAGCTTATATGCCTATAGTAGCTAGGTGCTATGAGAGAAAATAAGATGCCATCTTGCTATTTTAAAAACATGCTTAATAAAGTGGCTGCTCAGTATTATAAATAAATGTTGTTTTTGTTGTTGTTGTATCATAAACACTGTTTATGGAAGCTGGGCAGGTGGCCATGAATTCCACACAGGCTTGATTTCACATTAACAACACTAATTAAATAAAGTTTTAAAGGCAGTGCACTTATAAGCCCTCTGCTCATCCAACACCTGCAGAGAAAGTAAAGTGACTAATTTGCACACACATCCTGTTAAATGTTTGGTTAATCATAGCACATATATGGCAACAAGAAAAAGAAGATATTTTGTATATGTTATAATAGTTATTTATCAATAGCAGACTGGATTAAACACAGATTATTGCCATTTCAAGATTCGTCACTAACTGCATGTACATCTTTCTGCTGCTATTTTCTCCTTGTCTTTTGCCAAAGATTTATTTCTAAGTATCTTGTTCTTCCATTAGACTTGCAACACAAAGGTTCATTGATGCAATAGCTTTCCTTTCTTCATTAATTTTATGTATGTGTATAATCCAATATAAGGCCATAGTAAGATAAAACTAGTCCTGGCAGCATCTGGCACAAGGCAGTAGCCGACCCTTGATTGGATGCCAGAACACCATAGGGAATGTTTACACATACCCAGCAATTTAGATTTACCAATCAACCTAACACAGACAAGTTTCTCAATGTAAAAAAAAACAAATAAATAGAAAGTCTCTGTGTTCATAAATGGGAAGATTTTATGACTGGAGCAAATTTAAAAAATAAAAACCTTGTGAGCAATTTTGTTATCAACATATACAAGGATCTGGAACATTTCTTGGGTGATGCAAGAATACTCATGACAACTGATGGAATTATAGGAGCCATCAATGTGTCAATTGCCACCCAGTCCTAAAGTCCCATAATAATCCTAGAGTGATGCTAGGGAAAAGTTGTGATGAGAAAAAATCGATTGGAGAAGTCCATACCAGATGATTTTGGGTCTCTTGTTTGCTACAGCTTTGCTAAAAAAAGGCATATATCCATTTTATTCAAATTCATTTTGCAAGCAAGCAAAATATGATACAACAGTGTACAGATATCGATACTGAATGTGCCGTACATGTGTATAGTTAATTAAAACAAATTTGTCAAATATCTAATAGAACAACAAGTATGCCAACAAACACTGCTTCATTGTTTTCAGTACCGTACATTTGTGAAAGTGTCAGCTTGTAATAGCAAGAGGAATGAAACGGAAAATGAAAGACCATATGTGTCACTTTGAGCAAAGTCATCACTCTCATATCCATACATAGACACCTGTGGAGCAGAACAGAATCTATGGTAACCAACTTGGGACAACAGCAAACAATACAATACAATACAATATAGTTTATTTTTGTATAGCCCAAAATCACACAGGAAGTGCCGCAATGGGCTTTAACAGGCCCTGCCTCTTGACAGCCCCCCAGCCTTGGCTCTCTAAGAAGACAAGGAAAAACTCCCAAAAAAAAACCTTGTAGGGAAAAAATGGAAGAAACCTTGGGAAAGGCAGTTCAAAGAGAGACCCCTTTCCAGGTAGGTTGGGCGTGCAGTGGGTGTCAAAAGAAGGGGTCAATACAATACAATACACAGAACAGAACAAATCCTCAATAAAAAATAGAAAAAAATTTTAGAAGTACGGAGCAGAATTTAACAGTAGATGATATCACATAGGGCGGCACGGTGGCGCAGTGGGTAGCGCTGCTGCCTCGCAGTTGGGAGACCTGGGGACCTGGGTTCGCCTCCCGGGTCCTCCCTGCGTGGAGTTTGCATGTTCTCCCCGTGTCTGCGTGGGTTTCCTCTGGGCGCTCCGGTTTCCTCCCACAGTCCAAAGACATGCAGGTTAGGTGGATTGGCGATTCTAAATTGGCCCTAGTGTGTGCTTGGTGTGTGGGTGTGTTTGTGTGTGTCCTGCGGTGGGTTGGCGCCCTGCCCAGGATTGGTTCCCTGCCTTGTGCCCTGTGTTGGCTGGGATTGGCTCCAGCAGACCCCCGTGACCCTGTGTTCGGATTCAGTGGGTTGGAAAATGGATGGATGGATGGATGATATCACATAGCACGGTGGCGCAGTGGTAGCGCTGCTGCCTCGCAGTTAGGAGACCCGGGTTCGCTTCCCAGGTCCTCCCTGCGTGGAGTTTGCATGTTCTCCCTGTGTCTGCGTGGGTTTCCTCCGGGCGCTCCGGTTTCCTCCCACAGTCCAAAGACATGCAGGTTAGGTGGATTGGTGATTCTAAATTGGCCCTAGTGTGTGCTTGGTGTGTGGGTGTGTTTGTGTGTGTCCTGCGGTGGGTTGGCACCCTGCCCGGGATTGGTTCCCTGCCTTGTGCCCTGTGTTGGCTGGGATTGGCTCCGGCAGACCCCCGTGACCCTGTGTTTGGATTCAGCGGGTTGGATAATGGATGGATGGATGATATCACATAATAAGATTTGGATAATATTAGACTCCTGGAGACCTCATCCATCAAGCTGCCTCCCCCATTTGGCCATTCCACGGCAGAAACAGTGTTTGGCCAGCCAATCCAATGAAAGGATCCCTCTACCCCACGATTCCTGCGATCCTCCATCAGGGATGACTTTACCTTAGGCAGGCAAAACAACTTGGCAGGTGGGTCGTGGCACCAAGTGCCATATTTGAGTACCGAGAAGAGAAACAGAATAGGTGAGGGTTAGTATCCAATTCTAACTATCATGTTACTTATGTTTTAGTGCTAATGACTAACAACAGAGATGCAATATGTACAGTTAATCAGCAGCTCTAGTCAGGGTGTGCTAAACTGAAGTAGTGAGTCTTCAGCTGGGATTTAAAAGCTGAGACCGAAGGGGCATCTCTTATAGTAGCAGGCAGACCATTTCACAGTTTAGGGGCCCTGTAACTAAAAGCTCGACCTCCCATTGTTATTTTATTAATCCTTGGAACCATAAGCAGACTGGCATCTTGAGATCTTAATGTGCGCTCTGGTTTGTAAGTCATGATAAGTTCAGACAAGTAAGCTGGACCTCGGCCATTTAATGCTTTATATGTTAAAAGAAGGATTTTGAAATCTGCCCTAAACTTAACCGGGAGCCAGTGCAAGGATTTAAGAACTGGAGTTATGTGTTCGTATTTTGTTGTTCTTGTAGTAATTCCTACAGCCGCATTTTGTTTTAACTGGAGGCTGTATAAAGAACAGTTTGAACATCCAGTGAACACTGCATTGCAGTAGTCAATCCTACTAGAGATAAATGCATGAATTAATTTCTCAGAATCCTGTTTATTTAGAAAGCGCCTTAATTTCCTAACATTTTTAAGATGGAAGAAACATGTTTTGGACAACTTTGTAATATGCGCTTTAAATGACATACTAGAGTCAAAGATAACTCCTAGATTGCGGGCTGATTCAGTAAAATTAATTGGGATTCCAACTGAGTTAAATGATGACAAAATATTGTTATGATCAGCGTCATTCCCTCCAACAATTAATATCTCTGTTTTATCTGTATTTAAAGACAAGTAGTTCTCATTCATCCACTCCTTTAATTCGCTAACACAACTAATTAAAGAAGTTGTGCAAACAATACCCAAATCTCACGTTAGTTGTGTTACATAATCCAAATTCCAACACATGTACACGTAGTGATCCTGTCCAGGCAAAGTCTTGAGCGGTGCCAATTAGCAATCACTTTGCAATATTTCATTTAGGATTCTCTACATAGGGACTCACTGTCACCAGCAATAACAAACATGTGGGTGTCCACTCAACACACATAAAAACTCAACTCTTTGGGTTATATTCCACTAACCAATTAACAATGTCTAACATTTACTGCTGTTGTTCTAATTATTGAAGAGCGACCTCGCAACCTTGAGAAACCCTGTGGGCAAGAAAACAGCAATTTTCCCCACACTAGGTGCTCTTTTATCTCTTCCAGATAAAAGAGAAAGTATAGAAAGTTTATAAGAAACATTATAGTTATTAGTATAACAATACCAAACACAATAATAGAAAATGAAATAGAGAGCAAAGTCTAGATATAAACAGTCTTAGAAAAGCATTCTGAAAATCACAAATGTTCAGTAGTGGATGTTGTCCTGCATAGCTTTTGATTTAGCAGTCAGTGTTATTCATAGGAAATATTTTTAGATGAAAAACTGTCTCAAAGTCTGCTGTTGCTTGCTCTGTCATTGCCCTTCTGTCACCACCCTCCGTGGTCCCTCAGATGAGCCATAGTTTTGTTAAAATGCACACATGACGTTTTGGGACATGGGTCTCATGTATAATGCAGTGCGTAGAATTCACACTAAAATATGCCGTATGGACAAAACTGAAATGTGCTTATGCACAAAAATATCCATGTGAATAAAACTGTGTATGGCAAATTCCACGCACTTCCTCTTTATAAATCCCAACAAACGTGAAATTTAACACACATGCACGTGCCTAGAGCCTTACCCCGACTCCTCACAAAATTTTGCATATTTGAATAGCCAAATCAGTATAAATAGCCCCTTCTGTTCAGTGTTTTTTTTAAAAGACAATGACAAAAGCTTGTGGAAAAAAGAAGAATTTCAGCGAATGCAAAGTGTAAGCAAGGAGAAACATACTATTTGTTGGCTTAAGCAGTGGTATAAGCAACAAATTGACGTTATGAAGTGATACAGCACGGTGGAGACACTCGAAAGTTCAAGTTCTGAAAATCTCACTGTGCCCCAAAAAAAACAAAAAACTGGTCAGATATCAAAGTCACTGTGAAAAGGTGAGTCACAGCCCACCATCTCTTTATTCTGTTTCAGACAATATTATAAAGCTGACCTCCGTGCCAAGGACATGACTCCTGGTACTAATGTGCCCAGCACATCTTCAGCCACTGACTGTACACACACCTCTGACTCAGAAACTCTTTGTGACCATCTGGCTGTGTGGTGACGTACGCTGTTCTGGAGTTACAAAATACAATAGTGGATGCTGTAAGATATGTGGCCAATGAACTAATATAAGGGCTATGCTATGTGATATTGACCTCAATTTAAATGAATTGGTTAAAAAATAAATGCTGCACCTGTTTTTACATTCTGCTGATTACATTCAAATGAAATTGGCTGATCATTTGGTGGGTCAGGGTAAGATTCATCAAACTGTATCTCTTCAGGTACAGACAAACCACAATTGTGTTCTACATTATGCAGCACGCTACATGCTTGCACAATGCAACCCACTTTCTGTGGACTATAGAGAAGCACAATAGTGTGGAAGTGCTTTCTCTTTAAATAAGCAAATTAATTCTCTCAAGGCATATTTATAGTGTAGCATCGGCACGAAACGCCACTATTGATGAATTCTCTGCTTTTTACATGGCTCTTGTTCTTTAGGAGATTCATCCTGTCTGATGTAACTTGTCCACTGCCGTTACAATAGCAATGTACGTACAGTTGACTGCTCCGATTACATTTGGAAAACTGGATGCTGCTGTGAATTGCACTTTATGTTTACCTGTTCAACAACAGTGTAAGGAAATCTCATATATCTGGATGACAAGCAAATAATACCATCCTATACAGCTGTTATGGCATGACTCAGTAATATCTGTGAAATATCTGATCAGTCAGCAAGTTCACGTTGAAAAGTTCCTGTTGGTTAAAAACCCGAGAGTGGACAGACCTTACAAAAGAGTAGGTAGAGCACAATTCCTCAAAGTCTGCCTTTGTAAAGCCAGCACCAGTTCAGCACACAGCTCCAAGAGGAAAGCTCTTGGAAATCAAAATCGACATAGCAGCCAGTAATCATCACCTATAAATATGTGCTCTCTTCTAATTCTTCCATTTGCAATGTATTCTAACAATGCTAAAGCAGCTATGGTAGTTGGATTTGTTTGGCCATTCTGTGCAGCATTATATTGTTACAGAATGATTACAATCAACTGAATTCAATTTATAAACATATGCATAATGGAGACCATACAGACATGGTAGCACTCCTTTGACACTGGGTGCTGCCAGTTTGCAAAACTGAGCAGAAACTTGCGTATGTACAGTGTGAGGCTGCCGTGAAAATATGTGTGGCTTTATATCAAGTTTATATACATCTCAAAGTGTGCGTACACACCATTTATACATGATTCCGCATGTGACATTGTACACATTTGATTGGCCTGCTGTCTTTATAATAAATGACCCTGTTAAAAGTCTTTGATCTTTTTATACATATCTCACTTCTTTCCTTTTCCAGGTTATAAAGTAATTGAAACGGGCTCTAACCCTGCGGTGTCCGTAGTATTTTTCCATTCCCATGTTATAAACTAATTATAACAGCTATTGTTATAAACCAACTAAAACAGATGCATTAAAATTACTGGTGCAATACAGGAAGAATGTACAAGAAAGGATGCTTGCAATACCTTCTAATTATAGTCTAGTAAAGTTAGTTCATTTGAACAAACATTCAAACATTTTCCACTCCAGGACAATGTTATTTTTGTTATTTCCATATGTGATTTTATAATTGAGCGCTGTCCCCTTAAATGTAGTTATGTTGCTTGTACCTTGTAGGTGGAGCCCGAGGAGGTGGGGCCATCCTGATGTCACAATTTCTGAGACCTCCCTCAGACTATTTAAATTGGTTCAGAAGGCTCAGGAGTTGGGAATCATTTTTTGGAGTTTTCTGCAAGTATTATGGTTTCTTGTTGGAGTTTCTGGATGTTTAAAAATATCTTACTTTGTTTTACGGATTCTGATTTGTGGATATAATTTTTTATTTTATTTTGCTGTGGATTACCTTTAAGGCAACCAAGAACTTTGTGCTTCTTTATTTGCTTTTGAGCTTTTTTTGTTTTTTTGATATTTTTATTAATAGATCTTTCATTTATAAAGATTATTCATTTTCCCTTTTCACTACATAAAGACAGTTTACGGTAATCTCTTCTCTTGTGGGGATATTGTTATAATTTGGTAATATTTATAGTTTTTCTGCCAGCTCCCCATCTTTGGGTCTGCTTCAGTTGAAGCCAGCAGGTAGCCTTTGGGGCCTGGCTGAAGTCAGGTGAACCTCTGCTGGAGAGACCATTGAAGATCTTGGCCTGCTTAAGTAGCAAGTTTAGAGGCCTCATACTGTTCTACCTTTGGTGAAAATATCACATCATTAGAAGTTGATTCAGGCTCGGTAAAAGCTGTTTGTTTAGCTAACATTGTGTTTCATGTGGTATTGACAATGTAAATTTTACTGAGTGATGTGTTCAACTATAGACTGAAAGTTAAAAAAAAGGTAGTGAAAACATAATCAAGAAGAGAACATGCCTTGTACTTTGGATATCCAAGATAATTCAATTAGCAGAAGATCAATTTACCTAAACTGTTTCACAGCCTGCTCCAAAATAAATAATCTTGAGGTACTCCAGTTGTTGATATGGATTTAACTGTTAAGATGGGAGGCTGGTGTACAATTCAAATGCCTACTACCATCTGAGTGCATTCCACTTTTGTTCACAAGAGCATTTTCCAGAAGTGACATATATTTTTACTAAAATATTGTTAAATGTGTTTGGGATGTTTTGAGGATACAACTGGATAACTCGACATTTGGATTATGTGACACAAGTAACACAAGATTTTTTTATGGGCGTTTTTTTGATATTGTTTGCTGTTGTCCAACATTGGTCACCATGGACTTATATTCTGCCAAACTTTTTTTCTCTTCATTCTGAAATGCTACAAACTACATTCAATAAGTAACCAATAAAAAAACATATAGCTTTTTTGTGGAGTATTCCTTTAAGGTGATCACCCAAATGAATGGAAAGGAACCATGAATATGCAGGGTGTGAGAGGTCAGCTAAGATGTTTGTGACTTTACATTTCAGGCCTAAAAAGCTCAGTAAAACCAATTTCATTTCAATATTATACAACAAAAACATAAGATTGATTAGATTTTGGTATATTGTCAACCACAAAAAAATCAATACTCCTCTATAGCAGAAAACATTTGTGGTTTCAGTGTTTTTGTTGAAGCCATTAATGCACAGCAGGAAGATGTCATAAGCCCTGGATATGAATCTGTAATGTAACTGATTTAATTTGAATACCACTGCATTCCCTTGTTCAAGAATTTAAAAATATTAATCACAATAATGTTACAGCATATTGCAATTCCATACTCTAGCACCAGTTAGGACCATTCATTCAAAGAAATGAGTAGAATGAGTATAAATATAATTATGCTCATTTTAATTGACTTGATAAAGTGCTACAGAAAAGAGTCTCATCAAGTTATGTTTCACTAGACATACACAACAGATCACCAAATACAATACCATACAATACAATACAACTTATTTTTGTATGGCGCTGTTCACTGTGTGCAGGTACAGATTGCAGTGAACACATTCTCAGGTAAAATGAAACTGTAGACTATACTAATTTTTAAATGTACAATTAATACATTTTAACCACAAGGGGGTGCCACAGAGCCCCAATCCACTGAATGGCCAAGCACAATTCTGGGTTCAATAAAAGATTTTTATTCATTTCCAATACCTTCTTACAGAAACACTAGCCAAAAATGCACCAATAAAAAATTCTCTCCTTCCACCTTTTATAGAGTGTTGCCTGCTGCCTTCCGACTCTGACTTAAATAAGTGTGGTTTTTAGCTCTCTTTTAAATCTGACCCGGGAACTGCTTCTGGTGGAACGTCCAAGTTGGCTGGTGCCCTTCAGGGTTGTGTGGAAACCTGTGCAGTCCTCCCCTAACAGTGACTTCTGGCAGAACCCAAAGAGCCCAACATGGCTGCATTTCTGGACTCCAACTTGCATGCCACCCTATGGGTGTCTTATCCGGGTTCAGCTTTGAGAAACACTGTCACCTGTTATGTGGGGTAATGAACTGCTCCTGGTATGCCTGTTCACCCAGTCCATCCATTATGTCCACCTGTCCAGGCAAGAATCAATTCTTTATCCCAGCCAAGATGCATGTCCTCTCTCCATGACTCCTACAACATATAAAGTTACAAATTTGTTAAATTGCATAAAAAACAAAATAGAAACAGATTAGCATAAATGGAAACCAACAATATCTGTCTGTTAACTAACTGTTGAACTATGCCCAGTTGATAAGGGAGGAGATGAAAATTGAAAGAGATAAAATAAAAAAACAGAGTCAGGACACAATCAGAGTCCCGTAGACTTCGGCCAACAAGCCGCCCACCCCATCCTGGGCATTCTATAGTAGAGTCTGTACTGGGCTGTCCAGCCTGATAAAATGACCCTTCTATCTAATGATTGCAATGCTCCTTTATCTAAGATGACTTTTCCATACACAGGAGAGCAGCTTATCAGTAGAGCAGTAGCACCAAATATCGCATCAAGATACTGAGAAGAGAAATAGAATAGAGGAGGGTTAGCAATGATTTATAAATATTATATTACTTGTATTTGTGTACAGACTAACAAACAAAGATGCAATATGCACAGCTAATCAGCAGTAGTAAAGTAGTGTGTCTTCATCCAGGATTTAAAAGCTGAAACTGGAGGAACACCTCTTATATTAGCAGATAGATAATTCCATAGCTTCAGGGGCCTGGAACTAAAAGCTCAACCTCCCACTGTGGTTTTATGAATAAAACACTTGTAATTGTAAGTAATGTCAGCATCTTGAAATCTTAATGTGTGCTCTGTCTTGTAAATAATGATATGTTCAGATAAGTAAGCCGGACCTTGGCCATTTAAGGTTTTCTGTTAAAAGGAGGATTTTCGAAATCTGCCCTAAACTTAACTAGGAGCCAATATAAGGACATAAGAGCTGGAGTTATGTATTTGTACTTTCTAATACTTGAAATTATTCTTACAGCAGCATTTTGAATTAACTGAAAGCTGCATAAAGAGCGATTGGAAAAGCAAGTGAATAACGCATTGCAGTAGTCAATCCTACTGGAAATAAATGCATGAATTAATATTTAGAAAATTTCTTAATTTTCCATCATTTTTAAGATGAAAAAAAGCTTTGGATAGTTTTGCAATATGTGTTTTTACAGACATTCTGGTGTCAAAGATAATGCTTAAATTGCGTTGTGATTCAGTAAAACTAAGGGTGATTCTAACTGAGTTAAAACTGTCTTTGCAGTCAACATTCTTCCCCCAATAAATAACATTTCTGTTTTTTCCATATTCAGACACAAGCAGCTTTCATCCATTATTTTAATTAATTGACACAACAAATTAAAGACAGCATTGAAGAAAACATTTATTTAAATTGAATTTAAAAGAAACGTATAATTGGCTGTCATCTGCATATGAGTGAAAATTAATGTTATGTTATCTAATGATAGAAGCATGGAAGGTGAAAACAGTAAAGGTTCAAGTACTGAGCCCAGCAGGACAACATATTTTACTTCTGAGTATTAACTTGGAGTCCTGTCAGCACATTTCTATATATACTGGAATCGACATGCTAAGTAAGAATTAAACTAGGCAAAGACAGGGCCTGAGAGCTCAATGTCATTTTCCAGCCTGTATAATAAAATGGAATGGTCACTGGTATTAAATCTAACAGCATTATTACTGTGAAATTTCCTTCATCAGAGGATATCGGAATGTCATTTAAAAATCAACAAATATCCATGTAACTGGCAACAAGAAACCTTGACAATGATAAAAATGTATTCTCTTTGTTGACAGGCACTTAATATTTGAGCATATCCCTACTTATATTTAAAGGTCCTCCTAATTTTTTGAAGTTAAATATTTTTTTGAAACCTGAATATCAATTTCACTTGAAGTTGGAATACATGCTAATTACTTGTTGCAGTTTAGCCAGTTGATCACAGTTATTCATAGGCAGAAAAATTTTTAAGTTGTACAATACGTTTAATAAAGCATGACGGATTAAAGGCCAGAAGTCCACATGACCGTCATCATCAAGTTCTTCCATGTGAACTCTGAATAAAATGAGGACTGATTGAGGTCATTGATGTTAGGTAGAATGCCTAGAGGGGGCTGGCTGGTCTTGTGGCCTTGGAACCCCTGCAGATTTTATTTTTTTTGTTTTTTTTCTGTTCTCCCTGGCCATCAGACCTTACTTTTACTCAATGTTCATTAGTTCTATTTTCTTTCATTAATTCTAATTCCTAATTCTATTTTCTTATTTATTTTGTCTTTTTTCTCTTTCTTCATTATGTAAAGCACTTGGAGCTACATCATTTGTATGAAAATGTGCTATAGAAATAAATGTTGTTGTTGTTAATCAAACTTTCATTGTAATATATGACATTAAATTGAACTAAAATTAAAAACTAAAATTGCAATGTGCACTAGAACTGACCATACCCTAATCCAAATTTGAATTTAAGAATTATATTATTTTGTATGAGTTTTAAAGTACCAATTCTGTATGTCCACTAATCTTCCATGGATACACTTCAATGTAATATGTATAAAGTGTACATAAAACAATAAATAAAGTTGCATTGCGAAAACACGCTGTACCATGATGTTCAGCTATTCAGATGCCTATTTACTGTACTCATTGAGAATGCTAGAATTCTAGTCATCTGGTGCAAACTATCCCGACTATGTTTGTTACACCAGGAATGTTTTCTCATTCATATTTCACAAATGCATTTACATTCCTTGCAGAAGAAAAAATATTTAAATTAGAATATAAAACATGTTGCAATGAAATCACTGCCAAAAACTGCCAGTTTAAGAGGATTAACTAACCCATAAAGTGAAGTTAATAAAAATAGACTTACACATTATGCTTTACTTTTCAATTAATGATGAGGCAATTTTTGTTTAACAGTTTCACAGCCCCCCAGCATTAGTCCTTAAGGAGTTAGAAGTAGATGACTACTTAAACATTCAGTTTCCTTGACAGAAACCATTCTTGACCTAGCAAGATAGCCTAGTGAGAAGCGATGGCAATCGCCCAGGCCCCATCTGTCAAAGGAACTATGGTGCAGGAATGGTGGGAGGCAGAAAGAAGAATTGCAGAGGGATATGGAAAAAGATTTGTCAGCTTTAAACATTAGCTACTTAATTGATTGTGGGTTTTTCTATCTCAAGAAAAAAAAATCTTTTAAAGGCATAATTAATAATTCAAGTAAATGAGTGTAGTAAGGAAAAACTACAGCAATAATATCCACCTAATTTCTTAGCCGACTTATTCCAATTTTAAGATTACACTGGGGATGGAACAAATCATAACAGCTTTAAGTGCAAAGCAGGTGTAGATCAAGAGGAAGGTGCTATTCCATTAAACGTCTCTCATATTACAATCTCAAATCAGCCTAACTTGTGTCTCCTTTGAGTGTATGAGGATTACCTTGAGAAAACTCAGATAAATCTCAGTAGCTCGTCTTGCTTCAAGGGTCCAGTTTGAAACTCTTGTCTTGACCAATTGTTCTGCACCTCATTATCACCAGTCTTTGGTCCCCCCATATGTTCCTTCAAAAATTCTCCATTCTGCTCCTGTCTGCTGACAACCCTCTTGCCAGATTTGCCAAGACTGGACAATGCTTCTCTGTCCTTGGTCAAAAATCTGTGGAGTTGAAACTGTACCCAATTTACTCATGTTTAGACATCTTTTGAAAATGTAGCTTTTCATTCAATATTTTGGAACTGCTTAATTTCCCTTCAACTTTGTACTGACAAACAGATTAGGATACTAACGTTTGTCTTAGTCTACTAGTAGGTATTATTATTATTATTATTATTATCATTAGTAGTGCTCTCTCTTGCTTGGTTTTTTATCTGTTGCTTTAGATGTTTGCACCTTATTGTATGTATTATACTGTATGTAGTATTATGCATAGCCATGCTTTTACCAGAGTAAACACATATAACTTTAAATTGGTATTAGGTTCCTATGAAACACTAGTAAGGTAAGGGCACTTACTTTTTTAAACATTTGAAGTGTGGGGGAGTGCATTTGCTAGCTTTCTAGGGCTGCTTCAGTGACCAGACACAAGTGGAAAGTTGTAGGATCTCTACACTGCTTTGCATGGTGTCCTCTGTGGTCACCTGCTGCTACAGAGACAGAGGTGCGGAGCGTTTAGTTTAATGTTGGCATTATTTTTTTTGGAAAGTGGTCCCAGATTAAAAAGTAAGATAAAAACTTACCATAGTGTTGGAAAGTGTTGATATGCTTGGGCTTGGCACTCAATGACCACAAGGCCACGGTGTAATTAATAGAGGCCTTGCAGAGGCGTGATGAGCTGTGCAGAGTGAATGTGCCCACGTCAGCTACGATTATTGGAAGGGGGTGATGGGAGGCATAATTGGTTGGCCAGAAGGCACCAAAGTATAAGAGGCACTTCACTACCCGATCCATGTACATATGTGCATACATGTGCAAAACTTTTACTGTCCAAACACTGCCCAATCCACGCTTCTTGTTTTACAACATAAGTCCCAATCCAATTTGAATCACACGTGCACTCTCTGCTCCCTAAAAATGACTTTTTACAACACTACCCAATTTGTACAGCGCATGTGCAACGTTTTATGACATGTGTGACTTGCCAGATTTGAATTGCACTTACAAATCATTTTCGTATTTTCATTTGTCTCGTTGCTGCTTACTAGAAAAGATGAGAACTTTTGAATTTTATAATGTTTTGAAAGAATATTTTTCATCTGAAAAACTCCAGTTGAAAAATGAGGGAAAGATTTTCATTTCTTTTTCATTAAAAGCATGCAGGGTGTGTCACATTGGCTTGGTTACGACATCACACACGCTGTAAATTGCTCAGGCATGCATAAAAGAGATTGGGCAGCACCTTTGGGGCACTTATTTTTTTCTTATAAATATTTTTGGGACTGTAGATTGTTTTTTGTGTTTTAAGTGTTTCATCCTGCTGAAATGTGTTTAATAGAGGAAGATCACCATAATTCTGTAGTGTATATACATTTTTCTTTTTGTTTAGGACATTTTTGTCTGTTGCTCTGTGTCTTACATTTCTCCTGCTGGTCCTGTTCAGTCCCGAACTACAAGGATGCTCAGTGTGTAGTTTGGCGCCCACATTCCTACAACATGGAGTGTAACAAACACAGATAATAGATAAATCCAATTTAATAGAACTGTCTTAACTTTCTTAAAGCAAAACCTGCAAATATCATATCATCTCTAGTGAAGCAGGTTGCTGTTGCATGAATAAAAGAAAAAGAACCTTAAAGAGGAAGATAAAGAAATCAAAGAAGCTCTAATGACAGTCAAACTGATTAGAGTTACTTGTATCGAAAATCAAAGGAAAACATTATCCAACATAACCATGGTATAATCCAAAAAACAACAATAGTTATATTATCCATCCATCCATTATCCAACCCGCTATATCCTAACTACTGGGTCACGGGGGTCTGCTGGAGCCAATCCCAGCCAACACAGGGCGCAAGGCAGGAAACAAACCCCGGGCAGGGCACCAGCTCACCGCAGAATAGTTATATTATAAAGTACTGAATTATGATACAATTCCAAAGTCCAAAAATAATGACTGAAGATGATAAACAAATACGTAAATGTATTTTGTAACAGACAATATACAAGAGCACTAATTAAGTATTGCAAAGGCACAATGATTATACAGTGTGTACAAAAATATGCAGATTAATATAAATAAATCCCAGATTAATCAAAACAAAGGAATCAATATGAAAATGCAGAGACCAAAACTTTTTTTTACAAGACATTAATAATATGACAAAATCCAAATTGAAAATACAAATAATAATAATAAAGAGGGTATAAAAGACAATAAAAGAACTTATTTTTCAGGACACCAGCATGAAGTCACTGCAGATTTTAGATTTTCACTCAATAATGGAAGAAAAGAAAATGGGAGAGAAGACTCCAGGTGAAAAACCTACATGTTTAGCGGAAGCTCCCTTCCTCAGGGTTTAAACTGGGCCAAGTAATGTTGGCCAAAGAAGGCTGTCCAAAAAGAACAGAAATAAAAAATATATGTGGATTGAAGCAAATTTGAGATCTTAATCAAAGTATTAATTTAAATTAAAAACCTACATATGTATAGAGAAAAGTTATTATGTCTAACCTTTCTAGTGTGGACTTAAAGATTCTCAGAAATTGTCTCTAACAGTTAACCTTATATTAGCTGAAAGGATAAGGAGTCTGGTAACCTGAGGCAGTAATGCTGCCAAGACAGCAGGTTCACATGTGCACAGATACTTACCTCAAGAAAGCAAAATGCACCCCAATGCCATTCATAGTACAGGTGAGTACAACACTGGAAAACCATAGATTAGAGTTTTTGATGAAGAATGAGTTATTTTAAAAATAGTACCAAAAAGTATTATCCATCCATTTTCCAACCCGCTGAATCCGAACACAGGGTCACGGGGGTCTGCCGGAGCCAATCCCAGCCAACACAGGGCACAAGGCAGGAACCAATCCTGGGCAGGGTGCCAACCCACTGCAGGACACACACAAACACACCCACACATTAGGGCCAATTTAGAATCGCCAATCCACCTAGCCTGCATGTCTTTGGACTGTGGGAGGAAACCGGAGCACCCGGAGGAAACCCAAGCAGACACGGGGAGAACATGCAAACTCCACGCAGGGAGGACCCGGGAAGCGAACCCAGGTCCCCAGATCTCTCAACTGCGAGGCAGCAGTGCTACCCACTGTTCACTGATGATACAACTGTGCCAGGTTTGATAAGCAGGAATGACGAGTCAGCATACAGTATACGAGGAAGTGGAACAGCTGGTCATTCGGTGCAGAGACAACAATATAACCCTCAACAATGACAGAACTAAAGAGTTAATGGTTGACTTGTTAAAAAACATAACATCCTTCTCAATATCTGAATTAGTCTGTATTAGTGGCTCTGTTAGTGATAGTGATTAGTGGTACCTCTCAGATGAGGTGGCTCGGGCATCTGATCAGGATGCCTCCTGGACGCCTCCCTGGTGAGGTGTTCCGGGCACGTCTAACCAGGAGGAGGCCCCGGGGAAGACCCAGGACACGCTGGAGGGACTATGTCTCTCGGCTGGCCTGGGAACGCCTTGGGATTCTCCCGGAAGAGCTAGAAGAAGTGGCCGGGGAGAGGGAAGTCTGGGCATCTCTGCTCAAGCTGCTGCCCCCGCGACCCGATCTCGGATAAGCGGAAGAGGATGGATGGATGGATAGTGGCTCTGTTGTGGAGAATTTAAAGAGTGGCAAGTTCCTTGTTGTGCACATAACTGAGGTTCTTACAAGGACTAGCAGTACCACTTCCTTAATTAAACAGGCTTAGCAAAGACTACATTTTTTGAAGTTAGCAAGAACCCTTCCTCTCATTCTCACTACATTTTACAGAGGCGCCATCAAGGTTGTTCTGACCAGCTGCATTACAGTCTGGTATAGCAATTGGAGCATGTCCAACCAGAGACAAGAGATTGCAGAGAACAGAGAAATCAGTGAAGAGCATTATTGTGATCCCACTCTATTTTCTGGAAGACACATTCTCCAAACTTTATCTCCATAAGACCTTCTGCAGTGTGCAAGTCCCTTCTCACCCATCTCATGGTTTCTGGAACCTCTGGAAAAAGATACTACCACATTAAAGCCAGATCTGTCAGGTTGTGTGACAGCTTCCCCCCTCAGGCTGTCAGACTCCACAAGTGAATGCGGCCCCCATGATCGTCCACCCTACTCTAACAATGTAGGTTAGTCCAGTTTATGCACGTCACTTTATGTACAGTATTATATCGAGATCAATCATCGCATCAAACCGTGGAACTTCCATTTAATGGGTCTCTGTGTAATTGTGGCAATTAATTGTATTGCCATTTTACATATTTGAATTGTATGTTGCAAGTTTTTGTCTTTTCTGCACACTGTCTTGTCTTATTTGCACTATGTGTACACTGGGGGCCCTGAGTTTCTTCACTTCATCTCTCAGTAAACTGGTATGTAGCGAGATGACAATAAAGTTTACTATGATTTTGACATCAGATGTTGCTAAGAAAAAACAGAATGGCTTTAGCATACAAGACCTGTTCTGGTAAGTGTGATGTATAGTGATACGGTAATAAGTTAGGTCCAGTTTGTGAAAAACAATGACAGGGAGTTTAATAAAAAGATTAATAAATATAGAGGACAGTGGGCAGGCTTGTCTGTCACCTTAGTAAATACAAAATGGTTGGGTGATATCGAAATGAGTAAACTCGACTTTTGAACAGGAGGAAAAAAGATGTTGATCCTATTAATAAACTTCACAGCAAACCCCATCAAGCTTAAAACAATGCTTGTCAAGTGAGAGATAGACAGCTGAACTGGATAAATTTGGGACTGCATCTTCATTATACAAGGGGTGATAAATCATGCTGCGGATGACTAACTTTAGGGATTGAGAGAAGTGGTTTTACAGCCGCCTGGCATTGAACAATCAGTGGAATCCTTACCCTTTTAGAAGATTTTGTTATGTTCTAATAAAGCAAGGAATTCATTTTTGTGGATTAAAAAAATGAAGTATAAAAATGAAGTATTTAAAATGTGAAAGAGCACATTGGATAATTATTTTGAGAAAACATTAAGAACTTCAGGCTAAGAGGCAGTTAGGCCTTGGGGACCTCCATATACCCTTAAAACCACATGGGTTAGTAGCAGTGTGCTCTGAGCTGGGGGTGACCCCATGCTGGCCTGGGGCAGATACGTGTTTACGGTAACAAGACTAACTTCTGCATTTAGCACAGTTGCAGTGTGTCCCAGAGCTATGGACTAGCAGTGGACCGAGATTAAAAGTGAGTGCAGCTATAGTGAGCTTTTAGGAGTTGGAGAAGGGGAACAAAATTGCGTACTAACTTAGACCACCTCCTGAGCTAGTTTAACAGACAGTGCAGTAGGTACTATTACAAAATAAACTCTGTGCTCATCAGACAGATTGTTAAGTAAATGAAAAAAACACAAATATGCCATTAAAAAATACAGAGCCATGGTTTATATTTATATATGGACAGAAGAATAGTGTGATACTATATCAAATGTATTTAACTCAATGCCACAGATAAAGACAAGTGATGCATGGAAATGTTTATATTGCGCAATATAAGTAGAAAATGCAGATCAACATGCAGTACTGTACATTTAACCATTAATCTTTGAGTAAAAAGATGTAGAATTGATGTCTCTAATTAAGAAATCGCTCGACTGCTGTTCAAAATATGCTTATTGAAAGATGCTTCAGGTTTACTCTGTGCTATTCCTTTGGAGTCTTCCGACCTGATTTGAGATCTCTATCTGTGTTCTACTGTGACGTTTGCACTGTGATGAGAACATCTGAACATTAGGAAAACCTAGACAAGAACAGGCCATTCAGCTCGACAAAGCTCACCATTCCTATCCATTTAATTTTTCCAAAATAAAATCAAGTCATGTTTTGAAGGCCCTTAAATTTCTACTGTCTACCAAACGATTTGGTAACATTCCACTTATGTTCTCAAAGAAGCTGCCTATATTAGATATGCTTCCATCTTCATTCTGAAATCAACTTCATTAGACTTGAGGTTTTACGTGTTGAGGAAGACATTGCTATAATGTCTGAAGCAAGTAGAATCTAATGTGTTATTAATATTAGGATCTTGGGAGGTAAACCTTTAAACCATGAGATAAAAGCAAGAGGCCCCAGAAAGCTGCAACATCAATATAGTGTGCAAGAAATAACTGAATACCTGTTCTGGTGAGAAAAATATTCAAATTATCAACTGCAAACTGTTTTTATTAAATTTTAATAATTTTTCTCAAAAGTACCAGGATGAACTAAACTTGCAGGACTTCCAGGCACTGCAAGAAACTTTTTTTTTGTACTAGTAAAGTATCTATCTATCTATCTATCTATCTATCTATCTATCTATCTATCTATCTATCTATCTATCTATCTATCTATCTATCTATCTATCTAGTAATTTATGCATTTGTTCCAGACAGCTTCTTTTTCAATTATTTTATTACCTGGAAGTGGGAAATAAGCACATACCACAGAACCTGATTTAATGAATTTATAACCTGCAAACAGATGGAGATTGTAGGATTAGGAATTACCAGATTAGTTTATAGCATGGAAAAGGAAGGGGTGCGGAGGTACATAAAAGATCAAACACTTTGATTAGAGTGTTATCAGGACAGGATGGCTCCACGTGTGCATTTTAACATATTTATGACTCATCTGATTGATTGATCAAAAAGGAGGAGAAAAGAAGAAGAACAACAACATTTATTTATATAGCACATTTTCATACAAATGATGTAGCTCAAAGTGCTTCACATGATGAAGAAAGAGAAAAAAGACAAAAAAAATAAGAAAATAGAATCAGGAAACACTAATTAACATAGAATAAAAGTAAGGTTCAATGGCCAGGGAGGACAGAAAAAACAAAAAAAAAACTCCAGATGGCTGGAGGAAAAAAAAATAAAATATGCAGGGACTCCAGGCCACGAGACCACCCAGCCCCCTCTAGGCATTCTACCTAACATCAATGACCTCAATCAGTCCTCATTGTATTCAGGGTTCACATGGAAGGATTTGATGATGACGGTCACATGGACTTCTGGTCTTTAATCCATCAATGTAGGGACATCATGGTGCTTTCATCAGGTGGTGGTGGCGCAGATCACCACCACAGAAAACCGGAAAAAGAAAAGGTCAAGAATGACATCACAAATGAAGAAACTTGTGATCATCTGATTTGGACGTCAGAACCGTAACTATGAAGAGCGCTGATAGTTAAACCAAATGCGGCTCAGAACATCCACCCCTTGACACTTTGGGTTCTCAGTACATTTTTCTAGGCCTGTTTATATCCAGAATTTGCTATATGTTTTATTTGCTATTATATTTTCTATTTGGTATTGTTAACTTCTTATATAATACACTACCGTGGCTGTCTGTTGGTCTGTCCAGGATTTTAAATAACCTGTAGCTCTCAAACAGTTTGAACTATTGACCTGAAATTTGGTACACATATACTACATGACGTCTACTATCCCCTTTCAGGGTGATGATTCACCTCCAAGATTATTCCTTTTTTATATTTAATTTATTTTATTGTAGAATCAACTCTCGGCAGCGGCCAGCAGGGTGGCCATGCAGCGCATGCATATGGCGCCGTTCTCATTCCCTACCACCTTTGCTGTCACTTCCCCTACCTCTTCATATCTTAAATCATTCTTGAGGCGGATTGAAGACTTAAGTGCCAGCTTAAGTGAAAAATTAAGGACATACTAAGTAACTGCAACACAAACATTGACTTAATCAGTTTAATGCGAAAAGATGCTGACAAAAGAAGAGAAGAAGTGGGCCGCTAGGGTGGAGAAAAGAAGAGCTGCTCAGGAAGCAGCAAGCGCATCAACCTCTGAGCAAATGAATGCTAAACGTACAGAGAAAGAGGATGAAAACTAGGAATGCTCAAGTCAAGTGTAAGCGCCGTTACTGATACATTAACTCTTTCAGGGCTGATGTCGACTTTTGTCAAAAGGAGGAGTTGACGATGGTAATCGACTGTAAACTGTGACAAAACTAACCGTTATCTTTTAGTTGGACTCTCGTTGCTAGAAGGAAAGTTAGCTTCATTGGTTTGACTGAGATTTCCTGCACTCGTGTGAGTAGTAAGGCGCAAACAAGAGCAAAAATGCCACTGACATAATGGCGAGAGATCAAAGCGAATGCGTAAAGCAAAATACTCCGTGGACAAAGCTTTGCCTGTTATCTCTGAACTGGACTATGACTTGCCGGACTCCGATTTTGATACAAGTGATCGAAAACGAATGTGAGGTTCCAGCTTCAGCTGACTGGTCCTCAGCTAATCGTGGTTGTGTTGAACAGGTTCATGTAGCTGACATGCCTACGGCAATGTTCGCCAGGAGGACTGCCACTTAACAATGGTAAGAAGTAGAAACCAGATTGCAATGCACTGCGACCGTGACCCCTGCTGCTGCCCCAGCCACGCGAAGACAGCCTGGCAGCAAGCCTGCCGCACATTCTTGGCAAACTGGCAGCCGCAGCATGCAGCAACAGATGTTTAATGGTGATTTCTGTGTGAAACCAATGCTTTTCAGAAAATATGTTTTTTTGGAAAAAATATTCAGCCCTCAAAGAGTTAATACTATGTTGCTTTTATATTTTCTATACTTTGTCATTAATCTACAGAGATTGAAATAAGTGTGAGTTTGATGATAACTTTCTCATTCACAGGGTTTATCACAACTATTGAGGTCGCTCCTTAATAATTAGTACAACTGCAGTAAAAAAGACATAGTTCAGTTAGTAAGTGGCATATAACCAAAACAGTTGTGCTTCTCTGTGTGTCAAGTTGACACCCGCATGTTTGTTAGAGCTGTTGATAGTAAATCCATATATTGAGAATCGTATGCAGAATATTGTGGAGTGACTGGCAATTGGCAAAAGTCGAGACTTTGCCTGGATAGCATTGCTATGTGTATGTGTGTGTGTGTGTTTATCATCAAGAGCAAAAGTATATGAACCCAATAAACGTTCCTGGCAAGTCTCACAAATTTCACAATAATACAACATCCTTCACAGAGTAAGAGATGAACATCACTGGTAATGAGGGAAATTGTTAAACAACAGTCTCAAATAGCTCTCCCTGCAGCAGTGCATTAGGATCTGTCTGTCTGTCATTAAAGTCTCTTTAGTCAGAATGGCATAAAGAAGATGAGTGTCATGGTTCATAATGTCCAGTAAGTTTATTAAGTGTCTTTCTCCTAACCCCTGACTTCTAGGTCACAGCCTTATCAGTTTATAGAATTCGCTGTCCTCACCTGTATTAACAACATTTTCCTAGTGGTCTGTCGCAGGAAAGATTTCACTTGCTACAATAGCTAAAATGCCCTGCCACCTGCTATGCCAAGCATGCAGCACTCCCACTTGAAGAAAACATATTTTAAAGTAAGATTTTTGTTATTGTACTTTACTATTAACAATAACAGGCAGATGGCAAGGTTTAAATAAGTAAGGTTGCTTTTTTACCAGCAGTGTAACAAAGATGTGTATAATTGGTTGTCAAAATATTTTATAGCATAATGAAAGATTATGGTTTATGTGATAGAATAGCTCACTAAGTTGCTGCATTGTAAATTATGGTAATTCACTTTTTACTGCAAGGAGCTTGACATATCTCTTTTAGTTATGTTGCTCTAAAACATTTTGATTCCATCACAATAAGTGCTTGTCCTTACCCAAACTGTATACTTCTGCAAATAAGCAGGAAAAGGGCCTATAATATTTGTTGGGTTTTACTTAAAATGTCACTATTACAATTTACAACATTTTGAATGTCTCCATAATCCTTTATTAAGATGTCTCTGTCGTCAGTTGCACTGACAAAAAAAGTTTCCATTCTGCTTAAAAACACAGATGGAGAGAGAAATAGTGAGAGATTTCTAAAGCTCATTACCATTAAATAGCCCCCGAGAGTCTCATTGAGCTACTGCTTAGTCTGTTTCAATGATTCCGAAGAACACTTTGAAAAGAAAAAAGTATTTATGGCAGCAAAATACAAACAGACTTGAGATGTAGTATATTTAAGGAAGCATTCAGTTTTATTAAATTGATAATAGAGCTTCTAAATTATCCTTCCAGCAGTGAGTAGTGCACTGAGTCTGGTCTAAAATTAATGGCGGATAATTGCCTGGCACTGTAAATGCAAACAATTTCAACAAACAGCTTTGTAATAAAAATGAGTTTGATACATTAAACTATTTACTGGAAACATTTTTAATAACTAGATATGGAACTTTATGTATACCGTAGGTTCTTAAATAGTGTATGGAATATTTGCCAAGACCATTCGTCAGTATAACTTAGGATACTCACAGTGTGGCCAGATCTCCTAAGTCAGATAGACTTTCATTGTATGTGAGAAATGTGGGCTCTGTATTCAATCCACTGAGTCTCTCTTAAAACTATTTCTTCCTCTATCACTCTAAAAGATTCTTTGCTTTCCAGATCCAGATATCCCTTCAGTGAAGCGCTTGGCCCACTCTTCTGCCAACTCTGCACTCAAATGGCCTCTGTCTTTTAACCCCCTACAGGGAAATTTAAAGCCATGTGGATAGCTATCTTAAGGAAAATGAGATTTCAGAGTAGCTGATTATGGTAATGTGCCTACCGCAGGCATTACCAGGGAAAGAAAAAGATAACTTTTCAAATATCTGCATTATCCAGCAAAAGAGAACCGAGAAAGAAAGAATGGCATTTACCTCCACATCCACTATACTCAATAATAAACAATAATCAATAATAATTCACAATAATCAAATCAATCCAATGCTCCACCCAGCAGCTCTGTTACACTTCCTCCCAACTCTGGCTCAGTCTGCTGGGGTTTCCCATAGTACTTTTAAATTCCTTGACCCGGAAATGCCTCTGTCCCTCAGTCCAGATGGCTTCCTAGTACTTCTGGGTCAGATAAAAAACTATAATGAAAATATAAATCCTTGTGCCTCCCTGTAGCGTCCCTTGGCGGCCCCTACGGTATCCAGCAGGGCTGTGAAGGAAAGCTCCAATGTCCATGATGCATTGTGGGAATTCGGGGCACCTCCATGTTGCAGGGAGGACTCCACCTAGCTGCATGGGGTATTGGCCGGAATACACTGCCGGCCATATATCACCGTTCCCTCCCCTCAGCGAAGAACCGTAGTTCGAAGCGTCCAGCCCCACGAGGGACGTCTTCCTCTTTGGAGAACCTAGGGGGAACATTATATAAATGAGGCGATTTTTCCCCTGTTCTCCATGGACAATTACGCCATATGTGACCCAGCTGGCGGCATTCATAGCACCACCACTGTTCTCCTGCTGGTCTCCCTCTGTGTGACTGAAAACAGTTTGGAAACTCACGCTCCTCCCCTGTATCCGCTAAGGTGGGACCCACTGCCGCACATGAGCTCACAGCTCTACTCTCTATTTTGTCAGGAGACCCCTGTTTCTCTTTAGGGATCTCCTTTTTAATCTGGGGCTTGTCCACAGTCTGAGTCTCTCTATTTGCCAGAGAAAGACCCTTTACTGTTTGAACCCCTTTTGATTTACTACTGACCAGTGTCGGTGTCTTTAGGATCGTATCGCTCCGGCAGGCAGCACTATTCAGCTACTCCAGCTCGATCGGTCCTTCCACCAGGCATTTGGTCATCGTTCCTGACTCTCTTGTAGGGCTCGCAGCTACTTGGCACCTGCTATTGATCAATCGCTGGCCCGTATCGCTCTGCGTCCCTGTTTCTTTTACGGAACCAGTAACCCTTACCTGTATCGCCAAATCGATCAATACGAGTGGCTCCCGACCCAACCGCCGTAGGTACTCGTCCACCTTTATTAAAAGGCGCTTCGGCTGCTCCCAGGTCCGAAACAAACTTCTTTATTGTTGACACAATCTGTAAGAAACTGTGCACGGGCTGAAGTAATTTCTCCGGCTTGCGCATGTCCATATTATTATTTAAATCAGCTGAAGGCAGGCTCAAGCCATCATTAGCCCTACCTTCTGGCCGGGAGCCAATGAGCACGCCTGCTTCTGGCACGTGCTCTGTTGGATTGCGCACAGGCTTCTGGGAATTGTAGTCTTTTTCAGAGGACCGGTTGTCATCTTTGGCTGACTGCGATCCGCCTGTATCAATTTATCGGTGGACCGATCAGTCATTTCCCGGACCTTTTTACCTTTTTGTGGGGTGAGCGATGCTCGAGGTATGAGGATGGGACAAAAACGTTATTTTAAAAATGTTTTCAAGTTCATCCCCAGCACATACCTCATTGCAGTCGTCTATATCTGGTAGCTTCTCCCGACGCATATAGCCGCTCCTACTCTCCTCCTGAGCGTAGGCAAAGATGAGCGTTTGACCTCCGCTAGTGCTGCCGCTCTGCTTGGTCTTCTTCTTTCCTATGACGTTCTCGGTAAGTTGGGTTTGGCGATTTTCCTGTGTGTCTTTATTCTGTCTTTTGGGTTCTGTCCACAGAAATATCTTCTTTCAGGTCCTCTGCCAAATAGACGGCCAGAGTATCCTGCCGGCTACGCCACTATGACAGATAGGGGATCCTGTTGACCCCTTGACCCCTCAGACCAATAATGAATTTATTATAACAAAATGTGCACAAAGCACCTACACCTCCACTATACTCAATAATAAACAATAATCAATAATAATTCACAATAATCAAATCAATCCAACGCTCCACCCAGCAGCTCTGTTAGACTTCCTCCCAACTCTGGCTCAGTCTGCTGGGGTTTCCCATAGTACTTTTAAAGTCCTTGACCCGGAAATGCCTCTGTCCCTCAGTCCACGTTGCTTCCTAGCACTTCTGAGTGAGATCAAAAACTCTTCTTTTCTTCAGCCCGGAAGTACTTCATTTATCCATCCTCGTGATGAGGTAGTACTTCTGGGCTATAATGAAAATATAAATCTTTGTGTCTCCCTGTAGCATCCCCTGGTGGCTCCCACGGTATCCAGCAGGGCTGTAAAGGAAAACTCCAATGTCCATGATGCCCTGAGGGAATTCAGGGCACCTCCATATTGCAGGGAGGACTCCACCTAGCAGCGTGGGGGTATTGGCCGGGATACACTGCCAGCCAGATATTACAATATATATATAAATATATATTGTCATAAAAAACAGACACAAGAGTCATAAAAAGGTTTGGGGCAGCCAGCTGTATAATATTTCCTGTCTGCAAAAGGATAAATTGTTCACACTGAGTCCAAATCAGAACTGATTAGTTAGGGTAAATATGGTGACTTTAAAGGCCAGCAAGGGAGGAAGTGAGTTCATTCCGGAAGGCTCCTCTTCCTTAGGTTCGGACCCGGACGTTACATCATGAAAAGGGCCGGAACCGGAAGGCTCTTTGTTCATATGTTCCACACCGGAAGTGATGTCCTCATAAGGCCTGGAACTGGAACTGACATCATCAAAAGGCCAGGCACTGGAAGTGACATCATCAGGGCCAGGCGGGATTTCCCGTGAATCGTCTGCAGGAAAGTGAGAAAAACGGTCAGCGCACTTCTCCACCCCCTGGTCTGGTGTGGAATTACTCTCATTTAGACCCTTTAGCTTCCTCCCATGCTTTAGATAGATAGATAGATAGATAGATAGATAGATAGATAGATAGATAGATAGATAGATAGATAGATAGATAGATAGATAGATAGATAGATAGATAGATACTTTATTAATCCCAATGGGAAATTCACATATGTGGGGTTTGTGGTATATGTTTTGTGTATACATATTTTTTCACTTTGTTAATATTTTTTTTGTGTCTTTTACTACATGAAGACTGTGTTTTGGTGTAGTCTCTTCCTGTTAGCAGTGGAGAAGATATGACATAAACGGAGAAACTGTGAAACTAGTAAACTATTGATTAATGATCAAGGATGAAAGTGGGATGTGGGCAGTAAGGTATTGGGATCTGTAGGTTTATGACACAAGGAGCATTGAAAAGAGAGTTCCTTAATATAAACTAAAACATCCAGAAACAAAATTAAATTAACATCATAATTTAGCATCAATTATTGCAATAAAGCAAAATTAATAAAATACAGTAAAACCAATAATAACACAAAGAGGAAATGTATTTGAAATGATTTTTATTAAAAGACACTTAAGAAATCATGATTAGACTCTTCAAGCCTGGATGCAAAGCTGCTGTGGCCTTTAGGAAGTGTACCAGCATCTGTAATTTGAGACGCTATTGCACTGACACAAGTCTTAGGTTTAAATATGAGTTCATTTTTAGAGATATACCTTAACCAAAGCTTCTTCACTGGGTTCACATAATCACAACAATATCCTTTCTTTTCTTTCACCTCTATTTCTCCCAGGCAAGCCGTATCCTTCCTCCACAACCGACTCTGACTCCCTGGGTGACATGGAGGGCTCCCTTTTGAATCCAACCTAGGAGTATTTCCAGGGCCAAATCAATGCCTACAGGACGTGCTTTTGGTCATGCAGAACTACCCTGGAACAGAGGATTCACTTGGCGGCACCCACTGAACCCAACAGAGCTGCCCTGTGGGTGTCCAGACGAGCGATGCTGCCACCTAGTGTACGGGGGAATGACATGAGCATGGGATGCAATGTCCAACAGTTCCTCATTATTTGCTACCCAATTTCCAGTCCCAGTGTACCCTCTGTGCCAGTGGTTCTCCATGCCAACTTCCTGGCTGAGACAGGGAATTCCATGCCTCTCTGCATCACCATCCATTATACTGGCCTCCTGTTCAAGAAAGGGAACATTGTCCATCCTGGCCGGGATGCCAGTCCATCCATGACATTACCTTTTTTCAAGCTGAGTCTCAAATGTTGGAGTAGCCAGTCTGTCTGAACCAATTGTGGTCCATAGCTACCACAAGAACTATTCAGGAAAGAGATAGTCAATACTGTCCTATTCATTCCTATAGGTTTCCTCATGTCTTGCAGATGGACTTTCAGTGACAAGATGGAGAGTGTACCCCAAACTTAAAGGGCTTACTCCACATGGAGTTAACAATGATTACATAAATGATTGATATTCCTAAAACAACTACAATGTTTACACTACAAAACTGTATTCTTTTACCAGGTTGATGCCCATGCTACTCTTATTTACCTGAGAAAAGAAAAAATTACAGATTGAAAGTATAAATCAGTTCCTAGAAGTATACATTTACAGCATATCAGTTTAAAGATGCAATAATATCAAATAAAGATTTCAACACGAGAACTTGTTGGAATAATCTTGTATGTGTTTTATTTAAAAAGTTATAGTTTAGGTTGTCCTGTCTGTTTCATCAGTCTTAGCCTTTAGTATAGTTCAATTCCAGTTAAAAAAGGTTGTTTGGAAATAAAACCAGTGTAGCCACTTGTAAATCAGTCCTTTTAATTTGTTATTTTTGTTTATTTTTTTTTTTAATTCACAGCTTAGTAAAGTAATTTTTTCCATTATCATACAGTCTTAGAATCTCATCTCAGATCAGAAGTGTCAATCCGTTTGCTCCATGAACACCAGTCTAGTACTTGGTTGCGGTCAGGGAGAAAGTACATTTGCTCCATATGCACCAGGTTAGAACTCTTTCTAGTAGTTCCTGATGTCCTGGATCCTCTCAGTCGTCTGTTAGTGTTGTGTTGTGGATAGGGGTGACCCTATTCAAAAACATAAAATTCTTTTATTCTCATACCACTTCAACACTTCTTCTATTATCCTTGGACCCACCAGGCCTGGAAGGAGACACAGCCTGCAGCCACAATGCACCTGTAGCAAGGAATACAGATTCTGACTTCACCCAGGACTGACTGCTACTGCGCTATACTTCACCTATTAGAGGATACCTCCTCTTTCAGTATACCTCAGTAGCAAGGTAGTGCACAAAGGCAAGCAATAGATAGATAGATAGATACTTTATTAATCCCAAGGGGAAATTCACATACTCCAGCAGCACCTTACTGATACAAAAAACAATATTAAATTAAAGATTGATAATAATGCAGGTAAAAACAGACAATACCTTTATATAATGTTAACGTTTACCCCCCCGGGTGGAATTGAAGAGTCGCATAGTTTCGGGGAGGAACGATCTCCTCAGTCTGTCAGTGGAGCAGGACAGTGACAGCAGTCTGTCGCTGAAGCTGCTCTTCTGTCTGGAGATGATACTATTTAGTGGATGCAGTGGATTTTCCATAATTGACAGGAGCCTGCTGAGCGCCCGTCGCTCTGCCACAGATGTCAAACTGTCTAGCTCCATGCCAACAATACAGCTTGCCTTCCTCACCAGTTTGTCTAGGCATGAGGCATCTTTCTTCTTAATACTGCCTCCCCAGCACACCACCACGTAGAAGATGGCGCTCGCCACAACCGTCTGATAGAACATCTGCAGCATCTTATTGCAGATGTTGAAGGACGCCAGCCTTCTAAGGAAGTATAACTGGCTCTGTCCTTTCTTACACAGAGCATCAGTATTGGCAGTCCAGTCTAATTTATCATCCAGCTGCACTCCCAGGTATTTATAGGTCTGCACCATCTGTACACAGTCACCTCTGATGATCACAGGGTCCATGATGGGTCTGGGCCTCCTAAAATCCACCACCAGCTCCTTGGTTTTGCTGGTGTTCAGGTGTAGGTGGTTTGAGTCGCACCATTTAACAAAGTCATTGATTAGGTCCCTATACTCCTCCTCCAGCCCACTCCTGATGCAGCCCACGATAGCAGTGTCATCAGCGAACTTTTGCATGTGGCAGGACTCCGAGTTGTGTTGGAAGTCCGATGTATATAGGCTGAACAGGATCAGAGAAAGTACAGTCCCTTGTGGCGCTCCTGTGTTGCTGACCACAATGTCAGACGTGCAGTTCCCAAGACGCACATACTGAGGTCTCTCTTTAAGATACGAGCAAGCAATAAACTTTTACTCAGTCATTACAGATTTTAACATTATTAACTATTCTTAATGTGCCAAAAGGTGGAAGCAAATAAAATGGTAAATAGGTGTGGCAAAATTAATTAATTCAAACTGGCTATTTTAGGAAAGCTGTCATAGTTGATGTTGGCTAACACACTCAATGTTTCTTAAGGTTACGTTATCTTCTCAATTCTTCCATCTTCCTCTTCTTCCTGGTTCTTTTAAAATCCCTTCCTACTTAAACATGACTTTTAAAAAATTGTCAGGGCTGAGCTGAACCACCCCTATCCCATCTCTGACCAATGTCATTTTTTTTTTTTTTATCTTTATTTTATTAATTTTATTGTAATCATTCCATACAAATAGATCAATTTATAACCAAACAAATTAAAGACAAATCAAACCCCACCCCTGAGAAGGAGAGCTTAGCTAAAGGAGAATTGCTTAGGGCTTTTTAATAAGACAACAATAAGCAAAGGAAAGGGAGAAATAAATATATATGTAAATAAGAGATGGAGAAGGGAATTAAATGCGGTAATAGTTATTTCTCTTATTCTAAAATAATATTGATCAGATCCTGCCAGGTTTTGAAAAAATTTTGTACAGATCCTCTAACTGAGAATTTGATTTTTTCCAAATCAAATAATATAAAACATCGGTTTCCCACTGACTTATCAGAGGAGAATTAGGATTCTTCCAATTTAACAGAATAAGTCTGCGTGCCAAAAGTGTAGTGAATGCAATCACCGTTTGCTTGTCCTTCTCCACTTCAAGTCCATCTGGAAGAACACCGAACACAGCTGTTAGTGGGTTAGGAGGGATTGTGACCCCAAGGCTGTCTGAAAGGCACTTAAAAATGATGTCATTTTGACAGACCATATTACATCTTATGCACAAGGTGTACTTACATAAAGATATCCAACGATTCATGGGCTTCAGTTTTACACATGTGGCAAGACCAGAAATTGACCAGTCTACCATTTAAAGTTCTATCCTTTCATCTTACCAGACTTGACTGTAAAATATGTCTGTTTGCTTTTCTGACTGCAGAAAAATCCACTTTCTGCAAAATTGCCGTCTGTCTGTACTATCGCTTCCTTTTTCTATGTTTGGACAAGGAAGCCTTCTTAACAATTTAAAGTTCATGAATTAAAACTTAATAAAATCACCCTCCTCTAAAGGTGGTGTGAGGTACAGTTGTACGCTCCCGAGCTGATCATACACCAGCTGACCTAATTCTTCAATTAGAAACAATGTCAGCCACACATTGAGTAGTTTGAAAACCCTTTAAGGCTCTGCAGCAAACACATTATTAGATATATGTGCTTATGGGTGTATAATGTGCTATCTAAACAGAAATAAAGAACTACAGAGAGTACATAAGTGCCAATAGGGTGCATAATATAAACATAGGCAATCAAAATGTCAAACCTGAAACATTATAAATTATCTAGGAAGAGTAATTACAACCACCAAATTTTCAGTTCTTATGACTTGAAATGCTTTGTGTTAATCCAACCAATAGACGGCACTTATTACCTCAATTTCTAATTACATTCACTGAGTGAGGCCTTACATTTTAATACAATTCTGCACACTCAGAACATGTTGAAATTGGCATCTTAGAACAGAACAAAGTAAGGTACAGCATATTGCCATTGAATGTTTACAGTTGTCATGCATGCACATCTGTGGATCACCCTCCAGGCCCATCTGAGGTAAGTAATACCACCCAGGGTTAAAAGGGGGCACTCTCGATAACCTTCTGCTCTTTTGTTCCCTCAACAGTACAGAGCAGCCGCTTAGTGAGGTAACTGACTTCGCCCCTTCCGGTCCAGTGCCTATAAAGTTTGGAACAGACAGGACAGAGCTCCTGGATCCCTGACCAAAATCCAACAATTTGCTTGGCCAGATAGCTTTCTTATTGATTATTCTTTTTGAACATTGTACTGGTGTGAATAGCAGCCCTTTTTACTATTTTCTGGAGTGAATTAAAATTGGATTATGGAATGTTTAATATATAATAATCTTTTACAATTTATTAAAAGTATATATATGAATCCATAACAGAATGAATTATTGCACAGAAGGAAAATGATTGAATGTGACTCAAGGGTTAACTAAAGGTAACTTAAAGCTGAAAGTGCAATGTAATTTTCCAACGTTAGAATTAGATAAAAGACTAATGAGCACCCTTCCAGAAAGTGACGACAAACTGATAGGAAAGAATTTGAAAAACACCCCTCTTAAGGAAACAGCGTACAGAATAATGAGAGAATCAACAGGAGTCAGAAATTACCGGTGGCTTTAGTTGATTGGAGACAAAGTTCTGCATATTAAGAGTAAGGTGATGTGATGCATTAGAATAGCGTTTCTCAACCTTTAAGTATTTGCGACCTGAGTTTTCATAACAGTTTTAATCGCGCCCCCCTAAGTTTTTTTTGAAAGGAGCCCACTAATACCAATTTGTTCTTTTTTAATTAATGATATATCATAGATGCATATTTTATTATACCTACTTAACTTTTATTGACAATTATCTAACTCTATATTTATTTTTCTAGTATCAGAATGTAGTTTAAGTTAATTTGTTTTGGTTTCAATAGATGTATTTTTCATATTTTCGATTCTTGTTTCTTTTTTTCACATTTTTTGTTTCTTTGCGCCCACCCCACAGTTTGAGAACCGCTGCATTAGAATTAGATGAGGTCATTGTAATTAGAACAAAGAATAAAAACAGGCAAATTGTTTAATTGATTGCTCATTCCATGGACTGAAACATCTGTGCTCAACTCTGTGCAAATAAATACATGTTCTGCATTTATCATTCTCATTTGGGCTCCTTGACTACCTTCTTTGAAGGTGGAGGAAAGGTTTTTTCCATGAAAGGACCACCAGGTCGGCACCCAAACATTTAATGTTGTGGCAGTTTAAGGTCTCCGTGACCCCTTGAACCCTCAGACCAGACGTCAGACACCAGATAAAAGTCCAAATAATAGTTTATTATAATAATAAATGTGCACAAAGCATCATTACTCCACACTACTCTAATAAACAATAAATCAATACAATAAACAATACTCAATCCTCCACTCCCAGACGCTTAGCCACCCTGCCTCCCAACTCATCTCACCGTCTGGGCTTTCCCACAGTCCTTTTATATTCCCTGACCTGGAAGTGGTTCCAACTCTACAGTCCATGTGATTCCTTATCACTTCCGTGTCAGATAAAAATCCTTTTCTTCATCCCGGAAGCACGTCATTTCCTTTGTCGCCTTGCTTACGATGTACTTCCGGGTTATAGGGCACAAACAACTCTCTGGGCCTCCCTGCATCGTCATCTGTTGGCCCCTGTGGTATCCAGCAGGGCTGTAAAGGAAAACTCCATCGTCCATGATTCCCTGCTGGTAATCGGGGCACTTCCATGCCGCAGGGACAGCTCCATCTGGCGGCCTGGGGGTATTGGCCAGGGTAACAGGCCGGCCATCCCTCATAATGTTTAATTACATCTTGCCTGAAGAAGGGGCCTGAGTTGCCCTAAAAGCATGCATATTGCAATCTTTTCAGTTAGCCAATGAAAGGTGGCATTTTGCTTGAATTCTCACTACATCCACAATGGCTAACACGATACAATACCCTAGTACTACTTCACCACACAGTGAATAATATTAATAACCCATTCATTTGCTGACAGGACTGTGCCGTATTTGCATATACAATAACTGTTTATTAGATGTTAAAGTGCTGGTTTTAAACATACAGAACACAAAACATATTCCTTATTAAAGGCAATAGAAAACATAGTTTGTCAGCAATGCACAACACACAATTAGCGGGTTTAGAATCAAACATTGAACAGAAAGCCCAAACAAGCATGAAGTCTGTGAGCACACTGGACACACAGAAAATGCTGTGCATGAACAATAGACCCACAGGGTGTGTGTTATTCAGCATGAACGTGAAGAAGGAAACTTTGCACAGTTAGGTTTATAGGGTCAAATTTGCCAGGCTCCATCCCATCCTAAGGTTTCTTAGGGAGAGTATATGCCTCTACTTGTGTTGTTTCCTCCTTGCCCTTTATAGTTTATATCACCACCGGTGGCCTCTGTGTTTCTGCATGGGTGTGAGCAGAACCTTTCACCTGACTTTATTTAAAAACAGAATTTGGCTAACATACAGTGACAAAGTTTCATTGATATCAGCTTTTTCCATGGTAACAAATGGTTTCCTTAATACTAATATACACTTTTAACTCACTGAAAACTTCCTAAATCTGAATGCACTCGGAGATGGCATAATTATTGACTAGTCCTATATGTATTTGTTCTCAGCCTGCAGTTTAACAAGACACAAGAGAACTAATTGTCCTTCAGCTAAACTATAGCCTTAATGCGAGATGAGCCACCCGAGATTTACTCCTGTATTTTAAAACACAGGAAATGCTGCAGAGTGAAAATTGATGTTTAGCATACAGATTAAAGGTTAATTATATTATTACCATTCCTCACAGAGTATTATGCAGGCAGAAGTGAAGTAGAGGAGCATGAAAAGATTTATTTTTCATGATTTTACACCAACAACAATTATTAGGTTAATTTATTTCGTAATGATATTAAGGCAGAGGTAATGTAATTTTATTAGAATGCTATAGTCATTTTTTTCCTGTTGACCAGGAACAGTAATAAAATTTGTTTGACTTTTGTGTTTTTGTGATGCCAGCCACTTGAAAGGTTAAGCTTCAATTCAGTTTATTCTTATACAGTAAATTCCTCTTTACTGAAGACAAATTGAGATTGTTTATATAAGTTTACAGTAACAGAAGTACAAAAAATCTAATGATATTAACATAACCATGGAACATTTTTATGAAATAAGCATATTCAACTATAACTAGTAGTTAAAATTGGCAACATATAATGGCTGAGCTCAACCATCACTTGTTCAATAATTTACTATTTTATTTTATTTTATTGTATGCAACATTCAATCACAGTGGATTTTAGACACTGGGTGCTTTCCCACCACATGAACTTTATTCTCAGGAGCTAATGACTTCCTGCACAATGTAGGCCCTGGGCCACTTGTGGTCCCTGTCCACTTTTAAGTGTTGCGTTCCCATTGCACAACAGGAACTGACCTTTATGCAAAATATGTGACAGGTAAAGGATCACACTTGAATGCATTTGCATATCCAATCAACAAATCCTCATCTGCCATTGTAATCGACATTACTGAATGATTCTTCCTGCATATGTATTGTCATCTGTCTTCATGTCATCTGCATGTCAAGTCAAATCAGCTTTATTTATATAACACATTTAAGTTGACCAAAGCGCTTTACAATAAAACAAAATCCATTAAAAATACAGTTCATAGAAGCTAAAAACTAATAAAATAATATAAACACAAAAAAATAAGTAATTAACAAAAAAATATACACAGTACTAGTACATAGGTCTAAACACATTTTGAAAATAAGCCCTTACTTTGAACCAAAAACTAGTGGATAAAAACATGTTTTCAATTTAAATTTAAAACTATTGATTGAGGGAGCAGATCTAATTCCATAAGGGAGAGTGTTCCAATGCCTCGGGGCCACTGTCTTGAAAGCACCGTCAACCCCTTAGCTTCCAAAGTGTCTGCATAATGCATAGTAATAACGGATCTGAGGACCTGAGAGCCATGGATAGTAGATATGGGGTAAGAAGCTCAGCAGTATATGAAGGAGCAGGCCCATGCAGTGCTTTATACACAAATTATAAAATCTTACAATTCAACCTATACTGTACTGGAAGCCAGTGCAGGGAAGACAAAACAGATGAGATATATTGTTTTTGTGGTGCCAGTCAACTCCCTTGCAGCCACTGGAGAACCTACTGGAGGTAAGCCAAAGATGATTGAGAGACACCAGCATAAAAAGAACTGCAGTGATGCAGGCATGAAGAGAGAAAAGCATGAATACGTTTTTGCAGGTCATTATATGACAAAAAAAAAGGCTTGTCAAATAAGGGCCCTATCCTTAATTTCCACTTCTTTTTCATGCCGATCAATGAGAATATCATGTATAACTGTATCAAAAGTTGCATTAAGATCCAACTGCAGACAGAAAATTATTTGTCATTCACAGGAGAGTTGAATCAGTGCTATAGAAAGATGTGACACCAGACTGAAAATCATCTAATAAACTAACTTGCTCCAGAAAGTGATTTAACTGAGAGTAAACCACTTTCTTCAAAATATTGGCTAAGAAAGGTAGAAAGGTAGATTTCAAATTCTACGAAAATTATTAGGAAGAGATGAGTCCAGGTTTGACATCTGAAGTAATTGCACCAGGTTGGGTCCGAGCCAGTAATTAAAAAACTGTTCATGACTGATCAATTGTTTCAAAAACCTACTTAAAGAAATGGGCAGGCAAAATACCACAAGGAGAGGAACATGGCTTAATTTGGGAGACAAGGTTAGATAAGCATAAAAGCAGCTGAAAGCAGTTTAGTGCCTAATCGATTGAGAATAGATGTCTTATTATTATACACATGCACAAACTACTATATATTTCTATGTGTTCCTGTAAAGCAGAAGTATATGCATGCATCTAAAACTCTAGCAGCTATGCTGGCAACAAGGGGCCTGCGTTAGAATTCGCATAGTCTTATTCATTACAATAAAACTATGCAAACATGCAGACTGTGACCAAGCTAGAAACGAAAGTTGGTTCCAAAACTAAACTGATACTTTAATATCCTTCAAATATCTTTAATATCTTTCACAAACCTGAATTCGATTAAGCAGATTTCATAAGGTATGCATATGTGATACTTCATATATACTGTAGATTTCTGTTCCTATATTGGTCACAATACCCTCACTAAATCACAGGAATTGGCAGTAGTGAAAATAATGCATTAAAAAAATTGAAATAATGTTTTTTGTATACAACTTAAGAAACTGACCTTTAAAAACATAAAAGGTACCATTTAATTAAACATCTTGTTAAGCCTTTCAAGGTATAATACTGGGTTTTCACAGGAAGCAATGTGCCATCTAATAGTTATTTGTGCAACCACTAGATAGAACATTTAAAATATGACAGGGGTATTATGCAGTAATGTGGCACCTCACCGCGAGGAGCAACTGAATTGCTGCGGTTTCTTGTCACATTTATATGAGGTTTACTGCAAACTGTTCTTCATCTTCCCCAAAAGATGTACAGGTTAGTCTAATTGGCGATTCTTTTCATCTTGTGTAGATGTGTGTCTGAGTGAACTCTGCAGTGGTCTAGTGGTGCTAGGACAGGCTTCAGCCCTCTGAGTCTAAATTGGATTAAGCAGGTTTAAGAATGTTGTTATAATCGTTATACAATTCCAGTAGAAATCTGTAATTTGAAAAAGTTCTAATTCTTTGTGAATCTAAAAGAAATGATGTATGGTTTATAGAAAAAAAAAAACTAATGAGTTTAGCCACACCATAAATTATACATCTTCATAGAGAAAAAGTCCACCCCTGAGAGGAAGAAGAAGTGCTTTGAATTTCAAAATGCTTAACAGGTAACTCCAAAATCTGATTTGCATCTCCTAAAAAGATTTGAATAGCTTGCTTTGTTATACATATATGGTGGTAATAAATTCTGGCTACAGAAAAGAAAATGAATGATACAATAGAATTATAATTTTGTTCTTAAATCTCATCCATCAAAAACATATATTTTGTTAATGTCTGTTACGATTGGAAGTGACTGCCTCTGTAATCATAACTGAAAAAATAAAATATGGTGTTTATCACATTAAACAGGTCAAAATGCGCAGTTTATGCAAATAGACTTTATTTGACAAGAGCATGCCTATGAAGACATGGCCTGCATACTTTATGTACAGTATGCAGTTGTGTATGAATATATTGAATTCATATTGAATGCATTACTTAAATTTTAGAAGATGGAAATATATGAACAATTTTGACAAGAAAAGATAATTCAGCCCAATGTAACTCATCAACCACTCTTGCAAATATCACCCAATTGAGTTTTTAAGGTCTCCAGAGTACTAAAACCTACCACCGTACTTGGTCATTTATTATTTATTGATGGTCCTATAGGTGAAGAAAAAATTTGTAATATTTGTACAAAATTTATTCTTTTCAAACTTCCATTTGTGCCCTTGTGCTCATATTGATGAACTTATAAGAATAACTGGAATCCACTGTACTACAGTAATTTCCTTCATAATTTTGAGCATTGCTCTCATGTATTCTATTAATGGTAGAGCCAAATGTGAAGCAGTAAGGACATGAAGATGTGTGCTACTAAATGTCTGATGCTCTGGACAACTGCACAAAGCTCATTTTTCAACAGCTAAACATGTGAAGCAGTAATAAAGTGGGGCAACGCATAATGTTTGTCTATGGAAACCTTAACTGTAAAGTAGATAGGAAGTACAAGTGTCTGTTGATAATTGGGCTCAACAATTTTCTCCTTGGCATGGATGCAAACGGTCATCTGTTTTTCAGATTTCCAGAAATATTTCTTGTAGGTGATAAACCCCAGAAATTACATAAATTTCCAAGAAATTATTCATTTTCTTATAATCGGTTTATAATGGAATATCAACATGGCGTACATTTTTCTGGATTTGTTTTTCTAACATATAATAACATAAGAAATTTACAAAGAATTACAAAAGCTCTTGGCATAGAAGAGTAACTAGGTTAACTTTCCTGGGACTGGTGTTTGTTCACTCATGTCTTTGACCCAGAAATGTATCCGTCTGAATGTGAGAATGAAGTTTGTGATGTGTGACTTCATGCGTGAATGTCATTTCTAAGAATATGGATTTTTTTGAGAGAGCTTAATTTCAAAATATCAACAATTTGTAATAATATTATTTTTATGCAATTATCAGTTCACATTTTATTGCTTTTCATTAAAACCTTTTTCAAAGTATCATCTAATTAAGAATTGTAATGGACGTAGGCCTACCCAGTTTTCATTATGAAATTCTAGTTCTCAGTCAGTCGGCCTCTTTTCAGAGAGAAATAAGCATATTTTGACATTAGGCAACAGCTTCAGCATGTGCAGCTTGTTATACTCTTTGAACACTTTACCTGTTTAGAGAGTACTTCAGCAAGTTGCTGTTTTTCACCTTTACTTGTTTTGTCTGCTATTTTGAAATGAAGTCCTTCTGCTTCTTATGTTCTTTTGTTTTTTTGTTTTACTAATATCTGCCTGTTTTGATTATGTCTTCATTTTCCTTCATTTACAGTAGTTGTCTCCTTCCTTCAAGTCAAAAATGAAACACTTTTCATCTGGCATCTTGTTGTGCACATATTTAGCTACTTCTGGAAGCTCGCATAGTATACATATCGAAAATCACACATGACAGTGGACAGCAGTCAGTCTAATTGCTAGCATTTCATACTTTAAATATCCTGAAACATTTTAATTACTGTATTTATTGTTGCCCTTAACACAATTTACTTGTAAATACTAGAAACTGGGAATCACTTATCCCCTTTGCCACACCAGGTTCAAACTTAATATTTGACTTTCAATAGAGCTGACTGTACAATATTGCATTTTTCATGTTAGGCACAATTTGATTAAACTTATTTATTTTAACTATTGGAAGAACAGCTGCTAGTGTCAATTAATTATATCTGTTTATTTTAGACTTTTATTTTACTTTTATTTTATTTTACTTTTATTTTATTTTTTGACTTTTATTTTAGACAACAGTTGGACAATAAAATATGGTTGGGTATAGTTGTATAGTATACTCGGCAAAAAAAAAGTATAACCTGCTCATAACGTGTGCTCTAAACAAACTATCTGTATTAAACAAATATATTATACTGCAGTTTCTAATTTACTTTACAAGATAACTGCCTACAATTCATCATCCATGGAGTGCATGAATACTTTCTTTTTACATAACTAATATCTAAAACAGAATAAAGGAATACAGAACCCAAAAATGATAATTTTTTTTATATGTTACTTACCCCACCTTGGTTGTAGTAATGGCTGAGAAAAAATTAATTCTCATACATATATGGTGAAACAACAAAATGACAGAAAGATATTGTAGCAGACTGCGCCACTTCTCAAAACTTGTGGAGTCTAGTAGCTAAGGTGGTCTATGTGTCTGTAAGTCTCTACTGTCTCAGCACACATTACAACGTGCAAATTAATTATTAGGCCTCAGTTACCTTGTGCTACTGAGCTCCTGAATAGACCTCTGACATTTTAGCTTTTTATTTTTTTCTTAGCGTCAAATCTTTTGTTCAATATGTTTTGCTCTCTCCCTGAAACCCCGGCAGTGGTTTAAAACACATGAAAAACACTTGGGGGAATTAGGGGCGGGTGTTTTAGGAAGAAGCCCTGTAGGTGTAGCCTTTGCAGTGCAGGATTTTGACACTGTTCACTACACACGTTTTAATTGTCTCTACCCAGAAGTGTATTCTCATTCTCATTTGGCAAGATTATACTCACATAGCTTCCATAAACTTTTCACTTCCATGTCAAATAAGCTGTTTTAGAAATTATATTGGGGAGCTACTTCTGGAATTTCTTCTACACATCTCTCACCTTTGCAATTACACTTCCATCTACACTTAAAACATCACCCATCTTGCAGAACTTCCATGCTTTCTCCAAAACAAAGTAACACCAATATCTTAATTTATGTTTCTACATTAGCATGCTGCATCTCTCTCACATACTTTGTACAAAAAATGGACTCACTCACCTTCAGCAGACAACTTTTACACCACTATATTTTTATGCACCCACTTTGAGCAATCAGTGCATTGGTTTGAGTTTCTCAAATAATAATCCTACAAAAAAATCCTATAGGAGTCAACTAAGTAGGAGTCCTTCACTTGGCATTAAGTGTGAGGTTGCACTCTAGTTTTCCTCCATTCTAATACTACATATACACTCAGTCCTCCTTCATTCATTCACTCTCAGGTCTTTTCTTCCCTAGCAATCAATCCCTTTCACAGCTAAAACAGTTATATCATGGGGTGTCTTAAACCACATTCAAGGGTTACATTTGAGGTCCTCCAACTTGAAGGGAAAACTTGGGGGTTGGTTGCAGGATTGGCACTTCAGCCACCATAAAAATATTCGCAAGGCTGCACTCAGGTCCCAATCTGGGTGGTTCGTCGTTTGGTGGGTGCGGTAACACGCTGTCAGGACATGCTCCCAACCTCTCTCCTCTCTATCTCTCTTACAACCCCAGTTTACCTACAATGGTAGAAAAAGTTTATTTCTGACTCCAATGTTTTGTTTTTCCTAATTTTAAGGTTGTGGTAGGTTATTCCTGCATCTAGTACTACCGTTTTACCATTTTAACTAGTGAAAATCAATTCTGCATAACAGATATTTCCTAAGATACAAAATATACACATAATTAAATATAAATTCTCACTTCAGTGAGATGCATAAAAAGATTATCAGATTCAAACATATTTGTGTGTTCAAGTTTATTTAGGGAAAAGTCCTTAAAATGCAGCTGTCTGGTACACGGTGATTGGTTTTGTGTATTACTTTTCATTGTAAGTAACATAATGGGTGTACATTTGCATCGCAATAATTATTATACACAGACAAAAACCAAAATTAGCAAGCAAAGAAATGGAGAAAAAGAAATGATGAAGCGACTGTTTGGGAAAATCTATGTTATAATTAAAAATGTTTCATTAAAAGTTTTGCTTCATTCTGTTAATTTTTTCCTAGATTGGTGTTTTTGGACTTTCAGACAATGAAGATGATGAAATAGTTTAGTTTTAATCTCAAATAATAAAATGTTTTTTATATGTAGCCTGTTACATCAGGAAGAACATTGAGGTCATATTAAAAGGTGAAAAGGTAAGAAAAGTTAAAATAAATGATCTGTTGTTAAACTACAAATGAATATGGTTGAAGGCAAACAAATAAAAATACAGTTTTCATATTATAGGGATTGGGCCCACACTGAACAGTGAATCAATCTGCTTTATTTAGTGTTATTTACAACATGCAAGACACTTTACTGAGTAACAAAGAACATTTTACAGATTCGTTCTTTATTCAAAGGGCAAGTGTAATAGTTTGTCATTCTTTATGGCTTGCAACAGATCCTTCTTCTTCTTCTTCTTCTTCTTTCAGCTGCTCCCATATAGTGGTTGCCACAGCGGATCATCTTTTTCCATATCTTCCTGTCCTCTAAATCTTGCTGTGTTACACCCATCACCTGCATGTCCTTTCTTACCACATCCATAAACCTCCTCAAAGGCCTTCCTCTTTTCCTCTTGCCTGGCAGCTCTATCCTTACATCCTTCTCCCAATATACCCAGCATCTCTACTCTGCACTTCCAAACCAACGCAATCTCGCCTCTCTGACTTTGTCTCCCAACCGTCCAACTTGAGCTGACCCTCTAATGTACTCATTTCTAATCCTGTCCATCCTCGTCATACCCTATTCAAATCTTAGCATCTTTAACACTACCACCTCCAGCTCTGTCTCCTGCTTTCTGATCAGTGCCACCGTCTCCAACCCATATAACATAGCTGGTCTCACTACCATCCTGTAGACCTTCCCTTTCACTCTTGCCGATATCTGTCTGTCACAAATCACCCCTGACACTCTTCTCCACCCATTCCACCCTGTCTGCATTCTCATTTTCACTTCTTTTCCACACTCCCCATTACTCTGTACTGTTGATCCCAAGTATTTAAACTCATCCACCTTCACCAATTCTATTCCCTGCATCCTCACCATTCCACTGACCTTCCTCTCATTTATCACTCTTTAATTTAATATTGTTTTTTATCAGTATGCTGCTGCTGGAGTATGTGAATTTCCCCTTGGGGATTAATAAAGTATCTATCTATCTATCTATCTATCTATCTATCTATCTATCTATCTATCTATCTATCTATCTATCTATCTATCTATCTATCTATCTATCTATCTATCTATCTATCTATCTATCTATCTATCTATCTATCTATCTATCCTGCCTTGTTCCTACTGACCTTCATTCCTCTCCTGTCTAGAGCATATCTCCACTTCTCCAGGATCTCCTCAACCTGTTCCCTTCTCTCGCTACAGATCATAATGTCTTGCAACAGATCCTGCTGATGCTCTAATATCATTTCTGAAAGTTGCTGTTATGCAAATAATAGTATTGTTTTGCAGTAATTAAATCTACTGCTTCATAACCCCAGAGGATTAGGCCTGAGACCAGACTCTGTCACTGTGTCTGTGGACTTTGTATGTTTTTTCTGTGTTTGAATGGATTTTGCTTGAGGAGTTTCACTTTTTCAACCACATCATAAAGATATATCAATAACAAGCTGGTAAAGTTTGCAGATAATACCAAGTTGGATTGGCAGATAATCTTGAATCCATTGAATCATTACAGAGGGACATGGATAGCATACCGGCTTGGGCAGATCTGTGTGTGAGGAAATTTAATTTAAGTAAATTGAAAGTATTACATGTAGGATGTAAAAATGTGAGCTTTGAATACACAATGGAGGACTGAAAATCAAAAGTACACCTTATGAGAAGGATTTAGGACTCATAGTGGACTCATCACTTTCAACTGTCAGACAAAGTTCGGAAGCCATTAAGAAGGCTAACAGAATGTCAGGTTATATAGCACCCTGATGTGTAGAGTACAAGTTCAAAAAGGTTTTGTCCAAGCTTTTTGAAACACTGGTGAGGTCTCATCTGGTCTCTAGGCTACAAAAAGGACATAGCAGCACTAGAAAAGTTCCGGAGAAGTGCGACTAGGCTGATCCCAGAGCTACAGGGGATGAATTATGAGGAAAGGTTAAAAGAGCTGAGGCATTTCAGTTCAAGCAAAAGAGGATTAAGAGGAGACCTGACTGAAGTGTCTAAAACCATGAAGGGAATTAGTCCAGTGGATCGAGACTTATTTTAAAATGAGTTCATCAAGAACATAGGGACTCAGTTGGAAACGTATTAAGGGTAAATTTCACACAAAAATTTTTTGTTTACACAGAGAACCACAGACACATGGAATAATTTACCAGGTAGTGTGGTAGACAGTAGAACTTTATGGGCTTTCAAAACTCAACTTGATGTTATTTTGGAAGAATTAAGTGGATAGGACTGGTGAGCTTTGTTGGGCTGAATGGTCTACTCTCATCCAGATTGTTCTAATGTGCAAATTAGTTTGACAGTGTGGAAGTAAAAAACTCCCTCCGAGGAAGACAGGACAAGTTCAAGCAATTAGATTTTTATTCAGTCACAGATGAGTATGTGGATTCTACGTTGCAAGGCAGAAGAGCAAAATTACATTTTTGTCCATTGGTTTTTATACCTTTTTCTTCCTTCCCTTTATTTCTTTAAAGATTAACATAATATCATTTACTTAAGTATGCTAATGGGCCATCTTATTTTTTTTTCACTTGTCAGATAGACCGTAAAGAAGGAAAGGTCATATCTCTTGTGTCAAATAGACACGTTCCTAAGAAACTGGAAATTGTCTTTGGTCAGCTTGCTGGACCCTGTCTTATGACAGACACCTGTATGAATAATCTGCTGTTATAGAAAAATGGCTTTGTCAGCTATTAACCCTTAGTAGCTTGCAAGCAGTTAATTTTTCTTTCACAACTGGTCACTCTGAACTGGCCTCATTTTCATAACTGTGTGTATGTGAGTAAATATGCCCTGTTATGGAATGATACCCCATTGAGTCTGGTTCCCTCCTTGAAATGAGTGAGGTTTAGAGCCCACAGGATACTATTTTTAAACAGTTGCTTTATGAGCAAAGAGGGAGGAGGTGATCACTCAAAACCTTATAACAGTTTATGCTTTTGTTAAAAGATTCTCATATGGGTCTTCTGAGTAATTACAAATTTATTGGTGAACCATAACATGCTTTGAAGGGTTCTTATCTCTTCCACTATTTGAAATAGTACTATTAGCATTCACTTTCATGTGGTCCTTGCCTCTCATTATGCCTGGTAAAAAGTCTGTCAATTGCTGTTGCTAAGTAAGCTCTTTAAAAAGGAAATTTCCTGATTGGAGAAGTGTGCATATTTAAGCAGAAAAATACTGAAGTTTGTGGTGTACCATTTTGGGGGAAATACTAACTTTGGTAAAATATGCAAATCTAGGATTAGCCAAACTTATTTAAAGATTGTTTATACTAAGGAACTGGGGATGGAACAGGCCAGGTTTTAACTTCAGCTATTGAAATAGATGTTTTCCCAGGAGACCACGGTGTAGAATAACACACTGGCTACTAAGGACTCATAGACCGTTTCCTTACTGCACAAATCAAAAGACCTGAGTCTCCTTACCAAATCCAGTCCAGTCTGGCTCTTCTTGTACAGCGCCAAGTGTTGTCGGTCCAGTTTGTTGTTCCTGTGAACCCCCTTGTAGCTCTGCACTACTTCTTCTGAATGGTGACTGGTCTCAGAGGCTACTTGGCACATCAGAGGTCCACCACCAGCTCTTTTGTCTTGTTGATGTGGACTTGTAGGTTGTTGTTTCTGCAAAACTAGACAAGTCCTTCAAAACCTTCCTGTTCTCTGACTCATCTCCATTATTAATGCAGCCTATGATAGATCAATCATCTGAAAATTTCCTTGAGTGGCAAGCACTGGTATTGTTCTGGAATTCTGTTGTGTAGAGGGTGGACAGGAAGGCAGTCAGGACAGTTCTCTGTGGTGTTCCAGTAATACACACACCACCATTTGTGACATGAGATGGTACCATTAATAGAACTATAGAATACAATACAAATATTTTTATACAAATACACAATTATAAGATAACTTTAAAACTACTAGTATATAGGCAATAAGCCAAAATATAATTAGTAACAGATTAAAAATTTGCATGCCTGCTTTTACAATACTTAATTTTTCTTAAATAAATTAATTTTGCTTTAAATTATATCTAATCAAGTTTTTATTTTAATTAGTTTTTTCCAAAAAATAAATAAATGAATAAACAAATAAAAAAAAAATCAGTTATACATTACTGACCTAGTCAAAGGCTTTACTAGGTGATCCATCTGTCTGTACTACTAGGGCATCTGCAAATATCACCCTGTGTTAAAAGATTCTGCATTTTCTAATTTGAACTAGTGCAGTTTTCATTAGTAAATGAGCAACACAGAAAAGTATAAGGTTAGGGCAGGGAAGGGAACGCTCTTGTCCCATCAAGTGGGCACACAAAACAAAGATCTGACATCATTCATTTGAGAAGAGGAAGCCTGCATTATACTATGGTTACAGTAAATGAGTATTTTTTGTTTATGTGTGTGTGTCTGATGTGTGTTAGCATTCAATGATCAATTGATCTGAGGAGACATGCAGGTAAGAATTTCACGGTATCATGTACACATGAAATAAATTTGAACTTAAACTTGAGCTTAATAAAGCACCTGGGACCTGTAACCTAATTAGAGTTCCCACCCCATTCCAACAAACAAAAAGAAATTCTTAATGATATAATTAACATAAGACAAAAGGGAACATGACTAAACTAATAAAAAAAACCAAAGGAAAAGGTTAACAATTAGAAAACAACTAACAAAAATAAAACTAAAATAGAACATGATAGAAAACATAGAAAAAATGAAAACACAAGAGCAGCAACAAAGAAATTTCCTTGGTGAGGCCCTCAGTAGTTCATAACAGAAGGAAGCAGATGAGTAGTACATCCTATGAAGTTTGATAGTTCGGGTATTGAAGGGACTGTCAGAACCATCTATTGGGTAGCCACAATAATATTTTAACTTGAAAATGTGGAATTAGTTTACATTTTTAGTTTACTCCAACTTCCTATAAAAGTCTTTTTTATCCTAACTGGTCATGCTAAACAAGCCTAGAAGCTAGTGTGGGTATATACAGTGCATCCGGAAAGTATTCACACTTTTTCCACATTTTGTTATGTTACAGCCTTATTCCAAAATGGATTAAATTCATTTTTTTCCTCAGAATTCTACACACAACACCCCATAATGACAACGTGAAAAAAGTTTACTTGAGGCTTTTGCAAATTTATTAAAAATAAAAAAACTGAGAAATCCCATGTACATAAGTATTCACAGCCTTTGCTCAATACTTTGTCGATGCACCTTTGGCAGCAATTACAGCCTCAAGTCTTGTTGAATATGATGCGACAAGCTTGGCACACCTATCCTTGGCCAGTTTTGCCCATTCCTCTTTGCAGCACCTCTGAAGCTCCATCAGGTTGGATGGGAAGCGTCGGTGCACAGCCATTTTAAGATCTCTCCAGAGATGCTCAATCGGATTCAAGTCTGGGCTCTGGCTGGGCCACTCAAGGACATTCACAGAGTTGTCCTGAAGCCACTCCTTTGATATCTTGGCTGTGTGCTTAGGGTCGTTTTCCTGCTGAAAGATGAACCATCGCCCCAGTCTGAGGTCAAGAGCGCTCTGGAGCAGGTTTTCATCCAGGATGTCTCTGTACATTGCTGCAGTCATCTTTCCCTTTATCCTGACTAGTCTCCCAGTTCCTGCCACTGAAAAACATCCCCACAGCATGATGCTGCCACCACCATGCTTCACTGTAGGGATGGTATTGGCCTGGTGATGAGCGGTGCCTGGTTTCCTCCAAACGTGATGCCTGGCATTCACACCAAAGAGTTCAATCTTTGTCTCGTCAGACCAGAGAGTTTTCTTTCTCATGGTCTGAGAGTCCTTCAGGTGCCTTTTGGCAAACTCCAGGCGGGCTGCCATGTGCCTTTTACTAAGGAGTGGCTTCTGTTTGGCCACTCTACCATACAGGCCTGATTGGTGGATTGCTGCAGAGATGGTTGTCCTTCTGGAAGGTTCTCCTCTCTCCACAGAGGACCTCTGGAGCTCTGACAGAGTGACCATCGGGTTCTTGGTCACCTCCCTGACTAAGGCCCTTCTCCCCAGATCCCTCAGTTTAGATGGCCGGCCAACTCTAGGAAGAGTCCTGGTGGTTTCGAACTTCTTCCACTTGCGGATGATGGAGGCCACTGTGCTCATTGGGACTTTCAAAGCAGCAGAATTTTTTTCTGTAACCTTCCCCAGATATGTGCCTCGAGACAATCCTGTCTCAGAGGTCTACAGACAATTCCTTTGACTTCATGCTTGGTTTGTGCTCTGACATGAACTGTCAACTGTGGGACCTTATATAGACAGGTGTGTGCCTTTCCAAATCATGTCCAGTCAACTGAATTTACAGTTGGACTCCAATTAAGCTGCAGAAACATCTCAAGGATGATCAGGGGAAACAGGATGCACCTGAGCTGAATTTTGAGCTTCATGGCAAAGGCTGTGAATACTTATGTACATGTGCTTTCTCAATTTTTTTATTTTTAATAAATTTGAAAAACTCTCAAGTAAACTTTTTTCACGTTGTCATTATGGGGTGTTGTGTGTAGAATTCTGAGGAAAAAAATGAATTTAATCCATTTTGGAATAAGGCTGTAACATAACAAAATGTGGAAAAAGTGATGTGCTGTGAATACTTTCCGGATGTACTGTATGTGTTTTCATCTTACCTTGGACTTACTGCTATTAGACTTCCCTTGACTAAAAAAAAAATGATTCTTCAGTTAAGTAAATTACTTTGTAGAAGGCAATTTTGTTTATTTAGTGCATCTGTAACATCTTGAATGGATCAGTAATGAGAGGGTTAGTAAAAATTTCATTAGACCGAAACAGTCTTAAAAAGAACAAGAAAGAATCATGTGAGAAATCTGCAGCTGATGGTGTTTTGGAATTTCAGATATAATATACTGTAGCTCTGGAAACTGAGTGCTGTCATATGTTTCTCACATCAAAATCTCTGTACTTGTGAATAGAATTACTTGCTGAAATTAAATTTCTTCAGCAGAAACACACTGGGTGCATTGGAAAGTGGCATTCACTTGTAAACATCAGATCTACAAAAAATACTGTGGTGAGCAACAATCCGCTTCTATTGATTGTTTGGCCATAAAACCATTAAGAAAGCAGCAAATATTGCCTCAATTGCATCTTCTTAAGAAGCTTAATATTATCTTTCCTGAATGGAATAATTGTGTTCTCTGTAGTTACAGCCCTCAAGTCATTACTTTGACAATTGCTTATTTACAAATTAGTTTGAATGTCTTTAGGATCCAGCTTAGCTGCCAGACCAATTTACCAGTCTGTCACAAGCTAAAAGTCAGTGCTTACAAAATGGAAAACATGGTACTGCTATAAACAAATTTGTATAAACTAAATAATCCCTTCTCATTCAAAGGAAAGGAAAAGGGCAAAAAAAATCAATAGACAACCAAAATCAAATCAAAAGAATGCAGAACCACTACAAACACCAGCCTGTCAATACAATTTTAACATAAAAACTTCTTAAAGTATAGCCTCTTGCAATACAGAGAAAAAAAGTATATGTCCTTGACTTGTAACATTAATTTGTAATACATCAAACTGCTGTGTTTGTCAAAAAAAGCACATTTCTATACATCAGTTCTGAAGTGTACTGTGACTGTGCTGCTAGTAACAGAATGATATTTTTTGACTCTATGTAAATTAATATTTTATATACAAAAAAGTAATTGAATTAAATTAATTAAATGGCTGTAATTGAAGAATACAAAGGGCTGCTTTTGCTAACTAATATTTGTCAAACTAATAACACACCATAAATACTGCATGTTATGCTAAACAGACAGACTCACTGCTTCAGAGATTAGATTATATTAGATAAAGTTTATTAATCCCATGGGGAAATTCAGGTACATACAGAAGCAGAAACATCAAAAACAAGGATACAGAGTCACAGGACAGAGAATACAATCAAGCAATTGCTAAATAAATAAATAAAAATAAACTTAACAAGTACATTGGGTGGAAGCATTGAATTGCCGACAGCAGTGGGCAGAAAAGGGCCCAGTGGTGCTTTTTAGTACATCATGGTAAAATGAGCCTGTGGCTAAAAGTGCTCCAAGAGTGCACCTCCTGAAGGGGATGATGGCATCCAATTTTGCCTTCATCTTCTTTTCCTCAACAGCTTACAATGTTTCTAGGTTTCACCCTGTGATGAAGAAGAATTTTCCTGATAGGTTTTTTTAGGCATTGTGCCCCTTTTGAGCTCAGGTTGGTTCCCCAGGAGACCACAGCGTAGAACACCACACTGGCTACCACAACAGAAGATCCGAGTCTCCTTAGCAAGTACAGTCTGCTCTGGACTGGTGGAAGTCCCTGAATGCAAGAATCACAAATCCCCATTGGAACCAAGGCTGCCCCATGGGACTACAGTTCCAGGATGCCTTGTGGGTGTCCATGCTGGTAGCATTGCCCAGGGATGCTGCTACCTAACGTGTTGATGGAGCATGTAGCCCTGGCCGGTTGTTTCCCCCTGTTCTTCCATCACACTGGCCTCACTTCTGGGTATTGTTCCTTGGTCCAACCCTGCCAGGATGCCAGCATACCCACTTTCAGACTGACATCTTCCTCCATCTTCCTGGCTGCCTTTCTTATGGTGCCTCCAAAGAGCACAGTTAAAAGATTGTTTAACCAAGCACTACCATAATTTTTTATTTTCAAGTTACCTGCAATGTGTTTTCAAGTTAATTTAAGTTCTTATTATAAAAAAATGCATAGAATGTGGTTTTATGTTTACAAGCTGAAAAATTATACAAATAGGAAACCCCTTACTTCCAAGTTGAAAACAATTGTACTAAAAATTGCTCAAGTGATGTTTAAATTGAGATTCTGAAAAAATGTGGGAAACACTTCTTGTAAACAACAGCACTATGTAAGCAACATTTTACAATTTTTCTTTAGTTCATTGCATGGCTAGCGGTGAGGAAGCAGTCGGAAGAAAGGAGAAATATTAGGGGATCACCACGGTAACTGTTTAATTTTACAGAAAAAATACTCAAAATCGTGTGCTTAAGTGCACACCTTAAAAGACACCAACTTAAGGTGAGCTTTGCGGGCTTTTTCGCTCTCTGCTTGGTCTCTCTCGTACACATTTCTTGCTCTTAGCAGACTCAGGTCCAAGTCTACTTAAAGACCTTCTTTAACATCTTTTTCTTCTTCTTCCTCTTCATGTTTTCCGACTTCTATGTGGAGTTGATGTGCTGGATCATCTATCTGCATACAGCTCAGTCCTGCACCTCCTCCCCAGTCAGACCTTTTTCCTTAAAATCTTCTTTTACTTTATTCTTCCACCTTTGCTTTGGCCTCTCTTGCTTTGTCTTCCCTTGTACTTCCATTCCCATTACTTTTTTGCCCACATTTTCATTGTCTCTCTTCATCACATGTCCATATCACTTCAACCTATTTTATTGCAAATTCTTTGATATCTCTCCCACTTTTGTTGTACCACTGGTTATCGAATATTTTTTTCTGTCCTTTTTTGTAACTCCATACATCCATCTCAACATTATCATGTCTGCTGCATCTAACGTTTTCCCCTGTGCTCCCTTTACTGTTCATTTCTCAGCTTCATACATCATTGCTGGTTTTACCATTGTCATGAAAACCATACCTTTAACCATCACCTTAATTCTTTGATCACACAATACTCCTGATATCTTCTTCTAAATGTTCCATCCACACTGCATTCTATGGGTTATCTCTGCATCTAATTTTCAATCTTGGGCTACCACTGATCCTAGATATTTAAACGTGCTTGCTCTTTTCAAAATGTTCTTCCCTGCAGGCTAACTTCTGAATCCCAATCATTATTAAACCTCATATATTCTGCCTTCTTCCTATTTATCTTCAGTCCTCTATCTTCCAAGATCCTTCTCCATCTCTGCAACTTCTTGTCCACTTCCTCTTTTCTGGTGCAGCACAACACAATGTCATCAGCAAAAACCCTGCACCAGGGGGACTGGTCTTTCATTCCATGACTGAACACATTCATAACTGGATCAAAGAGGTTATATACTAGATAACTTATGCAGTTATTGTAACCACCCATCTGTTGCCTGAAACATCACACGATACTCCTGATACCTTCTTCCGATTGTTCTATCCACACTGCACTTTGTGGGTTATCTCTGCAAGTCCACAGACTATCTAAACTGTTGCTTTATGTGGTGGATCGGTCAGAAGGTGTGGGCGGGAGTGGCCTAATTGAGCGTCTTCTGTGGGTTGTGGAGAAACGAGAGGATACCGTGAGAGACAGTGCCCTCTCTTGCCCCAGAGCAGTATTGTTTACTTCAGATAAGCTTGTCTGGGGACCCCGGATGCACATACGGGACAAAAGATACAGAGTATCACTATGAAAAATATATAGTACTTTATTGTTCATCAGTAATAATACATCTTTCATGTTTACTGCTTGAATTGTTTCTTTTATTGATACGAGTCAAAAAAAACATAATTGAAGATATTTAAAATTAGATGTTTAATCCAGGATATTAATAAACTTAAATGGCTTCTTGAGTAATTTAATTTTTCCATCATGGAAACAATGCATGTTCAGGGGCTGGGGGGCTGGGTTTCACGGACATCTATGCAGGTCTCAGCATTATTTCATGAGACAGTACTAATGGTTGGATTTGATGATGTCATAAATATGAGTTAAAATTGATTCATTCCAATTTAATTTAAAATTGCTCCAATCATGGCACTATATTGGCCTCAAAGCATCAAATTATAACTGCCTCATCATAAAATGTTCTTGACTCAGCTGCAGTTAGTTCAGAATGCAACAGTAAGAATCTTAACCGGCAAATGAACATCTGAGCACATCTCACCAGTCTTAGCATTGTTACACTGGTTACCTGTGTCCTTTAGAAATGACGTTCTGAACGCAAGTTATGAGTAAAGTCATATCTCATTATGCCTGTCAAAACACAATATGTGATAGAACATCAGTATACATCCACTGTAAACGCAGCCAACTTGCTTTAGAGCTTTGCTGCCACGTCTCAGTTACCTACTATAGTGCTGCCATCTAATGGATAGTCACAGATTTTTTTTTTGTGGTGGCAGAAAATTGTGCTATAAACAGATAGTCCGTAGTTATGTCAATGCAAAAAAATGTACAGTATAAAGCTGCTGAATATTTTGATGATAATGACATTGAATCGAGATAGAGACGATCAATTGGATGATGTGAAACCTTGTAGGCTCTAGCACTAATATGAACTGTTGTCCCGAAAGCACTTCTTCATCGAATTTGTCATGACTGTTAACAAAGCACTACATGGACATTCTGCCACCCACCAAGCACAAAGAGTCACCAACTACCAAATGTGTTGTGTGCAACAACCGTGGACAGGGCAAAGAAACGCATTATATTTATGGCACATGTTCTTCTAGGCCTGCACTTTGCGAGGTGCCATGCTTCTAGGACTCTCCTTCTAATGAAGACTTTTAGACATATGGCTGGTCAAAATAAAGTACTTAACAGTTACTACTGATAAAACCATTGCTTTCGAATACATTTCTTTACATTTTTTATGAATTCTGACAGTCCATTCATATACAGTGATCCCTCGCTATATCGCGCTTCGCCTTTTGCGGCTTCACTCCATCGCGGATTTTATATGTAAGCATATTTAAATATATATTGCGGATTTTTTGCTGGTTCGCGGATTTCTGCGGACAATGGGTCTTTTAATTTCTGGTACATGCTTCCTCAGTTGGTTTGCCCAGTTGATTTCATACAAGGGACGCTATTGGCAGATGGCTGAGAAGCTACCCAACTTACTTTTCTCTCTCTCTTGCGCTGACTTTCTCTGATCCTGACGTAGGGGGATGGAGCAGGGGGGCTGTTTGCACACCTAGACGATACGGACGCTCGTCTAAAAATGCTGAAAGATTATCTTCACGTTGCTACCTTCTGTGCAGCTGCTTCCTGAAGCGACATGCTGCACGGTGCTTCGCATACTTAAAAGCTCAAAGGGCACGTATTGATTTTTGATTGAAAAACAAACTCTGTCTCTCTCTATCTCTCTCTCTCTCTCTTTCTCTGCTCCTGACGGAGGGGGTGTGAGCTGCCGTCTTCAACAGCTTTGTGCCGCGGTGCTTCGCATACTTAAAAGCCAAACAGCCCTATTGATTTGTTTGCTTTTCTCTATCTCTCTGACAGTCACTGCTCCTGACGCGCACTCCTTTGAAGAGGAAGATATGTTTGCATTCTTTTAATTGTGAGACGGAACTGTCATCTCTGTCTTGTCATGGAGCACAGTTTAAACTTTTGAAAAAGAGACAAATGTTTGTTTGCAGTGTTTGAATAACGTTCCTGTCTCTCTACAACCTCCTGTGTTTCTGCGCAAATCTGTGACCCAAGCATGACAATATAAAAATAACCATATAAACATATGGTTTCTACTTCGCGGATTTTCTTATTTCGCGGGTGGCTCTGGAACGCAACCCCTGCGATGGAGGAGGGATTACTGTATGCATACTGCAGCATCCTGATAAATAAATGATTCAGAAATCCATGTGTTAAATATCACCCCAAGTCTGACTCATGGTTAACTGTAATTACATAGAATTCCAAGACTGAATCATGCTCATAGTTAACACCAAGGATGTGAAACAGATTTCATAATCATCATTACAAATCATTAAGTCCACCTTCACATCCTATAATATAAACAATAATTCCTAAACTTCTGAACGTGTTAGGAACAGATAGTGTCTGTGCTAAGGTTATTGTGAATAATGTGACCAGGAGATGAAATGAGGTAAACAGAGGTAGAAACCGCCTCAGAGTCAAGAACAGGCAGAGATAAATTCCAGTAAAGATAACAAGATCAGCAGACCAAGCAGTTCTTTTAGGGCAAGTAGAGAATCAAAGTGAAAACCTGAATAGAATTCAGCAACCAAACTAAACAAGAAAAAAAAAACCCTAACTGAAGTTCAGCCAAGCACACACAGTAAAGATTTGTTTTGAAAACTTGAAAATAAAGATAACCAGAGGTTAACCCACCATATTTATATATGCTGGCATTGAAGGTATCACACATCACAAGGTCACATGACCATAAACAGTTCATCAAGCCACAACAAAGATGGCTGCCAAAGTGAAATATGACCTTAACGAAATTATAACAGCATTTTATTTTTGCTCCATCACAAAAAATAAGCAACAAAACAAAAACCCAATCAGAAAGTCAAAATGATACATGAAACTGATAACAAAAAATTAGGATTCACAACAAAAGGACAAATATTGTGTTTATTATTCTCATCATATAATTAATTTATATTGTAGTTTGCTAAATTTAATTAAGAATTATACTGTTCTAGCTCAGATGTGAATGTATAATTTGCAGCAAATATGTTTTAAACTTCTATTCTTAATATTTTAATTCCATAAATATAAGGAAAAACTAAAAAGTAAATAAATATGGTATACAGTATATGCCGTGCAAACATGCAGTAAAATAAGAAAATGTTGTGTACTGTTTTCTGTGCTGTAAAACAGCTAATCACATGACTCTTTAAATTATGCCACATTCCATCAGACATGCTTAGACGTTTCTGTCTGATGTGGATTGAGGTCCTTTATGGTAAATGAATCTGTCAGAATTATTATTCAGATGAATTAATATATTTTATTCCTGCTTACTGTGTTAAAGAAGGAAAAAAAAACTTTTTTACACTGCCACAAAAACTCAATTTTCTCAATAAACAGTTGTATCAAGAGAATAAAATATTATTTGTGCATGACTCTGTAAAGAGGATTCAGTAAAAAAAAGTAAAGAGTTCTTTTTGCACAGTCTGCTGGAGTAAAGCTCTTTGTTACAGTCCGCTAGTCACATTTGATAGCATTTCACAACTTATAAATGATAGATAATGAAAATGCAGAACTGTCAATTTTCCAAAATCACTAACTCAGTAATATGCCTATGCACTTAAGCACTACATGCAGTTTCTGTAAAAAGAGAACATAACAAATAAATCTAGGATAGATTCATAAGCTGTCATTTTCTTTGTTAACTATGCCTTATTGGGCAATGAGCGGCCATTTATCCTTGTGTTATATTTTGGGATATTTGCTCAGATCTTCTTATATCTGGGATCTGCACTGGCAATTGGAAGGTTGCTGGTTCGAATCCCGTAAATGCCAAAAGAGACTCTGCTCTGTTGGACCCTTGACCAAGGCCCTTAACCAGCAATTGCTGAGCGCTTTGAGTAATGAGAAAAGCGCTATATAAATGCAAAGAATTTTATATAATATGCTACCGTGGCTCTGCGTTTGTCTGTCCAGGATTTTAAATCACCTGTAGCTTACAAACCGTTTGACTTATTGACCTGAAATTCGGTACACATACACTATGTGACCTCTACTGTCTGCTTTCCGGGTGATGATTTTTATTCCTCTTTTTATTTTTATTTTATTTTATTGTAGAATCAACTGTCAGCAGCGGGCAGCAGGGCGGCCGTGCAGCACATGCATACAGGTGCCGTTCTCATTCCCTACCACCTTTGCCATCACTTCCCCTACCTCTTCAAATCTTAAATCATTCTTGAGGCAGATTGAAGACTTAAGTGCCAGCTTAAGTGAAAAATTAAGGAAAACGTACTAAGTAATTGCAACACAAACACTGACTAAATCAGTTTTAACGAGAAAAGATGCCAATGAAAGAAGAGCAGAATCACGCCGCTAGGGTGGGGAAAAGAAGAGCTGCTCATGAAGCAGCAAGCACATCAACCTCTGAGCAAACGAATGCTAAACGTACAGAGAAAGAGTCTGAAAACTAGGAATGCCCAAGTCAAGTGTATTCGTGCAGTGTGCCATTACTGGTATGTACATATTTCAACACAAGTTCTTTGAATGTTTCAGATGTGGAAGATTTGCTGGTGAAATAACAAAGAAAAAATAGGTAGTGTAAGTGTAGTAAAAGAGAAGTAAACTGTAACATTTTATTTAATTATGTTTTGAAGTTTGCCCTGCCATGGAGGGCTACATTTGGCATAAGCTTGATAGAATTTGTCAGTCAGTCATTTTCAAACCCACTTAACCCCAAACGGGGCCACAGGGGGTGCTGGAGCAGTTTTGTCAGAATGAACTGTTTGTCCTAATGCTAAGTGCAGTTGAATGCTCCAAATTTTTCCAGATGTCATTTTGTTTTTGTTTTAATTCAGTACTTCATGCTGAAACCACGCACACATTTGGCAGTTGATGCTTGAAATGACACAAAAATGTCCAAAAGAAGAGATAATTCACTGAACTATTCTAATTGTGCAATTAACATAAATCCAAGCTGCCAAACTAAAATCGTTGCTCTGATTTTCAATTTCTCTGATATTTATTTTTTAGTACACAAATCAATTAAGCAAATCCTTCATGAAAACACCTTTGACTTAATAAGCAAGATGCTATGTTTTATTAAAAGAATACTCCACTAAAACGTTTTTTGATGTACATAACCCTGTGCTGTTTTTAGTGATGGCCAAGAGAAATGTTTACTTTAGTGCTTTTATAGAGGACAGAGATAACAACATACATAGGCATCAATAGGGACCAGTTCTGAACAGCCGAAATTACTCAAGTTGCACAATCTACCTATCAGGTTTCCCGGTTTATGTTCTAAATGTGAATTGTGGTTAAAATATTATTAAATAAACCACTTTCAGAAAATTGGAACTGAGCTTTATTAAACCGAAGACCTGCCTTTCTCCTCACATTTTGGTCATTAAACCACAAAGTCAGTACTTCGAGATTTTCATTAGCTATTTGTGGAACTGCAGCAGTAATTGGATCTTCTATTTGTTGAAGCATCTCAAGTATGGACAAATGCAAGAAAATTTCCACCTTATAATGTTTTCACTGACTTTTCCTTAACAATTAATTTCTGTTTGCACACAATTCTCCAACTAGCTCCAAAATACCACATTTATATCACATAAAACAGATGCTAGCCAATCAATGAGGACTTCTGTCCAATGAATGAGGAAAGCAGGATGGTCTTCATTTAAAAAGGTTGTCCTTGTTTCACCACATTCCACTTTTGCTCATGATAGGATTTTCTAGAACTGGTGAATTTATCAGTTTTTAAGTATCTAAAGAGTCTTTAGAGTCCTGGTGCTTCCTGTTTTGCTATATGGTTGTCAGACATGGATGCTATCCAGTGACCTGAGACGAACACTGAACACCTTTGGTACTGTGTTTCTTCGGAGGAGCCTTGGGTATCGCTGGTTTGACTTTGTGTTGAATAAGCGGTTGCTCACGGAGTTCCGAATGAGGCAAATTACCTGCATTGTGAGGGAGCATCAGTTACAGCACTACATGTGGGCCGATTCCCAGAGGGTGATCCGACTCACAGCATCCTCATTGTTGAGGACCCAAGTGGCTGGACCAGGCCAAGGGGATGCCCAAATGACACCTGGCTGCAGCAGATATAGAGGGTCATTTCCGGAGGGTGGGACTAGACTGCGTGTTGCCTGGGGGGTTGCCCACCAGGATCCCGAGTTGTTTCGTTGTGTGGTGGGGCAATGTGTTGTACCAGTGCATGCTCCTCAACCTGACCTGACCCGACCTGTTAATATATCAATATTTTCGCAAAAATACACACATTTGGGAGTTCTATTTTAATGAAATTATTTGCTGTTGGATGTCTCATTGATGCCTGTTGTTTCAGGAAACATGAGATCAACAACTTCTCAGTCATATTGGCAAACAGCACAGTATAAATAACAGATACAAAAAAATTACAATTTTTGGGTTGAGGTTTCCTCTAATGCCTCCAATGTTCCTTATAAATGAGAAACCCTGTAAAATTTGTAAAACAGAAACGGAATCTTTATCAAGAATAAACCATTCTATCAACTCAATTTCAGAATAAAATTGTACTGTACAAAATAAACAACAACAGAAGACCAAAACAATATTTTTTTTAAAGTTACTAGACTAAAATATTACTATCAAAGTTTCATTTTGGCTTTAGTCAACTGAACACTTCTAATGAGGTTAATGTACTGAGTAAGTCATTAATTTCCTTAATAAACCATTCAAATGGCAATGGCAACCAGCATTCTGGTTTGCTCAATTAATGTTGGAAGCATTTGCAAATGGGTTCATTGTTTTCTCATCAAAGCTCATATTGATGCATTTCTGAAATGGTATTGTGGCACACAGTGTTGCTGAGACAAATATGGAATTTATTTCTCCAGGACTGCAGCAATCCCACTGTGTTTTTCTTGCATAACAGGGCAAACATTCAGTCATTACCCAACCCGCTATATCCTAACACGATTCCCCGAGAGGGAAGCAGTATAGTGTGATTACCTTAATATGCATAGTTTCTTGCATTGTCAAGCCAAAAGACTCAGTGAAATGTACAAACAGAGAACCTTACAGTGTACATTCAAGCTGCTGGCTTGCTTGCTGCTGCTGCTGTGCCGTGTGATCTGCATCTTGCTCGGCGCTTCGAACATTCAAAAGCCTGTACATCAGCTGTCCTACTCTTTGTCTTTTATTTCTGGCCCCAGGTGCGGTTAAATCTCTTGGAACAAAGCCTTGTCTCGCTGGACATGAGTTCTTAAATATTTTCTAGTTTATAATTTAGAAACAGAATAAGAATCTGAAAATCTAACAACATGACATTAAAGTTCAATAAACTCTGAAAAGAATGATACCATATGTAGGTTTCAAAATAAGCCAGATGTAAAGCGTGACAAAAAAGTCATATAAAAACATCATATAAAATCGCTGCACTTTTAGATTTAGGATTTTATATATAGAGAGTAGATATCTTGATATTACTTAATAATAAGGAAAAACAAAAGCAACATGTTTTTGTGATATTTAGCCATCTAAAAAGGAGACTGGCTGTACACTTAACTTTGCTGCTTGTTTTTCTCCACAGCTTTCTTTCAGGCCCCGGGGTGTTGATTCTCCCTCTAGAAAGTCATCAATAAGTGATGCTATTGATATTATTGAATGTTGATTCCCAGATGTACAGTAAATTGCTGTCTCTTTTCTGCATACAACCAGACAAAAATAACTGTAAAAGTCACATTTACAATCGCTTATATTCTTACAGTACACATCCATCCTGCTTATCCAGGGCATGGTCACAGGGAAGATGAAGCTTATCCCAGCATGCACTGGGTGCAAGAGGACAAAGCACCAGTCCAACATAGGGAGCACACACTCACACACATGCATGGGTCACTTTAACAAGGCCATCATTCAGGAAGAAGTTCAGTAGGTTCCGTGCAGATGTTTTGGCAAAGGCAGAGTTTTATAGAAGAGCTTTCATTCGTGTCTCACAGTGCTAGGGTTTGCATGGGGTTGACAGATGTAAATTTCTCCGTGGGTATTCTGGTTATTTCTGCCAAATAAACCCTTAGCCAGGTTGCAGTTAAGGATTTTGCGCATGTCCATTGCACTTTGTTAGCCTGTGTATGTGTTAGCCACAGTGCCATTTAGGAAAAAGTAATCTTATGATTTGAGCATACATCTGTCGTTACAAGCCATGGCAGAACATAATGTATCAACTGAAGAAACAGAATTGCAGAAAGAAGAGGATTATAATCAGAATATACATTGGCAGGGGGCTTGTCTCAACTCTACCCAGGGCACTGCTGCGAGCAGACAACCAAGCAAGAAACTTATCTTTTCCTTGAGAAAATGGTACGAAGAATATAAATGTGTTATTTCCAATTTATTTTTGCAATCACAAGCATGCCTCAGAACTTTTGCAGGCGTGTTTTCTAAAAATTGAAACCTTTTCTGCTTCAAAGTGGATGCATTAGTTAAGTTTTTAAAGTTTTGTTTTTTTTCAAAATGGGCCCCTGGTACCCATTTGCTCCATTTTAACACACAAGTGCAGGCTAGCTACTTTTTTTTTTAATTTATAAAAAATGCTTCAATTTAGAATGCAGCATCTTGTGGCAAATTAATATATACACTACCATGATTGTGATGAAATAACTTTGTCTTGAAAAATACCAAACTTATCCTTTATATACCATGTTGACTTTTACATTCTTGTCCCTACTTCCAAAGCACTCCATAATATGGCTCACATTTATTTAAAAGATCTTCTTAAAGATTATACAACAGCCTGCACACAGTGCTCTTCTACTTCAGGCCTTCTTCTTGTCCCCCAACTGTCTTGCATGGGATGTCAGGCTTTTAGTTACACTCCTCCTTACTGTAGCTCTGGGAGTCCCTCCTTCAGTGTTTTGAGCTTATTTCTTTATTTAAAAATCTTCTTAAAACTCACTCTTTTTGAAAGTGCCTTCTCCATGCCATAAATGATATCCTTCTTAAGTGCTCTGATTAGTTGTTGTTTTTTTGTATTTTTAAGCAGGTGTTTTTTCTTTTATTATTTATGTTTAGTTGTACTGGGTTAGGGCGGCACGGTGGCGCAGTGGGTAGCGCTGCTGCCTCGCAGTTGAGAGACCTGGGGACCTGGGTTCACTTCCCGGGTCCTCCCTGCGTGGAGTTTGCATGTTCTCCCCGTGTCTGCGTGGGTTTCCTCCAGGCGCTCCGGTTTCCTCCCACAGTCCAAAGACATGCAGGTTAGGTGGATTGGCGATTCTAAAATTGGCCCTAGTGAGTGCTTGGTGTGTGGGTGAGTTTGTGTGTGTCCTGCAGTAGGTTGGCACCCTGCCCGGGATTGGTTCCTGCCTTGTACCCTGTGTTGGCTGGGATTGGCTCCAGCAGACCCCCGTGACCCTGTGTTCAGATTCAGCGGGTTGGAAAATGGATGGATGGATGGATGTACTGGGTTATGGTTATCTTGTGCCATTGAGTTTCTATAAATGTATAAAGGTATGATTAAAAATAAAGTGTCAAAAGCATTTTCTGTATCTAATGACCATCTAATGACATAATGGGAGTTTTTATTCTGTTAGATTTAGAAAACTTAATTAAATACTCTATACACATTATTTGAATTGTATCTATTGTTGACAAATTCAACATAATCATGATGTATTGGAACAGTTATTTTGAGTGTGATAATTAATGATGTACTAATAAGAGACAGGAGACATCAGCTGCAGAGTTGAGTTGGATCATTGATGGACATCATGGGTACTGAGAAAATGACTGTTTATATGTTAATATATTTCAGAGTTATGTTTTATTTCACATATTCCTGTCATAATCAATATATGCTCAAAATGCGTGAAGAATTTGCTTAGAAAACCATCAGATCCTGGAGCTTCATTATTTTACAAAAAAGAAGTACTTGATTAAATTCATCTGGTGTTAGTTGTGTACTCCTTGTTCTTTCATTATTTTTGTGAGATTTATACTAAAACAAAATGAGTGAGTATATACCTGATTTGGATTTAGATCAGATGGAAACAATTTGCTAAAATATCCTCGGAGGGAATCATTTATATCCTGCTTTGTCAGCTTACAATTCCCTGATTAATCTTTTATCACAATGATAAATAGTGTTTGTTTATTCCATATTCACTGAGTGACTGGAAATTTCCCTAATTTACTGCTCTATTAAATGAAAATTTGCTGTTTTTGTTGCAATTTCATCTATTTAAAGTTTACATTTCTTCAATCTTTCTTTTGAAATAATTTAGTAAAATTTGTTAATATAACTGACATTTAATTCTTTAATTTTCTGTCCCAGTTTTTGAGTGCTTATTTCTTTTTTTTTCGCATACACCAAATACAATTAATTTGTTCCCCAAAATTATTTTCCAGATTTTCCACAGCAAAATTGACCAAAATTAGTCAACAAACATTAAGATTCAATAAGTGACATTTTTAAAAAAATACATTAGTAAGTGACATCCAGAAGATGTTTTAAATGTTTATGTTTAAATTTAAAGAAATAAAAATTAATGGTCACTAATAGTAATATTTAAAGTTTTGGTATTTGAAATATCTGATGTAACAGAATTACTGCCAAAATATGAAAGTACAAATATATTTGGCGACAAAGTTCTCAATTGCTAGTTATCAGCAAGACTAAAATTGATAATATATTGTTTTAATAATTCTAAGGATTGATAATTCCCTACATAACTTGTCTTGGCTTGCATTAATGATTATATTAACATCGTCCTCTATCATAACTGTTATTGAAGTTCATTATTCATGAACTAAATGTTAATAAATCTTTTACTGATCTTCCTGTTAATTTTAGCTGTTAATCCAGGAATCCTCTGGGTTACTGTCTCCGGGTTATCAGATTGTGATGGATGGCCGGCTTCCTATTCCGGCCCTCACCCCCAGGCCACCAGGAGGAGCTCTCCCGACAGCATGGACGAGCCCCAAATTCCAGCAGGGCCTCATGGACTATGTAGTTTTTATGCACAGCCCTGCTGGATACCCTGGGGTCCACAGGGAGTCGCTGTAGGGAGGCTCGTGGACTCTTACGTGCCCTATAACCTGGAAGTACGTCCTGGTCACGTGAACAGGAGAGATGACGTACTTCCAGGTTGAAGAAAAGGACTTCTACCCTGACCCAGAAGGAATAAGGACTTGTGGGTAATGGAACAGGAACATCTCCGGGTCAGGGGATATAAAGGACTCTGGGAAAGCCCAGTACACTGAGCTGAGCTGGGAGGTAGGGTGGCGAAGTGTCTGGGAGTGGAGGATTGTGATTGAGTATTGGTTTTGTAGTTATATGAGTAGTGTGGAGTGGAGGGTGTTTTGTGCACGTAATTATTGTAAAATAAAGAAGTCTTGTGTTTTTACCTGGTGTTTGGAGTGGTACCTGAGGGTTCAAGAGGTGGACACACGCCTCTACTGCTACAAGATACATAAATTCAGATATTCTAAAGATTATACCTTATCATGCATATTACTTTCCTGTATGTTGAGATATTTATTTTTACCTTCTATCCTTTTGTTGTTGACCGCTAGTAACCATAGGACCTCATGTGAAATGTTAAGGTGCCAAAATGTTTACTTCTTTTATATAAGAACAAAATAACAAGTCCAATGGCACAAAAACAAAACAGAAATCAATAAAGCTGAGATCTATTATAACATTTACTAATTAGGTTTGGCATTGGACTTCCTTCCCAAAGGTATGTCATCTTCCAAGTGACCTGCTACCACCCACTTTTTATATATCCTAGACTGCAAGAGCAGGTTCTTTGGGTTGTGGGTGGGAAAAAAGGTGGTTGGCCATCGTGCCCCCTATTGTCCCTTGGAGGTAGTGCGTTGATGAGCCGAAAAAATGACCCTGACGCACCTGTGTAACACCTTATATCTCATTGCTAGGTGAGACTTTTAACCAAGTTAATTAAAGTTCATTTGTAATGCAATATGATCTGTTACTTTACCTCTGACTCTTTTTTTATTCCTTGGTATCTGCTGTTGCCTGGGAAGGGGGCACCAACTTTAATTTCATAATGAAACAAAGCTTATGTTTAAGTGGGGAAATCTATGCACAATATGGTGGTGCACAATATGGTGGAGATAGGTTTAGTGGTATAGATTTATGTACCTAAAGAACACAAGCAATGGCACTGAACACTGCTTAGGGTGCGGGCAATGCAAACATTTTGAAATTAAACATAGTCATTGGTCTTCGTCTGTACAAATGGGGAAAACTATACTAAATTTAGGGGAGACAGATTCAACGGTGTTGATTTTTATACTGGACAAACATTTGTTCAACTCTATAATAAGGTGGATTTGAGATATTCTTGCATCAGTGATGAAGAATATTAAGCCCAGTGTTCTCAGCAATTTGACCTTTTGTGTCATTAGTGTAATTCAACAGGCAATTACCGCCTCTCTCTCCCTCAATCTCTGATGTTTCTATGGTTTCAGCAGCAGACAGTCATTTTTATCATCAACTAACATATTGTTTTATATTGCCACTGCTGCCAGTCACTCATTTAAGACCAAAAGTAATTTAGTAAACATAAGCAACTTTTTTAGCAAATTTTCTTGCAACAGAAATTCATTATGTTAATAATCTCATTTTTTGGTTGTTGCATTTCCCAGACATCACATGCTTCTTCATCCAGACCATGTTTTTAAAAACTGTACTTTGATTTTTTAAGACATTTTGATTCAAAGAACTAACACTTGTACTTCTACAAAGTTTAAAGGAAACACTGCTCTACACTATTTAAATTTATATCCTCAAAGCCTTGGGTAGTAACACTTATCTCTTTGATACATGTTTTTAATGGCTGATGTCTGGATTATTATCTGTAAGGGGAATACTAGTACTAAGCATGAAATTTCAAAGATCAGTGCAGCTTCTACCGCTCAACAGTGATCTAGACTATCAAAAGGAGACCATATCATGGTACCTCAGCACATACTATAGAGTTACACGAAACATGTAAGCATGAAGATTATAAGATATTATTCTATCCATTTTATAAGACATATACTCTCCTTCTATGTATATTATATATATTGTCGATTGGGTTGGAACATCAAGAACAAGATGGATTGGAATAGGAACATAAAATTTAACGGCAGGTGCCTGGAGGCCTAAATTCTGCCATGGGTATGCAGATGAGTATCAGTTATCTGTTCACACATAAAGAACAGAAATGTACATTTCAACAGGTTCCTCATGTAATAAAAGCATCTTTTATTTTATGGAATAAAAACATCAGTATACTGTACATGAAGAAGAAATTATTTTCACAAAGTCTGTTTGTAATATATGGCCTATATTTATCACTCATATATTAATCAAAAAGAGCAGAATAATGGGGATTGTGGAAGAGACGTGCAAAAGAGAGTGCAGGCAGGGTGGAATGGGTGGAGAAGAGTGTCAGGAGTAATTTGTGACAGACGGGTATCATCAATAGTGAAAGGGAAGGTCTACAGGATGGTAGTGAGACCAGCTATGTTACAGTATATAGGCTGGAGATGGTGGCACTGACCAGAAAGCAGGAGACAGAGTTAAAGATGCTAAGATTTGCATTGGGTGTGGCAAGGATGAACAGGATTAGAAATGAGGACATTAGAGGGTCAGCTCAAGTTGGACTTCTTGGAGACAAAGTCAGAGAGGTGAGATTGAGTTGGTTTAGACATGTGCAGAGGAGAGATGCTGGGTATATTGGGAAAAGGATGTTACGGATAGAGCTGCCAGGGAAGAGGAAAAGAGGAAGGCCTAAGTAAAGGTTTATGGATGTGGTGAGAGAGGACATGCAGGTGATGGGTGTAACAGAGCAAGATGGAGAGGACAGGAAGATATGGAAGATGATCTGCTGTGGCAACCCCTAACAGGAACAGCCGAAAGAAGAAGAAAAAGATATTAATAAAAAGAACAAGTTTGAAAAACTGAAAATAAAAACAACAAATTAAAGTGCAATGGAACACCTGAATAAATTATATGTGATCAATTCACAATTTTGAACAGGGAAAGCAGGAAAAACCATGTGCTGATTGCATCTGAAACATAGTTCTTGACTTGGTTTATGTTCTAGTTTCCCATGTATGCTTTGTTTAAAAAAAAAATCTACACTATTACTTATGCTTATGTTAGGTGCTGTGACTTCCCGCATGGATGTAATGATGCGTAAAGAAAATATGATGAATCAATGCAGCACTATGTTAATTTGGCTTGCCATAGATCACTGCACATTTCTGTTCAACATTTTCAAAGGTTGAAAAAATAATGTGTAAATTTAAATGTAATATATATAGGTGGGGGCGGCACGGTGGCGCAGTGGGTAGCGCTGCTGCCTCGCAGTTGGGAGATCTGGGGACCTGGGTTCACCTCCCGGGTCCTCCCTGCGTGGAGTTTGCATGTTCTCCCCGTGTCTGCGTGGGTTTCCTCCGGGCGCTCCGGTTTCCTCCCACAGTCCAAAGACATGCAGGTTAGGTGGATTGGTGATTCTAAATTGGCCCTAGTGTGTGCTTGGTGTGTGGGTGTGTTTGTGTGTGTCCTGCGGTGGGTTGGCACCCTGCCCAGGATTGGTTCCTGCCTTGTGCCCTGTGTTGGCTGGGATTGGCTCCAGCAGACCCCCGTGACCCTGTGTTCAGATTCAGCGGGTTGGAAAATGGATGGATGGATGGATATATATAGGTTAAATTTAAATAGTTAATAAATTATTATTGATAACTAAGATTAACTATGATACCTAATGCTTTATAGGTTACCTGTTATCTGGTATCAAAAAGTATTTTGTTCACTACAACATGCATTGGACAAAAGTTAGTTAAATGTAGATAACAGTTAAAGGGTCTCTGACTTTTATATAATTTGCAATTCTTACCAACATTTGACTACCATGTGTGGGACAAACAAAGATGCAAAAAAATGGCAACCCAATCTAAAACAAACAATTAAAAATACAATAAGTAGCTTTCCTCATTTGAAATGTTTAATCCTTATTAAAAGGAGTTTTTGAAAGAAAATGCATGAGCTACAGGCAACAGTATTGGCTTGGGACTATGATATTGTATGAATTATGGAGTCATGGCTGAATGTGATAATGGAGAGGAATGTAACATTAGCAACTATACATGCTTCAGGAGGTATATAAGGAAAGAGATGAGAAGGTGTGATAATACTTAGGCTCAAAATTCAAGATGGAAGAAGGAAACGCATCACGACCACTATGGGTTAAGCTAGTAAGGAAGTAGATTTGGTTATTGGAGTGCACTACAGGCCACCGGCTTATAATATTTAATGGAATAGCATATTGTTTCATCAAATAAAACACATAATGATAATGGGTGATTTTAACTTTCTAAACTTGGATTGGGAAATTGAAATGGTGCTGGCAGCAAATGACCTAGTTTGTTTCAAATCCAACATACAGTAGTGCCTGTTTGGATCTCATCTTTTTAAACAATAAAGATGGATCTACAAAAATAGAAGTACTTTAAGTAACAGTTATCACAACATGATAAAATTTAAGTTTTATCTTAGAAAACACACAAATGCACACCAAAATATAGACTTCTAATTTGAGGAGAGCAGTCTTTATGGAGATGAGGAAGTATCTACAAAATACAGAATGGGAAAGTAAAAACTCAGCAACTGTAAAAGATAGATAGGCTCACTTCAGAGGCATTCTGATCCTGGCTCAAAATAAGTTTTCTCCTAAAATAAAAAACATAATAACTAAAAATTCTGCTTAAATGGATAAATGAGTACATTACTTAGAAAGTAAAACTGAAAAGATCACTGTACAGGGAAATAAAAAAAAAACACCAAAGAATTCTGACTTAGAGGAATATTCTTCTCTACAGCAACAGATCAAAAAAAGCATTCAAAATGCCAAAAGAGAAACCAAATTTCTAATGAAGACAAAACAAACAGCAAACAATTTTTCAAGTACTACTCAAGTAAAAATATGATAGATAAAGAATTAAAAAAACCTCAGAGATATACAAAATATGAAGGAAATATCAAATGAAATTAATAAATATTTTATCCAAGTATTTGTGAAGGAAGAAACAAATGGAATGACACATGCAGAAGTAAAAACAAACTCCAAGTTTATAGATTTTAAAACAGAAGAGTCAAATGTGTTTCAGTCCCTCAATACTAATAAAACCCTTGGACCTGACAGGATTTTATCAGTAGTATTGAAATAAATAAATCATCAGTCAGCCGTTTTAGGCATATTTGAACAGTCAGTTTAAAAAGGAGAAGTACCTGAGGGCTGGAAAGTTGCAAATATGAGCTCATTCATTAAGAAGGGAGACAAAATGGATTCTGGAAATTATAAATCACTAAGTATTATGGAAATGATAATAAGAAAAGTACCTATATGACAATAATATACTAAATATCAGCCAGCATGGATTTATGAGAGGAAGATTTTTGCCAAACTAATCTTGTAGATTTTTTTGAGCAAGCAACTGCAATAGCTGATAAAAGCAAAGCATACACCATAATTTACTTAGATTTTCAAAAAAACTTTGACTCACTCCCATACCAAAGTTAATTCTGAAGCTAGAAGATCTGAGGTAACCTACAAAACTGTATCACAGGTTGGTTAATGACAGGCCAGACAATGCGAAAATAAATGGTGGGCTTTCTTTGTGAAAATGGAAAGACTGATTGAAAAACATTGTACTTGACCATAAATCTGGCAACTATTAGGAGAAAAAAGTATGATGAGAGTACAACTATATTGGAATGCCAGAACATGCCTTGACTTACACACCAATATAAACGCACCTATTGAGTCACACATTTGGTTTGATTGCAAATGCATACACATACAAAGAAAATCAACTATTTATTCTTGTATTTGCCTATACTGTATTGTCAGGTGGCTGTGTCTATGAAAACATTTCAAGTGAGCTGTATTCAGTCACAGATTGCTCCATCCACAATGTAACATCTCTCTGTGCACTTTGTATACTGACAGCTTTGCTACTTTATCCGATGCTTGGCACAAACTCATTCATTAGCAGCTGTTCCTGACAAAATGTTGATACCCTTTCTCACAGTGAAATTCAAACAATTCCAACATGTCTGGAATCAAATTTTGGATAGCTGCTGATGTAATTAATAAATACAGTACATAAACTAATCGCTTCAGTAAACTTTATTTCATGGCTACTTTTATTTATACTCCACGACATTGTTAGGTAAAAGACCATACCTTTTACTTCATTTCATTTTCCATCAAGTCATCGTTACACATGCCAAGCAATTGTAAATTCATAAAAGAGGCTTAACGGTTGTATTGTTATAGTTCAGCTTTGCTCAGACACAGCCAATAGAATACTGTATATCAAAAAATGTTCTTAAGTAAAGTAACAAAGTAGTTTGTACTCCACGATAACAAAGAAAGATTTATTTTTAAATTTTAATTTTACCTCCAATTTCTTATCTTCATTATCTGGTCTTGCAAACAGTAAACTAACTAGTAAATTAAAGAATCAGAAAGTGGGGAAAAAAGACAAAAAATAATAATAATTTGGTGTTTTCCCCTTTTCTTCCTACAGCCACCAAAACCCACTAACATCAAAATCTTAAGCATCCCAGTCCTCTGGCATACAAAGAGAAATGCCATGCCCAAAATATACAGGAGCCCCACCAAGACAGAAGTGAGCTATTGGTTAAACTGCGATATTAATAGTTTCAGAACTTCATAATAATCCAGCCTAGGTAGTACAATCCTTATGAACAGCTTAACAATCACAACAAAAAGTTTGTTAGGGATTTAAACAAAGATGACAAGAGTTTGACTTTGCACTTTATATACCTGTATGATAATCTCTCGCTCCTGACCTTGTTTCCATGCTTGCTGGGATTCAGCCTACTAACTCAATTTAAAGTAGTCCTTAAGCAGTGTAAGGCTCTGGATGATCAAGGCCTTTGTCTGTCTCCTCATCAGTCTACAACAATTCATGACGTGACACTAGTGCTATCTTAGACTTAAAGACTTAGACTTAGTTCTTCTTTAAAGGTGTTTTACTTTCCTTTAAAATCCTTCTCTTCCTCATGATTTCTTGACATGATGCTCTATACTTTGCAAGTTCCAACAGGATCAACAACAACAATACTTTGTTTCTTGTATAGCCCAAAACCACACAAGGAATGCCTCAATGGCCTTTAACAGGCCCTGTTTATTGACAGCCCTCCAGCCTTAACACCCTAAGAAGACAAGAAAAAACTCCCCCAAAAATCCTTGTTGATAATCAAATGGAAGAAATCTTGAGAAAGTCCACTTAGAGGCAGACCCCCTTCCAGGTAGGTTGGGTATGCAATGGATGTCAAAAAATGGGGTAAATACAACACAAAAAGCAGAATACAGGTAATCCTCTTCACAGAGCAAGATGACCAATCTTTCATGGCCACCCATACAACACAACAGTACAAACTACTTTGTTCCTGCACAGCACTCTTCACCAAGTGCAAGCACATAGTGCCGCAACAACTCTCATGGCAAAATAAAACAGTAGATTATATCCCCCACTAAATACCATCACATCTAAGGATACAGATTATTAGAATAAAGAATATTTGGACTATTAATAAAAATAACTCAAGACTTCCATCTCAGTCTGCAGATGAGACTATGCTATTGATTTTGATTTTTTTTTCTTAACTTCGCCCCCATGCTCGCTTCGCTTGCCAACCCCCTGGGCATGTGCTACGCGCCAGCCACTTCGCATCTCTGCCACTTGCCTTTGTGGATTTCACTTTCACTAAATCTTTTAATTCTCTCAGATACGCCTCTTCATTGGGAAGAAACACTACTTTTCCCTGATGGCAACATGAATTAGACGATCTACAAGTCTCCGACTTAAAGTTTAAATCCGACAAATATATTTAAACTCTTTTCACTGTTCCGTTATTTCACCAAGTAATAATTTCTGTTTATTTATGCTAATGCAATCTTTACTATCATTTTTTTGAAATGTTCGAATTTTAGTAACTTTCATTATCTCTAACCTGCTCTGCAAGTGTACCGCTCCAACATTTTTGAATTCTTTACGACATTCTACTTTGTCATCTTTTCTTTGTCTTTTATTTCCGGCCCCAGGCATGATTAAATCTCTTGGCACAAAGTCTCGTCTCGTGGGACGTGAAAGTATCGCGCTGAAAAAGTCACGTCTTGTCCCAGGCTAAAAAGTCTCATCTTTTCCCAGGATTTTTTTATTATAATAGAGAGATTTCTCAGGGACAAGTATTCATCCCTTTAAACAGAATTGTGTTTTATTTTCAACAGAAGAAGAATTAAAGAAATTGAAAAGCCTCTGAGAAGCAGGATGGGCACCCACTTTTAATACAAGTACTTTATGTTGTTTTAGGTTTTCCTAAACAAAAGGGAAAAATGAGAGGCAAGCAAGAATTTATATTAGCACCATTAAAATTCAGAAGGAAACTTAGATATGAACAGAATAGCAATAGAAATCCTGCAGATTTGTATTGTTAATGGCATATGTGCTTTTATTGGTATAATAATTTTATTGTTCTGAAACTGATTCATATATTTTTATTGTCTGGCACACAGGGTCAGCATGCAATAATCAAAGGCTGCTTCAGAGCTAATTGTTTTATTTTTTAAATTATTTTGTTTTAGAGTCAGAAATGTGAATCCAAGAACCAATGTTACTCAGAAACCTTTTCATTGCTTTCAGCTATCTGCTATTACTTTTAAGGGTTCAGACACATGACAAGATTTTAAAACCCTTTCTTGTGTGAACAAAGAGATTGTTTGCATTAGCCCAATGGAATATATAGCATTTCTGTAAATAATTCATTACACTGTTCTTTTGTATGCTACAGCATGCTGAAATACATTTTCATGGGGTGCTTTTATACACAGACTGTACAAAGAAGTGAGATATTTTGACATATTAAATCTGAGAGAGTGCACATGATTGTTTATCAAATGTCTTTAATTTGACAGTAACAGAATTAAAAAGCACTTATAGATCCATTAAAAAGTTGTTCACATCAAAATAGTTTTTTTTTCATTACCATTGAATTATGTGTATTTTCTTACTTATTAGATACGCTTTTTACACAAGGAACTGAGTACATGCTACTGAAAAAAGGACAACAGATGACTCAAATTTGTGCTTTCACTTTATAGTGTCCAATGGTATGTGTTGTTGGTGTAACACAACTGTAATATTATTAATGTCATTCAGTGTTACCAAGAAACAATTTCTTTTTAAGTTCACTTTTTTACACTGCTGATCTTATATTACTTTGCAGGCTTTTATTGTCTTAATTTAACATGTTCATGCCACCTACGAAACATATGTCACAGGGAAAACTAAATTCCCAAAACATCCAGTTAAATAGTTAGGTAAGAAGACCTAAGAGAAAAAAAAATTAACTATTAAACACACAAATATGCTAATTAAGTTCAAAAAAGCAAAGCAAAATTACATCAACAGAGTAACCCAGAGCCTCTTCATATGATATGAACACTTATGTTCTGAGCAAAATTACTTTCCGTATTAAAATCTAATAAACACCTTGGTGAAAGGAGGAAAAAAATACCATTTTTTTTTTACTTCATAATTCCAATACAGGGGATTTTGCTTCTTCCCCACAATTTCAATACTCCACTACAGACCCAAATAAAACTATGGAGGTTGTTATATATTCTTATCTTCTGTAAATATCTAAATACAACCAATCCCACAGGGCGATGAACAACAGGAAAACTTTATTTAACAAAATTGGAACAACCACAAATGCGTATATACAGTATCTTTCTCACACACGGGTCTCGCTATCGCTCATTCCATACACACTGTTTGCTCTAAACTCCACACCCACTTTTTATGTTACACATGCGCACATAACCATGCCATATAAGAAATACAACAGGATAGTCCTTGATATTTTACAAATCAAGATGAATACATAACAGAGGTACACTGTAAATACGGTTCTTTTTTCAAAAGCTATATTAGTTCCCACCACAAAGGAACCTGATGTAGTGATCGACCACCCTACCGTGTAATTCGGACTATTTTCTTCTGAGCACAGGAGTATCTTTTTGAGCATTTTAATGAAGCCATCTGAAAATCCTCTAGGTTATGTTAGATTTAGTTAGATTAGGTAGGCTTTATTTTTCCAGTGGGAAATTTGTTTGCAGCAGGAATGTACAAAACATTAGGTATTGTTACACAGATACAAAAATAAATCCTTAACCCCACATGGGCTTAATTTAAATACAGAGGAGCTACTCATTATAGAAGGTTCTGTCCACCTATTCAGCTATACAAGGGCTTCAGTTTGCAGAGGTGTAAAATAATGAAGTAAAATTACTTTGTTACTTTACTTAAATACATTTTTTCACCATTTGTACTCTTCTTTAGTTAATTTCATTTAGGGCTACTTTTATTTTTACCCCACTACATTTGCAGGTCAAACAGCATAACTTTTACTTCATTACATTTTCCATCAAGACCTTCTTACTTATTATATAAACCAAATTATTATCAGTTCATAAAATGACCTATCAGGTGTGTTGTAAACCTAAGTTATAGTTCAGTGTTGCTCAGACACAGCCAATAGAATGCCGAATATCATTCCAAAGTAAAAGCAGAATAGCTGCTGATTTGGTAGATCGTTCTCGTACTTTCCACTCACTGTTGAGACACTGAAACTGACATTGCATTTTCCCATTATTGTATTTAAAAAGCAGCACCTAAAGAAATCTCTGCTTCCTAGAATTAGCCTTCAAATTTAAAGAAGAAAATTAGGGTAAACATTTTTTTTCCTCTTCCTCAACTGTTATATTGAGCCTCTAAGACCCAAAAAGCAGCGTCTTTTAAGTCTTTATAGGCACAAGTAATATATTGTGCAAACAATATCCGTATGTTGTACACACAAGATATTGTGGGTGGATTTTTACAAGACCAATTACTGAAATGTTAGAATGAGTTGACTGTAAAAGTCACTGGTAAACTGGAGAAGTCAGACTCCGGGTTCAAGTGTTATCTTGTAGCCTGCAAAGGATCTTGCTATCCCTTGTTATGTGAAAGCTAATAAAAAGGATGCCACCTCTCTCTTCAAGCAGAGGTCAGTATTTTTGTTGCCACCTTATCGAATTTCAGCTCAGGTAAAACTAACAGAACACTGTCTTGCTGACCAGAATCTACTAGAGCTACAACAACTATGGAAAATATAGGTGGCTTATTAAGTGAATATTCCAGTTTTGTGCATAAGGATGAACTTCGACTAGTGGTATATTTTTTTCTCTGTGAATTAATGGATAATTACTGCACATCTGTTATGCTGTCTGCCACTGAAGTGCAAATGCCGTGACTTTTATTTTCTCTACGCTGTCTTTTTTATTAGTCCTTTACGTGATTCAGGCATTTCAATTTAAAATGTCCAAACCATTCTTCAATACAATATTGACACTCAGATTTTTAATTGTCATTTTATTATATTTTACTGAAGCTGAATTATTATAGTGTAATATTAATGCAAGTTTGTTTAATGCATATATATGTAAGAAAATGTTATTCTGTACAATTTAAAATTTCTATAGGAATATGTTTAAATATGAAATTTATATTATGAGACAGCCAACTGGTATACATCTGGTTATTCTATGATTAATTGTATAGTTTTTGCTAGAGCAAGTAATTTAAAGATAAAAGTGAGTGCCAATTTGAGCAAAGTAAACCACCGCTTTCTTAAGAGAATTCTTGTCAGAGATAAAAAACAATTCCAAAATTGGTGTATTACTATTTAATATAATTATTGCCCTTCTAAAATCCATCTTCACTTCAGTGAAGTATAACAAACCCAATCTCTGTTGCTTTTCACCAATTTTTTATATATATATATATTTTCTTATTTTTGTATTTTAATTTTACTATTCCTCTCTCTGGGCTAAGGGTGTCTCATCTACCACTGCTGTGTATCCAGATTGGGGAGGCACAGTGCAAGCCATATCTTCACTCACTAGTACTGAACTTCAAGTCATCACATTGACATTTACTACATTTATGAGGCGTTATTGCATTTACATGATTCATTATTCTGTAGTGCATTTATATCTCAAAAATATTGTGTAATTGTTGTTTAAAAATCAAATAAATATATTGTGTTCTACAGGCAAATCCTTGCTCTTTCTCATTATTACTGTATAAAATGTGCTTTTACTCACGTGCTTTTTAAATGAAGTACTTTGACTTTTGCTGAAAATTTCATTTCAGAATACTTTTTACAACTCTGCCATTTTGTTGCAGCAATTTTATTTGTGACTAGCTGATTACCCAGTGGCTTTGCTCACTGAGTGCAAGGGAAAAAAATAAAATGTAGTCTGTAAGTTATTAAACAGTAAAACATTAACATTTAAGAAGTAAAGATACATTGAGCACTACTGGAGTGGTTTCGGGTAAACTACATTATAAAGTCACTATAACACAAAAGGTAAGTAGTACTGTGACGATGCGGGTTCGGCTCCATGCTCCCATCTGCTATTCGGCAGCCCTTGAACCCGTCACCGTCGGTAATGTTACCGATGAGCTAGACAGTGAGGCAACAACACAGCAAGGGGATGATGAAAAAGTGCAAAGTGGTTTTATTTACAAACAATCAAAACAAAAACAAAGTGTCCATAAATAAATAAGTGCAGTGCTTCCCCAAAAGTCTTCATTAAATAAATAATCCATAAAAGAAACGTGGTGGTTTAAAAATCAATAGAAAAAAAAATCCATTAAAAGCCGAGGTTAAAACAACGCTGGGAGCAGTCCTTTAAAATACAGAGCCTTGTGCTTCTTTACCCTAGCGTCTCTCGTGCTTCTCCCGTGTGGGCCCCGCAGCAGGCGAGACACTGTCTCTGCAGCTGTCTTTCACTTCTTTTCAAATTGGTCTGGAGGCCTCCCGATCCTGGCTTCGTTCACACACTCATCCCAGACTCGAGACTCGGATTCCTTGATGACTAGGACACTCATATCAAGGACTTCACACCAAGCCTCCCGACTCACGCTGCCTTCCCAGCCTTACACGGTCACTCTCGCTACTTGATCATTCAGCGGGAACGACCACTACTACAACTCCTGGGTGTCGGTCTAACACGCAGGCTTCCGTACAGCTGTCGCTCTCTCACCCTGCACCGGCTCTCTCTCTCTCTCTCTCTCTCTCTCCTGCTCCGTGCTCTCCAGCAACCTCCGTCTGTTTTCTTTCTTGTTCTTCTCTTTTTTCATTTTTTTTCTCCTTTTGTAGCCAACTCGTGCTTCTATATATGTCGAGAGGGCATAGCAGCTGCGACAAATTAGCAGCCCCAGGAACAATCATGGATGTGGGCAGTCTCTCACCTGTGCACTTAGGTGAGAAACACCCACACCGCAGATCGCCCTGAGACTTGCTTCAGCCACAACTACCACGTCCCCTCACTAAGCGCAATTATTTTTTCATCTAAAAACTGGCCTTTGCTGAGAGCTGTGGACCCGCTATACCACAAGTACTAACAGGAGCTAAAATGTATTTGGATCACTTCTCGGTAGTAGATCCTTTGTGAAAGGTGCTACACGACTGCAGTGGTATAGAAATGACATTTTTTATGTGATTGTCCAAATTTCTGCCTGACAAACTTGCACTACGTGCCTGTGGTTTACTTCTTAAAATAATTAATCACAAAAGCAACCTTGAATGTTGCAGGGTTTTAGTGATCCGAACTCACCTTAAGGGACAGTAAGTAGTCATGCAGGGCAATTTGCAAACAGAGTCCTGCTTCGATGGCGCAGATTACACTCATTCGCAAAGAATTCCACTCTCCCAGGAGCCGACGGGGCACTTGAAGTGTCACAAACAGTGCGAGAAGAGAGGACGCTGCCCGAAACCGCAAAGCTCTCGACCCGGCGGAGCAGCCCGACATTCCGCGCCTCCCAGCGTCCACTTTGTTCTCACGGCCCTTCTCCGCTGAAGGTGGTCTCGTGTTCACATTGTTTACAACTCGGCGCAGTTAAAAGTAGAAAGACGCAAAGCTGTTTTCTGCATCTCTTCAACTATCAAGTACTGCCAACTTAAAAAAAAGTTACAATGTGTCAGTTTCCGCGACAGTCACGTGGACGAATAAATAAAACTTTCTCTGTCAGAACGTGCCTGACGAAGGACGGCTCAGTGCTGTAATTCCCATATCGCGTGGTCATGCGTAATTTCCGTTTCATACGTAATTTCCATATCGCATGGTCATATGTAATTTCCGTTTCAAACACTTAAAGAATTTTATTTTACAGTGCATCCGGAAAGTATTCACAGCGCATCACTTTTTCCACATTTTGTTATGTTACAGCCTTATTCCAAAATGGATTAAATTCATTTTTTTCCTCAGAATTCTACACACAACACCCGATAATGACAACGTGAAAAAAGTTTATTTGAGGTTTTTGCAAATTTATTAAAAATAAAAAAACTGAGAAATCATATGTACATAAGTATTCACAGCCTTTGCCGTGAAGCTCAAAATTGAGCTCAGGTGCATCCTGTTTCCTCTGATCATCCTTGAGATGTTTCTGCAGCTTAACTGGAGTCCACCTGTCGTAAATTCAGTTGACTGGACATGACTTGGAAAGGCACACACCTGTCTATATAAGGTCCCACAGTTGACAGTTCATGTCAGAGCACAAACCAAGTATGAAGTCAAAGGAATTGTCTGTAGACCTCTGAACAGATTAGGAGGAAGAACACACCCCTGACAAACCCCAGAACCAACTAGGAAAAAAATGCTTAAGTTCTGCCTCCACTCTGCACACAGTACCATTGTACAGGTCGACCATGATATCCATCAACTTCAGAGGGATCCTGTGAAGTCTTAGGATGTCCTACAGGGCAGCTCGATCAAATGAGTTGAACGCTTTATGAAAAGACTGCAAAAAAACTCAGCTGACATTCGCATTTGCACTACCTCAGTGCCAGGATGCGGTCAATGGTTGATTTCTTACATGTAAAACCAGGCTGCTCTGGTTGCTGGTAGGTGAGCAAGGAAGACCCTAGCAAGGACCTAAACCGACACTGAGAACAGTGTTATCCCTCTGTATTTATCACAATCCAGGCGATCATCCTTCCCTTTCCAGACAGGGACGACAAGTAGTTTAGATGACGCCCATCTCCCAAATGGAAGCAAAGATTACTTGCAATGCAAAGAGAGCCTCGAAAGCCTCATTCCCTGAAGTCGATGGGGTCAGCCCTGTTGGGGAATGGAACTGGGGTAGTGGTGAGGTATTGCCCACTGTACGGCAGCACTCGGGACCAGTTCGAGGTGACCCATCCAGGTATGCATGTGGAACATCTTGTCTTTCCAATACATTGTTGTAATAAAACTTTACAAAATTGATAACCACTGCAAGTAAATGGCCATAATGCTATAAACAGTGGCAAGAAGGATCTAGTACTATAAAAGTATTGGTTAGATGTCCATCGACACCTGCCTGTAGGAGTGAGGTAAGGAAGGGCAGCTGCTGTTAATTGTAGCATCTTTTCCTTGTTCACAAAGGCTCTAGCTATGTGAAATTTATTTGGAAATTATTTCTAAAATAAGGTAGCCCAAAAAGAAAATTGCTAAGCATATTTATTACCCATTTCGCAACCTCTATGTTGTATAAGGCAAGGGAGCAACTGTCTATAAACCTAGTCTAAGGACAACATCTCACTCCCAAGAGAACAATCATTTTATCTTCCTTTCAGTCATGTTGAAGAACTAATCCATCTATGACAGACAGACAACTCTCTCACTATTCATTTAACCTTTACCACGGTTCGTTTACAAAGCTTTCCAGTGAGACTATTCAGAGTAATGACAGGTCACTTTGTATTTGTTACTTGGTCTGCAGAAAAAAAGAAGCAATTAAAGACAAATGACATTTTCAATGCAAATAAACAGCAAAATTAACATTAAATGTGTATAATTTTGCTTTCTGGCTGACCATTTAATATAGTTTACTAAGGTGAAAGGTTAGCATTAAGTCACAATTCAGACAATTTGATTAGCTTTGTTTTCACAGAAATGTCCATCTTGCAGCTTTAAGGTCCTAGTGCATTCACATGGAATTTCTGACTCGGAAATTTGAATTTACCATTTATCCGAGAGCATATGCATATAGTATTAGAGCCATGGCTTCATTTTTGTCAAAAGGTGGTATCAACAAAAGGTTATGTAAAGCACAGTTACTAAAGCTCAAGCTGTCTGTTTCCTTGATGATGATATGGAGTTGTTCTGCTCTTTTGTAAACAATATATCTTGCAGAGCTCTTGAGTCAATTTATTGTTAAAATTCCTTAGTAAGAATGTGTTTGAGAGGATATGCCCAATAGATTTATACATGGTGAATGCATTAATAAGTATTTTGGGGAAGAGTATTTTCTTTCTCACTTTTAGAAATTTCCAGCTTAGTAAAATCAATTAGTAAAATTTGTACAACGCAAGGATGCTTGTACTCATTTAGCAGTTTTGGACTCTGCTTTTGGAAATACACATTGTTCACAATTAGAACATCCTTGATCAGTGTCCTTTTGCATATCAGTTGTAATGTACAAGGAAGAAAACATTTAGCACAGTTACCACTGGATAAAGCTACCTGCTCTCCACTTCATAGTCGTTGATTTCCTCCAGAGGAGCACAGCTGTCAAGCATCATTTGAGCTGCAAAGAACTGAGGGCTTGCATTATTTGTCTGGTGGAAATGTAGCTTTTGGGAACATTTGAGAAATTCAGCATCTTTATGATTCATTAATTATGAACAAAAAGTAAATCTGCATAAATTATTTAACAAATGCAGAACTTAACTGACACTGCTTAATGATTATATTAGACAAAAATATCTGATGCTAGTGGTTATAGATCTTTGGAACACCATATGGAATCTTTGTCTGCTTCCCTCATTTATTATGTGTGCACACTATTAATATGTATTGTCCTGAAATGTTTGAACAAGTAAATTACAACAACTTTCCTTACTGATTAACCTGGGAATGTCTAATGCTGAATATTAAAAGATTTTGGGATATTGCTTAGTGTCTAGTTCAGTATTAATTACAAAGAAAATGTAGGCATATGCACCTTGCAGGACTGAGCATGGTGCCATTATCTAATTACAAAACACATCCCTCTGTAAAAGGTTATGCCAGTCATTCTTGAACAGGCAGGGCACAATTATCTTTGTTAGTCTGGAAGATTAAGCATAGTTTTAAACATAAAAGGATGTGTATTACTATCAACCATGATCCTGGTTCTTTAAGGTTCTTTCTTAGTTAGTTGGATCTTACCGTAATTGTTTTGTAGATATCTGTCCAATTAACTGTTCATTTTGATCCACTAGATCTTGGTATAATTGCTGTTGTCTACTTGACATTTTGGGTTTTGTCTTGATAGTTGCTTGTTGTATCAGTATTTTTGATGGATGATAGCAAGTAGCATATAGTCAGTAGCATGTGGTGTCAGTAGTCCAGAAACTGGACACAGGTTCACAATTTATAAGGACTGGCTAAATACGAAAATATTACTTCACTTCTAAAATATAGTATTACATCTTTATGGGCATCAAATTAATCATAGAATGCAGTTATTTTTTTATTATTGATTTGTTTTTTCAGGTAACCACAATAATAAGAGTATTTCCTCATATGGAAAAAGAGAGAGTTAGATACTGTAGATATGAGAGCTACAGAACATTTATCAGACCTCACAATATCAACTGAGCGAAGCAGGTATAACATGTGAACTGCATCTTGGAAAAAAGGCAAAGAGCTACACTGATAAAACAGCTGGTATTGTGTTTGCTATAATCTGTCTGCTAACCAAGAAATGTACTTCTTTTTAGGTTCAGTAAGTTGGGAAAATGGTCTTCCCAGGCTTTAAAATGGTCAGTATTCTAGATTCAAAAGTTCTTAGCTGGTATGCTTTTACATGGGATGACTATATTTCAGTGTTAGTATTATAACTAACTCAAATTCTTACAAGAATTTCATTGAAATTGTTTGAAATATTGATACTGTTAGAGGACACAGACATGACAAAGGGGGTGTGGAGTCCTACAAAAAGCCCTCCAAGCAGGCCCAAACCTTCAAAGACCTCTCTTAACAGAGATGCTGAATGGTGTTGAAGGAACTGGAGAAATAAAAAAACAATTTTCTGTTTGCAGGCCCAGAATAAATTATGATATAAAGTCTTTGATAGAAAAATAGAAACATTCCGTTGATGGTCTCCCTCACTATTTTTCTTTTTGCACGATCACTCAGTGTTTTTGGACGGCCTGTTCTAGGCAGATTTACAGCTGTGCCATACTCTTAATATTTCTTAATGACTGATTTAACTGGATATTTAGTGACTTGGAGACTTTCTTGTCTCCATCCCCTGACTTGTGCTTTTGAGTACCCTTTTCACAGAGTTCCTTGGAATATTCTTTTGTCTTCATTGTTGTAAGTTAGGCCACTATTCTATGTCACTGCTGGTTGGGGCTTCCAATTCAGGTGCAGTTAGACGGCAATCACTTGAAACCCAATCGGGTGATCTCCATTGAAGTAATTCTGTGACTTCTAAAACCAAATGACTGCACCAGTGAGGATTTAGGTGCGTCATATTAAAGGAGGTGAATCTGATGTGATCATGAGACTTTCTGTTTTATATTTGTAGGTATTATAGACCACTTTGCAGAGATCTCTTTTCACTTTCACTTCACATCAAAGAGTCTTTTTCTGTTGATCACTGTCAAAGAAGCCAAATTAAATTGACTGTGATTCAATGTTGTATAATAATAAAATGTTAAAACATCCAAAGGGATTGTAATGTCCTTTTTAATATTTTCATTTTCTACAGAAACACAGTATGCACAATGTTTATTGGTGCCACTTCCTTGTTTTTTCTTTTTACTTCTGTTTTCTACTCTCACGATAACCTGATAATATTGGGCAGTCTTGAACAAATTTAAATGCTTTATTAGCAACAGTTTACAATTATTTCTAATATCACTACCTCCTCTTTTACCTGAAGTATAAACCACACTTGTAGTACCAGATACTTGCACAAACAGCATGCAGAACTTTGTAAGAGAATGAGATGACAACAATAAAGAATTGGGATACCAGCCTTGTCACCTATTGGTTTTGCATAATAAACAAAAATACACATAATTATTCTGGAGTCATATTTGTAAATCGGAAGGTTGCCGGTTCAAATCCCGTAAATGCCAAAAGGGACTCTGCTCTGTTGGGCCCTTAAGCAAGGCCCTTAACCTGCAATTGCTAAGCACTTTGAGTAGTGAGAAAAGCACTATATAAATGCAAAAAATTATTAAAAAAAAAAAATTATTATTATAAATGCAAGCTCAGATGAAAACCCTCCCAAGATGGCAGAGCTTCTGATTTTGGGTCCTTCTGACAGGAAGAGGCAGGTCCAGGTGGATGGACACCAGAAGTGACAACAGAAGTGTTAGAGCCATCAATCATCTGGCGTGCAGAGGGAAGAAATGAGAAAGGCATTAGGACACAGGGCCAACCTCTGGTGCGGTGGCAGAATTACAGTCAGAAAAGCCCTTCAGCTGTACCCTATGCACTGTCACACACGTGCGATTGGGAAACAGCTGAAGGGTCAAAATGATACTAATTCTATGTCAGACCAGGGTACAGCGGAGTGTGCTGACTGTCTCTCTCAGTCTTTTGCATACCATCCACAGGAAATCGCACGTGGTTCCAGCGTCAATGATGACATCACTTCCGGTTCAGGTGCCTATGATGACGTCACTTCTGGTCATGATGATATCACTTCCGGTTTCGGCACCGATGACGTCATTTCCCTACTGCCCTTTAAAACTGCCATCTTGCCTCAATACAAGCCAGTTCTGTTTTGGACTCTGCTCTATGAACATCTCTGTTGAAATTTAAATAAACTTTTGCAGCCAAGAAACAATATACGGGTGGCTGTCCCAAACCCTTACGATGTCTGTGACTCATTATTGTGACAGCGCACACGTGTGACAACTTATATAGCATGTACTTTAACCTTACATGATCAATTAGTTAAACTAACATTACAGATTCAGCTTGTCATTTTTTGATTAGCCTTGTAGATCTCTTCAAAACAGGAATATTAGTTTTGTTGGAAAGTGTGTCTGCAGTGTCAGATATCAATAATGGTGAAGGAAAATTCAAGTTGACATCTTCAGTTGTACTTTGGTTATTAGTACTGTTTTGTTCTGTAAAGGTCTCTACAGTTTTTTAAAAGACTGCAATGGTTTCTTCTCAGAAATTGTTCATCTTCTATTCTTACTGTGTATGATCTCAGACTTGTTTCTTCTAGAAATCTGGCTTTTGTATTCTACATGTTAGCATCTGCAACTCTTACTACTCTACATCATTCGTTAAAAGACGTTGCATATATTTTTTTCAGCGTCATCATTAGCCCTTTGTCTTAATTATAAACGTTTCATTTTCTTGAATTACTTCTCTGTTATTTTTCCTGTAATAGTATGGAATGGTAATGTATAGCTTTCTGCCCATTAACAGCTCAACTGAATATTTATCACAATCAAAAGGATAAGCCTGACGAGTCAGTAGAGCCAAGTAAGCGTCTGAATTACTGTCTGTGGCTTACTTGAGAAGTTGTTTTAAAATCTGAACTGCTTCCTCTGCTTGCCCTTTTGATTGTGGATATTTTGGGCTAGATGTAATATGATGAATCATGATGTTCTGCAAACAAATGATGAAACTCTTTGCAGCTAAAGCATGGACCATTATCACTAACTACAGTGTTTGGAATTCCACGTCTAGCAGAGATGGATTTAATGTGCTTAATGATACAGATGTCTGAAGTGTTAGATAGAAGTGCCATTTCTGGGTAGTTTGAAAATTAGTCTATTACAAGAGTCATCTCTGTCATTAAATTTAAACAGATCTGTTCCAACCTTCTGTTGCCAGAGTTTAGACAGAAATTCGGAAATTATCTTTTATTATCTTTTGTTGATTCTTTGTTCCGAACATTTTTCTATCAAAGACTTTATATCATAATTTATTCCAGGCCACCACACCGAATCCATAGCTCTTCTTTTATATTTTTTCATTCTGAGATACCCTTCATTAATTTTTAAGAACCTCTGAAGTGAGGGATAACCTTTCTGTTTTGTCTAAGCAAAAAAAAAAAACACACATAACTCAGTTCTAATCAACCATTTTAAAGATGTGCAATACCTTTTTGTAATACTGGATCTTTAGCAGTCTCTTCAGCTATCTGCTCTGACTTATGACGCAATATTGGAAGTGTTGCAGTGATCATATTTACATGTGTTTCAACTTCTTCGGTAGAACTTGAATCACGTGGTGTAAATGAAATGGATACTCAAGGTTAGTGTGTCTGCTAACACTTTAAGTGAAAATCGTACCTTCAGAGTTTCATCATTAGGCACTGGATCCTAGGAGACATCTCATTAATGTTCTTCTTGATGATTGGTACAAGTGGCTTAAGAACAGTTTCCACTAAGAATTGTGGGAAAGTCATAAATATAGCAGGGAAATTAGTCACATCTAAAGACCAATCCTAGAAATCATTTGTCAATATGTGTGTAACAACATTCAGATTGCGTTATAGTTCTTGATGCGTATGCTTTTGCTGTTCGCCATCAGGTTGAAGACGTACCACACCACTGCCATCTTTAGATGCATCTATGGATCAAAATATTCAAACACAGGTTTCACTCTTGTCTTCACTCTTTTTCATGTTTTTCCCACCATTGCAATACCCTTGTATGGTGCAAGAGCTCTTGTATACATATTGTTTCTGAAGTTAAGTTTCATATTAGCTTCATATTAACAGACATTACCTTACAATGATTTCCAATCATTCATTTTCTAAACTCACTTATCCAGAGCAGGGTTACAGGAAGGCTGAAGATTGTCCGAACAGTCAGTGGGACGGAAAAAATCCATGCATTTTTAAAAATAAAGGTTCCCAAAAGAGCCATCCACATGAAGATTCCAGAAAGAACCTCTATTTATTTAGAGCCTTTACAGACTCCATCCAGTAAATAACCCTGAATATATGGAAATAGATTTGTGAAATACTAATAAGTCATGATTTTAAAAGGACTCTCCCTGCATAGGGTGGAGTGGTGTCTCTGACGCTAGGGATCTGCACCAGCAATCGGAAGGTTGCCGGTTCAAATGCCAGGAGGATTGTAGAATCCATGCACTCAACCTGCCTTGTGTGTCAACAGTCCCATCTAGTGGTGGTGGTGTTGGCAATATTTTCTTGGCACACTTTGGGCCCATTAATACTAATCAGTCATTGCTTGAATGCCATGGGTCCATGTGAGTATTGTTGCTTACCACATGCTTCCCTTCACGGCCACAACTCACCCATCATCTAATGGCTACTGGTTTCATAGGCATGACAAGGAGTTCATTGTTCTTCAATGGCCTTCTCCATCACCAGACCTTAATCCAATGCACCACTTTTGGGAAGTGGTTGAACAGGAGATTAACCTACAATTGCCTTGACCTGGGTATGACATTAATCTGCATCCAGCCTGGTATCCTTCAATAAGGACGCACACAAAAAGGCGAGCTTCAAAAGGGCGACCTCAATTGAGTGAATGTTTTAATATTCTTGCTTTCGCCTTTTTATACGTTCAATCATTGCCTTTATCTAATAAATTTTCTGTAATAATTTTGTTGCGTTTGCCTTTATTCGCTGCGCCCAATTGAGTTCGCCCTTTTGAAGCTTGCCTTTATTTACGCGCGCCTTTATTCGCCGCGCCCAATTGAGGTCGCCCTTTTGAAGCTCGCCTTTTTGTGCGCGCCCTTATTGAATAGAACCATCCAGCCCTCCAAGCAGGTCCTCCAATTTACAGGGAAAACTTGGGGGTTGCTGGCAGGATTGTCACTCCAGCCACTGTAAAAATGTCACAGTGTTCCAGTGTGGTACTGAGGTGTCACCTATTGCACAGCTGCACTCGGGTCCCAATCTGGGTGGGTTGTTGTGTGGTGGGTGCAGCACTGCGCTGTAATCAGCTCATGCTCCCAACCTCTCTCTCTCTTCCTGCATACAATAACACAGGTTAAGTCCAGTCCAATCTCTTAATGTCCTGCTAGGAAGCTTATTCCCACCCCTCAAAAATTGTATTGCATCATTTTGCAAAAGAACTGCATTATTTCACAAAAGTATTGATTTATTTTGAAATAATTATTGCACCATTTGACAAAAGTATTGTAATATTATCCAGAAGATATTGCCTTGTGAGGTCAGTATCATTGAGCATATGCATGCTTCACATGTCCCGTAAAGGCTAGTGAGGGAGGGACAGATTAAGGAGGTACCCCTTGTGACAATAGGGCACTGTCGACCCCTTGAACCCTCAGACCAGACGTCAGACACCAGATAAAAGTCCAATAATAATATTTATTATTATAAATAAGTGCACAAAGCACCCTCCTCTCCACAATACTCAATAAATCCGCAAACAATAACCAATAAACAATCCTCCACTCCCAGACGCTTAGCCACCCTGCCTCCCAACTCAGCTCAACGCTCTGGTCTCTCACAGTCCTTTATATAGTCCATGACCCAGAAGCGTTTCTCTCTCTCTGTCCATGTGACCGTGAACACTTCCGGGTCAGATAAAAGCTCCTTTTCTTCAACCCGGAAGTGTGTCATTCGCTCTGTCGTCGTGACTAAGATGCACTTCCGGGTTATAGGTGAAATAAAAGTCTCTGGGCCTTCCTGCAGCATCCTCTGGAGGTTCCCATGGTATCCAGCAGGGCTGTGATGAAAAACTCCACCGTCCATGATGCCCTGCTGGAACTCGGGGCACCTCTATGTTGCAGGCAGGGCTTCACCTGGCGGCTTGGGGGTATTGGCCGGGATAAACAGCCGGCCATATTCCACACCCTGTATAATGCATTTTTTAAGAGGCAGGAATAAGCTCTAGCAGTAGCCTACCCTACATTAAAGATTTCAATTTTTCTCTTCTACATACTAGGAATTTTTTCAAAGCACAAAGATCAACTTCATATGCAAAGAACCCTGAAAGAAAAGTAAGTAAGTCAAGTGACGGCTCTATGAGGAACTACAAAATCCAGTAGAGAACCATAAAATGCCAGTAAAGGACCATTATTTTTATTTCACAGAGTGAACAAATTCATTCACAAACAAGCTTTTAAAATAATCAAACTTAACATTATTTAATATTTCTCTACAACAATTTAATTTTTGGATAGTGTTAAGGAAGATGAAGATACTGGCCAAAACTGCAAACCAGGTCAAGTAAAGGGCCCTTAATCTGAAAGTGGAAGACTTATAAAACTGTGTGCCTCTTTTACAGTCAATCATCAGGAGTTTATCAAATTTGCCTCTTTCATCAAAGAAATATGATAAGAAGACAGTTGGGTTAGTCTCCTGAGTACTCTTAGTCAAAATCTGTTCATGACTGAAATGCAATGGGATGGATACAGCATTCCCAGTGGTCTATGTATCTGCTTTGATCTTTATATTTTACAACAGAATTCAATGAAAAAACTGATCAGCGGAGTCTCACAAAAGGATTCTCTGTTGCATAGAGCTTCTGCACCTCGGTGGAAACTGTTACCTGTAGAGGTTAAAAAGAATGTTTATTTTAAATAGCCTCAGTTGTAGGTGATGCCATTGCTGCTGAGTTATCCAAGAGATCGGTGGTTGAGAGTGAGAACATTTCCAGCTTTCAGCCTCAGCTCTACCAGCAGATCTTGTTTTTCTACTTTTAGAATTATGGTAAATTGTAGTTATGGGAATTGTAACGTAAGGATGCTAAAGAAGAATGGAAGAGTTGTGATAAAGACAAAGTGGTTTTTAGAGAAATTTGGTACAAGATATTGAGAGACTTAAAGAAGTCAAAGAACAATAGGCAGAGATGAACAAAAGGTTGTTTAGACTGATAAGAGGAGAGAATTTTAGAAATGTGAGAGTAGTACATGTAGGTACAGAACGATTTGGCCAATAGAGATGAAATGCAGTCATCTACACTAAATTTGCCTTTGAAAAAATGCCAGAGAAAAGAAAAGTAATTCACAGAAAAGATCTAAAAGTTTCATTTTGTCAAAAAGAAAAAAACACGAACATGTCAAGAGTGTGACTATCGTAACCAACATTTTGAGTAACAAATTAAGGTGCAGCATCTCCAGAACAAAAGTTAACAATTCTTCTCCTCATCTCCAATTACACGCACCTGGAAGGAGAGATCTAATCCACAATCTATCTCCACCTGCTGATTCAGCCATAAAAAGGATCCTCTATACTTACCAGCAGATTGATGACCCAAGAATTAAAAGGGAGAGAATCTTTTTCAGAAACAAAATGAACCCTGACAGACAGAAAGTTTGAGACTCATCAGAGAACTGGTTTGTGTTCTAGTGGCTATAGGAAGTACACGTGCATGATTTCTTTTTCAGTCACAATTTTCAATTAACCAAGGACACAGCTGATTCTTAAGAGCATTCTATTTGTCTTCCAGAAGTCATTTTAGTACTAGGGTGTTGTACCGTGTTAGCCATTATGAATGTAAAGAAAAGCCAAGCAAAATGACACCTTTTATTGGCTAACTAAAAAGATTATAATATGCAAGCTTTCGAGGCAACTCAGGCCCCTTCTTCAGGCAAGAAGTCATTTTACAATGTCTGAAAGAAACCTGCTCTAAGAAAATAACGTACAGTATGTAAGTAAACAATATTCTTAGAATTCTAGGAATGGTAAAACAGACAAGGATGAAGAAAATCACGTATTTGACTAAAGAGTTGGCTTAGCTGAAGACATAAAACTTCACAGTAGTAAGTAAATATTTGACATAGATGAAGATATAAAAGTTCACTGTAGTGAGTAAATATTTGACATAGATGAAGATATAAAAGTTCACTGTAGTGAGTAAATATTTGACATAGATGAAGATATACAAGTTCACTAGTTCATCCTTTTTTCTGGGAAGTGGTTTTTCAAGAGTGTGAATCACATATATCTTTTAAGCCAGAAAGAGGTTTAACATTTGGATTCACATCACATCACTTGCAGTAAAGTACTGTCTGGGCTGTATATATGTATATTGCTTAAATGATTTGGAGCTTGTGCACAATGTTATCCATTTTGAAGGGACTGTAAATAATTTTAAATACTGTAGTATTTTTTAAATATATTTTTATTTTGTCATTTTCTTGTGTGATTGTCTTAATGGGTGGTGGTGTGGAAAGTACAATGTGAATTTGGTGTGGAGCAATCCTTATGCATGCCTCTTCCTTAAAGAATAATGGCCCAATCAACTTCTTGTGATCTCATCACCTCTTAAAAATTCATGGTGTTCTCTTTAATAAAGTAGTGTCTCTGTGGCTAAGGAACTGTGCTGGTACCTGGAAAGTTGCAGGATCAAATCCCGTTACTGCCAGAAGGGACCCTACCCCATTGGGCCCTTGAGAAAGGTCGTTAACCTGAAAATTGTTCCAGGGTCACTGTACAATGGCTGATCCTGTGCTCTGACCCCCAAAGGTGATGTGAGAAGGCAATGTCCCCTCAGAAATTAACATAGTGAATCAAAACAAAAGGAAAAGCAAGGTTTAAATATTACAGGACAGACAAAATAAAAACATGGCTTCAGCACATATTGAAAACATTGAGCTTGCATTTAGAAATGAAGCCACTGTGACAGTAGGGGGCGCTGTCGCACCTCCAAACCCGCAGACAATATGCCAAAACACCAGGGGCCTCATGTATAAACGGTGCGTACGCACAGAAATGTTGCGTACGAACCTTTCCACGCTCAAATCGCGATGTATAAAACCTAAACTTGGCGTAAAGCCACGCACATTTCCACGGTAACTCATTCCTTGGCGTACGCAATTTATCCGCCCGGTTTTGTAGACTGGCGGCACCCAGCGTCAAAGCAGTGCTACTGTTCCTGTGTGATTACCCTTTCTTTCTTAAATCCACATTCCTGGCACGGCTTTATAAATACACTGAAATTAACTGCATATTGTTTATTAGTGTAATGCATCTGATTGTAATTAACCTGTAGCAATATAATGGTCCAGGGAATAGCCATAGTATTCCAAATACCATAACTGCTTTAGCGTTGTAACTCTCACTGCATCTTCTTTCAGCTGATCCCGTTAAGGGTTGCCACAGCAGATCATCTTTTTCCACATTACTCTCACTGCACCACTCGGAGTATTTATGTCACTGTATCTGAGTGGGAAATCACAGCAGCAGCTGATTGGAAAGAGAATTATCGGTATACAGAATGAAGCAGACGCTGCCTGAGCCACAGCAAACGCTTTAGTCCCTGTATGGACTTCGCGGTTTAGAAACAGTTTCATCCCAAGAACTCTAAACACACTAAATCAGTCCATCAAGTGCTCCTTGTAGAAATGTTTGGACTTATAAGTACAATTACCTCACTGTAAACTTGCACTACAGTTATAATATTGCACAACCTGCGCCACTTTATAAAGCGCGTATTTACATGTGATGACGGTATTCATTTCTAAGACGAAATGCAGCAAAACATGTTGATTATATTATACAGATAAAACTTTAACTTCATTTAAATAATCTGTATTGTTAATAATTAAACATGTCAGGACACGGTGCCGCAGCGCTAGCTAGTTCAGTAATTGTTCCTGCCTTGCGCTGTATTCTTGCTGGTGCTGACGCGACACTGGAAAGATAGACGGATATAATAATTAAACACGTACTACTAAGATATTTCAATGTTCCTTAAAAGTTTTGAAGAATCGAAGTTCTAAGCTTACAGATGGCTTCACGTCTATTACATAGCTTATTGTGTGGCGATTGAGTTTTTGGAGAAAGAAAAGTAAGGACAGGAATTGGAGGTTAGTACGTTTGAAAGAGACAGTACTGCTGTGATAAATTATTTCATTGAAGGTCGCACATGGCGCAGCAAGCATCTTGCGTGAGACATGAACAAGCACTGCGCCACCGTGTTCCCATGTTTAATAACATGCTTTCATTCCTATCATCATGAAAAAGATATCACGTATACATCTCAGTATTTTAATTATTCAGAGAGCTGTAATATCACGAATGTAATGGATTATGTGTCCTGTCGGAGAAAGAGAAAGCCCGTTTAAAAAGCAGGTAGTGATTCATACACATAGAGCACATAGAAGATCAAATACAGAACAAAGCATTTAACATGCCACTTTAGTTACAATGGGATTTGAGAAACTAGTAAATTAAACGATTTTAAGATGAAGTTTATGATGTTCTACTTTAATGGCAAAATAAACTACGTGATTAAAGTGGAAATTTCGAGATTAAAGTTGACATTTCGTGCTTTTTTCCCCACTGTGTGCCTTTTTTTTGTCTGTACCCTAATAAGCTTTCATATGACACTCAGACGGTGGGCTACGACTCGCTTTTTCACGGCGACTTTGATATGTGATTTCTTTTTTATTTCGGGCACTGTGCGACTTTGTGAAGTTGAGCCTTCGAGTTTCTCCGACACTCTGTCACTCGATCAACTTCCTTTTGTTGATTATACCACTGTTTAAACCAACAAATAGTACGTTTTTCCTTTGCCTCCACTTGGTATTCGCTGAAATTCTTATATTTTCTCCCGTGCTTTTCCCATTGTCTTTTCACAGAAGGCTGTTTATATTGATTTGCATATTCAAAGAGGCGTAATTCTGGGAGGAGTTGGGGCAGGACAGAAGGCGCGTGCACGTGCGTTACTTTTCACGCAAGTCGGGATTTATGTAGTAGAAGAACGTGAAAGTATGCGTGCGCACAGATTCCTGCATCTGGATTTTTCTGTGCGTACGCACAATCCCGCTTTTGTGCTTACGCCATGTTATAGTGTGAGTTCTACGCACGGCATTATACATGAGGCCCCAGATGAAGTCCAGTAATTAATTTATTATTACAAAAGTGTGCACCAAGCAACTCCACCTCCACTATACTCAATAATAAATCAATAACAAACAGTAATCCACAATAAACCAATCCTCAACTCCACCCAGCAGCTCTGTCACACTCCCTTCTAACACCGGCTCAGTCTGCTGGGTTTCCCACAGTCCTTTTTATAGCCCTTGACCCGGAAGTTCTTCTGTCCTTCACTTCTGGGTCAGATGAACTCTTCTTTTCCTTCAGCCCGGAAGTACTTAATTTACTCCATCCCCATGACGAGGTAGTACTTCCGGGCTATAATAAACACAATTGTGCCTCCCTGCAGCGTCCCCTGGCAGCCCCCAGGGCAGTGCAGCCAAACTCCATTGTCCATAAATCCCTGCGGGAATTCTGGGCACCTCTATGCTGCAGGGAGGACTCTCTCTAGCGGCCTGGGGGTGTTGGCCAGGATAAACTGCCGGCCATCCCTCAAACCACCTTAAACAGATGGGCTGTTTTCTGATTGTGGAGTATAAAGTTTCTGGGACTTTTAAATAACTTTCATGGGAGGAAAGGCGTTAGTACTGTAGATAGATAGATAGATAGATAGATAGATAGATAGATAGATAGATAGATAGATAGATAGATAGATAGATAGATAGATAGATAGATAGATACTTTATTAATCCCAATGGGAAATTCACAATAAAAAATATATATAAAAAAATCCATGCCCACGTTGTAAAAGTAAGTGTGTCCAGGGAACGAATCCACATAAAATAAAGTAATAGGAGTGATCAATAAATAAAAATAGAAAAATAAAAGTAGAAAAGTACACATACATATACAGTCATACACGGAGCTGCTGAAAAGGCTGCCACTCACGGCGGCGCCGGATGTCTAAATCAGATAGTAAGATGCTCGTGGTCAGAATCTCCAGTGGACTAAATTTACTGTAGTTCCTCTGGGTTATTTTTATGTTTCATTTCTCTGAAAATTATTATTTTGTTTATATTTGGTCACCTTGGTCACCTTGTTGATGACGTCATTCTGTGTTTGGCATCTGTAGATTGGTGACTTGTTTCATATTGGATGGACAAACACGCTAGAATTTTACCATGCTCTGTAAATGTAATATTACTACTACCAATACCAATACTAATACTAAAATAGCTTTTAAATATTTTATGTAGTTTTTTGTATGTTTTACTACAATACTGATATTTGGAGGTAGCACATTAGTAAAATAGTGCTGCTGCTTCACAGATCCAGTGCCCTGGGTTTGAATCCTCCACACAACATTTGTCTGTGAGAACTTCCCATGTTCTACTTGTGTCTGCATGGTGTCATAGAAGGCAGGTATGTACTAGCATCCAATATTGGGTGGTTGGTATTACCTTTCTCTGACACACTGCCCTGCAGCAGTCTTTGGTAGCTGCTGAAAGGAGGCTCCCCTGTCACGTGACAGTCCTATCTGACCTGGAAGTGCTTCTTGGTTACAAACACTAACATGCTGGAAGTACTACTAGGACTGCATTGAAAAACAGCCTCTCCGTCATAGTCAGGCAAGCCAGAGTTGGGAGTGGAGGAATGTGACATTCACCTAGATAGAATAAGAAAGAAGAAGAATAGAAGGAGTTGGTTACCTCTGGTTTCAGGTATTCTCAGCATCATTTGGAATACCTTTGTTATGTATGAAAGGTACTGAGCTGAACAGAACTTGTGTCTGGCACAGTTGTGCCTGGGGTTTGAGATGTGAGACATCACATGCAGATCACAATGGGTTTTTAAGGGTACTGGTAAGATGTCTGGCAATTGAAATATCTCACATATACAGGTACAGAACCTTTATAACAAAATTGATTAATTCATATTGTTTTGTCATGTTATCAGATCCCCTGTGATATGCACCTAACACAAATGGTGCCAAGTAACCTTTTAGTATCTGTTCTTAATGGAGGACAGGAAAAAATGTCAAAACCAGTTATGTAACTATTATTTGTAACCTCTTACCGGTCTAACTGTCCTTATTGTACCCTGTGTATTCAACTCTTTTATTTTAACTCCTTTATTTCAATCCAGTTTACCACCAATAGAGGACTTTACAAAGCATCCTTTGTACCCTTTTAGGGACTGCAGCTAAACAAGGAAATGACAATCCACCAATCAATAATCAGACACAGACATTGAGTGTAGCCTACTTAGCACTATGATTACCCTATAAAAATGAATCAAAAACCTACCCTACCCTAACCCTAGCCCTGATTTCTGTCAATAACAAAAAAAATATCATTACATGTAACAGAAACCTGTAAATATTAAAACATCAACATAAACTCAGTAGGAATGGTATGTCTAGTGTCCACCTCTGTGCTGATGTGCATTTAGTGCACATCCTTCATGTGACATGTTTTGAAGCTGTCACCAGAGCACAGCCTGATGTTACAATTGGGACAGTAACAGTGTTTCTTTGAACACTTAGAATATTTTTTCTGTTGCTTGTAGATGAGGGGTAGAATATCAGTTCCTGATCAGCACAATCAATGTACACATTGTGTTATTGTAGGCTACCACAGCACAAGTCTTAGCGATTTCCACATTTACCATAACAAGAACGACAGTTGCTGCTGTTTTGTGAACAGTGCTTGGGAGGCCACCAACTTTTCTTTCTACTTGATTGCAGTCATTTTGCCTTTTTGCCACGCACCTACTTGCACTTCGACGAACCTTCAGGTGTCTGAATTCACCAGACATATCAGAAGGTTTTGTTGTACAGTGTCATATGCATCAGTTTTAATCTCCATGTCAACATTGGTTGACCAATTCACATTGTCCTCACTATCGCTCGATTCAACTAATGGTTCAGTTTCAGTGTGTTCTACAACTAGCTTTACAGCTTCTTGTTTACAAACCAATGTGTTTTCAGTTGAAGGGTCTGCCCCACTAATGAATATTGATGAGTTAAATTAGTGTGGCAAAATGCATAGAAATTTTCATGATTTTTGTGCAGCACAGTTATTTTGTCCACTAAATGGCAGCAGAATATTGTTCTAAGAGTTATTTGGACTTAATAGTGCAAAGCAGATCATTACATGTCACCCTGAGTCTGGCTATCGATTACAAATCTTTAATCAAAAATAAAAGAAATATTTCTCGCTGGTGACATTGCTCCTTGGAAAGCGTCTATCAGCTAAGCAGATAGGGAGCTCCATTTGGCTGCTTTTAAAATATCAGAAAGGTAGCAACCAACCCTCCATTCTTGCAACAAGCACCAACTGAGCTAAAACTCACCTAAAAACTGAACTGGAACTCTTCTTGAAAAAAGTTTAAATTAAAGGCATCCACTCTCTCCTCTCATCTAACAAAGTGAGCAACTGGTTTTCTTCCACCAGAAGTGCAGGCAGATTCTCAAAACACAGGAAAGTTATCACACAAGCTCAAGGGCAGTTCCCATGGGAATCAAAAGCTGCACTAAGCTGCAAACAGACCAGCTGTACACAGCATTCTAAAGTCCTGCATAGCCTTTCATGTTTCCCAGAATACACTTTATTCCTGCCCAGCTTGACAAGCCTTTCAGGCCTCGGCCATTTATCTGAAATCTGTAGTTGAAAAGGTTAACGCATACCCCATACATATATTTTTAGCCATTCTTCATTTCTTCAAAACAAGTTTGTGGATATTGGGTGTCTATTACAGATTCTTTACATACAAAGCAGGAAGCAATCATGAAAGAGAAACCAGCCTATTAAGATTACATGCATATGTACAGCAACATTCACTCATAATGGGCCAAACGCTAACATCTTCTAGTACAGTATGTGGCACATTGTAGGAAAAATGAACACATAAAGAAACCCCTGTCAGCAAAGCCAGAATGTGCATGCTCTGTAAAGGACCTGGGTAAGAGTAAAATGCATCACCCTGCTGCCAGGGACAAAAGTAAATTATGCACAGTTTTTAACTGGCAATTGCTTAAACAGCCATAACTCTTAGGTGCCAAAATAGTTTTACCTTGATTCAGTGCTTTGCTATGACCTTTCCTTTATCCTTATGCATGACTAGATATGATTTCCTTTGTCTGTATATATAGTACTGTATATACTATTAATATCCTGGAAGAGCCATCATTTCTCTTTATGAATCTGATAAATGGTGAAGCTGACTTTATTTGTCCTGATTCATAGCTTACCTGAGGCACACTTAATGTTATCATACAGATCAGTTGACTTAATCAGAAGTGGGGAGATTAAAAGACATTGAGTCTACTAACAGGTTTGGGTCTGATTTTCTCTATCACATGTCAATATCAATTTTAGTTTTATAGGAATATCCACTTTATAACCCGTAACCAATTTTACTTCTAGACTCCATTATATACTGTATCAGCAAAAAAAATAAAAATATGGTGTGTAAAACCAACACATTTCTGGAACTAAATAAAACAATTTCAAGGGCTCACAGCAAACAGAATAAATTGTTATAGCAATGGGACAAGAATGCATTCAAACATGTTGTCAAAACAGTTTCTGTCGTGAAAAAAACTTTCCTCCAACTTCAAAGAAGGCGGTCACGGAGCCCAGATGAGAATGCAGAATATTTCTTTATTTGCATGACATTATGCACAAACGTCTCAGTCCATGGAGTAAGCAATCAGTTAAACAATTAATCTTCTTTTATACTATTTAATCACAATTACCTCATCTAATACATCACATTATCTGACTGTTAATATGCAGAACTTTATTACCTCCTCCAATCAATTAACGTCACCAGTAATTTCTGAGTCATGTCAATTCTCCCATTATTCTGAAGACCTCTTTGTTAAGGGAGGTGTTTTGTGGATTGTCCTACTGCTCTTAGCATCACTTTATAGGAGGGGTGTATGGGCTTTCATATCAGTTTATCCCTGTTTTATGCAGGGGTGTTTATTACTCAAACTAACCTTGGAAAATTATATTGGTAGCTTCTCTAAGACAAAGCAGAGACCTCTTGTGCTTTCAGCTTTAATTTACATATAGTTAACCACTGAATTACATTTAATTCTTTTCCTTGTGTTTATTACTTCATTCTGCTATGTTTTCTTATATATGTATTTAATATATATATATATATATATATATATATATATATATATATATATATATATATATATATATATATATATAAAATAATAATAAATTGTAAAGAAAGGTCGAGCAAAATGACACCTTTTATTGGCTAACTAAAAAGATTACAATATGCCAGCTTTCGAGACAACTCAGGCTCCTTCTTCAAGCAAGATGTAAATAAGGGGCCGGAGTTGCCTCGAAAGCTTGCATATTGTAATCTTTTTAGTTAGCCAATAACAGGTGTCATTTTGCTTGACTTTTCTCTACATTCATAATGGCTAACACGGTACAACACCCTAATACTAATAAATTGTAATAAATTATAAAAGATAATATTTTTGATTTATAAAAATTCTAAAATTGACATATTACCAGCACCGTTTGTCATTACAGTATTAGGTATCTGCATGAATGGTTAACAGTTCAAGCCCATCTTAACAAATCTGAAACACCAGAACAGATTTACTGATAAGGAACATTTAAAGAAGTTGCTAACCTAAGCAGACCACGTCTGGCTCTCTAGTCTTTAGTCCTTTCACAGTTACAAGCACAGAGTACTTCTGTCTCATCACAGTCCCCCCATACTGTATTTCTTGCACACAGTTTAACACAAACACAGACTGGATATTTCTCCTGTAACTACATTCTCACAAATTTACTTATGTGCATGTCTTTAACAGTGATGTAAAATAGTAAAAACAAAAATCTAAAACAAAATCTCAAACAAAAAAGGTTAAAGGTTTTTCTTTGTATTGATATGAATATGAGAAACATACTAAAGTGTACCAAGTTATTCAAATAGGATACAGCTATTTTTCATTTTACACATATTTAATTTGACAGCACAATGGATAACTCACTCACAACTCCAAAGTCTTGGGTTTTAAATCCCAAGTGATGTCTTAACAGAGTTTACATACATTATTCTGCTATTAACAATAACATTTTCTCCAGATGCTTTGGTTTACTCCTATATCCCAAAATTAGCCCAATATAAGTGAATGAGTGAATGCATGGGTGTGTCATCTAATAAAGTGGTTTTCAAGTTCAGTCCTGGGGAACATCCATGGCTGGGGAACATCTCATTTGTTAAGCGACATGTCATTTTCAATTCTATTATTCTACAAATTAAGATTAAATCCAGACACACACTCTTCAGATGACAGCTCAGGAATTAGAAATTGATTATTTTCTGTATTTCAGGATCAAGGTATGCAAAATGATGAAGACCATGGAATTGCACAACCAAACAGTGTAACATTAAAAGGAAGGCAATGTCCTCAAAGACCTGGGTATTAAACAGCCAACAGGTTGCTTGTTTAACATGGCAAACAATGACATATAGAGTTTTGAACTCTTTAGATAAACATATTGATAATACATGAAGCCAGAAATGTTTTTGCCACACACTGTCACTGTCTTTTCATCAGCAGTAAATATTAAATGTCCACTATGCACCTTTGCATAAATTGATTATAGTGACAGTATCTCAACAAAAGTTATCCTGTGAACGGTGGAGTTGATAGATAAAACCAGTATTTTGTAATGGTACAAAAGAGTTATTACATTGGTCTGCAATTAAATCCTCCCACACAAAGAAATTGGTAAACTTTATAGATTTAGTTATGCTGACTCAATTTCTGCAATTGCAATTTCTCTAGCATAAACTGTTTTTGGAATTAGTGAACAAACTCCTTTTGAAACAAAAAATTGTTGATTTTGTTAAATAAACTACGTTTGTTTAATTACATAATTGTTTTTCATGCTCAAAATATTACTTGAAGTATATTTTGAGATGAATAATGGCAGTGCTCCATGTTCTTAACATTAAATGATGTGAAAACAACCTACAATAGTATTAGTTTCGTTTATGCATATACATCAAAAGAGCACCTTCTAGGCTTATCAGATGTATGTCTTGCCACCCCAGGATGAGAGGGGAGCTATCATCTCCCTTTCTCTCAACAGATCTGAGAAGATGCCCCATGAGGGTAACTGACTCTGCCCCTTCTGTGCAAGCGCCCTGTAGAGCCTGGGCTCCCCAGAAGAGGGCATCTATTGTTGGACTGAGCTGACCGCAGGATGGATCTCCATCCTGTTCAAGAAGACATGCTGAAAGAATTGCTCTAGTTTGCCTACACCGCTGTTGAATTTCTCTCTTTTCTGTAGGATGTGTGACAATCAAATGAACAAAATGTATACAATGAAGATTCATTTTCAGTAAAGACACCAAGAAGATAAGCATCATTATTAGCATCATCATTAGCCAATGTCTACAGTCTTAAAGTCAGCTTTATTGATATTGTTAAGCTTGGGTCGCAAAGTTGCGTAGGAGAGTACAGCAGGTTTTCCAAGAAGTAGAAACTTTATTGCTGTTCTGGTACAAACACAAGTCTCTTTCAGAAGCAATCTGGCCTCACAAGGAACAGATGTCAAACTTGACGCATCGGCCCCAACTCCTGCCTTCTTCATCAAGTGGGTACAGCGGCTCGGTAGCAGCAGCTGGAGCAGAGGGAGTCTGGGGTAAGAGAGACAGGAGAGTGAGACCTCAAGATGGCAGCGGCTTGGTCTTTTCAATGTTCGAAGCACCATGCAAGGAGAATGTCGCGCAGCAAGCCTGCAGCTGATCCCGCAAAGAGGAGCTGTAAGAGTGTGTTTGTTTCCTATTGAAAAACTACATGCTCAAAAGACTGCTTGCAAAATGGAAATGTTTCCATTAAAGTTCATTATGTCAAAATAATATAACATTATCATCTTTAATAGAGAAAAATCCTAAATTCCTAAAAACAGAAAACCCACAACAACCAATATGACCATAATCACTATATCATATCAAGATATTGTGGCCATTGTGGATCTTGAAAGACAACTGAAGATTTCTACCAAAACAACTAATATGGAAACCAAAGAAAATAAAATGATTAAAATGCACAAAAATAAGCCTTAAATTACTTAAGTGGCTGTAGAACCTTTCATGAAATATATTTTTCCAGGCCAATAAATGTTTGAGTTTGGTTCAGTGAGGCAGGATTTTAACAATCAATTTGAATTTGCCTAAATTTTGTCATATGTGCGTGTGCAGAAGAGACAGTTTAAGGGTTTTGGTGATGGTTGTTCCCTGCCTAGACTTTGAGAGTCTGAATCTCCATAGCCATAGCCTGAATGATGGCTTTGACGTCCTGTTGCTCCATCATTGCAACAATCCTGTTGACTACTCAACTGTAAGAACAAGACAGAAACCATTAAAGTGTTGGGGCACCCTTAGGTAAATCCTGTATAAATTGATGAATGCAAAAATGCAAAGAAAATGCTTGTAAAAGAGACATGAGTCTCATGTAGTGGAACGTCCAAGATGGCGATTCTTCCAGTTACAGGTATGTGGCAAACGGGCATGAAGAGGAAGGTCCAGTTGGGTAGACAATGGAGGTGACACTGAAGAAAGAGAGTTGCCAATCTTCCTGTTTGCAGAAGGAGGACATTATCACATAGCACTAACCCCTGGATCAGCACACAATCCATAGCTCTGCTGTGAAATTTTATAAGACTAAGTGAATCAGAAATACATACTGAGGTTGAAAAATAGTTAAAATAACCAAATATTTGTAACTCTGTTGTAAAATAAATAACTCAATAATGTAACTCTCTGCCTAATTAGAAATATCTTTAAATTGAAACTAGCCAAGCATATTATATTAGGTCACAGTATCCCAGTTATGGACTGATTGTTATTAGAAATAACAAGAACTTATGAAGGAAAAATAGAAAATGCGTTCAAAAATAATGAACAATCGATTTAAAATCCATAATCCAAGTCTAGGTTTACTTCCTAGTGCTTCATACTGCTGGTTTGTGATAGCAACCAGGCTTAACAGCAGTGGCTGTTTGAGCTCTGGCACACTTTAGCAGGTTTTACTTTGGTCTGAGTAACAGAAGCCATTTGTGAAATGCTCCTCAAAGCAATCAGCTGTTGCATTGCTTCAGTACAACTAACTACCTGATTCTCATGGTTACTTAACTGGGTTCCCAGTGCTGCAACTGCAAAAGTTAATTATTTACATCTCAAATGAATTCATTGTTGTTTCCTTGACTGTAATTTTGAAAAAATACATGTTCTCCTACTGATAAAAATAATGTGCACTAGTGTATGAAACTTCTGGATTTAGATTATCATCTGGATGTATTATTCTTTTCAGTTTAGGATGTTAACATCGATAGGCACATTACATTCAGTACCCTATTAGGCTATGTTTTGTATGAAAGGAAGTAACAGAGCAAAAATCCAAAAACAGAAAAAAACTAAAGATTTTCAAATGCTATAAAATGTTTTATTCAGACAATACGCTCGAGGTGATAACCAGTGTTTATGAAGACTGTTTAAAAGAAAAAGTCAGTTGACAAACGAATTTTTGCACAACATAAAATAGCAGGAAAGGCACGGCGTGGTCAGTAGTACATTTATATTTCAGGTCCTCTTTTTTCTCACCTATTTGAAAAGCCAATATCATGACTTGAAATGTAGCCAACCACCATCTGTATTATTTTAACATACATAATAAAAAGAAGAAACAAACTTTAAAAGGACTAAAAGCCAATTAAGAATATTTTCTAATGTAAAAACTACAATGTATTAGGTGAAGGCGACAGCTGTAATACACATGTGATTGTTGTTTCTTTCAAGCTGAAACTGAGAACACCTGATCCCCAAGGAAAATCATAATCCACAAAGTCATTTTAAGAATGAAGTAATAAAAGCACACAATATCATGAAATTGATTTTTTTTCCATACCAGCTGAGATATATTTCCGAGTCTATGAAATTATAAAATCATACTCTGGCAGAGATATGTAAGCAGAGTAAAGGATTTCAACACTAAAGCCAATCTACAAATTTCACTGTCCTACCCTGCTAAGTGCAGTTTGACTTTAAGCTGGGCTTCCCACAAAATTGAACTACACAATACAGTTACAAAGTGGATGGATGGGTGTTTAAACAGAAATAAGAAAGTTGCCTTATTTTAAGGAGAATATAAATTAATAGGACAAATTCAGTGTACTGGCTAGTTAATGAAAATATAATGAAGTTTAATTCAGCACTTGACAGTGGAAATACTATATAGTGTTTAACCGAGTAAAGCAATTTCTGTGTCTATTATCTAATATGTCTATCTATCAAATGTCTATTAACTTCTTCTTCTTTCGGCTGCTCCCGTTAGGTGTTGCCACAGCAGATCATCTTCTTCCATATCTTTCTGTCCTCTGCATCTTGTTCTGTTACACCCATCACCTGTATGTCCTCTCTCAACACATCCATAAACCTTTGCTTATGCCTTCCTCTTTTCCTCTTCACTGGCAGCTCTATCCTTGGCATCCTTTTCCCAATATACCTAGCATCTCTCCTCTGCACATGTCCAAACCAACGCAACCTCTCCACTCTGACTTTGTCTGCCAAATGTCCAACTTGAGCTGATCCTCTAATGTACTCATTTCTAATCCTATCCATCCTCGTCACACCCAATGCAAATCTTAGCATCTTTAACTCTGCTACCTCCAGCTCTGTCTCCTGCTTTCTGGTCAGTGCCACCGTCTCCAACCCATATAACATAGCTGGTCTCACTACCATCCTGTAGAACTTCCATTTCACTCTTGCTGATACCCGTCTGTCACAAATTACTCCTGACACTCTTCTCCACCCATTCCACCCTGCCTGCACTCTCTTTTTCACCTCTCTTCCACAATCCCCATTACTCTGTACTGTTGATCCTAAGTATTTAAACTCATCCACCTTCACCAACTCTACTCCTTGCATCCTCACCATTCCACTGACCTCCCTCTCATTTACACACATGTATTCTGTCTTGTTCCTACTGACCTTCATTCCTCTTCTCTCTAGAGCATATCTCTACCTCTGCAGGGTCTACTCAACCTGCTCCCTACTATCACTACAGATCACAATGTCATCAGCAAACATCATAGTCCACGGGAACTCCTGTCTAATCTCGTCTGTCAACCTGTCCATCACTATTGCAAATAAGAAAGAGCTCACAGCCGATCCCTGATGTAAATCCCACCTCCAACTTGAATGCATCCGTCACTCCTATCCCAGGCCTGACCATTGTCACACTTCCCTCATACATATCATGTACAACTCTTACATACTTCTCTGCCACTCCCAACTTCCTCATACAATACCACAGCTCCTCTCAAGGCTTTCTTCAGATCCACAAAAATGCAATGCAACTCCTTCTGGCCAACTCTAAACTTCTCCATCAACATCCTTAGAGCAAACATTGTATCAAATGTCTGTTAACAATACAGAAAAATGTATTGCTCAAGGAACATTCTAATGCTTCATTTTAGTTTTGTTGCTTGTTAAGATTCCCCACCATCATGTGTTCCTTTTAGTCTTAAATGACTGCATTCATTATTTTAAATGCCCCTTATTAGCAATAAGATGCAAATGACAAAGGGACCAGCAGCTCTCCATTTAACTCGTTTTCATTTGCACATCGTGAACTATGTGGTTTAATCAAATACAGTATATGGATGAGGGACTGGGAATTACTCATCTTCTTCATGTTACAAATCATTTGGATAATTTCCTTCGAAAGAAAAAAATCCATGATTTAAGAATGGCCTGACATGGCAGAATGAAAACACTCAGACATCATATAATTGAATTATATATGGTTTTGGCAAGGATTAGTTTCTTCTGCAACAATCGCATTGGAACAAAAACCTGCAGCCACTATGGCCCTCTAAGACTGACTTTACAGACACCTGAAGAATGTTTTTGCTGTGAAAAGAAGTTGTAAGTCCATAGCACTGAGCAGTGGTGGGCAGATGAAACCCCTTGAAGGTTTTGAGGCTTCTTCCTAATTGTGCTGGAAAAAGAACTGAAGTCTCAAAAAGAGTGACATCACATTGGCTGGCCCAGCACTGACTCAGCTGGTCTCCAGGACTTTGACTGTTTCTGGCTTGCCTTACTCCTTTCCTACTATCTGGCCATGTTTCTACAATTAGCTGATAGACCTATGTTGTTTTTCTTCATTTATGTCAGTTGTTTTTGATGTATTTGAGCAAATGTATATCCTTTCATATGATTTTTCTGCATTTAGTAAGTTGTATCATCTGTGTGTTTATTTTGCCTTGAAAATTGTCGCAGTGCTCTGCATTCGCACTTGCTGACGAGTGCAGTGCAAGAATAAAGTAGATTGAACTGCTGTGTTATATTTTTGAGGTGGCAATGATAGATGGCCATCTATCTCTGTGATGAGGATCATGAGGACCACTTGTAATCTGCTTTGTGTGTTGTATTTACCCCATTTTTGACACACATTGTACACCCAACCTATGTGGAAGCAGATCTCCCTCTGAATTGCCTTTCCCAAGATTTCTTCCAATAACCTTTTCTTTGGAAGTTTTTTCTTGCCTTCTTAGAGAGTCAAGATTGGGGGATGTCAAAAAAACAGGGCCTGTTAAAGGCCATTGAGGCATTCCTTGTGTGATTTTGGGGTATACAACAAATAAATTGTTGTAGGTGGTGGTATGTCATGATCTTGAGAAAACAAAAAAAAAACATGTGCACAAGGCCTTGCTGTGTACTTTCAGTTGGACAGGTGCACTAAAAGCCTAAAAATGTTCTGTATGTTCGTTTTGATCTTATGGTAATCATTTTGTCATTAAAATGCAGCAATAAATGTACATGTTAGTATGTGTGACAATTAGTAGTACAAAGAGGAAAAGAGTATCATAATGGAGTTTAGAGAATGTGCATTGTAAAATAGGACAACTATAAAGGAATTTAGGGAATGTGCTTACAGCAGCCTACAGTATTAATGACAGTTTGTAAGTTCCACCAAAGTACAATAGTATAGTATAGTGTGCACCTTATTGTCAGGTAACAGGTTGAAATGTTCCTACAATCTTGATTTTGAGTTTTCCACTTCAGGGCTCCATATTTAACCAAGTTTTGTTTGTGTATAAAATACAATTGGTAGTTTCCCCTTTAATAGCATGTGGGATAAGAGACAGAGCATTCCAGGGGCCTCATGTATAAACAGTGCGTATGCACAAAAATCTTGCATACTCCCGTTTCCATGCTCAAGTTGTAATGTATAAAATCTAAACTTGCTGTAGAGCCACGCACATTTTCACGGCAGCTAAATGCTTGGTGTACGCAAGTTCTCCGCTCGGTTTTGCAAACTGGTGGCACCCAGCGTCAAAGGAGTGCTTTTGTTCCAGCGTGGTTTCCCTTTCTTTTTTAGATTCACATCCCTGACGCGGCTTTATCAAATACACTGAAATTAACTGCATATTGTTTATTAGTTTAAGGCACCTGTTTGTAATTAACCTGTAACAATATAATGATCCACGGAATGGCCAAACTATTCCAAATACCATAGCTGCTTTAGCGTTGTTTTTCTCAATGCAACACTCAGACTATTTATCCCACTGTAACTCAGTGTGGAATCACAGCTCTACAGCAGTTGATTGGAAAGAGAATTATCGGTATACAGCATCAAGCACACGCTGCCTCAGCCATGCTGTCTATTGAACTCCTCTCATATGACAAATGCTTCAGAGCTTTTCCTGTACTGACCTTGCAGTTCAAAAACAGTTTTATCCCAAGAACTATAAACTCACTCAATCAGTTCATCAAGTGCTCCCAGTAGAACTGTTTGTACTTATTAGTGCAAATCACCTTACTCTAAACTTGTGATACAGTTATAATATTGCACAACCTGAGCCACTTTATAAAGCGTGTATTTACATATGATGACGATATCATTTTTAAGATGAAATGCAGCAAAATATGTTTATTACATTATACAGATAAAATGTTAACATCATTTAAATAATCTATATTGTTAATAATTAAACATGTGAGGACACTAGTTCAGGGATTGTTCCTGCCTCACGCTGTATTCTTGCTGGGGCTGACGCGACACTGGAAGGATAGATGGAGAGAATAATTAAACATGTACTACGAAGATATTTCAATGTTCTTTAAAAGTTTTGAAGAATCGGCGTTCTAAGCTTACAGATGGCTTAACATCTATTACAGAGCTGATTGTGTGGCGATTGGTTACTTGGAGAAAGAAAAGGAAGGACAGGAATTGGAGGTTAGTATGTTTGAAAGAGACAGTACTGCTGAAATAAAATATTTCATCGAAGGTTGTGCACAGTGCAGCAAGCATCTTGCGGGAGGCAGGAACAATTTCTGGACAGGGTGCCAGCTCGTCACTATCACTGCTCCACCGCGTTCCCATGTTTAATAACATGCTTTAACTCCTATCATAATGAAAATTATATAAAGTATACATCTCAGTGCTTTAATTTTCAGAGATCTCTAATATCACGAATGTATTGGATTCTGTATCCTGTCGGAGGAAGAGAAAGCCCATTTAAGAAGCACGTAGTGATTCACACACATACAGCACATAGAAGAACACTTACAAAACAAAGCATTTAATGTGTTACTTTAGTTACAATGGTATTTGAGAAAATTAAGCGATTTAAAGATGAAGTTTATGATGTTCTACTTTAATGACAAAATAAACTACATGATTTAAGTGGAAATTTCGAGATTAAAGTTGACATTTCGAGCTTTTTTTTCCACTGTGTCCCTATTTATTTTTCTTTTCTTTGTACCCTAATAAGCTTTCATATGATGACTCACCTTTTCATGGCGACTTTGATATCTGACAACTTCTTTTTTATTTTGGGCACTGTGCGACTTTGTGAACTTGAGCTTTCGAGTTTCTCTGACACTCTATGTCACTCAATCAACTTCCTTTTGTTGTTTATACCACTGTTTGAACCAACAAATAGTATGTTTTTCCTTGTCTCCACTTGCTATTCGCTGAAATTCTTCTATTTTTCCCCCGTGCTTTTGCCATTGCCTTTTCACAGAACGTTGAGCTTAAGGGCTGTTTATATTGATTTGCATATTCAAAAAGGTGTAATTCTGGGAGGAGTTTGGGTGGGGCAGCAGGTGCGTGTATGTTCGTTACTTTTCACGCTGACTGGGATTAATGGACCGGAAGAACATGGAAGTTGGCGTTCGCACAGATCTTTGCATCTGGATTTTTTTGTGCATTCACACATTTCCACTTTTGTCCCTACACCATGTTTTAGTGTGAATTCTACGCATGCCGTTATGCATGAGGCCCCTGGTGTTTCAGTGTCATCAGTAAAGTGGTAATGGGACTGTGATACAAGCTTTGGTATACTGTTTAGACAAAGTGAGCTTCATTAAAGTGATACAGAAGCCTCAGTGTCAACAATCCTATCATAGCTCTAAGCTCAGCAGGCATTCAACCATGATGATTGTACCCCTTAAGCATCATATGGATTTTTCATATAAATTATTTTTATTTCCTTCTGCAGTAGGAATAAAGTAATCATAGCATGTATTTAAAATTAAAATAATACAAATTTTTGATGGTCTGGGTTGTCTTCACAATCCATGGCATCTCTGGAACTTTGAACAATCACATTTGGTGGCAGAAGTGGGATAAGCCAGTGACAGAGAGTAATGAAGATGAAAGGAGAACCGACAAGAGAAATTATTGTCCATACTGTCTAAAGAGCCCACATACTCAGGCCATGAAGGACTTATTTCAATTTTGAATTTTTAATGGTTATTTATTAATTATTTCATGATTGTGTTTTTACAAAAATTCATATTCTTTTAATGTCCTGTCTTTAACAGCAGACTTGAAATTTTTTTAGTGTTGGATTTTAACCCTGCTTTTAATGTTTATAGTGCAGTGAAGAGGCCATGCCACAGACCTAGGCCACTGTATAACTGGTGGCTTGTTGGAGGAGGAGTGTGATAAGATGCATTTTTGTGGTGGTGATCAGTGTTAAATAGGTTAAACAGGTGACGCAGTGGTATTGCTGCTACTTTGCAGTAAGGAGACTGTGGAAGATTGTGATTTCACTTCCCGGTTCCTCCCTGTATGGATAGTGCTTTGAGAGAAAAGCGCTATATAAATGTAATGAATTATTATTATTAATGAATTATTAAATAAATGAACAGAGCACTCAGTCAGAGGAGCGTGGATGTGAGCAATATTATGCTAGAACAGCTCAGGAGTGTTAGTTAGTAATGGGCCAAACATTCACATGCAGATGTGCATGGCAGCCAATTGCCTCATTAGCCCCCTGGAGTTCGTGACTGCAGCACCTGTGCCCAAAGAAAGATTAAAAGGCACCTGGGCAGGAAACAGAGGGAACAGAGATTGACAAGAAAATAGAAAGAGAAAGATGGGAGGTAAAACAAATTTGAAAGAAGAAGGAAAGGCAGAACTGGAGAGGATCCAGTGCAGATAAAGAGTCGAAGCAGGCAGTTGGGAACGGTCCCAAGAGGAACACGTGGCTGACACTTAAGGGTCAGAGGTCAATCATGCTAAACACGCCAGAGAGCAGGAATGACCTACGGTCCTGGAAGTCTCTCGACTGAAAGCTGAAAATCGGTGAGAGGAGACAGGAGTAAGGCTTGGCACAGCGCTCTGCAAATGACAAAGGACTGGCGGTGGGAACCCAAGCTGAAGAGACCCTAAAAGGAAAACAGAGAAGACATTGATCTTTAGGAATGAAGCACCGTGGCTCGAGTTGGTTTTATAGGATTGCATTCTGCCTGGGATTTTAACCTGATTGTTTAAAGCAGGATTGATTTGTAGATTATTTATTTGAAAATTTTAACATCTACTGAACACCTCATCTGTTTTTACCAGATCATTTATTTATATATATATTTATTGAAAAAAGCACTGCACTTTTGACTTTGTTTGGATTTGATTAGAATAGAAGCACTTTGCACCTACCTCTTGTCTGTTATATATCCCCATTGTTCATCCTGTTTGTGTTATTCTCAGGTCCAGGTTCAAGGACACTGTGACCTCTGGAGCTGACGCAGATCATCACCTTTTTATATTAGTTTTTATTTCAATGTTATTTCTGATCTTACTTAGAAATTCAGTTTAGTTTTCCTTCATCGTGTATTTTTAGTTTTAATTTAGATTTTATTTCATAAAAATATTTCTGTTTTATTTTTATATATATATTAGTTTCAGTTTTAGTATTAGTAATTGTGGTATGGTTAAAGACCTACTATGGAGTTTAGTTTTGTAGATATGAGTTTAACATTAGTGGAAGCATACTACACTACATAGTTTACTATCTGGTATTGTTTTTGTCTCATAACAAGCATAATCAAAACCAGACACCGAATATCAAAAATTTTAGACAATTTTATAATTTTTAAAAATATTTTCTATGTCATTTGTGCTGAAAAAATGTGCGCTGACTGTTGGCACGTTTCATCTTTTCTTTTTCTTGTTCAGAATGGGACAATTTGTAATGAAATTTAGGTGAATTTTAAGGTTTGAGGTTTTTTTACTCTAAAAATATTTTAGGGCGGAGAGGTGGCTCTGAGACTAAGGATCTGCGCTGGTATCCTGAAGGTTGCCGGTTCAAATCCCTACCACTGCCAAAAGAGATCCTACTCTGCTAGGCCAATGTACAGCGCCCCTGGAGCTGAAGGTTAAGGGCCTTGCTCAATAGCTGACCCTGTGCTCTAACCCCAAGGGGTATGCGAAAACTAACAAATTCCTAATACAAGAAACTGTATAAGGTGAAATAAAGAACAAAAAAAAATGTCTAAGCACGCAGCATATCCTGCTCCAAGACAATGTCCTTACAATTAATGCCTTCAATATGGTATTTAAAAATTTCTCATATAGTCCTTTGTTATTTTCTACCAGCAATACCGATCTCTGATTCCATCACAGGCACATAAAATTTATATTCAGAATTTTGACACCTGAAGCCCTGATAAGATATAAAAAATCAGAAAATGGATTCTACTGTGTTCTGACAGGTGTGATCATGAAAATCATGGGGGCTTAGCAAGAACAAGGTTCTTAGGCTTGAATCAGTGTGCAGACTCCCACCTAGCTGTATTAAAGGAAACAATGAAAATATTTTTTTTCCTAAACTCTCTTATACAGCGCAAGATTATAAGAAACCTGAAGCCTGTCCCATCAACTTTGGATGCAAGGAAGGAAAAATCCCTGGACAGGGTGCCTACCTGTTGCAATATATACACAATATGTATGACATGGCTGATGTTAAGAACAAAAAGAGTATGAGTAGAGTATTTCAAATATCTGTTTTGAGAGAGAGCGAAAGATTGAAAAGAGGGAGACAAATATTTTAAAACATAATTCTGCGACCAGATTATTTTCATAATATCAGTTATTTTGAGCTGTGAATGTAAAATTTAAAAAGTTAAATTAATAAATACAGAATAAATATAAAAACACTGTATTAGGTTTAGTTTTTCACCACTTGGCAGACTTTCTTCATCTACGTACCTGTAGTTCAGTAGAGAGATTGCCAGAAATTTTACCAGGTTTTTATTGCTTCATTGTTAAAGGACCTTTTTAAAGCAAAAGTTATTGGTCAGCAACAATATACTGATCTTGTATGTTGACCTAGTCAGTCTCTTGATCAGTGACATTTTATTTTCAGAAAGGATTTCTGCTGTGCCAAGTGGCAGGTGAATTACTGTCAACAATAACCTGAGATACCTGAGAAATAAACTGAAATGTTACTCACTAGTGATTTTTCTGGCCATACAGTGAAGATTTTGTTGACCAGCACATTCCAACTTCAGGTGTTTGAATTACATCTTGATATACAAGAACTACAAAGGAATGTGACAGCTCATCATAACAGACATTAGACCCATGCAGCCTGGAATTTAGTTTACTGTGTTAGACTCCCGCAAACCCACACTGTTTCAAATGTGGGAAGCCAGGAGACACTGTACCTGCCTGCCCACTTTACAATGAATCCGTGGGCTACAGTTGGGCCCAGGGAGAGAAGTATTGTGCATTTGTTAATTATCTGTCTCTTCCCCACACAGGAATGGCCTAATCCCCCGAGACTGGGACGAGACTGGTCTGAAAGTAAAAGCGGCCACGTGAATACCACACCACATGTACAGTTCGGCCTAGCTATTGACAGGGAAAACATGTCCCAAGCTGCCTCCATGCCATGTTTACTACCGGCACATAGGGCTGACATGGCTGTCCAGAGTGACATGGTAAATTGTGCGACGGCACCACTGTCCACATTAGTGAGGGCAGCCCCAATCCTCTAGCAACCTTACACTTTCAATTTAAACAAAAGCCATTCCTTTAAACGGAATGACGATTACTTAAGAAATGCTATTAATGCAGTCGTCCTACTAAACAGCCAACACATGCATCATGTGTCCTGCTCCACTGACAGACTGAGAAGATCATTCCTCCCCCAAACTATGCGACTCTTCAATTCCACCAGAGGGGGTAAACATTGAACATTATTCAAGTTATTGTCTGTTTTTTTTTTTTGTTTGTTTTGTTTTTTTACCTGCATTTTTTATTACTCTTTAATTTAATATTTTTTGCTGCTGGAATATGTGAATTTCCCCCTGGGATTAATAAAGTATCTATCTATCTATCTATCATCCCATGCCACAGGGGCTGCACTTTGTAATTAATAATGATCTGCTTTATCGGGTTGTAGAGCATGAGGGAAAGGTACAGTCACTGCTCTTAGTCCTGCGGACCTTCCAGCAGCAGGTCTGTGAGCTAGCGCACACCCACCTCTTGGGTTAAGGAGAGAAAAAGGTTTGTCGACTATTTCATTAAACTATCAAATCATCAGCCAAATGAACAAATATACCACGTAAACCTGCTGAAACCGTGGAAGGATAGGGATCCAGATCCCTCTGCTGGCCAGCTCCATTCACTCTTTGCTCAAGAAAGTCAACCTTAACTTCATCTCCAATTTGGCACCCTTTCCTGGTAGGACCACTTTGGTTAAGCATGACATTGCGACAGAACCTGAGGTATCTGTCATGGAGCAACCCTATCGACGCCCCAAGGCAAAACACGCAGAAGTGGAACTTGAAATCAGGCATATGCTGGACCTAGAAGTAATTGAAGAAAGCCACACCCTCTGGTCTAGCCCTATCATCTTGGTCCCTAAGACAGATGTAACATCACAATATGGTGGCTGCTTTCAGTCCCTAAAAACAATTTAAACTGCCAGCAAATAAAACAAAAGAAAATAAAGTATTTCAAAAAATGCAGTTACATAAGTAAGTGATCTGACAGCTATACAGAGGTTTGCTGGACCCTTGTTAACCAACATAATGTGCGTGGCTTGAAATATAAATAAAACCATTGCATTATAAAAAAATTCCACCTTGTTTATATATTAAATGCCCAGTTGTATAGACATCATTTTGATAATGTCATTTCTCAGTGCCAGATACTATATTGAGAAAATGGAGCAAGTAGATGTAATCAAAACTGGCAATCAAAATCGGTCAGTATAGTGCAGTCAAAAAGACAAGGAAGTTGGAGCAGGTATAACTGATTTTAGATTCATATGAAAAGGAGCTGAAATATCTGAGTTGTGGAAAATGTGGCAAAGTTTTAAGGCACAACAGACACAAATCAGGTGCTTTCAGCTTGCTTGTTTAACACTCACTGGCAGAACAAAATTGTGTTTCAGAGAGAAGCAAAATGTTATCCCTGCCAGGATTAAGCAAAAAATAACAGTGAATTGGGTTCAGCTTGTGTGTCAAGACATTTGTCACTATAATTTTAAAGCTGCTGTACTCCTTGTGCAGCTTGCAAGAACAGGCTGTGAGATTGAGAAAAATAGACTTAAACACACTGTTTTATCACACGATTAAATCAATCGACCTTGCTCAGTCCATCACGGTGCCAAATGTTTTATCATAGGAAATGCTTTTGGGGACACCTCTACTTAAAACACAAATCCCTCTTTTATCAAATGCAAATATCAAAGCAGTGTAACAGCAGGTCTTATCAGTGAAAACACATTCCTAAAAACCCTGGACTTACAATGCCTCAGTGTCTTTTCACACTTTTCGCTTAGTATATATGCTTACAGTCAGGAGGCTGCTTCTTTCTTTTAAGCAACTACTTCAAATTCTTCCTTTAAAACACATTGTACAGACAATTATCACAAAATTCCAGATGTTACAAATACACGTCAACCAAGTGAAAGAACAGCAAAAGAATATTAACAAAGTCCAAATTAACAAAAAACAAATGTATCTTGTGCAATCCTCAGTTCATTTCTGTTTATTCTTAAAGCATAAATTTAGTCCCCATTACCCCACATACAGTGGATTCAGAAAGTAATGAGATGTCTTCATTTTCTGCACAATTTATTGTGCTGTAGATTTAATTTTAAAGAGCAAATTTTGCCATGTTTGCCCATCAGTCTACACTCAATAACCCATAAATGACAAAGTGAAAACATATTTTCAGAAAGGTTTATTAAAAATCAAAAGTGTAAAGTAAAAGTGAATTGTTTATTTACATGATTTGTATGAAAGTTAATAAGCAAAGTAGATCAAAGGTAAATAAGGTAGATAAAGTCTGTGTGCAGATGGTTGCAAAACTTGTTTAAGGCAAATACTTTACATCTTTTTTGTATTGTATGTATTAATTAAATGCTCAACAAAAGTGAGACCTTTAAATGTTCTAGTTGATATGACTGCTTTCAAGTACTGATAACTAAGGAAGATTATTTACAATACAGATACTGAGTGCTGTCATCTTAAAGTGTGCACTGTTACCAACTTTTACAATTTTTAAATGTGATTTTACAAGTGGTTATGGGATATGCAGCAATATTATAGATGGATAGATAGATAGATACTTTATTAATATACTCAGCAAAATCATAAAAATGTGATTATGATTGCATTGTACTGCCTAGATACTCTCCTATTAGATCAAAGGTGTCTCTTAATCCTTTTGTAGAAGTCGCTGAGGGATTATCTGTGTGATGCTCAAAAGCAGACTGGAATTTGATTAGTTGTATAACAGCATCCTTACAATATATGGTAAATGCTGCATTTATTTGTAAAGTCAATCTGTACTGCAAAAAGGCCATTTTTTTATTATTGGGAACACTTTGTGTACAAATTATGTTGTTTTAAAATCTTATATGATGCCTCCTATACTGGCACTCTGCACACTCCGTTAAAACTGGGGCATCTGTAGAAGGTGCCTCAACAGACCAGTGGTATAAAAATGGTAGCACAGACCCAAGTTGTTCAAAAGCAAGCAATTCTTTATTTACAAGTGCCAGAAAAATAACCAATCAGTGTCATGCACTAAATCACAGTCCATGGTAATGACCCAGCATATTCTGCGGTGGGTTGGCACCCTGCCCGGGATTGGTTCCCTGCCTTGCGCCCTGTGTTGGCTGGGATTGGCTCCAGCAGACCCCCATGACCCTGTGTTCGGATTCAGTGGGTTGGAAAATGGATGGATGGATGGATATTTACAACACAAATAAGTGATGGTTAAAAAAAATTACAAAAACCATGCCCAATCAGTGACTTTATCACATACTTCCACCTATGTAGACTCATTTTAGGCAGGAGTCCCTCTATTTCACAAGTGTCTCTACTCCTGTACGTATTTGGCTGTCAGCACACACACACACACACACACACAGGCATGAATGCGCCTCCAACTTCAGGCAACTTTCTAGTTAGCAATGCCTGCCTATTGTGACACTTTCTTCCCTTATGGCTCAATCAGCATGTTACAAATGCTGAAGTTCACTGAACAGACTTATGTGTTAAAAAAGCAGTCACTGACTGAATGCTAGAGCCAAGGAAACAGATCCACTCTGTGTATAGTGAAATCCAGATAAACTAGACAGGAGTTTCCAATTTAAAGCTAAGATACACATCATTGTTTTTATGTCTGGAATAAACTTGCATGTTCAATTCTGTCTTGCCAGTTTTGTTGCATCATATTTCAAAATAACTTTTGGTAAAGAAGACCTGTTTGTGTATGTCATTGGCTCTAGATGAAGATCTTACTTTTTTATTCTGCAGTGTCTCCTGCTTTTGTTTCTGTTTTTTCTTTCAGAGCTGTCTGCTTGAATGCTGGTGGAGTTAGAGAGACTTTCACATTAATCTTCTCTAATATTCCCTGTTTCAATTTCTGAAAGAAGAATTCAAAATGCGTTCGCGTTCGGTCAAACACACAAACAAACACAATTACAGTGCATCTGGAAAGTATTCACAGCTCATCACTTTTTCCACATTTTGTTATGTTACAGCCTTATTCCAAAATGGATTAAATTCATTTTTTTCCTCAGAATTCTACACACAACATCCCATAATGACAATGTGAAAAAAGTTTACTTGAGATTTTTGCAAATTTATTAAAAATAAAAAAATTGAGAAAGCACATGTACATAAGTATTCACAGCCTTTGCCATGAAGCTCGAAATTGAGATCAGGTGCATCCTGTTTCCCCTGATCATCCTTGAGATGTTTCTGCAGCTTAATTGGAGTCCACCTGTGGTAAATTCAGTTGATTGGACATGATTTGGAAAGGCACACACCTGTCTATATAAGGTCCCACAGTTGACGGCTCATGTCAGAGCACAAACCAAGCATGAAGTCAAAGGAATTGTCTCGAGGCACAAATCTGGGAAAGGTTACAGAAAAATGTCTGCTGCTTTGAAGGTCCCAATGAGCACAGTGACCTCCATCATCCATAAGTGGAAGAAGTTCAAAACCACCAGGACTCTTCCTAGAGCTGGCCGGCCATCTAAACTGAGCAATCGGGGGAGAAGGGCCTTAGTCAGGGAAAAAACCAAGAACCCGATGGTCATTCTGTCAAGAGCTCCAGAGGTCATCTGTGGAGAGAGGAGAACCTTCCAGAAGGATAAACATCTCTGCAGCAATCCACTAATCAGGCCTGTATGGTAGAGTGGCCAGACAGAAGCCACTCCTTAGTAAAAGGCACATGGCAGCCCGCCTGGAGTTTGCCAAAAGGCACCTGAAGGACTCTCAGACCATGAGAAAGAAAATTCTCTGAGACAAAGATTGAACTCTTTGGTGTGAATGTCAGGCGTCACGTTTGGAGGAAACCAGGCACCACTCATCACCAGGCCAATACCATCCCTACAGTGAAGTATGGTGGTGGCAGCATCATGCTGTGGGGATGTTTTTCAGCGGCAGGAACTGGGAGACTAGTCAGGATAAAGGGAAAGATGACTGCAGCAATGTAGAGACATCCTGGATGAAAACCCGCTCCAGAGCGCTGTTGACCTCAGACTGGGGCGACGGTTCATCTTTCAGCAGGACAACGACCCTAAGCACATAGCCAAGATATCAAAGGAGTGGCTTCAGGACAACTCTGTGAATGTCCTTGAGTGGCCCAGCCAGAGCCCAGACTTGAATCCGATTGAACATCTCCGGAGAGATCTTAAAATGGCTGTGCATCGACGCTTCCCATCCAACCTGATGGAGCTTGAGAGTTGCTGCAAAGAGGAATGGGCGAAACTGGCCAAGGATAGGTGTGCCAAGCTTGTGGCAAAGGCTGTGAATACTTGTGATTTCTCAGTTTATTTATTTTTAATAAATTTGCAAAAACCTCAAGTAAACTTTTTTCACGTTGTCAATATGGGGTGTTGTGTGTAGAATTCTGAGGAAAAAAATGAATTTAATCCATTTTACAATAAGGCTGTAACGTAACAAAATGTGGAATAAGTGGCGCACTGTGAATACTTTCCGAATGCACTGTAAATGCATGTCTTTGGGATGTGCAAGGAAAATTGATATAGAAACTGTGATGTAATCATGGAGAGAACATGCGAAACTTCATGCAATAAATCAGGATGAGAATCAGGCATATGTAGTTATATATAATTTAACATACAGTACAGAAAGCAGGGTTAAAAAAAATCAAAGATACTATGTTATGTAGGCACCTACAATTTGTTGTGCGTCCATAAATACTTGGGTGAGATCTAAACTTACAGCACTGTGTACTATGTACAGATCTCATGCCAGGACCTTTCTCACTAGGAAAGATCACAAATCATTAAACATGCATGTAATTTCATTTTTTTGACGCACAAGTTAAAATATAAACACAAAAATATCCACACTTTCAAGTGAACATAGAGTTGGAACTTTTTTTTGTTTGGTTGTATGTACTTAATTGATTTGAATATAATTATAAGTAAATAAATCAAGAGATATCACTGTTTTATAATCTTTATTTAGCTTACAGATCACATTACATTATGTAACATACATCTCAATCAAGAATAAAACATTCAGAAAATGAATGTTTAAAATTAATATAATTTTGAATCATATTGAACAAAGCCAGCACTCTACACCGTTCCTATTTTAGAATTCCTGTCAAATTCTTAAGAGTTTAGAGTCTATTATAACATATCGCATCAAACAAACAAGATAACCACAACCTAAGCACAGCCATATTTTGTAAACACATTTTTATTGCATAAAGTTAGAAAACAGAAAAGAATGACATCTAAAAGGAATAAATATATATAGTGTTTATATACAGTATATGTTTATATACTTTTATATATTTGTTAGAAATCTTATCAGTGGAGATCAATTTAGCTCAAACAATGGATTTAAAAGAAATTGCTTTTAAGCTTGCAAAGATGAAGTCAAGAAAGAAATACTTTTCAGTTTCAACGATTTGTATTTTTATAATTGTAAAGAACATTCAGATCAGTTCAGTCAGATTATTTGGGAGCAGGCAGTGGTACAGCATGTTGCCGCAGCCACCACACGATGAAACAGCTCAAGATCATGGTTGGCAACATCTCAATCAGACACACGCTCCACTCCCACTCTCCGGAAATGACCCTCTATCTGCCACAATCAGGTGTTATGTGGGTGTCCCCTTGGCCTCGTGCAGCTGCTCGGGTCCTCAACAGTGAGGATCCTGTGAGCCGTATCACCCTCAGGGAATCGGGCCACATGACCGTAGTGCCGTAACTGATGCTTCGTCACAATGCAGATAATGTGCCTCATTCGGGACTCCATGAGCAACCACTCATTCGACACAAAGTCAAACCAACGGTACCCAAGGATTCTCCATAAAGACACAGTACTGAAGGAGTCCAGTGTTTGTCTCAGGTCACCCGATAGTGTCCATGTTTCGCAACAATATACCAAAACAGGAAGCACTAGGACTCTAAAGACTTGGACCTTTGTCCTTTTGCGACTTCATGACCCTCCATGCTCTTCCAGTCCATCTACTGACTTTATAGGAAGAGTCGCCAAAGTAAAAAAACTAGTGTTGTGCATACGGTTTACCTAATTGTAAATAGCCCCTACTTTCCTTAATGTATTTTCATTATTTTTCCTATGACATTTAACATACAATTAAAGGGTGTTTCAAAGAGAAATCAGGCATAGAAATGGCAGAAGCACCGAAAAAAGCAAACATGTCTATTATTTTAATTAATTTTGCAAAGTGAGAGGTTTCTTTACTGGGTCTTACACAATGTTTGGAGATTTCTTAATGCACATAGCTAATTGTTACAGTATACCTGTCATGATGTCACAAGTTACTTGGTGCACACACCTAGAAACTTACATAGCATAATAGCAACAAGACAAACAAAATGACAGTGATCATGATAAACAAATGCAATAATATTTTCTGAATTCTGACAAAACCATACCTTAACTACTTAACCTTTGTTCTTGTTTTGTTGTTCTTAATAAAAAAAATAAATTGGGGAATATGATTACATTATTGTAGTAATGTTATTAAGAATGTATTTTAGTTATCTTTCTTTTCATCTTTAAAGTTGTTAAATATATTTGAAGACAATCAGTCTGTATTAAATAAAACAAAATGTTTAAATAAGTCATATGGATATAAAATTTCTCAACTGATGCATTTTAGATTTTATAAGTTAAGAGAAACTTTAATGTGTTTTTGTTAAAGGTTCAGCTCTGTGTTATAGAGCTGGCATATTTGCATGCATGTGTAGCTAGTTTCACAAATAAGCAAAATATGTCAATGAAATGGTGACGATCAGACGTCAGAAATACGCACAAAAAAATCCATATGCATAAATCAACATTCCACATTCTTCCGCTCCATAAATCCCGGTCAGCGTGAAAAGTAACGCACGTGCACGCACCTGCTCTCCCGCCCCAACTCCTCCCAGAATTACGCTTCTTTGAATATGCAAATCAATATAAATAGCCCTTAAGCTCAGCATTCTGTGAAAAGGCAATGGCAAAAGCACGGGGGGAAATAAAAGAATTTCAGCGAATACTATGTGGATGCAAGGAAAAATGTACTATTTGTTGGTTTAAACAGTGGTATAAACAACAAAAGGTAGTTGATCGAGTGACATAGAGTGTCGGAAAAACTCGAAAGCTCAAGTTCACAAAGTCGCACGCGCCCAAAATAAAAAAGAAGTTGTCATATATCAAAGTCGCCATTAAAACATGAGTCGTAGCCCACCGTCTGAGTGTCATATGAAAACTTATTAGGGTACAGAGAAAAAAAAAATAGGCACACAGTGGGAAAAAAACACAAAATAGTCAACTTTAATTTCGAAATTTCCAATTTAATTACGTAGTTTATTTTGTCATTAAAGAAGATCATCATAAACTTCATCTTAAAATCACTTAATTTACTAGTTTCTCAATCCCATCCTAACTAAAGTAGCACATTAAATGCTTTGTTTTGTATTTGATCTTCTATGTGCTCTATGTGTGTGAATCACTATGTGCTTCTTAAACGGGCTTTCTCTTCCTCTGACAGGACACAGAATCCATTACATTCGTGATATTACGGCTCTCTGAATAATTAAAATACTGAGATGTATGCTTGATATCATTTTCATGATGATAGGAGTTAAAGCATGTTATTAAACATGGGAACACGGTGGCGCAGTGATTGTTCATGCCTCACGCAAGATGCTTGCTGTGCTGTGCGTGACCTTCGATTAAATCATTTATTGCAGCAGTACTGTCTCTTTCAAATGTACTAACCCCTAATTCCTGTCCTTACTTTTCTTACCCAATCTCCACACAATCAGCTCTGTAATAGACGTTAAGCCATCTGTAAGCTTAGAACGCCAATTCTTCAAAACTTTTAAGGAACATTGAAATATCTTCGTAGTACATGTTTAATTATTCTATCCATCTATCCTTCTAGTGTCGCACCAGCCCCAGCAAGGATACAGCGCGAGGCAGGAACAATCCGTGAACTGAGCGCCAGCTCCTTGCTAGCACTGTAGCACCGTGTCCTCACATGTTTAATTATTAACAATATAGATTATTTAAATGAAGTTATTAAAGTTTTATCTGTATAATCTAATAAACATATTTTGCTGTATTTCATCTTAAAAATTATATTATCATCATATGTAAATACGCGCTTTATAAAGTGGCTCAGGTTGTGCAATATTATAACTGTATCACAAGTGTACAGTGAGGTGTTCAGAAACCATTAAGAAGGCTAACAGAATGTTAGGATATATAGCACGATGTGTAGAGTACAAGTCCAAGGAGGTTGTGCTCAACCTTTATAATGCACTGGTGGGCCTCATCTTGAATACTGTGTGCAGTTTTGGTCTCCAGGCTACAAAAAGGACATAGCAGCATTGGAAAAGGTCCAGAGAAGAGCGACTAGGCTGATTCCAGGGCTACAGGGGTTGAATTATGAGGAAAGATTAAAAGAGCTGAGCCTTTACAGTTTAAGCAAAAGAAGATTAAGAGGTGACATGATTGAAGTGTTTAAAATTATGAAGGGAATTAGTGCAGTGGATCGAGACTGTTATTTTAAAATGAGTTCATCAAGAACACGGGGACACAGTTGGAAACTTGTTAAGGGTAAATTTCGCACAAACATTAGGAAGTTTTTCTTTACACAAAGAACGATAGAAACTTGGAATAAGCTACCACGTAGTGTGGTTGACAGTAAGACGTTAGGGTCTTTCAAAACTCGACTTGATGTTTTCTTGGAAGAAATAAGTGGATAGTACTGGCTAGCTTTGTTGGGCTGAATGGCCTGTTCTCGTCAAGAGTGTTCTAATGTTCTAAAGGTATTGTACTTATAAGTACAAAGCGTTCTATAAGGAGCACTTGATGGACTGATTGAGTGCGTTTATAGTTCTTCGGATGAAACTGTTTCTGAACCGCAAGGAAAGGCTTTGAAGCGTTTGCTGTATGAGAGCAGTTCAATAGATAGCATGGCTGAGACAGCATGTGCTTGATGCTGTATTCTCTTTCCAATCAGCTGCTGTAGATCTGTGATTCCACACTCAGATACAGTGATATAAATACTCAGAGTGGTGCAGTGAAAGTAATGTGGAAAAAGATGATCAGCGGTGGCAACCCCTAACGGGAGCAGCTGAAAGAAGAAGAAGAAGGTACAGTGAAGGTAACAACGCTAAAGCAGCTATGGTATTTAGAATAGTTTGACCATTCTGTGGATCATTATATTGTTACAGGTTAATTACAATCAGATGCATTAAACTAATAAACAATATGCGGTTAATTTCAGTGTATTTATAAAGCCGCGTCAGGGATGTGGATCTAAAAACGAAAAGTAAACCACACTGGAACAGTAGCACTGCTTTGACGCTGGGTGCCACCAGTTTGCAAAACCGAGCGGAGAACTTGCATACAGTGATCCCTCCTCCATCACGGAGGTTGCGTTCCACAGCCCCCTGCAAAAGGTGAAAATCTGCGAAGTAAAAACCATATATTTATATGGTTATTTTTATATTATCACGCTTGGGTCACAGATTTGCACAGAAACACAGGAGATTGTAGAGAGACAGGAACTTTATTCAAACACTGCAAACAAACATTTGTCTCTTTTTCAAAAGTTTAAACGTGCTCCATGACAAGACAGAGATGACAGTTCCGTCTCACAATTAAAAGAATGCAGCCATATCTTCCTCTTCAAAGGAGTGCGTGTCAGGAGCAGAGAATGTCAGAGGGAGAGAAACAAAAGCAAACAATCAAAAATCAATAGGTGCTGTTCGAGCTTTTAAGTATGCGAAGCACCGTGCGGGAAGCATATCGCTTGACAAAGCAGCCGCAAGTTAGCCCAGCAAGGAAGCGAGCAATGTGAAGGTAGTCTTTCAGTGTTTTTTGAGGAGCGTCCGTATCCTCTAGGGGTGCAAACAGCCCCCCTGCTCACTATATATTTGAGGAGTTTTATTTAATACATAATACGTGCTCTGATTGGGTAGCTTCTCAGCCATCTGCCAATAGCGTCCCTTGTATGAAATCAACTGGGCAAACCAACTGAGGAAGCATGTACCAGAAATTAAAAGACCCATTGTCCACTGAAACCCATGAACCAGCAAAAAATCCATGATATATATTTAAATATGCTTACATATAAAATCCACGATAGAGTGAAGCTGCGAAAATCAAAGTGCGATATAGCGAGGGATTACTGTACTCCAAGCATTTAGCTACCGTGGCTTTACGCCAAGTTTATGCTTTATACATTGCAATTTGAGCGTGGAAACATGCTTACGCAACATTTTTGTGCGTACGCACCATTTATACATGAGGCCCCAGGAGACCTCCATGCTGTGAGACGTCTGAGCTACAGTAGCTGAAAGGGCCGAGAACTACCTGAACACCATTGCACACTGGATGCTTTGGTCAGCACCATCCAGTGCCGCTCCAAGCCAAACCTGGGCCTTAAGAAGAAGCTTCTTGGAGAAGGTTATCACTTTACATTATACTTTAGTGATATTATTCAATATGCGTGGTTACACTGTATGGTTAAGATTACGGTTGTGGGAGGAGTTATCTGACTCAAATCATGTAAACAATTGAATTTGTGAATTTCCCATTGGGATTAATAAAGTATCTATCTATCTATCTATCTATCTATCTATCTATCTATCTATCTATCTATCTATCTAAACCAAGCAACAAAAATATGCAATTGTCTTTCCAGTAAAACTCCTGAATCATGGAGTTCAGCGAACACCCAATGTGCCCCCAACATCAGTCTGTGTATAGGAAGGGATGGCTTGGCACCATCTGTGACAGCTGCTAAATATTCAAGTTGTAAAGTGTTATTGTCACATTCATTTGCTTTGCTTCTTCTTTTGGCATATTAAATAATGCTAAAGACTGCAATGAATGAATAAAGAATCAAACCTTCTCACCTGCTTGCTTGTGGTATAGCGGGTCCACGGCTCAGAAAAAGAGGACAGTTTTTAATAAAAAATCGCACCCAGCAAGAGTGCAGGCTCTAATCGGGTGTGAGTGCACATCACCTAGAGTAGGGGTGTCCAACTCTGGTCCTGGTGGGCCGCAGTGGCTGCAGGCTTTCCTTCTAACCATCTTCTTAATTAATGAACTGTTTTTGTTGCTAAATAACTCATTTTGCCTTAGTTTTAATTGATGTGACTTGGATCCCTTAGTTGTTTATTTCCTTAATGAGCAGCCAAACAATAATGAGGCACAAAATGATCAGTGAACCTGAAAATAAAGAAAGGTGATGGTCTCGGTCATGTTGGTCTGCTCAGGTCACCAAAACATCTTGATGGTGGTCTTAGAAAAAACAGGAAATCAACAGTCTGTTGAGGCAGAATGAGAGCAGCAACAAGTCCTGATATTCAATAACAGTTTTAATGAACAGTGATAACTGGTTTCTCATTAAGACACTGGTTAGAGTGAAACTGATGTTCCAATTTAGCTAGTCATCTGTTGGCTCGTTTCACATCTCATTTCTGTTTGGCTTCCATTTAATGAGGAAACAAATCAATTCAGAGGACTGAATACTTAAAAACAGGGCTATTAAAGTGAAGGGAAAAGGAGTTAATTAGCAGTGAAAACTGCTCACTGATTAGGAAAAGGATTAGAATGAAAACTTGCAGCTACTGCAGCCCACCAGGACTGGAGTTGGACACCCCTGACTTAGAGGATAGCTAGGGGTGCCTGCTTGATCACAAGACATGTGCAAGTGAGTGTATCAGGCAGGTGCCTCATTAATTCCTTGGCTGGCACATTAGAAGCAGTAGTATAAAAGGAGCCTGCATGGGAAAGGGTAACAGAAAAAAGGGCAACAGCCATGTGTACAGCATCAGGTGGAGTGGCTGGACAAGCCAGCTAGTGGGGAAAGGTAGTGAGGTGGATCATCCCCACTGATTTAGTGTCATGGAGTGGGTGCTATCGTAGTGGAGTCCTCTCTAGGGATCCAAGGTACGACAGAGCGAGCAAGAAGTAAGACGAGAAAACAACCATCCCCTAGCGGTCTGGACAATGCTATTTGAGGCAGCCAAGATGGTGTCAGGTGGAAAGGACTGTGGCTGCTAGTGTCTCCGCCAGCTCAGTGTGCAATGGGTAAGCTGAGGAGACAAAGTGGGCATTGTGCTGGGATCGTCAGACAGAAAAAGGACCAGATGTCTGTCATGGATTTACTGTATTCTTATTTTCAATTCTGGATTTTAATCACACAGTTCATTGTTTTAATGTATTATTTATTATTATTTGTATTTTGGACACTTTGATTTGAATTATTTTAATAATTGCACCTACCCCTTGCTCTGTGTGTGTGTGTTGAGTCCCCACATGCTGGGCTCATCCTTGGCTCTGGCAGGTTCAAATGGCTCTCAGATGGACCTGGAAACGTGGAGCCGACATGCCCTGTCACATTTGGTGGCAGCAGCAGTGGGATTCAAACCCACGCCTCTTGAGAAGCTTTATCCAGCCAATCTGGGAATACTGTAGATAGAAAAATAGACTCGACTTATAGAGAAAACAAAGAGTCACAGGGGCGATTCACCCTTGTTGACACCAGCCCATAATCCCAGGTGCAAGTGCATTACATCAATGGGGTGTGTCCATAGTTAAAAAGGGGAGGGAGGAACACCTTCTATTGCGAGAGAAGGGTCACAGTAGGTGTGATCTCTGGGATAAGTCGGACAGTGCTTTATAGCTGTGGGTTGTGTCCTTTCAAATGGGTAAGTGCAGGAATACAGCACAGATGGCTACTAGATAACAATTAAACATGGGTCTACAGGAAAACAGTCTGCGCAAATGAGATGTTTCAGGAGAGGTTGCCAAAAAACCTTTTCACAACAAAACAACTGTATAGAGAAACTTTCCCTCATGAATGTTCTAATACAACATGCTAACTGACCAAAAAGCAAATATTGTCAGAATAAAAACAAGACAATACTGTGAAGGATGTCGGGAATACCAATGTGGTACCCTGATATACTTGGAAAAACAAGCAAATAAAGTATTAACGGCCAACCCCTTTACCCAGATCGGCAACTACACTACCAAGACTATTGCCTTGGCTAACCTGAGGATTCTCAAGCTAATAACAAACCATATTCCTTACAAATAGTCATTTTTCCCCCAAACTACGAAATAACAGGCACTACAAGTCAGCAATGTAAAATCAAGTGCAAATATATTGACAGTGGATAAATCTATATATACTGTACACACACAAGAGCCGGCAAATACACAATACCTATATATGTGAACACAATTCACCACTATCCCAAAGATACCATTGAATCATTATATATATTATTTATATGAACACACGAATATACAATAATAATATTTACAAAACCCTCCCTTGCCCCTAAACAATAAATGAAAAAATACAGAACACAAACACAGATTAATGATAAACGGCAGTTGAATTGTATGTGATAAATGAGTCCAAAGCTAATAAAGTCCAGCGATAATTGAATATTGGCTGAAGTGATATTTTGCTTCTTCCCGAAAATACAAAATGACCTCACCGTGTAAGTCCTCAGCAATGGCTGATAGGAATCCAAACCCCGGGGTTTCTCTACACTGGTTGTTGTGATGATGATCCAGATACTGAAAATGCAAGCAGCGGAACTGCACGATGAACGGAAGTGATGAGTTGGAAAATGAATGCGTAAATCGGCTCCTTTCCCCTCTAGATCTTCTTTCTCACTCCTTGCCTCTCTCTTCTTTTCCACTCCTCTCATTTATAAACTGAATGTCCCGGATGTAATTGGTTGAATAAACAGGAAATTCCCATCTCGGGTTTGCGGTCTCCCTACATCGTCTTTCTCCGTTTCACTTACGGGGACAACATTTACTTGCACATGCATACATGATAGTAAAACGGGATGACGAAAACAAAATGCACACAAAAAATGACACAAAAAAAAATACCTATTAATATGTAGCCCCGCTACAAGTAAATATAGTGTCTTTTCAGGCAGAGCTCATGTAATGAACTGCAAATAATAAACAAATTGGTGGTTATATAGTGGTGAGGCAGGAAGGGGTGTACCCTGAAAAGGAATTGAGGTCATCAGGCGGGATTTCCTTCTGTAGGTCTGCATAGAGAGAAAGAGAGGAAGCGTTAGCTGACAGCACCACTCCCTGGTCTGGTGGATAATTACAATTACTTTAGACCACAAGCTGCCACCCATGCAAACGTGTGTGACAACAGTTAGGTTAACAATAAAAGAAAATATATTTTCAGTTCAGGAAAATCCATTTATAGACATCAGCTTAACTAGCAGTGCTTGTTATTTGAAATTACTGTGAAAGCTTGTTGTGCTTTTTTGTGTTAAATATAAACATCTGTTGGTGAAGGAAAGTTGTTGTGGATCGTGGGAACAGTTTGGGGCAGCAGTTGTTCTATCTAGCCAACATGCTCAGCACTCAGTGCCCACTCAATACCATCTGCCAGGTAACAAGTCTTTACGCTTTAATGGCAAAAAAAAAAAAAAACAATTGTCTTGGGTTTATTCATAATGTAATATGACTGCTTAGCTGTGTGTATCCAAATATACTTTGCAAAATCTACTGGGCCACAATGTAGCTTGCACATCTGTGAGGTGTGGGAGGAAAATCAGAGAACCTGGGGAAACCCCCATAGTGATACTACTTAGCATTTTTTTGTATTTAAAATTATTATCTCACTTAAAAACATTAGTTTCTGAGGCAAATAATAACTGCCATTACTCAAAAGAAAAGAAGATTTGCTGTCTAATGGTATTGTGAATCACTAAGCCCTTATTACCTTTTCGGTCTGTTCCCTTATGTTTATTGTTATGAACTGCATTTAGTGAGTCACAGTAGCAAATGTATGCCATTATTGTGGAAAAAGAGATTTTAAAAATACTCAACTTTTACAGATAACAAATATAATAGTCAAAAGTATAATAAATGTGATTTTTTTTTTCCTTTATCCATCCCTGTGCCTATTTTATCATTTTCCTGTTATTTCAATAAATCTGTCTGATTTTCTTATTATTACTTTTAAAGGCTATACATTTTGGTTGATTTTTTTGGGGTATTGTAAAGCAAGTACAACAGTTTTGTTCACCAAGCTGACAGTGACATATTATCTTCAGTTTCTTGCCTTTTTATCACATTTCAAAATATGAACTGGTGTCAGCAATAAAATAGCATCTTTCATTGCACTGAAGAGGTAGATTTTTTCAGTTTTTCATATTTCAATCCATTTCTCTAACAAAGAATGTAATTGAAAAAGTACAATTTGCAGAAAATAACAGACTTTCAAAATGTGTAAGGAAAAAACAAAAAAATAGTTTTAAGAGGTAATATAAATGTCATCCTTTTGCAACATACAAAATCAATTTAGTGACTGTGAAAAATGTTCTTGTGGTTATTAATTTCTGTTAGTCTACCTTTCTTCATTTTATATTTCAGAAATGCAAGGGTATATTTCATAGAAATTATTAGGAGTATACACTTAAACTATTAGGAGTATACACTTAATAATGGAAAATATTTATACTTCAGTAAAAAAATAGAATTAAACTTCACATGTACTGCACCCTGTCAGTATGTATATGTGTTTGCATCTAAGCTCATAGCAAAAAAAGAAGACTTATGAAAATTGATAATTTCATTACTTTTGTCAAATGGCCATTTAGATATTCATGTTTAATCAGCCACTGATATAACTGCAATATTTTAATCAGAAACAGCAATGACTCAATACTAATACAACATCATTGTGTTTTTTTCTGGGCAAGTTTTCAAATCATTTTCTCTTTGCCATCTGGAAAGTTGTCAAAATGGACGAGAAATATATGATACAGGAAGAAATTAAAATGACAGCCTAAAAGTTTTGACAAGAAGTTCTGCCAAACACAGCTCATCAATTCCTACAGACCTAATGTGTTACAAACTGTTACAAAGAGTTCTGAAGTGTCACAATCCAGCTATGTTTGCTGAATTGCTATTTCTTTTGAGTTTCACTACCTAGTTCTTGACAAAATCATGGAGCAAAAACAAGTGTTTGTAAGTCAGAAAGTTTGCAAAAGTAATCAATAAAAGGAACAAGCAGAATTCTGAGTTAGGGAGAGAATGGGTCAAAACTAGAAGTCCATGGAGAAATACTAAACACTTATTGTGAGGATCAGAGGACATACTAATATCAGAGCCAAAAATTCCTTCCTAACAATTGTTTTTCAGACTGTACAATTTTTCAGGTAAGAGTACTTTTGATTTTAGTCTGAAGTCTTGTCAAGCTGAATAAAAGGGTAGTACATGCTGGGGAAGTTGAAGTACAAATTGGGATTTTAGATTGTTTTGGTTATTTGCTTTTGAATCCCAGAAAACTAATCTTGAGCTTAGTGATAATATTGCACTGTAACATTTTGATGTGCATCCTTTTAAAGTGTTTTGAGCAGCTGTAAAATGTCAGTGTACTCCCTAACTAATGATGAGAAACTGAAGTAGGTTGTTTGGGGAAAGGTGTGGGATCGGTGACTGGCCTCTCTGAAAAAAATTAAACTTTAAGAGAGCTCTCTCTTTTTATATATATATATATATATATATATATATATATATATATATATATACACATAAAGAATACGCTACTGTGGCTGTCTGTTTGTCTGTCCAGGATTTTAAATCACCTGTAGCTCGCAAACCCTTTGACCTATTGACCTGAAATTTGGTACAAATATACTACGTGACATCTACTGTCCACTTTTTGGGTGATGATTGACCTCCAAGGTTATTCCTCTTTTTATTTTTATTTTATTTTATTGTAGAAACAATTCTCTGCAGCAGCCAGCAGGGCGGTCATGTGGCACATGCATACAGGCGCCGTTCTCATTCCCTACCACCTTTGCGATCACTTCCCCTACCTCTTCATATCTTAAATCATTCTTGATGCAGATTGAAGACTTAAGTGCCAGCTTAAGTGAAAAATTAAGGAAAACGTACTAAGTAATTGCAACACAAACACTAACTTAATCAATTTTAACGTGAAAAGACGCTGACACAAGAAGAGAAGATGCGGGCCACTAGAGTGGAGAAAAGAAGAGATGCTCAGGAAGCAGCAAGCACATCCATCTCTGAAAAAACGAATGCTAAACATGCATTATTTATCTGGTTTGTACAATGCTATATACTGTATACCCTGCCGTTCTGTCTTAAACTCTGTGAAGTGCCTTGAGCATGGGAAAGGTGCTATATAAATAAAATGTATTATTATTATTATTATTATTATTATTACAGAGAAAGAGGATGAAAACTATGGATGCTCAAGTCAAGTTTAGTCACTGCACATTGTTGTGCAGTGCGCCATTACTGATATATATATATATCACCCAGAAGTGCTGGGGGGAAGACGAGTGGGGACACCCAGAGTGCTTCTGGGTATGCAGCCAGCACTTCCACCACACTGGGGCGTGTCGGTGGGAGATTGCCGGAACACACCTGGAGCACATCCAGGTGCTTATAAAAGGGGCCGCCTCCCTTCACAGAGAGGCTGGAGTCGGGTGGAAGATGGACGAGGTCAGTGAAGAGAGAGAAAAGGAGGCGGTCTGAAGAAGGCATAGTGTGGTTGGCCTGGACTTTGGGGGAGATTGGGGTTTGTGTGGCACTGAACATTGTAAATATTAGTAGTGTAAATAAACGTGTGGTGGTGAGTAAAACATGTCTGCCTGTCTGTGTCCGGGGCTAGTTCCACACTGGCGTAGCCAGCAGGATGCTCCGCCTGGTTCAAGGCAGGGACCTGCACAAAAAATCATTGTTGTGGATGGCCCGGCGTAGCAGGGGACCCCACCCACGTGCCGCAGGGGCGGCATGCCCACAGTCCTACGAGAGAATCTCGCCCCACGGACCGCTAACGGACTGCAGTCACAAGGTCCTCTTCTGGTGCGGCGGAAGAGTGATGGGCCTTACTGGAGTGCAGCGGGCTCTAAGGAGTGTGCTTTTGCGAAGGGCGCAATGGGACGGCAGGCTGATGAGGAAGGCCATGCCGAGGCAGCTGCTTCGTATAGACAGGACCCGGGAGGTAAGTGCCTTGCTCGCCGGCAGCCAGCCCTTCAGGGCTGCGTTTGTTTTGAGTTTTGCAGGCAGGGACGACCCGGGTCTACGTCGGTGGCCAAGACGCGCTGTTCTGGAGCGCTCTCCTGACGCGGTAGAGGCAGCAGGGGCTGCAAAGAGGGCAACGCTGCAACCTGAAGGGCCAGCTCGGCACCGCACTGGGAGAAGGAGAGCCGAAATGGCCGCGGACCGGAAGTCCCTCCCCATGATAGGCACGGGATTGGGCAGTGTGTCTTGTGTGCCCGCCGATGATTGGATGGAGGTGGGACCAAGGAATGCCTGTCTCGTGCTGGGGGGGGAGACCCGATTGGGCCAGAGGAAGATGCCCACAGGAAGCAGTTGACGTGTGCTGCTGACAGACAGGTAAGCTCACCGCCGGCTGACTTCCTGTCCTTGCCTGGAGCCCTGTGTGCACTGGAGGAGTGTCTTCAGTCTGCAGGGCCACTGTTGCAGGTACTGAGTACGCTCCGTGTGGACCTGCAGGAGCTGGAGGGGAAGGTGGTCACATCATTGCAGACGCTGTATGCGGAGACGAAAGGGCACAACGCCGGATCCTTTGGCCGGAGCTGTACGGCGGGGAAGGTGAGTAGAGCCAACCTCGTAAAGCATAAGGGAGATCCAAACGAAGGGGACCGCGAAATATGTGAACGGAACCAAGTAGGTGGGTCTCCAACAGTAGACGCGGCGGTGAAGGCTGTTCGCGAGGTAAGGGGAGAAAGATCGAGAAGGCAGGCAGGAAGAGGGCCTGCGGCAGTCTCCCGTCGTTCTGTATGGACGCAGACGGGATTGGATCTGTGCGCTTCCCATGCGCAGATCCAGACCGTCAGGGCGTCCAAGAGTGACAGGAGGAATCAAGGGGTGAATGCCAGTTCCTCCAATAGGAAGGAGCGGGTTGCTGGGTGCACACGCCCAGAGAAGGGCCGGCCTCTGCGGAGGCAGAGGGGAACCGCAAAGCCAGCGGAGATTGCACGAGAGCAAGCGGTCCCGTCGGTTGACCCATAAAGAGGGGCACGGAACCCAGGGAGGGGGTGCTGAAGTGGCAAGTTCCAGGGTGCCGGTCAAAGGGGTGAGCACTGCCTGTGTGTGACAAAGAGGGACGCCAAGTGGTGGCATTCAGGCAGCTGCTCTGCCCCTGTGTCTCTTTGTTTTATAGGATCGGACCCTGGGTACACAGTAGGACCCACTTCGTTGGGGACCTGCCCTCGCGGGACAGGCCGCTTTGATGGACGGGTCTTCGCCTGCGATGGGGCACTGTGGCACGCGGCTGGAGGTGGCAACCAGCCGGGACGCCCAGGAAGACAGGAGGAGGGCTCATGCCTCCTCCAGACCACGAGGGGGCGACTGCCCTGGTTCCTTTGGGGGCCACAGGTACAGAGCTGGGAAGCTCAACCCTGTAGGGGCCTGTGGTCACCGCCAGAGGGCCCCCCATGCCTGGTGAACCCTGGACCCCAGCGCTTCCGCCACACCCGGAAGTGCTGGGGGGAAGACGAGTGGGGACACCCGGAGTGCTTCCGGGTACGCAGCCGACACTTCTGCCACACTGGGGCATGTCGGTGGGAGATTGCCGGAACACACCTGGAGCACATCCGGGTGCTTATAAAAGGGGCCGCCTCCCTTCACAGAGAGGCTGGAGTCGGGTGGAAGACGGACGAGGTCAGTGAAGAGAGAGAAAAGGAGGCAGTCTGAAGAAGGCATAGTGTGGTTGACCTGGACTTTGGGGGAGATTGGGGTTTGTGTGGCACTGAACATTGTAAATATTAGTAGTGTAAATAAACGTGTGGTGGTGAGTAAAACATGTCTGCCTGACTGTGTCTGGGGCTAGTTCCACAATACATATATATATATATATATATATATATATATATATATATATATATATATATATATATATATATATATCGTATTACCAGCGTTTGCTATTGCTGATGGGACTAAATGAAGAAGCCACCCTGATTGTATAAATCTATGCACTTGCTATTTCTTGCTATCCTCCAGCTACAAAAGAACATAAGGGGTTACTTGGTACGTTTCATGGTAGGTGTATTGCAAAGGAGATCTGATTCGATTAAACTCATGACAACTGGCCGAAGAAAGAAACAGCAGCCAACAGCTGCCTGATGACACTTGTCTGCAAAAAAAAAAAATAGTAATAATTGTACTTTATAGATTTGAGGGTGCTGAACCCAAATTTGATGAAATAATTGCTCATTTGAAAATTTGTCAAAGATGGAAGATTTAAAATAAAAAAGCAAAAACTGTGAGAATAAATGTATTATTTTTAAAATTAAGATTTAAAAAAAAATGACAAATAATGCATATCATTTTTTAAATATAATTACTACTTACAAAAAATAGTCCTTTGATGTTTTTTGTTTAAAATGCTCTAAAGGGATTTCATGTTGGAATGGCCAACAGATGCCTGCTAACATAGGCGCAGTCCACTTTCTACTATAAAGTTTCTACATTCAAGCGATGTCCTAGCAGAACCTCCCCACATACTCCTCAGGGACAGCTTCAATGTTCTCATGAGAAAAATATCCAAAAGAATGTAGGAAATGGATTTTTAAAGACATGTTGTACCCACGTGCTAGCCAGGAAGAGAGAAGATCTTCAGATCCCATGACTGCCTGCAACTAAGTTCTGCTCAATAAACGGTGTGTGTTTTTTTTTTTACCATTTTCTTACCTGGTACAGTGGAACCTCGGTTCACGAACGCCTCGGTACATGTACAACTCGGTTTAAGACCAAAAAGTTCGCCAAACTTTTGCCTCGGTTCACGACCACACACTCGGTATACGAACAAGCCAGTTTCCCTTTCGGTTTGTGCGTGCTGATGATTTCCGCACGTGTTGCATTGTTCTCGGTCAGATGTGAACTGCTGAACTGCTGCAATGTAAGAGAGAGAAAGAGAGAGAGCAGGCAGGCTCGTGTGCTGATGAGAGAGAGAGGGAGAGAGAGAAAGCAGGCAGGCTTGTGTGCTGATGAGAGAGAGAGAGAGCAGGCAGGCTCGTGTGCTGATGAGAGAGAGAGAGAGAGCAGGCAGGCTCGTGTGCTGATGAGAGAGTGAGAGAGAGAGAGAGCAGGCAGGCTCCTGTGCTGATGAGAGAGTGAGAGAGAGAGAGAGAGCAGGCAGGCTCGTGTGCTGATGAGAGAGTGAGAGAGAGAGAGAGCAGGCAGGCTCCTGTGCTGATGAGAGAGTGAGAGAGAGAGAGAGAGAGAGAGAGCAGGCAGGTTCGTGTGCTGATGAGAGAGAGAGGGAGAGAGAGAGAGCAGGCAGGCTTGTGTGCTGATGAGAGAGAGAGAGAGCAGGCAGGCTCGTGTGCTGATGAGAGAGAGAGAGAGAGAGCAGGCAGGCTCGTGTGCTGATGAGAGAGAGAGGGAGAGAGAGAGAGCAGGCAGGCTCGTGTGCTGATGAGAGAGTGAGAGAGAGAGAGAGCAGGCAGGCTCGTGTGCTGATGAGAGAGAGAGGGAGAGAGAGAGAGCAGGCAGGCTCCTGTGCTGATGAGAGAGTGAGAGAGAGAGAGAGAGAGAGAGCAGGCAGGCTCGTGTGCTGATGAGAGAGAGAGGGAGAGAGAGAGAGCAGGCAGGCTTGTGTGCTGATGAGAGAGAGAGAGAGCAGGCAGGCTCGTGTGCTGATGAGAGAGAGAGAGAGCAGGCAGGCTTGTGTGCTGATGAGAGAGTGAGAGAGAGAGAGAAAGAGAGAGAGAGAGAGCAGGCAGGCTCCTGTGCTGATGAGAGAGTGAGAGAGAGAGAGAGAGAGAGCAGGCAGGCTGAGCAGGGAGCCTGGGTGTGTGTCAGTGTTATTCAATGTTTTTACATTAGTTTACTATTACACTGTGCATTCTATGGTGTAATTAACTATATTTGTGCTTAAAAATATTTTAAAAAATATATTTACATACAGTTCGTACAGTCTGGAAGGGATTAATTGTATTTATATACAATCCTATGGAGGAAATTGCTTCGGTTCACGACCAATTCGGTTTACGACCAGAGGTTTGGAACAAATTATGGTCGTGAACCGAGGTTCCACTGTACCTGGTCAAGGCAATGGAAGGATCAACCCAACTTTGCATATTTCTGTAAAAAAACGTTTAAACAACTTTCCCTCTTCTGGACAATAAAAAACATCTTTCTTACCTTCGTAATATAAATTCCTAGCTATTTTGAAGGAATAAGAGAAAAAAAATTATTGATTAAGAGCAAAAAAACATGTAGCAAATACTTGATTTGGCTTGTTTCCACCTCAACTAACATTAGGAACAAGGAAAACTACCATTTTCTGCTGAAAATATACACCAAATAATATTCTGAGCACGAAAAATACTTATGCCATGAATGAAACGCAACTTATTTGTACAATTTTTCTCAAAACGTCATTTTTCACTGAATCCGATCTCTGGCGGAAATGGTTTGAGGTAGACACTATACATTATAAAGGTGACTTTTTACCAGAGTTACTTTTTTTTATCTCATTACACAACCAATGATGCAATCTATTGCTTAACCTTCAAACTTCCATATATTTGTATGTATATGTAGCAAAGTGTAAAATGTTATTTATAATTTTGTTTTTTTTAGTTATGAACTTCCCCAAAAAGAGTTAATCCCTGTAAATAGTTAATAGCATACTAACAATTATAATTTGTTGTCATACAGGCGTTAATTAGCGTCACACCTCACACCCTGCATGCACCACGTTTTTTGGCTCTAACGCTAGAAGCGTGGTGGATGCTGTGGGGTAGGTTGTGGTTTCAGTTCTCCCTAAGTTTTTCCCGATTTTTATTTAATTTATTTTGTATTAATAATTTGTAATCGATTTAATTTATTATTTAATAGGCATAGGGGAGAAGACGTTTATGTGACACCCTGTCCATTTTTTTCCTTTTGTTTTGAAAAGGTATGCTATATATATTTATCTTTTATTTGTATTTTTTTTTTTGTTAAGTATATGTAATTATAAAATTAGGATTTTTTTTTTGTATAAACCTATGTGTATTATAAATAGTTCTCTTTGGAAAATTTGAGTCATTTTTTTGTAAATAGTTTTACATGCAATGTGTTTGTATAAATAAGGGGAGAAGCACAGTGGATGCTGTGGGGCATAGGGGAGAAGACATTTATGTGACGCCCTGTCCATTTTTTTCATTTTGTTTTGAAAAGAGTTTCTTGAAGAGGAAAATAAAAGCTTGTGTTTTAACCCTATGTGCCTACGTGACGATCATTTACACAACGCAGAGAAAGGCGGATTGAGTCGGTTACATATATATATATATATATATATACAGGTACTCGTCGACATACGACCTATGCAAGTTACGACTGTTCGACTTTACGACGCGTTTGACTGTTTCCCCCGCCAGCTGTTGGCAGCGCCAGTTTCCCGCACTCTCAAGTCTCGCTATGCAGCAGTAAAAATATACGCAGCAGTGTTGCCCCACGTGTGTTTGTGTCTTGTTGTTTTGGCAATTTTCGATAATAATATAACCCTATAATATTAACACTAATAGCAGCTTTCTACTCAAAACGGCAAACTTGAGAAGCTGCCAGCATCAAACCCAGAAGCTCTTGATTGGGCAGTTCTTAGGATTGCACTACGCAAGCAGTCGCATCAACTGCTTACCGCAACCTGCTTTCTTTTTTCTTCTTGAATAAAAGCGCACTTGTTCTGTTATACTTGTACTTGTGAAAGTGTTTATTTGATATTTGGACTTCAGGCTTCACACCAGTCATTCCCAGTCACACACACCACTCACATCCACATCCACAGTTATCCCAGTCTCGTTCGTGCACAAGTTTTATATACAATCATCACATTCAAATGTTAACAGTTCCCACACACAACTGCTGACTCCCAATCAAGAGCTTCTGGGTTCGATGCTAGCAGCTTCTCGAGTTTACCGCTTTGAGTAGAGAGCTGCTGTTATTGTTAATATTATACAATAAAAACATACATTTGATTTACGTCTGTAACAACCATTGTAAATTTATAGTGCTTGTCAAAGTTAGCGTTCACGCTCACCCCGATCTGACACTGCTCTTTTCAAATAAAGACGCGCTATAACAGAGGTGAACTCAGATCAGAGAAAACAGAAGCCCTCCCCGCAAGAAATGTCGACTCACAGTGTATGAATGGCGTATGGAAGAAGTGTGTTAAGCGTTATGTAAATACTTTTGCTGGATTTAACAGTGAACAAGAACTTGATGAGATTCGTGAAGAAATAGTGAAACTGTCAAAAGACCTTTCATTGGAATGTGAAATGGAAGATGTCGAGGAGTTGCTAGACCGGGAATCAGGTGAACTTATGAATGAAGAGCTGATAGAATTGTAAGAAGAAAGAGTGGCGGAAGAAGAAACAAGAGAATTGGAGTAAGACGAAGAGGAGGAGGTGCCACAAACAATGTTCACCACAAAGGGATTGTCAGAAGATTTATCTACTGAATAAACTCCTCGCTCATTTTGAAAAAATGGACCCAAATATTGAACGATTTGCGAGGATTGAACGGATGGCACGCAACACATTTCGTCCTTATTGCGAAATTTATGAAGAGAAAAAAAAAACAAACAATTCAGACGAAGCTCACTATGTTTATGAAAAGAGCAACTCCTCCCATCACCCCGTCCGCAGCCTCGCCTGATCTGATGAAGGCGATATGGACAACCCGCAGCCAAGCACCAGTGGTGCCAGGAATTAAATGTAAAGTACAGTATTTCTTGTTTTGTACGTTTTCCACATATTAAACAAATTGTACTGTAGTATGCTGTGTTTGTCTTAGAAAGTAAGAAAATGTTGATAAAATATTACTTTAAGATGATTACAATATTATTACCCAGTCTAATATTCTTACCTTAAATTAACATAGGCCGACTTACGTCCAGATCGACTTACAACCAGTCAGTCGGAACCAATCGCGGTCGTAAGTCGACAAGTACCTGTATATATATATATATATATATATATATATATATGTGTGTGTGTGTGTTTTTTTTAGAAAACAGGTTCAAGGGGAACCAGAGTCTCCCTGGGAAGACCAGGCAAAAGGCAAGAAACAACCCTGAATGGAAGGCTACTGAGCTGCAAGTGAGCTACAAGGCACAGCCATTCTACAGTACAGGCATGGACCATAGAAAGCAGTGGGGACTGACGGGAAGGGAAATAGATCATCTCTTTGTTATCAGACAATAGCGGTATACAATAATGTTATAAAGATAACTGAAAGTTGATTTAACATTCTTACAAATCTCAACACTGTATATAAAAGCTTAAAATTATAATGTTTTCAGCATAACATTGACTGGAATAAATGTCTACCAACAAAAAACAAGTAGAACATTTTGATCCGTCTTTGTACAGATATCTGTGATGCATACAAGGCTAAGCCCCTTCAACACTTTGGCGCCTGAGACCATATCTCTTTGATCCTGCTTGTTGCATACAGATAATTACTGAAAAGAGTCAAATCTGTGAGAAAAGTAAACGTGTTAAAAGATGAATAATGGAATCAATCCTCTGAAGGGACACAAAATAACATGGAATAAAAACCATCATCAGTAGCTGGTTATATCAAGAGACATAAAGATATTGCCATGCTGTCAGAACAGGCTCAGACTCCCACAAATTATGAACTGGTTTTAAATTATGCATGGACAGTTGATGATGAGGATGACATTTTTATTTCCACTTGAAGTCTAAGAAATTTCAACTTTTTCCTCTCTGATTGGTTATGTTCATGATATTACAATAGTGGCAAAACAATTTTAGATTAAAGATTAAATTTAAAATTAACTTTGTATGCTCAAAAGTAACCTTATTATAATCTGACAAACAATACATTTCCATTCTTGGTTCGTCTGTGCTCATACATTTTCAAGTTAAATTTGTGGCTGTAATTTTTGGTAATATTCTCTTGTTTGTTTACTTCCATATCCTATCTCATCCATCCATCCATTTTCCAACCCACTGAATCCGAACACAGGGTCACGGGGGTCTGCTGGAGCCAATCCCAGCCAACACAGGGCACAAGGCAGGAACCAATCCTGGGCAGGGTGCCAACCCACCGCAGATATCCTATCTCATCTTTGTAATATTTCTAGACTCAGTCCTTCATTTTATAATGATGGTTCTCGAATGGTAATTCATGCACTAATGCTATAAAATCAGATCATTTCTAAAACACGTGCATAAGTTAAAATGTGTCCACAATTAAGGTGTCTGCATATTTAGTCAAAGAAATGTTCTACATTTTTTGCCACTTCATATTCGGTCTTTACAATCAATTTCACCTAAAACCTCAATTTTTCAAACTTTCCTTTTTCTTTCCATAGAGTAGGCTCCCTTTATTTCCTTTATTATTAGTGTTTGTGATCAAATATTTATTGAAAGAAAGGAAGTAAAAAGCAAGATCAGGGATGTCCATAGGGACACCCCTTCAAGGCCTAAATATAGTATATGAAACTTGACCAACAATAAATTTATCAGCCAGATTCCCTATTGATCCTCACCGACAAGAGTTCCAAAACAGTCAAGCAGAAAAAGGAATGTTTTAAAGAAATAAAATGGTATCTGAAGATTTCCAGTGAGAGGCAGGTGCAACTTTTGTAGAGATTTCACCAAAACAAAATTGCTGGATAGCAGAACGATGAAACAAAACAGCGATCTACTAGAACAAAGCAAGTGGAAAAAGAAGAATGTTAGTAAAGAGAATGGATGCAAGAAAATTAGACACGCCATACAAAAAACTAACCTCTGAAGACCAATCCCCAAACATCTGCATGAAGATGCCAGTGCGTTGAAAGAACAAAGATTAACAGCTGAGGTCATAGTTTACTCCCGAGGTATGTGGAACATAAACAGTGAACAAACTTGAATTGGGTCTGTTAATAATTTGTATATGATGACACCAAAGAGATCATTTTAAAAACTGAACTTCCAGCAGTTGAAGGGATGGAGGGGAGATCCCTTTGCCACTCAGCACTACTTAGCAATAATGTACAACTCGTATTAAAGCTTCACATGGCAGTGAACTTTAGGGGAGAAAAGGCAGATGGAAGAGACTGAAAGCAAAGCAGTGGTCTAGTGGGAAAGTCATGAACAAGCACATATCAAACATGGATGATGCTAACGAGTGAGAAGCAAATATAAACCAACCTAGACTGAGTGTGATAGTGAAGGGAAAAACAGGAGAAAACCAAAGCTGAAGGAAGGGTTAGGCAAGTTAAATGAATCAGTCTAATTCAAGTTTGAAATCAGTTTACAAAGAGAGTGGGTGGAATAGGCCATATTCTGGTGAAATGGAGGCAGGAGATCAGTCATAAAGGGGGTTTAAGTATGCATCTGTGCCCACGCCCAGACCTATCTCAGAGTCCTTTAACTGAAGAATATTGTTAATTATGGGAGGAAAGAAGTTAGACTGACAAGGCATAGGACCGTATAGGGAAAGTGTTTTCTTCCCTCCAAGTTTTCATAGAGCGTAAATCTTCCAAAATCATTAGAGGCCAATTCTAGAATTTTAACATAAATCTTGTGGCACACCAGAATTGCCAGAACAGAATGGTGTCTGTCACACATCTAAAACACACCACATTCCTGCAGCTTTGTCTTTTATAGAAGACTGATATCTACCCTTTCCCAAACACCAACCATTTTCACATTAGACCCTAGGGTCCAAATATTCCAAGAAGAGACTGACAATCTGGCCATAATTAAGGACAATGTGTAAGAAATCATAGATTAAAAAACAGAAAAAGAATGAGAGAAGAAATTTTGCGAAGCCATACAGCCACTCCACCTTCACCAAACAACAAGCCAGCAACATATCAGGACAAACCACCCCCAACCCCACCTCTCCCCACAAAGTCCAGTAAGAGCACCATTTGTAATGGAACCCCACCCCAAAAATCAGCAATCCCCATTAACCCCAAGCTGCCATGATTGCAAATAACAAATGGCAAAAAACAGCTAGAAAGAATAAGGAGAAAACTTAGGTTGATTTGGTGTCCTACCAGTGAGCGATAACACAGAACAAAGATAAAAGGTAAGGGTACAATAAACACATTTAAACTGTAAATGTTGAAATAATTAGGAACAGAAGAGATTGTCTAGAAGTAAATCCAGCACAGAATAAAGAGCAAAGCTGCTCTCTACATGGCACATGGAATTGGAGCCGCTGCATCAGGGGGGGAATCCATGTCTCCTAGAACTATAAGGTCAACACATGAGGAAATCTAAAGTATATTGTAAATTAAGCAAACAAGTTTGGTTTAACAGGGAATATGAAAATGCAAATAACAACCCACAATGTAAACCGGTGTGCGAAACACTGGGAAAATTAAACAAAACAAATAATTGAGGATCACTGAACAGTAATGTAAAGGTACATCTAGTAAATCATCACCTCATTTAAGAAGAATTTATTCTATAATCACCAAAATCCATCTTGGGAAGGACATTACACTGAAAAGGCGCCAGCAGAACAGAAATTGTCAAAGGCCTCCATAGCTTAGATCATTTTAGCAGACATAATCAAATTAAGGAGAGTTGCATATAAAAGAAATGGATGCAGACCCACTTATAGTCTTATCCTTAGTGCAGAGGACATTGCCTTTCATGCTTGGGCACTTATGACCAATAAATAGCAGCTGCCCGTGACCATTATAAGTCACCTTAGAATTTCATCTTGCCTCGTTAGGCACAGTTTATCAGTCCACATAGTTGAGAATCTTCAAAAAGTCACAGTTCATAGTGTGAATACAATGTCAGGAATCTACAGAGGGAGCAAAACTATTGTATGTATTGTGAGCGCTGAAGTCGAAATCAACAACGGGAGTCTAAAACCAATTTTTAATAAAAACAATTTCTTTCTTTTATTCTTTTATTCTTTTATTCTTGGTGAGTAAAAAACTGAGACTGCCTTGTTGAAGAATGCGGGCAGACTGCAAAAGAAAAAAGTGTTTCCCCTTTTATCACCTAGCTTGTTCATTTAGCTAAAGAGAGAACAGAAAAAAACATAACAGTTCATTTTGAGGTCATCCATAGATTAGGGGACATCTTAAATTTATGACATAGGAGTACAGAAAAACAACAGCAGTACCAGGCTCCTACATTATCTAAAGAATGTGCCCGTCTTAGTACAAACCCATTTTAAGCAGTTTTCTTAAAGTTCATTGCATTAGTTATAAAGAGATTACATTCTTTTAATTTTTATATCTTCATTAGATTATATTTGTTTGATTAGATTAATAATTCTTATTTATTAATTCATAAGTAACTTGTTTTCTTATAATATTAAACAAGAGTAAAGAAAGATCACATTGAATTATAATATCACAGGGTGTTCTGTTAATAGCAAGAGGTTAGCACTTTCCATAGAAAAATTAAATCAGTCTCATATTCTGTGTATAAACATAATTAATTTCCTACCTAAATGCAGATAAAATCTAGAATTATAAAATCATATAGTTCTCTGCAGCATGATTAATACAAAATTCAGTCATTGGTATTTTGTGAGTTAAATACTTATAATCATCTGTGGCGGGCTGGCTCTCCGCCCGGTGTCTGCCTCCTGCCTTGTGCCCTGTGCTGGCTGAGACTGGCTCCAGCAGACCCCCGCAACCGTGCAGCCAGGACACAGCAGGTTGGAAAATGGATGGATAGATGGATACTTATAAACATTACAGTTAATAATGTTTTTTCTGCGTTCTCAGTATTTATTTATTTAAAGCACTTTAAAAACAACATCAAGGCTGACCAAAGTGCTGTACAATAAAAACCCAACATATCAGACACACAATAACCAAAGGGTAAAAGAAACAAAAACACATAAGAGCTGAAGAAATTCATAATAAAAAGTACACAGATAGTCAACATCTCACGCTGGGTTAAAGTCCAGGGAGTAAAAGTGTGTTTTTAAAGACAGCAAGTGAAGGAGCCTGCCTAACGTACAACGGCAAATCATTCCAGAGTTTTGGAGCTGCAACTGAAAAATCCCAATCACCTCAGAGTTTGCATCGTGCCTTAGGAAAACGTAAAAGCATCTGGTCTGCTGACCTGAGAGAGCGAGATGGTACATAAGGGTGCAGCAGTTCCGACAAATAAAATGGGGCACAACCATTAAAGGATTTAAAAACAAATACAAGATTCTTAACTCTTTGAGGGCTGAATATTTTTTTCCAAAAAAACTCAGTTTTCTTAAAAGCACATGATGCAATATTTTCACACAAAAATCAACATAAAACATCTGTTGTTGTGAGCTGTGACTGCCAGTTTGCTGTCTCTTGTGGCTTGAGCCACTCACAGGCAGCATGACGGTTGGCAGGAATGCATGGCAGGCTTGCTGCCAGGCGGTCTTCACGAGGCAGGGGCGGCAGCGGAGGTCATGGTTGCAGTGCACTGCAATCTGGTTTGTACATTGTGTCATTGTAAGTGGCGGTCCTCCCAGGTGAATGTTGCGCATCAGCTACATGCAATCAGCTGATGCCAGTACAAGTCAGATTCCAATTCAGAGATAATATGCAAAACGTCGTCCACGGAGTATTTTGCATTGTGCATTCTCTTCAATCTCTCGCTAGATGTCGATGCCATTTTTGCCGTTGTTTGCTCTTCACTACTCATGCAAGCGTAGGGAATCTCGGACAACTCAACAAAGCTAACTTTCCTTCTAGCACAGAGAGTCGAACTAACACGTAACGGCAGGTCTGAGTCACCATTTACTGTTAATTATCGCCTTCAACCTCTCCTGTTGACAAAAGTCAACATCTGCCCTAAAAAAGTTAAAATGGATTTGAAAACAAACTGGAAGCCAGTGAAGGGAAGCCAAAATCGGGGTAACATGCTCATGCTTGCTTGTGCCAGTTAAAAATCGAGCAGCGGCATTTTGCACCAGCTGCAGGCGAGCAATGGAGGCCTGGATAATTCCAAAAAGAAGCGCATTGCAGTAATCCAGACGAGAGGTTATAAAAGCATGTATCAGTGTTTCGAGGTTGAGTTTAGACAAAACAGGCTTGATTTTTGACAGCCGCCTTAACTGGAAAAATCAAGATTTTACCACTGTGTTCACATGGCTATTATACAACTTACCATCACTTTTTAAAAAATACAATGGAATTAGTGTTTTTACCATTCTCTGGTCTACCCTGACTACAAACATTAAGCCATATATGGCCTGTGTTTATTTAGAAGTGCTAAATTATAAAAAAAAGGAGCAAACCAAAATCTAAAAACATGTTTAAAGTGGTAAAAATCAAACACACTACATTTCTACAGCTAAATTAAAGTTTAAGTTTTACGTTTGGAAAGATTTGCAGACTAATTCATGGGTGTATTACTGTAAATGCATAATTTATTTTACTTTCAGAGTGTGTTAGAAATAATCAACTACAAACACACCTTACATTATAATATATGGTATTTAAAGGCTGGGAAACAGTAGAGAATGGAAAAATGAAAAATCAGGTTGAAATAAATTTTAAGCCCAAATTCTCAGTAGGCACTTTGACATTATGCAGCAAAAGAAAGTATGTAGTGAATTGTAAAAGTGAGGTAGTGTGTGCACAGCTCAAAGAGTACATGATGATGATATACTGCATGTTTTGGTTACTGTGAGCCTGCTTTCAGTAGCTTGCAGAGATCATTCTGCCAGTATAATTGCCCTTGAGGCACGTAGGAGACAGAAAAGATAAATATTTGGTAACAAATCACTAAAGGTCTGACAACAGAGGGAAGAAAATAAAACAATGTCAAGATGTGCACTGGCAACTGGTAGGAGAAGGCTGAAGTAAAATAATAATCTTCAACTGAAAAGAGAACAATGAGGCATCCCTTACATAAACTTGCCAGTTATTACAAAGATCAGAAGATATCTTGTAGTAACAGATCTTGTTGTCATGGTTAAGATTTCTTTGATTATTCTGATTAAGGGAATACAAAGAAAAACACAGCTGTGAAAATGTGGATCAAAAAAAAGGAACAATTCCATAGGGAGGTAAAATAAAAGCAACTATTGATATTTACTGTAAAAGATAAACAACTGAAAGTAGACATTTAAAGAGACCAAAACAATGCAGGTTTCATTGCACTTGATCATACTTGCAGAGAGACTAGGGGAGCTTGTGAATGAAATTATTAAAATAAACTGTTTAAGATGTACAACTGTATTATGTTTTTTGTAAATACAAAGGTACACTTTATGTTTAAATGACAATGAATGCAAAAACTTAATACTATTTACTACATGTCTACTGTGTAACATCATCAAGGGATGCACACATTTTGGCACTGCCTACCAAACACAGGCGACTCCTTCAGTACCTACCTAAACGTTAGCGGTAAAATGTGATTTTATTTTACCTGGTAAGTTGGAATAAATAATTCTGATTTCAGTTGTTGCAGGTCATTTAAAGAATTTTTATGCCACTACTGACTTTAATTATTTTAATTTAAATTAAGACAACTTTTTTGCAATTTTTATTAAAGAAATGTAATTGTGAGTTACCTTAATTGTAAATATAAAATACAATGTCTGTCTGTCTGTCTGCCTGCTTTTCACTTAATGGATTAAGATTGTTTTTTTTTTTTATAATTTGCTTGAACATTCCGGATGATTTTGCGACCTCTCTCATCGTGCTAAGTATCATAGTTTGCTTGCGGTACTGATTTAATTGCAAGAATCCAAGAGAGACGCAGCGGGCTATGGGGTCCTCACTCACGTGCCAGCCTTGGGGCGTATCTTACATCCGCTTAACTAGCGAATGAGAGAACTACCTAATGGATTTAGATTGGGCTTTTTTCTAGAATTTGCTTGAACATTCCGGTTGATTTTGCGACTTCTCTTATTGCGCTAAGAATCATAGTTCACTTGCAGGAGCGATATATTCGTGCTAATCTGAGACAGAGGCTGTGGGCTGAGGGGAGGGGGAAGCGTGACGTCAGGAGTAGGGAGCCAGGCAGGGCCCTCCTCGCTGTCCTGTTTCACTTCTACGTGGGCGAAGCCGCAGGGGATGGCTAGTACTTAATAAACATAAGAAATACAGAAAACTTGTTTGATTAGCTAATATCTAAGCTGTCCTAATATCTCATTCAGATTCTTGTTTAAGGTTGTCAAGGTTTCTGCCTCATCTACATGTCTTGGTAGTTTGTTCCATATTTCCACAACTCTTTGTGTAAAGAAGTGCTTCCTGGTTTCAATCTTAAATATATTTCCCCTTAATTTTCACTGATGTCGTTTCAAGTAGGCACAGGGGTAAAACTCATTTGGCCCAGTGACCAAGTGGCATGGTTCAGGGTTGGTGTTGCCGAATCAGGATGATTTGTGATGATCTCAGCTGCTGAGGCGGTCTCTTTTAGCAGGTGAGCCTTCAGTTCCCTGTGGCGCGTCTGTCTGGCTAGGAGTTGCTGAATCTGGTTCTCAAGGACTAGGAGTTGCTGAATCTGGCTCTCAAGGACCCAGAATTTCATGGTCGTCCATCTTCCACTTCTGCTTTGTGTCCTTTGAACTGCTAGTTTTATAAAGGTTTTCTAGTGTATAGACAACACTACACTTTTCAAAACACGCATCTGCTATTCCTGTGTCAGTTTCACAAAAACAAGGCTGCTTTTGGGTTGTCTGATGGTCACTCAAGTAGGCGGTCAGCTGACCGTCAACAAGCTGCTCTCCAAAATCCACAAACCGATGCTCAACAATGCTCACTGCATTAACTTCCAGTTCCAAAGGCAGCCATCTACAGTTGGGCTTTCACTAACCCAGGAGGTTCTTGCAAGATTTCCAAACAATTGGGGAGTGGACTTGTTAAGAAGCTCTATCTGCAGATAGACTGACTCTGATTAGAGCATCTATACGCTACACTAAAGAGTGCCATATCCACAAAAGGCCTACTGTATCATGATATCTCCTGTCTGATGCTGGTGAATAGGTGAAAAATAAATCCTTACTGCTGTCTTCTATTGCTCCACTCCTCATTATCAAACTAGACTTCATCCTCTAAAACATTTTTTCATCTTAAAGATATTAGAAAATTAAGATGGTTTCTAAATATGAAGGATACTGAGAAATTAATTCACACATTTATTTCTAGGAGGATTGACCACTGCAATATGTTATTCACTGGCTGTATGCAGCTTTCAGGTAATTCAAAATGCTGCTGAAGGAATCATTACAAGAACTACAAAGTTTAACCATAGAGCTATAACCATATACAGTAGTTTAGCTTAACTTTAGCTTTAGCATAAGTTTAGGAGTTACTTTTAACAGATCCATTTAAGTTTAGGACTGATTTTAAAACCATCCTTCTTACATATAAAGCTTTAAATAGCCAAGGCCCCACTCAGCTATCTGATTTTTATCATTACATAAAAACCGGAGCATGCATTAAGATCTGAAGATACCAGCTTATTGAAGATTCGAAGAATTAATGAAATTGACAGGGGGAAGCTGAGCTTTTACAGCCAAGGTCCCAAAGCTGTAGACCAATCTGCCTGCTTACATAAGAGATGCCCCTTCAGTCTCTTCTTTAAAAATGAGTCTGAGGACACGCTAGTTTAGTCTAGCATACCGTGATTAGAGATGGTAATTATGTGTGCATACTGCACCTCTGTGTGTTAGCAATTTGTATAAAAATATAACCATTTTAATTTATAAAAACTATTAGTATCCTACCTGTTCGCATTGGACTGCTGTGGTTATTTGACCATTTCAAAAAACTACTCTGTTGCCAAACTGTTTTCCTCTCATGGGAAAGAAACCTGAGATACTGGGAGCTTTGGAATTAATAGATAGAAAGACTCTGCTGTTGTATTAGACAGACCAGTACAGATTCTACTTGTAGAATGCCCAGAGGGGGTGGTCTGGCAAGTTGGCCCAGGTCTCCAGAATTGTGCCTGTGTCTGACTATGCCTTCTGAATGTCTTTTATAGATAACAGTAGATGCACTAGAGGTTTATTTTCTCCAGGGATGCTGCTGACTGGAATTTCTGTTTTCTTCTCCACTGTTGTCAATGTAACAACATTGTGTTGTCAATAATAGTACTGATCAGATATTGTTAGCTTTCTTTTATGTTAATCAGCTGGCAACTGTTTTGTTTCACCATTTGTTGGAACAAATCTGTGTCTCTGCTTGCATGCATTATGTAATTAGTATTCTGAAACGTGGTAATTTCATTTTACCTGTGAAGTGGCTGCAGTGCTCTTAGCCTGAGCTCAGTGAAGAGTGCTATAGAAAAATATCTTGAATTGAATTAAATCAAGATTTTGTACATCAGGTACACTAGCAAGGCCCTGAACTCTTGAGACTGAAGACTTGACAAGCATCAGGCAGAAAATCAGCCTGTGGAGCCAGACAGATCTTACAATTCTAAGCAAGGCACCTCTGCTCTTCAACAAGATCCTCTCCATCCTGCAGTGCACAGACCAGGCAACTAGTCCACTTGCTACAGTCTGCAGTTCCAAGATGGACAGAGTAAAGCACTCAGTTGTGCACAAGAAGCCCAGAAAATGTGAAAAAAGCACACTGAACATCCATCATTGCTGAATTCTTTCTTTAATTGCAACTGCATCTGCAGTAAAGGCTCTGTTAATAAAGTCAATGTCCTGCTTCTTTCTTCTGCCCTTCTGAAAGAAGTGCTATGGTTCTACTTGGATTTAGCCCAGTTTGAGAGGAAATACCACAGGGAGAGAATTAAGGGGGGCTTGTAGAAAACAAAGGCCATCACAAGCTCATCAGAGTAACAGGCTCTGTTGAATCAGTTGGGACTCAACCTGTGTGGTGTGTCACGCTATGGCATCTTTGTTTGCCTGTGTGTATATGTGTGACTATATATCGATTTACACATAGGTGTAAATAGGTACACGAGGTGGCACTTACCTTGAGTGTTTCAAGGTGTTTGCCATGAGAACTCCAGTAGTGTGAAATGGCAAGGCAGCAGCAACTGTCTACAGTGGAGCAGCTGTGGTTTCATAGTGTGCAACATGAGTCAACCCGGTTGGGACATGGTGAAGAATCCTGTCACAAAGTACAAAGCTGCGAGGGAAAGGAATAAAATTAGTGAAACTGTTCTGGGCCAGAGAGAGAGAGATGACAAGAAACTGACTGCTAGCCTGAGGGTAATCAGAGGTTGGATAGTCTGTGGCTGAGGTAGCATCCGTGTGCAAGCGAGTGTTAGTCACAGAATAGTAGACTTCCTTCCAGGGTTACAGCACATGCAGCAAATTACATATGGTGCCCTTGGTGATTGGAGGAAGCCAGGTGAGGTGTATGTTGGGATTGAAGGAAGGAATCCCAGAGGTGTAAAAGAAAAGAAGGATGGACATCTTCGTTGGCAGTTAAGTCTGTCTTGTAGTGGAGGGTGCACAATGGAGATCCTGATCTGCCAAAACAAGGATAGGTGGGCGATTCCTCTTATATATACGCTAGAGCAGTGTTTCTCAACCTCGGTCCTGGGGGCCCACTGTGGCTGCAGGTTTTTGTTCCAACCAGATTCCTAATCAGTGACAACACCTGATAGCACTGATCTCATTTAATTAGCTGGTATTATTTTTCTTTTATCCTACATTCAGAAAAGCACAGCCGCATGATTTTTACATTTATAAGACATTTAGAAATATTTCTGCTTTTCCTAGAGATTTAAATGCTTAATTCCCTTTTGTTGATTTCATCATATTTTGCCCTTTCTCTGTGCTGTTTTCCCTCTTTGTTGTATCTTATTAATGAGAATTAAAAATGAGCAGAGCAGACACCCTGGCAAATAACACTTTATAAGCAAAGGCTACAACTACTTTAGCATCAGATTCACTAATTAGTAAATAATGGATTAATTAAACAATTAGAACACCTAGAAACGCAGAATGAAAATCAAGATGAAAATATTGTTAAAAAGAAAAAAATACATTATTCCCATATAACATCTTGGTACATTTTAATATATATATATATTTTTTTTTTCTTTTTAACCAAACTTAGTTTTCTAATTTCTATATTGTTCCCAAAACATAGAACTTGGGAAATAACAGTTCACTTAATTAGCCCAGGAGTCCAATTAAAAACAGAAATTGGTTGGAACAAAAACCTGCAGCCACAGTGTGCCCCCAGGACCGACATTGAGAAACACTACACTAGAGCAGTGCTATTCAATTACGAATTCTGTTGGGCCAGATTTTCAAACAAAGAAATTTAGCTGGGCCAGTCATTTTCAGTAGCTGGTAAGCAGCAGGCAATGACAAATTTTAATAGTTAGTAATGTTCATCCATTGTTTCCCATTGAAATTTGGTCATATCTGACACAGGCACCTCAAAAAGTGCATGAAAAAACAATAAAAAAGTTATAACAGAACAGAATCTGCAGTAGTAGCAATCCTTTTTTTTTCCACTTTTGACATAAAAAAATAAATATTTTGGTCATATCTGACCTAGGCAGATCTCAAAGTGCATAAAAACAAAATAGTGCAGTCACTCAGTCAGTCATCATCCAACCCACTATATCCTAACACAGGGTCACAGGGGTCTGCTGGAGCCAATCCCAGCCAACACAGGGCGCAAGTCAGGAACAAATCCCTGGGCAGGGCGCCAGCCCACCTCAGGGCACACACACCCACACACCAAGCACACACTAGGTTCAATTTTAGGATCGCCAATTCACCTAACCTGCATGTCTTTGGACTGTGGGAGGAAACCGGAGTACCCGGAGGAAACCCACGTAGACACGGGGAGAACATGCAAACTCCACACAGGAAGACCCGGGAAGCAAACCCAGGTCTCCATAGTGCGAGGCAGCAGTGCTACTACTGCACCACTGTGCTGCCCCAATAGTGCACATTATTAACAATAACATTTGTTTCTCTTTTGAAATAAAATGAATATTTTGGTCAAATAATAATAATAATTCTTTGCATTTATATAGCGCTTTTCTCACCACTCAGGGGGGATTCAGAACGCAAACTCATGATCTCCTTACTGCAAGGCAGCAGCGATACATTTGCACAACTGCATATATATGACCCACTCACATTACATTATTAAGTGCATTTAACAGAATAACAAAAACTATCAATGCTATCAAAGTTATCAGTGCACAAACCAATAACAATGAATATCAGTAACTAACACACTTGAATACTGCACACTAAGGGAGCATACAGTATGTTCGTTTTAAATCGCCACATGTGTGATGAGGCATGGCTTTGTTACACATCCCACATTGTGTTGATACTGTGATGTGTCTCGTCACTGCATGGGCTGTGGAGGAGTGAAGTCTTGGAGGATAGCCCTTTGTGAAGGCTCAGGGCACCTCACTAGACAGAGCTGAGTGCCAGGATCAGGGTGAGAGGGAAGCGAATGGAAAAAGAGCAGGAAGAGGCAAAAAAAGCTGAAGGCTACCTTTTTTTTGTTTATCTTGAATGTGTCCCCATGACCCAGACAAGGCGTGGTATGGTACTGTTTATAGCGCAGCACATCAAATAAAAAGCCAGTTAGCTCTTTTGTGTCTTATTCAACAGGTCATCGCAGTATCACAGACTATGTCCACCACTTCTAGACACATAACAGCGCACTGTATTGTGGGTTGAATGTTGCTGGGATACGCAGAGTGTTGCATTCATGTTCTGTACTACTGTAATAATTTATGTAGGAATTTCTGTAGGCTCACAAAATGTGTTTTTCACAATTTTTCATTGTGTTTCTGGTGGGACCACAGGCTGGGCCACTCAGAGCTTGTTTCTGGACCACATGTGTCTTGCGGGCCGCCATTTGAATGGGCCAGCCCTACAGCATGTGAAGTGGGGAAAAAAATGTGGTGACCTTGACATTAGTTTAATTTGAGTATTCTTGTGGGAAGAAGTCCTTTATTCATAGAGTAATCTGTAAAAAAAAAGTTAAAGGAACTGTTTTTGACTGCGAAATGTGGCTCCAAAAGTCCTTGGTGTTCTCTTCATGTGGCCTGGATTAAGGAGGATGGAATGGAGCTGCAGTACTGGAATGAATGCAGACCTTGACTCCAAAACCTCTTTGTGGTCCCTTTGAGCAGCCTGGACAATGGAGCAGAGAACAGGACTAGAGTCAAGGAATTTTATCTGTTTTTTAAATGTTTTCTTTTTCTTTTTTTCATTCATATTCACATACATGAACTGTATTTTTTCATAGACTTATTTTTCACAGAACTTATGGAAGAACCTTAACTTTTGATATTTGATAAGAACTGATACTTTTGTTTCACCTTCTTATTGATAAAGAACTGTTTATTTTTGTAACATCTTGTCTGTGTCTCTCTCACTCACCCTTGTTTATTCTCAATGCCCCATTGTTGAACCGTTGCATTATACATGGTAGGTACGGGGCATCACACCCAGCAGCAACAGCAGTTGTGGTGTAGCTACAATGGGGCAAGGGGTGCAATGCACCCGGGCCCCGGGCCTCGGGAGGGCCCATCAGGCCTCTTTTTTTTTTTGCGTCGCTCTCATCAGGTGATCAGGGCATCAGACCATCAGTCACAGTTAGACTGATCGTATTGCTTATTAATTTAAGTAACTTTGTAGTAAGGACTTTCACATGTCCGTATTTAGCGATTTTAGCCACCGTCAGTCAGCATTTTTACATTTTCCCACAATTACATTATTTTCATTAGCGCCGTCCGACTCGGCCGGGCGGGGTGGCACATTGTGTACAGACGGCGGCGGCTAAAAACAAAGCGACATGTTCGCTTCATTCTCCAAAAGGCTATAGCTTAGTTATGAAGCAGGCAAGCAGCTTCCCACGATCGTCGACAAATGGCTTCCCGCTTCCGTCTATTTCTCAGTCAGTTCTGTTAGGTAAGTGAATCGATCAACATCAAAATGGCCGTATGTCGAACAGCGCAATCACATATGCCGTGTGCCAACTGCCATCCATCCATCCATCCATCCATTTTCCATCCCGCTGAATCCGAACACAGGGTCACGGGGGTCTGCTGGAACATCATTTTTAATGGTTTCCTTCTCAATCTATCTTGTCTTCAAGCATTTCAGCAGCGAGAGCCCCCCCTCCGGAGCGCGAGCACACGAAGCGCGCAGGTTTAGGGGCCCATTCAATGATGATTGCACCCGGGCCCCTGTGAACCTTGCTACGCCGTTGAACAGCAGAGGTTGCTCTGGGAAAATGAGGCTTCTAACAGCCTCACCAACAGACACAATGATCTGGCATGGATAGGTGTCCAAGGAAGATTACCCCCCTGGTCCTTCATACATGCCAAGAAATTGTGAAAGAAATTATGTAGATATAGGCACTGTTCATAATGTATTTGGGAGCGCCAGGTGAAATCAAATTATATATCTATCAAATATTTGATTAAAATATCAATATACACAGTCTTTTCAAAAATGGATGCATTACATGACTTATTGGAATAAAACTAATGTAACCTGTGGAATTTACATTTTTGAACAAAGTGTCATACAATTCTATAGAAATGAGAGAGACAGAGATAAAGAATGTCTTCTATTCTCTGTTGAACAAAGGAGACGAGATAATCTAAGATGAGTTCAGAAGTGTCTTCACAAGCTACTTAACATTCATAGACAATATCAGAAAACTAATGGAAAAGGAGGCAAAGTAAACTGCAGCTACCTCATAGTAAGAGGAGAAGCTATCAAAAAATAACCTTTCTGGCTTTTTGCCAGCCTAACCACTTTAAGGATTAACAAAGGACAAAAGAATCATCTGCAGTGAGTGTCCAAATAAATTATTGTGTGTGGGTGGACTGGATATAATAAAATGCTTTAAGTAGGCTGGCTTTTTGTCATCCATGATATAAAAGCTGCAAATTAGTTATCTGTGTACTTTGAGATGTATCCCATACGTGCACATAAACAACTTAAAGTCATACTCATTTAATTGAATATTTCATCAGGAATACATGTTAAAAATGTCTTAATAACAACAGTATGATTATAAAATAATTTGATCATAGTGAAGTGAAATGGTGGCTCAGTGTTTTGTGTTGCTGGTTTATGTATTCAGTGTTATGAGTTCCTGTTCCATGCTGCATCTCCGTGGAGTTTGCACATTCAATCTGTGGGGCCCAATGTGATTTTTCTACCACTTCTTAGGTTGGTGAATTACCTTTATTTACAATTCTAAATTGGCCTCATGTAAAAGTGAGTCTTATGATGGTCTAATGCTTCATCTAGGGTTCGTTGCCTTCTGGTACCTGATACATCTTGGATAGGTTTCAACAACATTAGATTTAAAAGATTACAAAAATTGTTTACAGTTTTATACTTTATAATATGATGAATAGTGATGAGTGAACCCCAATGAGTCTGGGGAAATCATAGAAATGTTTGCAAACTTCGCCAAACTCCACAAAATGCATTGAAGTCAATGATGAAAGAGGACCTGAACTAGTTTTGAGTGGATTATCATTATGCAATGGTCTCTGAAATGTCCCTGAGGGACTAGAGAATTGTCTTCCAACAATTCTGGATGGATTATTTTGGCCAAATATGTGATCTGAGCTGAGGCAGCAGTGCTAAAGACTTCACCACTGGACCTCAGACAACAAAATACGCAGGTGGAATTAATACCATAAATAAAATACAACAAATGGCCAACATACTAGCAATAAGTAAATAAAGCATAGACAATTGTACTGAGTGAGTGCCAGTCTTGGGGCACATATTAGCCATGCCACAAAGAAGCGGTGAGGGACTGGCGTATTCCAATATTTGAAGTCATGGTTCCAGGCTTAGTGAGAATGTCTTTTGTGTTTTCCATGTATCTGTGCAGATGAATCACACTTTCTTCTTCTATCAACAATAAAGAAACAGCATGTAAATAGTAATAAATCTTTTGTTTTTATTATTTCATGTCCTGTGTTATCTGATGAGGAGAAGGGGAGGGAGAAGGTTCTTTTAAGGCTTTAAGGCATAATTAGCCATGAAGTGCTGGTATGCAGGGATCAGAGTTATATACCCATTTCCACATGTGGTGGGTGCGGCAATGTGCTATCTGCGCATGCTCCCAACCTCTCCTCTTCTCCAGTACTAGTAATATTGCAAGTTTTTTGTTTATTTTTTAATTATATGCAAAATGGAAATTATATGCAAAATGGGTTTTGGCCAGATTTTTGTCTTTTTTTGACTGACAAACCACATTTGGCAATCAAAGAGCCCAAGGGGGTTGAAACAATCATGAATAGAAGAAATGAGTGCGGTTAGACACGGGGAAAAATATCATGCAGGGATTGTTCAGTGGATGGGGGAGGGGGGATTTAGCGCAACTCAGTAGATGAAACAGCATTTTTTTTCTCATGTGCTTGCGACAAAGTGATGGTCAAGTCAGCAATGATCTTACAGTCGGCATGAGTGAAGGTTCTGCATATAGCTGCTAGAGCTCTGTGATGACATGTTGGCCTCACAAAGCATCATGGAGCACATAAAATAATGTTCACCTCAGACTGCCGCATGGCAAACAGAGCATATTCCATGCGAGAAATGCTTTGGCAAAATGCGAAAATTAACACTAATGATGACAATGAAACAGAAAAATAAAAATTAACATAGTTAATGCTGTTACCTTTTAGGCATTGTAGAGTTGATGGGGTAAAGTGACTTGTGTAACTAATGGCTTGTCCTCCTTGTAGTGTTACTCCTGGCAAATTGTTCTCAAACTGTGGGGCGCGCCGAAGTAACAAAAAAGAAGGCGTGAATGTTGCCATATGTGCATTAATTTCGCTATTCGTAGGAAAATTTTAAACTTGTAGCGGTGTATCGGCAGCAAAAAATATAGGAATAAATTTTAGTAGGGTTTCAAAAAAATGTTAGGGGGGGTGCGATTAAAACTGTTATGAAAACTCGGGTCGCAAATACTTAAAGGTTGAGAATCGCTATTCTAAAGGAAGAAGCCATACAAACCAAATTCTAAAATCAGTCTTCCATGATGGTGCTTTTATGTATAATATTAACCTGCCCTGAAAAGGGAAAGTGAATCACATATCTAGATCCAGGTTGGTAGGTTTGCCAAATTACCTTTGGGATGAATGTGCCAGATATTTCAGTAGGGCTTGGTCCTTAGAAGCCATGTGAATCTGTCATATGGGTTTACTGTTTGAAGAGTGAAGAGTAGGCTTCTGGTACAATGTTGGTTAGACAAAAAACATGTGTGGGACAGATCCAGACATGCATGAACTTGGCAATCAAAATTAACTTTTGGCACAAAGGAGGGGTAGTCTAAAAATCTTCTATAGAGGAATAAATGCACTTCTCCATATAAATGAACTTCTGTATACAGAGAACCACAGACACATGGAATACATTACCAAGTAGTGTGGTAGACAGTAGGACTTTAGGGACTTTCAAAACTCGACTTGATGCTATTTTAGAAGAATTGAGTGGATAGGACTTGTGTTTTGTTGGGCTGAATGGCCCTGTGATCCTGCCCTTGATAAGTGGGTTAAGAAGATGGATAGATAGATAGAATATCTAACCCTGAAAAGTCATATTTGGATCTCCCACTTAGTTTTCTAAATTAATTTATGGAAAAACATCATTTATTTCTATAGCACATGTTCATACAAAGGATGTAGCTGCACAAGACAACAAAAATAAAATTACAAGAAAAAAAAAAGAAATTAGAAATAGATAAAAATAAGAATGAATAAATAATATACCAAAACTAATAGATAAGAATAAATCAATGCACAAAATATGCAGGGCATCACGGTGGCACAGTGGTAGCACTGCTGCCTCGCAGTAAGGAGACTTGGGTTCACTTCCAAGGGTCCTCCCTGTGTGGAGTTTGCATGTTCTCCCCGTGTCTGCGTGGGTTTCCTCCGGGTGCTCCGGTTTCTTCCCACAGTCCAGATACATGCAGGTTAGGTGCATTGGCGATCCTAAATTGTCCCTAGTGTGTGCTTGGTGTGTGGGTGTGTGTGTATACCCTGCCCGGGATTTGTTCCTGCCTTGCGCCCTGTGTTGGCTGGGATTGGATCCAGCAGCCCCCTGTGACCCTGTGTTAGGATATAGTTGGTTGGATAATGACTGACTGACTGACAAAATATGCATATACTTAACATAAATACACAGGTAACAGGAAAGATGGCCATGGGTTTCAGACTACAGGCAGTCATTGAGTGGAAAGGATTTTCAATGAAATATTGAAAATGATAATTATATTTATGCCTATGTTAGTTTGTCCAAATAACTGAGCCCCAGAAAAGAGGGGGACTGTGTATAAAAATGGCTGTCATTCCTAAATGGTTCATACAATATTATTGGTAAATTCCTTAAATTAAGGCAGAAAGTCTAAACTTCAATCACATAAAGATTGCTTTATTTCAAATTCATTGTGGTGGTGTACAGAGCCAAAATTAGGAAAATTGTGTCACTGTCTAAATACTTATGGACCTCACTGTATATAAATATGTTTGCAAGCCTACATGCAGTAAATGTTCTTAAGTAGTTCCTAATTGTTTTTAAGCTTCATTCTAGAAGATTTGATGCAATGGGTCTCATTGACAATTGGAGCTATCCACTTTTATTCCAGCCTCATAGGCAGCTGCACCGCTCTTTGAACAGACAACAGTGGCAGAAAACACCACCATGGAAAAAACAGAAGAGAATGCAGATAAATGTAGAAAAAGAATACAATATTTCTATTCATATAAAATCCATTAGAAGTAAAATGAAAATGTAGCTATGAAAAAGCCAGATTAAAAACATGAGTTTTTTTCAGTTTTTTTTTAAATGTTATACAGTATTAGACTGGCGTACCTCATGGTGCATAGCAGCAAAAACCGGCCTCACTACTTCTATTATACTTAGCTCCTGGAATAATAAGCACACCAATATTGAAAGACCTAAGGTTATGACTCAAAAGGTAAGGGCACTCCAAAATATACAAAGGAGCAAGGTTATTTTGAGTTTTATATACTTCTAGCAATGCTACCTGTCAAAGAGAGGTGATTGATAGAATATTTTTAATAATATTTTATATTCAATGTCTCTTTCCCTGTGGGTACCTTAACAGAAGAATTACCAAAGCCTTCAAAAAATGTGTAATTCCAGCCCACCTTATATCTTTTCACACCTCTCTGTCAGCGTCTTTTGTCTTGTAAATGTCTCGATCAACACAAGCAACAAGCAGCCTGCTATTCCATACCCCCACCGCAGCAGAACGGGCAAAAAGTTCTCCCAGCTGAAGCTTTGATTATCTGGGAGTGAGCTACCTAGAGTTGTATAGGGTAAAAAATATATTATTATTTGGAATACATACATTTCATGTGTGTTTTGTGTCTACAATAATCTATGTAAACACATCTTTAAAACAGAAATGTTGTTCATGTTTTAGTAATAAATGACAAAATGTAGACACGAACAATAGAATGTGTGAAGCCTGAAGTCCAAATATCAAATAAACACTGTCACAAAAGGTACAAATATAATATAACAGCTTCCATGGTGCAGCGGTAAGAACTGCTGTCTTGTAATCAGGAGGCTGCTGGTTCAAACTGGTTGCCTTGCAAATTTACCATTTTGAGTAGTGAGCTGCTCTTATCCATATTACTAACCGAGAATGCTAAACCGGATGATGGACGCAGGCACATCCGGCCATGGGCCGTAGCTGCAAAAAGACGTACTGCGCAGGCGCAAGAAAGGGCGGACGGGATACACACCAAGAGGGGGATTTAACAAGCCCCTGGAACACAAAAAAAAAGAACACAAAACCGCCCCACACACCCTACAAGCAACGGATGGGACACACATAAAGAGGGGGATTCAACAAGCCCCTGGAACACAAAACGAAAGAAGACGCTCGCTCAACAACAATCCTCACCCACACACCCCCCCCCCAATCAATAAGAAGTGACACCCAAAGCCACATATCTAAAGGAAACGTCCATATTAAACATACGTCATCTCAAAACCTTCACACTAGGCAGCATAGGTGGATCTCATTAAAATAAAGCACTATTAACCGTTCAACTGGAGAAAAGGCTCCATATTAACAGTGAGTACGATCCTACTAAATACTTATCCATATTTCGCACGCTGAGGAACAAACAAGTCATGCATACACGGTCACGGGTACAAAACTATTCGGATCGGATAACGGAACAAAACACACGAACACGAATGAAACAAAAGAATACACGGCGGCACATACAATGCGCTTCGGAAAATACGTGACAAAAAATGTCTCGTATCAAAAAACGCAAAGCTCAAGTAACCCCGTTACAGAGACGTGCCCAAATGGACAGACACATTGAACGTAGATGCATACAGCGCGCGTCTCAAAGTGCTGCATCGAAACAAGCACGATTTCAAAAGAAAGAGCTCGCGTCTCAGACATACAAAAAAGGGAGCAAAGCAACGCGCATATGACCGGCCAGAAAACAAGCAAGCAGGACTCAAAAAGCAGAAAGCTCAACTGACCGACATACAAAAACGGACAAGGCTCGATACAAACAATGCACGACGTAAAGTGAAACGGACTTTGCGCAAAGCGGAGGCGAATCAATTAAAACTCAAAAATAGCGCGTCACAAATAATGGACATGCAACAACGCGGCACTCAAACACCACAAGCAAAACATGCCCGTCGCAGACATCAACACCAGACGTCTGCTAAACTCTTACGCCAGTTGGCTGACAACGCTTTCAATAATGAGTCCACTATTGAGGAAAATTCATTGGGATTAATGAATGTCATTTGCAATCATTGTCATTCACTTAACTTCACAGAAGAAACAACTGGCAATACAAATAATGAATTTACACGTTGTTGTCAAAAGGGGCAGATTAGACTGCCTCCTTTACATTCAAATCCGGAATATCTACAGAAGCTTCTAACTAAGGATGTGCCTGAAAGTAAAAACTTTATGAACTGCATTAGATCCTACAATAGTTCATTTTCTTTTGCATCTACCAGAGAACATAACAGGACACCAAAAGGCAATGGCCCATACTGCTTTCGCATATGTGGTTAACACAACGCACTATATTATGTCCAAAAAATATTAATGTTAATCACATTATTAACCAGGTCATTTCATTACTTCCTGGAGAGACACGGCTCTTTCTAAGCTCTGACAAAGTTGACTCTGATGACGACAATGAACATCTGAATTTCCCATTAGAATATTTGAACACTATTAACCCGGATGGATGACCACAACACAACCTTACCCTTAAAAACGGAACAATAATCATGCTATTAAGAAACCTTAACACTAAACAGGGTTTATGCAATGGCACACGGTTAGTCGTCAACACCATGACACGCAATGTTATTCAAGCAACAGTTCTTTCAGATTCACATGCTAACAATACTGTTCTCATTCTTGGAATTGACCTTACGAGTTCTGACGTAGAATTACCTTTTACATTGAAACACCGACAGTTCCCCATTAAACCTGCATTTGCCATGACCAGCAAAAAATCACAAGAACAAACCATGGACAAGGTTGGCATCTACCTCTCTGAACCCGTTTTTGGACATGCACAACTTTATTTTGCCTTCTCATGTGTTCGACGTTCATCTCACATTAAAGTTAAAATTAAAAATGATCCATGCCAAGGAAGACTCATTCAAAGACAAGACACCATCTTTACTACTAATGTTGTATACAGAGAAATATTCCAATAAAACATTACTCTATGCCAAACACTCTATTTTGTATTTATATAGGCATCATCCAAACCTGCACACTATTCTATATCTAATTCATACATCTCACTCTTTGTCATGCCCCAACGCCAGGGGTTGGCGAGCGAAGCGAGCAGGGGGCGGAGCCCCCTAGTTGTTAATATTATACAATAAAAACATAAATTAGATTTGCGTCTGTAACAGCTACTGTAAATTTATAGTACTTATAAAAGTCAGCTATTTTTTTCACTTTTATTCTCTCAGTCACGATCACGATACAACCCACCCCTCCCCATCCACCACCACAGATATAGTATATGCACAAATATAGTTTTGGTTTTGCTGCATCACGTAGGAACTGTGAGAAATAGACATTTATATGTTTACTGACAATAACGTATTTAGTCACGTTTATGTTTCGCATAAGCTATTAAATTCAACAAAATTAAAAGTGTTTTGCTCCTGATTTTCTTTTGTTTTCAATGTCTGGTGCATCACGTTGCAGTGTCCAACAGTAGTCAGCAAGCAGTTGCCCTGGTATCGTTTCTCCATCGTAGCAATGTCCTGGTGAAACCTTTCACTGTGTTTCTCACTGACAGCACCGAGATTTGTGGGGAAGAAGTCCAAGTGTGAGTGGATGAAATGAATCTTGAGTGACATGTTGCACTTCATAGTCTTGTATGCTTTGAGAAGTTTGTCTACCAGCTGAATGTAGTTTGGGGCTCTTTAATTACCCAGAAAATTGTCAACAATGTCTTTAAAGGCTTTCCAGGCAATTCTTTCCGGCCCAACTAACAGATCTTCAAACCATTTGTCACTCATAACATGTCTGATCTGGGGGCCAACAAAAATGCCTTCTTTGATCTTGATGTCAGTTATTCTTGGGAACATCTGTCTTAAATAATGAAAACCTTCGCCTTCCTTGTTCAGTGCTTTCATGAAATTCTTCATGAGTCCCAGTTTTATGTGAAGAGGACACAAAAATATCGACAAGCGATTCATGTGCCACATTTTTCTGTCCTGGAACTATTTTTTTACGGATAGGCCAGTTCTGTCGAGAAACAGTGCAACTCTTTGGCACGGCTGTCCCATTCACAGATGAAACAACAGTACTTTGTATAGTCGAGATGCAGTCCTACTAACAGAGCAACGACTTTAAGATCTCCACAGGTATTCCAGTTGTACCTGCTATACTGGATGTGCTTCAGCAACAGTTCCATATTCTCATACATTTCTTTCATGTGTGCTGCATAGCCAACAGGTACTGAAGGACAAACATTGCCATTGTAGCAGAACAGCTTTCAGGCTTAACATTGACGAATCAATGAAGAGATGCCACTCTTCTGAGTTGTGATCACAACCCAAGGCCAAGAACAATCCTTCAATGTCACAACAGAAACAAAGACTTTCGACTTGTGCAAAAAATGTGGTTATATCATGATGTCGGCCTCGAAACACAGAAATTTTCGTACCTGGTGACAGCAAACACCATTCCTGGAGTCTCGAACCCAGCACCTTAGCTTTTGCTTTTGACAGACCCAAATCTCTGACCAAATCGTTCAATTCGGACTGTGTTATCAGATGTGGATAGCCTGATGAGCATGGTTCAAAATCTGGGTCAATGTTACTGTCAGTACCTTGCATTGCAGTATCTTCATCTGGTTCATCTAAGGTCCAAACCTCTGGTGGTTTCAGAATTGAAAGACTGTCATCATGTGGCACGGGTCTCATTGCTGAAGACAGATTCGGATATTCAATTGACTTCTTGTTTTTTGGCAGAGAAACCAGACACATTAGTCAAACAGAAGTAACAGTCCGTCACATGGACTTTCTGTTCTCGCCATATCATCGGAACAGCATACAGCATTGTCTTTTGAGTGCCTGTAAGCCAGGCTCTCAGACTGACAGCACATGTCGCACAGCAAATGTGAGGTGCCCATTTCTTGTCTTGATCACCAATTTGCAGCCGAAATACAGATGATAAGCTTTCTTCACAAGAGTAGTCATCCAACGTCTCTGAGGCGCAAGTGTATATTCGGCACAGATATAGCAGAATGTATCGCGGCTGTTACGACATTGACGAGACATATCACCCGACACCAAAATGTCTACAGCATCAAGCTTACTTACTGTTATATTGCTACAGATACTATAATTTACTGTACTGATACTATACATACACACTGACTATCTGTATTAACCAAATGGGCAGGATCGGTGTATGCAAGCCATCCTTATAGCATGCTGAGACAGCGTCAAGCTCGTTCAGACCTGCCCAGGCCCTGGACATGCGCAGGCTGCAGAAATCGTTGTTGATAAGTCACTTATGGGAGCGAAAATCTTTGGATACAAATATAAGAAAAAATCATGACAAAACTGAAGATTTCTCTGAAACGGTACAGGATGGGTAAATTTTGATGTGATATTCGTGTTCAGCACCCAAAAATCTATAAGAAACACCCAGCAGTGTGCAAGAAGCAAAAACTTTGTTGTGCAGTGCTATGGCACACAGCAACCAGCCACCCACGTGCTCCTGCTTGCACTGAATAGGCTAACGCCTTGTGGTGCATGAGGTCAGCGCATCACCAGGGAAAAAAAGAAAGCGACAAATATATGTGACATTTTCAAGAAATCATTTTACTGTATGACCTGAATAGTACCAATCAGAAAATATCATCGCACTAATGCAATATTATTTGAAAACGAACAGCGTCAGATCGGGTGTAAATTTTTGATACCTGTAAAAGTTAGCTGTTTTTTCAGTTTTATTCTCTCAGTCACACTCTCCCTCCCCACCTCCTGATCTGACCCTAACTAACTGAGTCAGCATAAATTGGCTGTACACTACCCCCGAAAGGCTCACCTCCCAGCTGCCTGCCTTCTCCCTCTCTCTCACTCCTTCACTCTCACATCGGCTCTCTCACACCACCACCTTCCTTTTTTCCATTCTTAAACTTCTGCTCTAGGTTCTTTTTTTTTCTTTTGATCCCCTCTCTTGTATGGACTCCCCCTTATATGCCTCCGTGGGTGCAGCATCTCAATCACAAACTGCAGAAAGCCAATGGAGGAATTAAGGCAGACCACACCCTCACACGCAGGTGCACTCCACCTCAATCACTCCAACAACCTCCTGCAGCCACGCGAGCATGCACACTCATGGAGACTGAGCTGGCTATTTCATTATTTATTTATTTATTTATTTATTTATTTATTTAACAACTGACCACATGCTGCTTAGCCACGGACCCACTATTCCTCATATATTAGATTGTAGAAAACTATGCCCAGAGTCGTTTATTACTATGGTTCAAAATCATAATATACATAAATCAAGATTTTCTGAACTTGTGGCAAATTCTGTTTTGTAGTGTCTGCTTAGTCTTCACTAGATGTAGCACTCTAAAACAAGCTCCAATGCAGTTTCTGAGACAGAGTAGCGAAAAAAGTTTGGTAGGTGGAACTGGAGTTTAAAATGCCTTTAAGAAGTAGAATATGATTAATATAGACAAGCATATTGGACACGTGCTTTGTGGTATGTACAGTAAATAATAAAAAGTAAATATTGAAACATTGTAAATAATAAATCATGTTATAGTAATTGAAGCAGAAAAGGTTCAAGCTTTCTATCAGGTCAGCTTCCCCTTTCTTTTTTCTTCTTTTGTGTACTGAAATGAATATAACAAACTAATTGATTAGTGCAACATCACATCTGTGGGAAATCAACTTTCTGTTGATATTGCAGTTAACAAATATAAATTAAATATTTTTAAAAGACCTAGACCACTTTTGAGTAAAAAGTGATGCATAACTGAGTGTTTTGGGACCAAGTAAAATAAAAGACCAGATAGAGGATCCTTTCTTCAGGTATGGCATTGTTTGGTGCGTCTTATCTCCTGCAGTGACCTCGTTGTCTGTTGTTACCGTCTACTGTATGTTTGTGACACCGCAGAGCTGGAACTGCACATTGCTGTGAAATCTGCCCTCTGCTGATGTGGCCATTCTCATTAGGCTGAATTTGTTCAAAGTGCTTGTTTAAATCTATATATATATTTAAATGTCAGGTATAGTTTTCAGGAAAAACAGCATGTTTTGCTTCTACCTCATTTCTTTTTTTGTGGCACAGTAACACATCAAATGTACGATATCAAAAAAATGACCTCATCTCAGGAGTCTTCTTAGGCAACGCTGTTGGAAAACATTCAATTTTCTTGTTACCTTTGCTGTGATTCTCCATGTCTCGCTGGCATAAATTGCAATTAGAATGACAATGGTGTTGAAGAGCCTAATTTTCATGTGCATGGTAATTGTTTGTATTGACCAGATGGAGCAAATCTTTCCTGTAGTTGACATCAGCTTCAGTGCCCCCATCTTCACAAGATAGTATGCTGCCAAGGTATTGCCAATTTGGATGTTTATGTGGTTTTGAAGGGTGCCTGTGTACATCACCTTCATTTTATTTTGGCTTATTCGTAGTCCTACTTTGGCAGCTTCTGTCCAAGTTTGTGCTCATATCTTGCAGCTGTTCATTTGTCTCGGCTAACAATGCTATGTCGTAGGCAAAGTCCAAATCTGTAATCGGGTACCTTGTTTCCATGAAATGCCAATATTTGGTTTGTCCATTGCATTCTTCATGATGAGGTTGATGACAAGAAGAAACAGATGGTGATAAAATGCATCCTTGCTTTACAACTGTATCTGTGTTGAAGAAATTGGTGGTGCCATTGTTGTTTCTTGCACAGCAACTGGAATTGAGATAGAGCTACTTGGAGATGTTAATATATTGTTGTGAAATGTCATATGATCTTGCAATTTGTCTGTTGTCTAACCCTAAATTGTGAACAGACACACACACAGACAGATACTTGTTTTACATATATTAAATTATGTTATACAGGCTTAATATTAAGAAGTAATTAACACTAGTGCTAATTTAGCAACATCATTACGTCTAACCTGCATGTCTTTGGACTATGGGAGGAAACTGGCAGTTTAATAAAACAAGAAGGATGGATAGATTGTTGGTAAGGTTGAAGAGAACAGTCATATAAATTCCATTAAAATGATATTATATAAAAGTCCAGGAAATTTGGACATTTCATAATGTATATCTTTCTTTGAAAGGAGCATCTGAAACATCTTCCATTAAGTTTCAATTACATTACTTCTCTGATGATTTGTGAAATTTCCATTACAAACTGCATGGAACAATTTGTGGCAAATGAAGTTATTTCCTTAGGAAGGAGTCTGCTATGATTAGTTTTTTAATTGTGGTGTGGGTTTCATGTAAGTGCTGTCTGAGCTACTCATTTAAAAGGCCATTTCCACTGTAAAACAAAAAAATGCAATAATTACTTTAATTCTGGTCACTTTATGGACAGTGAAATCCATATTTGCCTAAATGTTTTTAGACCAGATTTATTGTAATACCTACTTCTCCCCAGAGAATAACCATTTGAAGGCTATTATCTCTTTCTTTTTTTAATTTGACACAATGCAGTAAATGAAAGACTCCTCAACAGACATCATCATATGAAAGCAGTTTGATTCAGTTCAATCAAATTATTATTACATAACTCATTTTAATGTATACATCTAGGGTACTATGCTAATTTACACATGTACTATATAATTAAATAAGACATGAAAACACCAAGCAATGAATACAAAGAATTACACCTGCACATATGTGATTCTCTGTGTGGAGTATCCATGTTCTTCTTGTGTCTGCATGGGTAATCCTTGGAGTACTCAGGTTTTCCTTACACATCCCAGTGACATGAGAGTTAGGGTAGCTGTGAGTGTGTAGATATGTGTATGTGTGTGAATAAGAGCAGTGATGGCCAGGGCTGGATTTTGTCCAATAATATCTGGATAAACTCTGGGCCCTGTGACCATGAAATTGATTAAGTGGGTTTGCGGAATTATGCTTTGGTCAGTTGTTCATCCATTTTGTTCCTTTGTACTCTATACTACCCTGAAAATGAATTTCAAAGAATTTGGTGGAATGTGATAAAGACATGCTGTTAGTTGCAGTATTGATGTGGTTTACTAGAGTATCAAATTGATAGTTCTGGTCTGCAGACTACCAGGGCCATATTCACTGTTCAGGACTGAATTAGGCAGACTTTTAACTAATTTAGCCATAAACTATGATCTTGTAGAGTTGGCAGAAAATTTTAATCACATAATGACATGGAAACCGACACTGATAATCATAACCAATTATTACTTGCAGAGCTGAGATTTAAATATTAAATATTAGTCACGTTTGAGTTGGTTCTCCCCTTAAAACAAAAGTGATTAAAGCACATAGAAACTCACTTTGGTTTAATCAGAGTACACAAACTCTTAAACTAGAATGTCAAAAACTGGAGCGTAGATGGAGAGCTGCATGGACAGGGAGTATTAAAAAGTATAAAAAAAGCTCTCTTTATAACCTGTTCAGACTACTGTTCTGGAATAATAGATAACAAAAATAATCCTCATGTTCTATTTAGGACTTTGGGTAATCTAACAAATGGTAATGCTGAACTAAAATGCAAAATACCCACCGTCTTTAGCAATGCAGGCTTTGTAAAATTCTTAAATATGAAAATCGACAGTATAAGATCTCAGATCTCAGTGTTACCTCACACACCTAATACTACATTAGAAAACAATGTTTCACCTTGCACAAACCACTTTAGTAATTTTCATTTTGTAATGGAACAGGAAGTCATAACTTTAATTTCTAAATCGAAATCTTCTACTTGTTCCTTTGACTCAGTCCCAGACAAAACTAGCAAGAAGCTCAACAGATGTTTTGGCAACACCTATTCTTAGCATTATCAATAGTTATTATTGAATGGTGCAGTTGTTGATACCATACCATTCCATACCATTTTTATTTGTTAAGCGCTTAAAAACACAGCATTACAACTGACCGAAGCGCTGAACAATAAAAGTTTCAATTTTGAAACCATTACTTCAAAAGCCAGAGTTAGACATACGTCCACTTAGTAATTATAAACCCATTTTATATTTACCCTTTTTCTCACCTTACACATCACAATTTATTTGAGAAATTCCAGTCTGGCTTCCATACTAGCTGATTACAGTACAGAAAGAGCTGGAAAATTTCACTGGGCTCATGTGAATTGTGCTTGCCTGGTTTAGTTCTTATTTATCAAATCAATTCCAGTACTTATAGAAATGTGCTGACAGTACTCCATTATTATACTCGGAAGTTGAATATGGTGTTCTCCAGGGCTCAGTACTGTAATCTTTACTGTTCTCACTTTACATGCCTCTGTTAGAAACTTTGATTAGAAAACATACCATTTTCACTTGTATGCAGATTATACCTTTCTTTTGAACCAAATGACATTTTCTCTAATAGTATACTTAATTAATTGTGTCAGTGAGTTAAAGGACTGGATGGATAAGAAGAAAAAAAAATGTTAATTATTGGAGGAAATGCTGCTGATTGCAACAACATTATGTCCCTATTTAACTCAGTTAGAATCACATCACCCTTAGTTTCATTGAATTAGCGCAGAATTTAGGTGTTATCGTTGACACTAGCATGTCGCTTTAAAACATACATTGCAAAACTCTCCAAAATATGTTTTTCCATCTTAAAAAGTTTGGAAAATGTAAATGTTTTCTAAATATACAGGACACTGAGAAATTGATGTATGCATTTAATTCTAATTGGATTGACTACTATGGCTGTTCAAATTGATCTTTTTGCAGCTTTCAGTTAATTCAAAATGTTGCTGCAAACATTATTACATGAACCAGAAAGTATGAACACATAACTCCTGTTTATTAGTGCTTGCACTGGCTCCAGGTTATGCTCTACAGCTGATTTCAAAATCTTGCTTTTAATGTAAAAATACTTAAAAGGCAAAGGACCTGCTTACTTAACTGAACTTGTCATTACATACAGAGCAAAGAGCACATTAAGATATCCTGACCAGCCTACTAAAGATATCCAGGATTAATAAAATAGCAGTTGGAGGTCGAGCTTTTAGTTATAGGGCCCCAAAGCTGTGGAATCGGTGATGCCCCTTCAAGTCTCAGTTTTTAAATTCAGACTGAAGATTCACATTTTAGTCCAACATACTCTGACTAGAGCTGTTGATTAGCTGTGCATGCTGTATCTCTGTTTATTACTCATCCATCCATCCATCCATTCATCCTCTTCCGCTTATCCGAGGTCGGTTCGCGGGGGCAGCAGCTTGAGCAGAGATGCCCAGATTTCCCTCTCCCCGGCCACTTCTTCTAGCTCTTCCGGGAGAATCCTGAGGCGTTCCCAGGCCAGCCAGGAGACATAGTCCCTCCAGCATGTCCTGTGTCTTCCCCGGGGCCTCCTCCCGGTTGGACGTGCCCGGAACACTTCACCAGGGAGGCGTCCAGGAGGCATCCTGATCAGATGCCCGAGCCACCTCATCTGACTCCTCTCGATGCGAAGGAGCAGCGGCTCTACTCTGAGCCCCTCCCGGATGACTGAGCTTCTCACCCTATCTTTAAGGGAGAGTCCAGACACCCTGCGGAGAAAACTCATTTCAGCCGCTTGTATTCGCGATCTCGTTCTTTTGGTCACTATCCATAGCTCATGACCATAGGTGAGGGTAGGAACATAGATCAACTGGTAAATTGAGAGCTTTGCCTTACGGCTCAGCTCCTTTTTCACCACGACAGACCGATGCAGAGCCCGCATCACTGCGGACGCTGCACCGATCTGCCTGTTGATCTCACGCTCCATTCTTCCCTCACTCGTGAACAAGACCCCGAGATACTTGAACTCCTCTACTTGGGGCAGGATCTCGCTCCCAACCCTGAGAGGGCACTCCACCCTTTTCCGGCTGAGGACCATAGTCTCGGATTTGGAGGTGCTGATTCCCATCCCAGCCGCTTCACACTCTGCTGCGAACAGATCCAGAGAGAGTTGAAGATCACGGCCTGATGAAGCAAACAGGACAACATCATCTGCAAAAAGCAGTGACCCAATCCTGAGTCCACCAAGCCAGACCCCCTCAACACCCTGGCTGCGCCTAGAAATTCTGTCCATAAAAGTTATGAACAGAATCGGTGACAAAGGGCAGCCCTGGTGGAGTCCAACTCTCACTGGAAACGGGTTCGACTTACTGCCGGCAATGCAGACAAAGCTCTGACACCGATCGTACAGGGACTGAACAGCTCTTATCAGGGGGTCCGGTACCCCATACTCTCGGAACACCCCCCACAGGATTCCCCGAGGGACACGGTCGAATGCCTTTTCCAAGTCCACAAAACACATGTAGACTGGTTGGGCAAACTCCCATGCACCTTCCAGGACCCTGCTAAGGGTGTAGAGCTGCTCCACTGTTCCGTGACCAGGACGAAAACCACACTGTTCCTCCTGAATCCGAGGTTCAACTATCCGACAGACCCTCCTCTCCAGGACCCCCGAACAGACTTTTCCAGAGAGGCTGAGGAGTGTGATCCCTCTGTAGTTGGAACACACCCTCCGGTCCCCCTTCTTAAAGAGGGGGAAACCACCCCGGTCTGCCAATCCAGAGGCACTGTCCCTGATGTCCATGCGATGTTGCAGAGACGTGTCAACCAAGACAGCCCTACAACATCCAGAGTTTTGAGGAACTCCGGGCGTATCTCATCCACCCCCGGGGCCCTGCCACCAAGGAGTTTTTTGACCACCTCGGTGACCTCAGTCCCAGAGATGGGGGAGCCCACCTCTGAGTCCCCAGGCTCTGCTTCCTCATTGGAAGGCATGTTAGTGGGATTGAGGAGGTCTTCTAAGTACTCCCCCCATCGACCCACAACGTCCCGAGTCGAGGTCAGCAGCGCACCATCCCCACCATACACAGTGTTGACACTGCACTGCTTCCCCCTCCTGAGACACTGTACAGTGGACCAGAATCTCCTCGAAGCTGTCCGAAAGTCGTTCTCCATGGCCTCCCCAAACTCCTCCCATGCCCGAGTTTTTGCCTCAGCAACCACCGAAGCCGCATTCCGCTTGGCCTGCCGGTACCTATCAGCTGCCTCCAGAGTCCCACAGGACAAAAGGGTCCTGTAAGACTCCTTCTTCAGCTTGACGGCATCCTTCACCGCCGGTGTCCACCAACGGGTTTGGGGATTGCCGCCACGACAGGCACCGACTACCTTACGGCCACAGCTCCGGTCAGCCGCCTCAACAATAGAGGCACGGAACATGGCCCATTTGGACTCAATGTCCCCCACCTCCCTCGGGACATGGTCGAAGTTCTGCCGGATGTGGGAGTTGAAGCTACTTCTGACAGGGGGCTCTGCCAGACGTTTCCAGCAGACCCTCACAACACGTTTGGGCCTACCAGGCCTGACCGGCATCCTCCCCCACCATCGGAGCCAACTCACCACCAGGTGGTGATCAGTTGATAGCTCCGCTCCTCTCTTCACCTGAGTGTCCAAGACATGTGGCTGCAGGTCCGACGACACGACCACAAAGTCGATCATCGAACTGAGGCCTAGGGTGTCCTGGTGCCAAGTGCACATATGAACACCCCTATGCTTGAACATGGTGTTCATTATGGACAATCCGTGATGAGCACAGAAGTCCAATAACAAAACACCACTCGGGTTCATATTGGGGGGGCCATTCCTCCCAATCACGCCCTTCCAGGTCTCACTGTCATTGCCCACGTGAGCATTGAAGTCTCCCAGCAGTACGAGGAAGTCCCCAGAAGGTATGCCCTCCACCACCCACTCCAGGGACTCCAAAAAGGGTGGGTATTCCGAACTGCTGTTTAGTGCATACGCACAAACAACAGTTAGGACCCGTCCCCCCACCCAAAGGCGGAGGGAGGCTACCCTCTCATCCACCAGGGTAAACCCCAATGTACAGGCTCCAAGTCGGGGGGCAATAAGTATGCCCACACCCGCTCGGCGCCTCTCACCGGGGCAACTCCAGAGTGGTAGAGAGTCCAGCCCCTCTCAAGGAGATTGGTTCCAAGCTGTGCGTCGAGGTGAGCCCGACTATATCTAGCCGGAACCTCTCAACCTCGCGCACTAGATCAGGCTCCTTCCCCTTCAGAGAGGTGACATTCCACGTCCCAAAAGCCAGCTTCTGTAGCCGAGGATCGGACCGCCAAGGTCCCCGCCTTCGGCTACCACCCAACTCACACTGCACCCGACCTCCTTGGCCCCTCCCATAGGTGGTGAGCCCATGAGAAGGGAGACCCACATTGCCTCTTCGGGCTGTGCCCGGCCGAGCCCCATGGGTGCAGGCCCGGCCACCAGGCGCTCGCCATCGAGCCCCACCTCCAGGCCTGGCTCCAGAGGGGGGCCCCGGTGACCCGCTTCTGGGCGAGGGAAAATGCTGTCCAAATTTTTTATTCATCATGGAAGTGTTGTTGAACCACTCTTTGTTTCATCCCTCACCTAGGACCAGTTTGCCTTGGGTGGCCCTACCAGGGGCATAAAGCCCCGGACAACAGAGCTCCTAGGATCATTGGGACACGCAAACCCCTCCACCACGATATGGTAGCGGTTCGAGGAGGGGGTTTATTACTCATTTGTACAAAAACATAAGTGATACAATATTTAGAAACTGTTACTATCCCTCTTCTATTCAGTTTCTCTTCTCTGTATTTTGAGGTGGTACTTGGTGCCACTCCTCTACTGCCGAGCTGCTCTCCTACATATGGAAGTCATCACAGATAAAGAAACATTGGAATCATGGTATGGAAGGATTCTCTCATCAGACTGGACGGCCAGCATGGACCCTACTGTAGAAACCCAGTGGGCGCCTATTTGGCCAAGGTCTCCATGACTGTGACTGTGTCTGACTTTGTCTTTGATTTTCTCTCTTACAGTTTTCATCTCTGCTATCAACTGGCTATAGTTGAACATTTAATTAATAAACAGATTTTGATTTAGGTAAATCAGTATCTATTTTGTTATCTGTACTTTTAACAAATCTGTATGTTTATATGTAATAAATCTGTATTTAGTAACTAGTATAATGTATTTTTGCATTTTACTTTAGAATGTCTTCACAGTCCTAAGTGCCTGCACACGTTGAAAAATGCTATACAAAAATAATTTGTATTGTATTGTATGGTTTTAACTGTAGCTGGCATAATCATGCAATTGTTATCTATTTTTAAATAGCTATAAATGCTGTAAGATCAAGGTCAAGGTGAACTTTATTATCCAAGAATGGGAAATTTAGCTGGTCTTGTGCATTACAAATGAATTAAACAAAACATAAGACAGACTAATAATAGAGCACACTGTTAAATTATAACTTACATAGAATAGCCATATACTGCTTCACTTTATCATTAACAGCATTACTGTTGAAACAACAAATGATCTTTTGTAACATATTGTTTTTTTCTGTATTGGATAACTGGATAGATAGATAGATAGATAGATAGATAGATAGATAGATAGATAGATAGATAGATAGATAGATAGATAGATAGATAGATAGATAGATAGATAGATAGATAGTTTATTGCAGAATCTCGTACTTTTTAGAATTCAGAACTTGTAATGCTGAAGATAAGGAGCATCAGTGAGGATTTCCTGAATCTTTTTTTAGCTCAAAGTATGCACATACTTGTTCCACAGACATTAATGAATCCAAAAACTCTGCTTTCTACTTTTATTATGTCATTCTGTTAACTTGCAAAAGACAGACCCTACCAAAGGGCAAAATGATCTGGATAGAAACATTTTTAAATCATTAAGTTTACATATAAAAATAGCCTCTGTTGAAATTTCTTAATGACAGTAAGGATATAATTTTAAAAAATCTCATTTTATCATTTGATCTAGATTTTACAATTTTTATAGGATGTAACTTGCTCAACCACTTTGCTATTTTTTGAGTGCTTGACCTGAACAACTGTCTTTTCCTTGTAAAGCAGGGTGTCCAACTCTGGTCCTGGTGGGCTGCAGTGGCTGCAGGTTCTCATTCTAACTCTTTTCCTAATCAGCGAGCAGTTTTCACTGCTAATTAAATCCATTTCCCTTCACTTTAATAGCCCTGCTTTTAAGGATTCAGTCTTCTGAATCAATTTGTTTCTTCACTAAATGGCAGCCAAACAGAAATGAGATGTGAAACAAGTCAACAGATGACTGGCTAAACTGGAACATCAAACTCCAGCCAATTTCACTCCAACCTGTTTCTTAATGAGAAACCAATTCTTGCTGTTAATTAAAGCCGTTATTTAATATCATGACTTGTTGCTGCTCACATTCTCCCACAGCAGATTTTCTATTTTATCTAAGACCACCGTCAAGATGTTTTGGTGACCTAAGCAGACCAACATGCCCAAGACCATCACCTTTCTTTATTTTCTGGTTAGCTGGTCATGTGGCAGCTCATTATTAATTGGCTGCTCATTAAGGAAAAAGAAACAACTAAAGGGTCTGGGTCATGTCAATTAAAACTAAGGCAAAGTCAAGTTAAATAGCAGCAAAAACGGCTAACTAATTAATATGGTTGAAATGAAAACCTGCAGCCACTGCAGCCCATCAGGAATGGAGTTGGAAACCCCTGTTCTAAAGAATGTAATAATCTGTTCAGAAGAACTACTTATGCATGTTATAAAATCACTTCAGTTTTTTTTGGTACAGTGCTTGCTGACTCAACGGTATGAGAAAACTCCCACATAAGACATATCATTCAACTCACTTTCATATCTACTTATGCAAGTAAGCAAGAATTTTGGGGTCCCCCCCCAAAAAAAAAACCTAATTTATATGGCATTTTTTGGAACATTTATTAAGTCACAACCTTATGATAAAGAGTAAATCGTGTCTTCAGAAAAATGATCAGAAGTGCATGCCACATCAATCGACCCCAGGGGTTCACCCCATAATGGGATACAACAGGTGAAGCCTACTCCTTTTCACAAAACTTTGAACTCCAGAGCAGGTGTATTCTATAATTACATTTAAATGGAGATATATTTTTATAGGATTTTGGAATTCAATGAACTACTGAATCATAATATAAGTGTAAAAAAGAGCACTATGATATTGGTCTGGACCAGGGGTTAGCAGTGTCATTCCTGGAGAGCCACAGTGACTACAGGTTTTCATTCCAACCCAATTGCTTTATTAGAAACCAATCCTTGCCAATCTCAGACCTTATTTAATTTTATGGCTTGTTAATTTATGCAGTGTAAGGCTCTTATATCGTAGATTTTTTCCTTTCCAAAGATATCATCCAAATGATTTGAAACATAAAACGGATAATTTTCACTCAGTCAAATGTTTCTATTAAGTGTTTTATTAAATCAAACAGTGCATGATGAATGCACACAGATGTCATTGGAAAAACGTTAGCTGGAGAACTGCTGGCTGCTTTGTCTTTTACATCTTATTGCTAATAAGGAGCCAATAAAACACGGAATTTAGCAGTTTAAGATTGAAAAAAGCAATTAAGGGTGGAGAACCTTAACAAGTGAGACCACTAAAATGAAGCATCAAAATGTCACTTAAGCAATAAATTCTTCATCAGCAATAATTGACTTCTCATTAAGAAACTGGACTGGAACAAAAGCCTGCAGCCGCTGTGGCTCTCTAGGACAGACATTGCAAACCCCTCAACAGATTTGAAATCAAAAGGTAGTCAAAGAGAGTAGTACATAACAGCTTTAAGAAATCCATTTTGAATCTTTAAATTTCTGATAGATGAAAACTAAGGTTAAAATGATATCTTGAAAATTTTTGAAATCTGTAGAGGTGATAAAAAAGATTAGAAGAAACATAATGGTGATAATATAATGGACAGCTGTTTTTCGTCTTTTTTAAAACTAGGATTAAATGCAGTATTAAAGTCTTAGGTAATCACAAAAGAATTACCAAAAAAATGAATGGTAGGTGTAATTAATGTTATTATGTGAAATGTTACCGATGTTTAATGTGCTTTCTAAAGATAAATGACAAAGAGCAAAGCACTTGACACATTTTAAAAAAAGCAATTTTTAGAATAAAGAGAACCATTGCTCTGATAAAATATAAGATTAGAATAGTGTGGAATAATGGATCTGTGGCTAAGCAGTAGAGGTACATTTTAAATAAATAAATAATTAAATAGTCGGCTTGATGTCCGTTGCCGGTGCTCATGCCGCTGTGGGAGGTTGGTATGGTGATTGAGACGCAGCACGCCTGCACAGAAGAGTGTGGTATGTCTTGATTGCTCCATTGGCTTTCCACGGTTTTTGATTTACACACTGCACCCTTGGAGGCATATAATGGGGAGATGGCATGACAGAAGATGAGAGAAAAGAAAATAAAATGAAAGAAAAGAAAAAGACATACAGAAGTTAAGCAAAGGATGGAGAGAAAGGCAAGAATGGGAGAGAGCTGGTGCAAGAATGAGCGAGTGAATGACAGAGAGTGGAGAGGCAGGCAGCCAGGAGAAAAGTCCCTTGAGGGCAGTGTGTGGCCCTATGCTCAGGGACTGGAGAAGTCTATTCCAGCTGAGTGAACATAGAGCTGGAGCAACCTGTTTGAGCCACTTTCTCGTAAATCTGGGAAGGCAGTGGAAGTTAAGGGGACTCGGATGGGGAGCCTTGCTGGGGCAGTGGATGGTAAGATGAGGCTGGATGGGATGCCCTAACTGAGTACCATGGAGCAGTAGGGACCTGAACCTGGAGAAGGTTGGCTATGAATTTTGGTTGAGCGTCTTCTCTTCCTGCAAGATCCAGTCAGGACAAGGGGAGGAGACACCAGGATAAAGGGACACACCGGGATTTTTAAAAGGACAGTTCCCTGCTTTTGAATTTTACCCTCTCTTTTATTTGACTGAGTATTAACCTTCACGATCACTGTTTTAGTGGATTTATTCATTTGTTCAAGACTTTTTGAGCACTACACTTTTGAACACTGTTTTGATTTGTTTGGATTGTCTTTAATAAAAGCACTACTTCACTTTTACACCTACACCTTGCTATGTGTGGCCTCATTTGCCCAGCTCATCCTTTGGTTACATTACAGGCAATGTAGGTTCAAGAGGCTCCCAGAAGGAATCTTTAGTGTGGAGCTAACCCGCATCGTCACAAATAGATACACTTTATCAGTCCGATGGGGAAATTCATACAGTAACGGAAATATAAAAAACAAGGATACAGACTCACAAGGAAAATAATACAGCTGATCAATCAATAAATAAATGAATGTATATTGTGCAGATATTTCAAAATGAACTTGAAGAGCATGTTGGGCAGAAGAATTGAATATCCTGGTAGCAGTTGGCAGAAAAGACCCCCAGAGGTACTTCTTAGCACACCATGGAGGAATGAGCCTATGGCTAACAGTACTCTTAGAAGGTGCCTCCTGCAGGGGATGGAGGGGATCTTTCATGATGGCATCCAATTTTGCCATCATTCTCTTTTCCATAGCATCTTCCAATGTGTCCAGGGTTCGCCCTGTGATGAATCAGGCTTCCCTGATAAGTTTTTTCAGGCATTGTGTGTCTTTTGAGCTCAAGTTGTTTCCCCTGAAAACTGCAGTGTTGAACACCACACTGGCTACTATGGACTGGTAGAACATTTCCAGCAGCTTGCTGCACACATCAAATGATCTGAGCCTCCTTAGCAAGTCCAGTCTGCTCTGGCCTTTCTTGTATAGCACCACTGTCTTGTCAGACCAGTGAAGTTTGTTGTTTATGTTAACCCCCAGTACTTGTAGCTCTGCACCAGTATTACACACCACCATTTCTAACATTCAGTCCCTCAGCCTCCTAAAATGCTATCTGTTTGTCAGTTGGGTGAGGTTAGCCCTAGGTTTTTTTCTGCCATAGTCGAAGATGAAATATTGTGCCAAAATCACAAAGTCTTGGAAGAGCGGGGAGGGGGGTCCCATCATATCAAAGAGAGGGTCCCTTTTGTTAACAAAATAAAGCTCCCCAAACCCCAAGATCTGTATGCTAGCTAAACAATATATTACACTGATACCATCTTTTTCAGATATTGTTAAACTACATTTAAAGTACTGTGCAGGCTAAACCTTATATCAATTTAATACTGAAGTCCTTTACAATATCTAGTAATACTCGTAATTGAGATAACAGCAGGCAGCATTTAGCTCAAATTGGAGGAAGGAATTAGCTCAAATTGCTTCATTTGGTTCATCCAACTCATCTAGCTAGGGGATGTGCTGGCATCAAATTTGAAAACGAGAGAGGCAGCTTAGAGTTGGTGAGAGTTTTTGTGTTTTCTGTGATGTAAATTAAATAAATCTTTCTTCAAGTTAATTAAATAAATTCATTTTGCTCCTATAAACCATGCAGGAATTTTTAAAGCTTTTTTCCCTCTAGAAGGTTTTTTTTTGCTTTTTTTAAATGCACAGGAACAAAAGTAGGTGGGTGTTTGGAGATGTACTTGGAAAAGTTACTTGTTAGGTGTACTTCTTCTTGTTATTTGTATTTGAAGTTATGTTGAAGAGGCAGAAAGCAGCAGTGACTGATATCGGCATCTGTATGTCATAGCAATAAATAGTTAATAAGTAACAGTAACAACAATTCATTAGTTAAAAAAAGGTTGCAGCTGACTTCAAACCAGTAAAGGGGAAGGCTCAGTGGTGCTTAGGTAAGATGCCTAATCAGGCAGATATTCACTAAGCAAGTTTTATTTATTTATTACTTTTAGATTGAACAGTAGCAGTCCAGAAGTAGACCAGTTAAGTGCATAACAGCACAAGGGTTTATTAATACTGAGGAATACAAACAGTGCGAGTAGAGAGCTTTTAAGCAAGGAATAAGAGGAAACGCAAAGTTAGGAGAACAGACAGAGACAAGTAAAGCTAACCTCATAGAAGGACAAACAGCAGGCAGTTGAAAGGGGGAATATTACAAAAGTTTAAGGTGCCAGAAAGTGTAAAATAGCTGTAGCAGTTCTATAATTTTTTTAGTTTTTACCATTTAAGTTAAATCACTTAATTTAAATTAAAAAAAGTTAAGGCAGTTTGAGTACAACATAGAGGGATACACATTTTTAGGAAGGATAGACAGAACAGAAAAGGAGGTGGGGTTGCTGTTTATGTCAAACAGAATTTAAATGCAAGTCCTCTACAGTTGGACGATGAGCCCCATCTTAGTGAGGACATGTGGTTTCTCCTGGAAAGCATTAAGGAAGAGGTCTTATTTTAGGAGTGTGTTATAGACCACTCAATGCAGACAGTAATTTCAACACACATCTTTTTAATAATATTAAAAAGGCAAGTTTACAGGTGGATATTATAGTCATAGGCGACTTTAACTGGGATAACCTTGCAAATGGCAGATCACAAGAGCAGGAGTTTTTAGAAGTAATCAGGGACTGTTTTTTAAGACAGTATGTTAAAGCACCAATGTGGAGTGAAGCCTGTCTGGATTTAGTATTTTGTAATAATAAGGATAGAATTGAGGGTGTAGAGGTGATTGAGTGACCATAATATAATACAGTTCTCAGTGTTTTGTAATAGTGTGGATACAAGGACTAAAATTGTTAAGCTTAACTTAGGCAGATTTTGAGCAGATGCAGCAAAGTCTAAGGAGGAGAGACTGGGATAATATTTTAAGAGTGGAGACAGTCGAGGAGCAGTGGAACAGGTTTAATGCAGGAAAGATACATATCTAAATTTGAAATTAAAAGGAAATTAAAAAAAACTCCACAGTGGGTTACTAAAGAGTTAAAAAAGAAGCTGCAAAGCAAAAAACAGCTGTATAAGATTAATAACTCCAAAGTGAATCAAAGGGCAGATGAGAACATGAGGGCAACTATTAAGAAGGATATTAGGGAGGTTTAAAGACAGTTAGAGAGGAATGTAGCAGATAAGGCTAAAGAGGACCCCAAGGGATTCTTTTACTATTTTAGTAGTAAAAGAACAGTCAAGGAGGAGGTGAAGTGCATCAGAAATAGTGAAGGGGAAGTAAAAGATACAAACAGTGAAATAGCAGACGGTCTAAACTTGCATTTTTCTGAATCTTAACAAATGGAAGTGGATAACCTCCCAGTGATAAACAGAACTACTAAGGAGGTACTGAAAGATTTGGAAATTGTAGAGGGAGAAGTACTGATCAGATTAAATAGGCTGAAATCAAACAAATCTCCAGGACCAGGTAATATTTACCCTTGAGTTCTTAAAGAGGCCTGCGAGTACAGATATAAACCCTTGACACATACTTTTAAGAAGTCACTGCACACTAGGGAGTTTCCAAAGGACTGGAAAATGGCAAATATTATCCTGTTATATAAAAGGGTGACCAAGCAGATCCAAGCAACTATAGGCCAACTATAAGCTTAACATGCATCACAGAAAAATTAATGGAAGGAATTAAGAATAAGATTGAGCAACACATGGCAAGTACAAGAGATTTTCTGAACAGTCAGCATGGATTCAGAAGAGGGAGGTCATGTTTTACTAACATGCTGGAATTCTATGAGGAAGCAACAAAAGGGTATGATCAAAGTGGAGCACATATTATTTATCTGGACTTTCAGAAAGCATTTGATAAGGTGCCACATGAGATGTTTGGCATCAAACTAAAAGAAGTGGGAGTTCAGGGTGATGTTTTTAGATTAGACAATTGGCTCAGACACAGAAAGAAGAGGGTTATGGAGCAAGGAACCTCATCAGAATTGAGTGATGTTAAGAATGGTGTTCCACAGGGGTCAGTCCAAGGGCCACTGCTATTTTTTATATATATACATGATTTGGGTAAGAATATAAGTAATAAGCTGGCTAAGTTTGTAGAGGATAATCAGATAATTTGGAATCCATTCTATAATTACAGAAGTAAGTGGACAGCATACAGGCTTGGGTAGATTTGTAGGAGATGAAATTTAATGTCAGTAAATGTAAAGTATTACACATAGGAAGTAAAAATGTTAAGTCTGAATACACAGTGGGCGGTCAGAAAATCGGGAGTGCACCTTATGAGAAGGATTTAGGAGTCATAGTGGACTCTACACTATCGACTTCCCGACAGTGTTCAGAAGCCATTAAGAAAACTAACAGAATGTAAGGTTATATAGCACGGTGTGTGGAGTACAAGTCCAAGGAGGTTCTGCTCAACCTTTATAATGCACTGGTGATGGCTCGTCTGGAGTACTGTGCGCAGTTTTGGTCTCCAGGCTACAAAAAGTATATAAAAGCACTAGAAAAAGTCTAAAGAAGAGCAACTAGGCTGACTTCAGAGTTACAGGGAATATATTATGAAGAAAGATTACAAGAGCTGAGCCTTTTCAGTTTAAGCAAAAGAAGATTAAGAGGTGACATTATTGAAGTTTGTGAAATTATGAAGGGAATTAGTACAGTGGATCGAGACTGCTATTTTAAAATGAGTTCATCAAGAATACTAGGACACAGTTGTTAAAGGTAAATTTCGCACAAACATTAGGAGGTTTTTCTTTACACAGAGAACCATAGACAATTGTAATAAGCTAGCAAGTAGTGTGGTAGACAGCAAGACTTTAAGGACTTTCAAAACTCAACTTGATGTTATTTAGAAGAATTAAGTGGATAGGACTGGCGAGCTTTGCTGAGCTGAATGGCCTGTTCTCATCTCGATTCTTCTAATGTTCTAATACTCTAAAAGATTGCACCAGGGAGCTGAATAAAGTTATTTTGCTGTGCTACTTAATAAGTATGTTGGAGTGTCCCATACCCCATTTAATATAAGAGCTATTCCTCCTTGCACTTCTTATCTATTATGTTAAGTGTGTTCTTTTCTTGAAGGCACTGCTACAATGGAGTTGAAAACCTTTAGTGAAGGACTAGTCAGGCCAGTATCAAGAGATTTTCCTCCTTTTTCTGATGTGATTTCTACCTTGTAATGTCATAGTGTTTTTCTAAATTTTTCATCCTTTGGGCCATAAACCTAACTATTTAAGTTCTGTTCCCATCCCATGGGCTGGTAACCATGAGAAAAGTATTAGGAAATTGATTTGCACATAAAGACATATCAGTGCCTCCTCTATGCTTAGCAGTGTGGTAATGTTACAGTCAGTGCTCTCCTGACTAAGCAGATGTTACTGTGGTGATTTGCAATAATTGAAAAAGAGGTTTAGATATCCTGATATTTTTTGATGTTTTTGTCCTACCATGATCAGATAATTCAGCATCCTGACATATGGTAAATAGGACCACAAAAGAAGAATGTCAAGAAATCACAGCTTTTCTCAAAGAACATTACAGTTTGATTTTAGAACCAGAGATTCTGTGGTCTTCCTTGCCATAATATGCACCTGTATTGTATGTGTCACACGAACACAGAGACTGATGTTTATTGTGTTAAGAGGAAAGAGGAGCTGTTTGGCTTAACCATTACTAAAGAAGCTTCAGGATAAATATGACTGACATCTAAGCATATTTTCTTTTATTTTCATGGATAGTGTAAATATATTACAGGAGCTGTATGTGTTTTTTTAGTCCTTGTGCCTATGTGGTTTACAAGGTAAAGGTAGAACCTAGGTAGAACAGGATAGGGGTGGCCAGAGAAAAGTAAAAAAGGACACGCCATCAGAGGAGATGTTAGGTTTATAGTGTATTTATTGTCACATGTAAAGAATGCAGTAAAAGTCTTCCTTGCATGTGCTAATCAACATACAACACATTGCCACTCTCTAGCACCATGAATAGTGAATAGAAATATCTTACCTCTAAACTTCTGTCTTCCTTAACTGAAGAATCTAAGAACATGGTTTACAACACTGCCTATCATTAGGTGACATCTTGACTAAGAACATATGACCTGTGACTGATAAAAAACGTAGCTTAAAAAATTAAACTTCACAAGTGATAATAATAAGTAATGCATTTTATACAATATTACTTTTAATGCAATCATTCCTGACATTCTCATCACCAAACTGGTCACTCTTGGCCTCCCCCCTCTCACATGTGTCTGGATAAAAGACTTTCTTACCAACCGACTCCAGACTGTGAGACTCGGACCCCACCACTCCTCCATTCGGACACTGAACACCGGTACCCCGCAAGGCTGTGTGCTGAGCCCCCTTCTGTACTGTCTCTACACCCACGACTGCAGTCCGGCCCACAACAACAACCTCATCATCAAGTTTGCTGATGACACCACAGTGGTCGGACTCATCTCAAAGGGAGACGAGGCAGCTTACAGAGAGGAGGTCCTGAAGTTGGCAGCCTGGTGTTCAAAGAACAATCTGGCTCTGAACACCAGGAAAACCAAGGAGATCATTGTCGACTTCAGGAGGCACAGCACCGACTTAGCCCTCCTTTACATCAACAGTGAATGTGTGGAGAGGGTCCATACCTTCCGGTTTCTTGGCGTCCTTATCTCCGCTGACATCTCCTGGACAGACAACATCACAGCAGTCATTAAGAAGGCTCAGCAGCGGTTACACTTCCTGAGGGTCCTCAGAAAGCACAACCTGGACTCCAGCCTGCTACTGACCTTCTACCGTTCGTCCATCGAGAGCCTGCTGACGTATTGTATCACAGTATGGTACGGCAGCTGCACCATGGCAGACAGGGAGAGGCTTAAGCGAGTAGTAAAGGCAGCACAGAAGATCATCGGCTGCCCTCTCCCCTCCTTGATGGACATTTACACCTCCTGCTGCCTCAGCAGAGCAAAAAACATCATCAAGGACAGCTCCCACCCTGGCTCTGATCTGTTTGACCTGCTGCCCTCAGGGAGGCGCTACAGGTGCATCACAACAAGGACAAACAGACTCAAGAACAGTTTTTTCCCAAAAGCCATAACCATTCTAAACTCACACATGCACTGACTACACAGTCTAACCCCCCAACCCCTGGACTTCCTTCTATCCATCAACTGTGCAATATCCAATATCTAAATGGTACTGAATAATAACTGTGTAATATCTGTATACTGTACAATATCATTACTCTCAGGGTCCAGCATCCACTACTCACTGCACATGATCATCATTATTGTGCAATATTTAAATTATGTGTAATAACCCAATAGTGCAATAGTTATTTATTCTTTCCAGTATTTAAATAATATGCAATAACTCGATTTAGTTATTATTCTTTCCATTTGTATATAGCAGAACTTTTTTTTTTTTTTGCAACTTTTTGCACCATTTGTTTATTTGTTTATTTACTTGTTGTGTTCTACATATATGTCTGCACTGAAGGAGCTGCTTTTAATCCCATTGTACATGTGTATAGTGACAATAAAAGGCATTCAATTCTATTCTATTCGATTATTTACATATTGCCTTTCCTATGCACAAAGCACTTCTCAGATATTCAGAAGACTACAAAAAGCTGTGGCTGTCCAAAAGAATGAGAGGTCAAAAAGCAAGACAAATATTGGGTACCAACCTGGCTTTCCCTGTTTACTTGAGAAACAAAAATTAACACTAGAATTACCAAAGCCTACAAAAAAATTCATAATCCCAGCCCACCTTAAATCCGTTCGTACCTCTCCATTAGCGTCTCTTGTGTTGTAAATGTGTCGATCAACACAAGCAGCAAGCAACCTGCTATCCCATCCCCCTGCCCACTGCTGCAGTTCAATTCTCAAAGAAGGTTCTCAGTGCCCAGTGTTTACCCTCGAGTGAAGTGCTGGAGTTGTAGAGGGTAAATAATATTTTGTCATTTGGAATACATACACTTCATGTGTGTTCCATGTCTACAAGAATCTATGTAAACACATCGTTAAAACAAACATTTTTCATGTTTTAGTAATAATGGACAAAATGTGGACATGAAATGTATAATGTGTGAAGCCTGAAGTCCAGATATCAAATATACACTTTCACAAGTATAACAAAACAAGTGCACTTATATTCAATAGTATAACTGCAGAAAAAGAAACTGCGTTAGGGTGCGACATTGACATGCACCTAATATGACTGCTTTGGTGGTGTAGTGGTAAGAACTACTGACTCTTAATCAAGACGTTCATGGTTTGATGCCAGATGCCTCTTTTTTGAGTAGTCAGCTGCTCTTATTCTTACTATTATAGAATAAAAACATACATTTGATTTGAGTCTGTAACAGCTGGTATAAATGTATGGTACTTGTAAAGGTTAGCGTTTTTTTTAATTCAGTTTTATTCTCTCAGTTGCATTCATGCTCGCCTTGATCTGACAATGTTGTTTTCAAATAAAGTCATTGTAACAAAGGTGCTATATAAACACCTGACCCGACACAGATTCACACTGGAGGCTTGTATAAAAAAAACAAACTTTTTATTGTTCTTCACCTGTGGGGTACGTCTTCCCCATAATCCCCACAGGCACAACACAGTCCCAAGTACAAATAAGCAATTAAAACACAGCACACTCCTCTCTTTCTGCACCACCACTCCTCCTTTAAGCTTTGTCCTCCTCCTCCCAACTCTGGCTCTTCGAGTGGTGGTTGGCTCCTTTTATTAGGCACCCGGAAGTGCTCCAGGTGCTTGATTGCCGACATCCAGCTGCACTTCCGGGTGTGGTGAAACTAGTGCCCAAAAGGGGCTAGCAGTCTCCTACTGCAGCACCTGCTGGCGGCGCCCCAACAGGGCTGCACCAAACTCCAGCTCCCATGAAGCCCTGCGGTAGTCCGAGGCACCACTGCAACCCAGGGAGGCTGCCATCTAGAGTCCAGGAGGAGATATTGTGTTTCCCATGCTTGGTCCCCTGGAACATATGCTGCAGGGGCGTTCCGGCCGGGCATGGGCCCCGGGCATCCGTCACAATGTGCTATAACAGAGGTGAACACAGATGAGGATTCTAGAGAAAGAGAACAGAAGCCCTCCCCATGAGAAACGTCCACACACACCAGGCGTAAAGGTGAAAGATGGCACCGTTTGGATGCAGCAACAGGTCGGACGTCATTCTGCCAGTCAGTCTGTCCCACATGTAAGCAGGGCTTACAGAGCTCGCCAACGTATCATGCAAAGTCCTGTTTCTGATTATATTTTGTGATGGTCTTTACATAAAAAACATTTATATGTTACTTATACAAAAGGCAGATCGAATGTTATTTAACTTGATTTATTTACTTATCTTTCTACAGTATAAACTCACAAATAAACTGTTGAAACAAACACAAATAAGTTTTATGAACTTAGTCTCAGAAAGTCTTTCTCCCGTGGGGTGACTGGGATCTTTTCCTGAATAAGGAGTAGCATTGCACATGTACTGGAGTGTCATTGCACGTGTACTTTATTAGGAAAATAGTACTTATTTATAGTTGCGTAGGGTGCGACAGGAGCTTCCACCTGCAGCTAAAGTCACTTCAGCACACATGTACTTTGTCAGCATGCCTGTGTCGATCAAACACAGGAAGCTCTTCAGTTTATTTGTGAGTTTATACTGTAGAAAGATAAGGCTAATTCTTTGCATTTATATAGCGCTTTTCTCACTACTCAAAGCGCTCAGCAATTGCAGGTTAAGGGCCTTGCTCAAGGGCCCAACAGAACGGAGTCCCTATTGGCATTTACGAGATTCGAACCGGCAACCTTCCAATTGCCAGTGCTGATCCCTAGCCTCAGCGTCTCCACTCCGCCATACAGCCACCACTCCGCCATACATTAAGTATCCATCCATCCATCCATCCATCCATTGTCTCCCGCTTATCCGAGGTCGGGTCGCGGGAGCAGCAGCTTGAGCAGAGATGCCCAGACTTCCCTCTCCCCGGCCACTTCTTCTAGCTCTTCCGGGAGAATCCCAAGGCGTTCCCAGGCCAGTCGAGAGACATAGTCCCTCCAGTGTGTCCTGGGTCTTCCCCGGGGCCTCCTCCCTGTTAGACGTGCCCGGAACACCTCACCAGGGAGGTGTCCAGGAGGCATCCTGATCAGATGCCCGAGCCACCTCATCTGACTCCTCTCGATGCGGAGGAGCAGCGGCTCTACTCTGAGCCCCTCCCGGATGACTGAGCTTCTCACCCTATCTTTAAGGGAAAGCCCAGACACCCTGCGGAGGAAACTCATTTCAGCCGCTTGTATTCGCGATCTCGTTCTTTCGGTCACTACCCATAGCTCATGACCATAGGTGAGGGTAGGAACATAGATCGACTGGTAAATTGAGAGCTTCGCCTTGCGGCTCAGCTCCTTTTTCACCACGACAGACCGATGCAGCGCCCACATTACTGTGGATGCCGCACCGATCTGCCTGTCGATCTCACTCTCCATTCTTCCCTCACTCGTGAACAAGACCCCGAGATACTTGAACTCCTCCACTTGGGGCAGGATCTCGCTACCAACCCTGAGAGGGCACTCCACCCTTTTCCGGCTGAGGACCATGGTCTCAGATTTGGAGGTGCTGATTCTCATCCCAGCCGCTTCACACTCAGCTGCGAACCGATCCAGAGAGAGCTGAAGATCACGGCCTGATGAAGCAAACAGGACAACATCATCTGCAAAAAGCAGTGACCCAATCCTGAGCCCACCAAACCGGACTCCCTCAACGCCCTGGCTGCGCCTAGAAATTCTGTCCATAAAAGTTATGAACAGAATCGGTGACAAAGGGCAGCCCTGGTGGAGTCCAACTCTCACTGGAAACGGGTTTGACTTACTGCCGGTAATGCGGACCAAGCTCTGGCACCGATCGTACAGGGACCGAACAGCCCTTATCAGGGGGGCCGGTACCCTATACTCTCGGAGTACCCCCCACAGGATTCCCCGAGGGACACGGTCGAATGCCTTTTCCAAGTCCACAAAACACATGTAGACTGGTTGGGCAAACTCCCATGCACCCTCCAGGACCCTGCTAAGGGTACAGAGCTGGTCCACTGTTCCGCGACCAGGACGAAAACCACACTGTTCCTCCTGAATCCGAGGCTCGACTATCCGATGGACCCTCCTCTCCAGGACCCCTGAATAGACTTTTCCAGGGAGGCTGAGGAGTGTGATCCCTCTGTAGTTGGAACACACCCTCCGATCCCCCTTCTTAAAGAGGGGGACCACCACCCCGGTCTGCCAATCCAGAGGCACTGTCCCTGATGTCCATGCGATGTTGCAGAGGCGTGTCAACCAAGACAGTCCTACAACATCCAGAGCCTTGAGGAACTCCGGGCGTATCTCATCCACCCCCGGGGCCCTGCCACCAAGGAGTTTTTTGACCACCTCGGTGACCTCAGTCCCAGAGATGGGGGAGCCCACCTCTGAGTCCCCAGGCTCTGCTTCCTCATTGGAAGGCATGTTAATGGGATTGAGGAGGTCTTCGAAGTACTCCCCCCACCGACCCACAACGTCCCGAGTCGAGGTCAGCAGCGCACCATCCCCACCATATACAGTGTTGACACTGCACTGCTTCCCCTTCCTGAGACGCCGGATGGTGGACCAGAATCTCCTTGAAGCCGTCCGAAAGTCGTTCTCCATGGCCTCCCCAAACTCCTCCCACGCCCGAGTTTTTGTCTCAGCAACCACCAAAGCCGCATTCTTGGCCTGCCGGTACCTATCAGCTGCTTCCAGGGTCCCACAGGACAAAAGGGTCCCATAGGACTCCTTCTTCAGCTTGACGGCATCCTTCACCGCCGGTGTCCACCAACGGGTTTGGGGATTGCCGCCACGACAGGCACCGACCACCTTACGGCCACAGCTCCGGTCAGCTGCCTCAACAATAGAGGCACGGAACATGGCCCATTCGGACTCAATGTCCCCCACCTCCCTCGGGATGTGGTCGAAGTTCTGCCGGAGGTGGGAGTTGAAGCTACTTCTGACAGGGGGCTCTGCCAGACGTTCCCAGCAGACCCTCACAACACGTTTGGGCCTACCAGGCCTGACCGGCATGCTCCCCCACCATCGAAGCCAACTCACCACCAGGTGGTGATCAGTTGACAGCTCCGCCCCTCTCTTCACCCGAGTGTCCAAGACATGTGGCCGCAAGTCTGACGACACGACCACAAAGTCGATCATCGAACTCAGGCCTAGGGTGTCCTGGTGCCAAGTGCACATATGAACACCCCTATGCTTGAACATGGTGTTCGTTATGGACAATCCGTGACGAGCACAGAAGTCCAATAACAAAACACCACTCGGGTTCAGATCGGGGGGGCCATTCCTCCCAATCACGCCCTTCCAGGTCTCACTGTCATTGCCCACGTGAGCATTGAAGTCTCCCAGCAGAACGAGGGAGTCCCCAGAAGGTATGCCCTCTAGCACCCCCTCCAGGGACTCCAAAAAGGGTGGGTACTCCGAACTGCTGTTCGGTGGATACGCACAAACAACAGTTAGGACCCGTCCCCCCACCCGAAGGCGAAGGGAGGCTAACCTCTCGTCCACCGGGGTAAACCCCAATGTACAGGCTCCAAGTCGGGGGGCAATAAGTATACCCACACCCACTCGGCGCCTCTCACCGGGGGCAACTCCAGAGTGGTACAGAGTCCAGCCCCTCTCAAGGAGATTGGTTCCAGAGTCCAAGCTGTGCGTCGAGGTGAGTCCGACTATATCTAGCCGGAACCTCTCAACTTCACGCACTAGCTCAGGCTCATACATTAAGTATACTTAAATAAATTGTGTATCTCAAAAACTACTTGTTTCCAAATCAATAGACATGGCCCAATGACTAATCAGAGCAGACCGCAAAAATTCTAGTTAAACCAAGCAATTTATGCGACAGTGATCATTAGACATATTTCGAACCAATACAGACCAGGGAGTGGATTGGGATGAGGCCTTTCCCAGCCTGCACAGGGCACAAGACAGGAACAATCTCTGAACAGGATGCCAGTAAACTCCACGTAAGGATGCAATCCCTGGTCTCCTTTAAGCAAGGCAGCAGTGCTACCATTGCACCATCATGCCACCCATGGGGATAGGTAATGGAACAATCTGAACGAAAAATAATAGGCCTGGAGCCTGGCAAACAAAATGCAGCTTGTTTGAAAAATATATTTTTCCTGAAGTTATCATTGCAAATAGGCCTCAGCATTCAGGACAGATATCCTGTAAACCATTCGTACTAAATGTTTCTATCTTTGCTAGAATTAAGTTATCCAGGAGCTCTAAACAACATAAAAAAAAAGAATTTTCAGAAGAAAATTGTAATTTTAAGATGTGAAAATCACTTTTGATTTTCTACACACACACACACACACACTGACACACCATAATGACACTATGCTAAAATCAATTTTTCTCAACATTTTGAAAATTGTAAAATCAGAATATGAACTTAATCCTATAGCAAAATCTTTGACCCCATCACTAAAACTGCCATTTACATGGAAGTAAAAAAATAAGCAGGTATAAAAAATACAAAAATGGACATTTCTAAAAGAAAACCATGAACAAATAGCAGAATTGGTGTAAGGTTAGGTGGATTGGGAATTCTAAATTGGCCCTAGTGTGTGCTTGGTGTGTGGGTGTGTTTGTGTGTGTCCTGATATAATATGCAGGAACATCAGTAAACCACCCATAACAATGACTGTCTGCGAAAGAGAACTGAATGACTACAGATCATTTTGAAAAGTCCAGCTGTATTTAGGAGGACTACAAGAATGGTAAGTAGTAAAGAATCAGATTAGTTAACAGTTTTTGAGTGAAATTTTCAAAGGACAACAAGTAAGTGATGACAAGTAAACAGCTATTAACCGATAAATAATTTGGTGTTAATTTACATATGAGGTTACTTTTCAACTCTAAATTTGTCCTTTATGAGTGAATATGGTGTATGTGTGAGTGCATTTAACAATGTAAATCTATGGCAAAGAACACAGCCCCCTGAAGCCTATGTGTTATTATTAATAGAGACGTTTTCCTGTGGATGTGATCTTTTGAAGAGAGACACTTTCAGTTACCGCGAGACGGACAAATCACGTCGTACTTATAACCTTCATATGCTTGTCCCATGATACACATGCAGAGCAGGTTAGAGATAATGGAAGCAGGAAAATTCGAAAGTCTCAAAAAATGAGAGTAAAGATCGTATTAACGCAAACAAACTGAAAATATTACTCAGGGAAATAACGGAACAGCAAAAAGAGATCGAATATTCAGGTGTTGTACAAACTTTTTAACATTCAAAGCTCTGCACGAAATACAGATCGAGCGGCACACAGCAGCAGCAAGCCAACTGCTTCTTGAGCAAAGAGGAGGTGAAAAAAACACCTGTTACTTGTTTCCCAATGTATCACTGTTTAGGAGGGGTTTCAGAGGAGCGGCCGCGTTGCCTTGGGGTGCGCTCAGCACCCTCTTCACAACGGTGACTAATGCTGGTGGGGTGAGGTGGGTATAGGCAAGCAAATTGGAGAACAGACGTGAGGGCAGCAGCAGCTGTTCGAGCAAAGAGGAGTTAAAAAAAATGTATTTGTTTCCCATTGTATCACTGTTTCAGCGCAGTGGTAGCGCTGCTGCCTCGCAGTAAGGAGACTTGGGTTCACTTCCCGGGTCCTCCCTGTGTGGAGTTTGCATGTTCTCCTCGTGTCTGCGTGGGTTTCCTCCGGGTGCTCCGGTTTCTTCCCACAGTCCAAAGACATGCAGGTTAGGTGCATTGGCGATCCTAAATTGTCCCTAGTGTGTGCTTGGTGTGTGGGTGTGTGTGTGCCCTGCGGTGGGCTGGCGCCCTGCCCAGGCTTTGTTCCTGCCTTGCGCCCTGTGCTGGCTGGGATTGGCTCCAGCGGACCCCTGTAACCCTGTGTTAGGATAGAGCGGGTTGGAAAATGACTGACTGTATTACCATTTAAGAGGGATTTCAGAGAAGCGGCCACTGGCAGGGGGGGAAAGGGGTTGGCAAGCGAAGTGAGCAGGGGGCAAAGCCCCCTAGTTATTAATATTATAAAAAACTTATTTTTTAGATTTTGTAACACATGTATATTGCAAGTCTTCTTTAATTTTTGGCTGTTCAGCCTTTCTTAACATCTTGGGAGGATTACTATTCCCAGCATTTAAGCTACTAATAAGGCATAAAGTGACACAAAGACATAATCACATTTAATAGGAAGCAGGCCAGCCCTGCCATTTAGATACATTATAAAAGGGATCGTCTATTATGGCAAGGCTAATCTTTTTTTTATGCTGGCAGTGTTTGTCCGGGAGAGATCATACATGCAGAAAAAAGATTTTCTTTGTGTGTGAGGCTTTTGGCAAAGATGGGTTTATTTGTGTGTTACTTTATTTTGATCAAACCTAAGACCTAAACCCAAAACTGATTTGCTTTTTTACACATGAAAAACTATGTTATCTAATAAAAGCTGCTTAGAAAGAATGACGGAAGTTAGCTTTTATATTTACCTACAAGCAGCAATGATGACTGGTCAATAGGAAGAACATCAGTTTTATACAGTAAACCTGAGCATTTGTGAATGTAGGGAAGGATTGTCAATTTATTGCTAATGAATAAGAATATTAAGACCTATGCAGCAGTGTTCAGTCTTAAAATTAAAATTATGCTAATGTATAGGCAATAAGAAAGACAGGTTATATATTATATAAATCAGGATAGGAGGTGTTTGATCAACATTTTTCCTTTCTGTTTTCTTTTTTTTTGCATTTTCCATTTACTTTTTTTGTCCCTTCCCTTTGTTTTAACTGGCTGTTGGTGCTTGAGTGTAGATAATGGTTCATCTAGTCAGAGTTCGTTTGTGAATCAACAAATGTGACACATCACAGCTGCCATTGGTATATAATCAGGAAATTCAGTATGCTGTCAGACTTTTCTTTTTAATGCAGCACATAGAACTATGCAGCATTTACTGTTCATGCTTACTAGCTACATTTTATTCATAAATGTTTTCACTTTAAATTCACCTACATGTAAAATCTTCATTTGTGCTTTGTAATCCATCCTTCCTGTAAAGTAAAATCTTTTTGACCACCTTCCTTATGCTCTGCATTATTGAATATTTGGCCAAATTTCCTCATGTATATATTCATGGGGCAGGCAAAAGTAGGTTTGCAGTTGATTATATGATGATTAAAAAAGCTTTATCAACCCAATAGCTTTATTAACTTTACTAACTCAAAAACAATGGCACATCGCACTGAGATATAATGTCATAAGTGCTCAAATTGTAACTGTAAGCCTACTTTTAGCCACCTGTGAATCGCAGACTTCAAGTAGTCATTTCGTGCAAAGGATATGCGACAAAGTACTAAATATGACAGCTTTATTAGATCTACTGTTGATATGTCCCAAACATTATGGTGACCTGAAATGAGGGGATTATACAAATAAACTGTATTCATTTCTATATGATGTGGCCGAAATACATGCAAATACCCTTAAATTAAAGTCTGCAATGTGCACTTCAATCATGTCTGAATTGTTTGGTTTGCAAGTTTAAACTGTGGACCAGAGGGGTAAATCGAGTAAAAATGTGTCTTTGTCCCAAACATTGTGGAGGGCACTGCATATACTGTATATATATATACTGTATATATGAGTTTGTTTGAGTTTTACTTGAGGTACTCAGGTTTTCCTCCTACAAATCTAAAATTAAAACTGTAAATTGATACTGTATGAGTCAATTTGGGTGTATGCATGCATGTTACGTTCCAAGCAATTGAGTACATGGTTCTGTGACCCTGCAAAGAAATGTCTGAAACTGATTAAAAGCATAGTAGGAAGAGTCAGTCTTCATGTTCAAGTTGAAACATTCGCTCATTCATTTAAACAAATCAATTTCATTCATATAACAACATGTGAGCATACAAGAAAGGAAAATTTAGTAAATAACATACTATGGTGATTTATACATTGAATATATATATATCACTGCTTTTAGAGCAACCCTTTCATTAACGTAATAACTAATTCTACACTGAGTTTTTTTTTTGCAGTAATACACACTTTAATAAATGATGTAATTTAATTCATGATCTTTCCTGTCATTAATCTCATTTTCGCTCCCAGGTGTCCTGTCTTAGTAAATGCATTTTAAGTAAATTCTAAAGATAAAAGAGTTACTGTATGTCTTACAGTATCATACTTCCTTTAATATATTTTACTTTTTGCTAGGGTTACTACAGCTATACCATGAGTAAAAACAGTTGTGGCGAGCGCCCTCTTCTACGCAGTGGTATGCTGGGGAGGCAGCATTAAGAGGAAAGACGCCTCACGTCTGGACAAACTGGTGAGGAAGGCAGGCTCTATTGTTGGCATGGAGCTGGACAGTTTAACATCTGTGGCAGAGCGAAGGGCGCTCAGCAGGCTCCTATCAATTATGGAGAATCCACTGCATCCATTAAATAATGTCATCTCCAGACAGAAGAGCAGCTTCAGCGACAGACTGCTGTCACTGTCCTGCTCCACTGACAGATTGAGGAGATCGTTCCTCCCCCAAACTATGCGACTGTTTAATTCCATCCGGGGGGTAAACGTTAACATTTAACATTATACATAGTTATTGTCTGTTTTTCACCTGCATTATTATCATTCTTTAATATTATTTATTATATCAGTATGCTGCTGCTGAAGAATATGAATTTCCCATTGGGATTAATAAAGTATCTATCTATCTATCTATCTATCTATCTATCTATCTATCTATCTATCTATCTATCTATCTATCTATCTATCTATCTATCTATCTATCTATCTATCTATCTATCTATCTATCTATCTATACTTGAAGCACTAAAAATTTAAATGAGAAATATATTATTTCACAGTCTCAGCATTCAATCTAGCAGCTGTGAACTCCATGCTCCTTTCCCCTTACATTTGTAAGGCAGTATGCAATATTCTGTGATAATTACCTGCGATGAGCACCAGAATACTTGTACTTGATATTTTTATAGAGGTTTGCAGAACAGGATTGAGACATCTAGTAAAGAAGATTTCATTATGACTACCTCTAGTTACAGGACATTATGGACTAGGCAAAAAAACCCATTTATTCATACTCTTTGTTAAAACCTGGCTGTCATATAGATAATAGTCAATTTGCCATTTCGCATTAGGAGAATCAGAGTCTTTTAAAATGTATACTTCTTAATTTTATTGTCTAAATATATTTTTTCTTGCAATAATAATTGCCATTTTCACTGTGAGCAATGGATTAAAAGTAATAGTTTAAAAGTAAAAGTAAAATCCATTGAATGTTTATCTACTCAAAGTAAAGCTTTGTTGTGGATTTCCAGCTTTATTCCATAGGAAAAAATAAATTTTGAGCAATTCAGCAAATACTCCCAAAATTGTTTCTGATTTAAAGAATTCTCTAAAAGAAAATAATTAAGATTTTGAAGATGAACATAAATAATATCAGAATAATATCAGGACATGTCTGTCATCTCTTCAAGAAATATAAAGCACTTGCTGACTTAGAAATGCAAACAGTATTACTAAAGACCTCAGCCATTCTGCACTGTGGCTTTTGTCACAGATTTTTTTGTCACTGATTTTTCCCAGAAAACAGTTGGAAGAGTAGATTCAGGTACAGTTTCTACCCAAACATCGTAAGCAAGGTAACTGAAAAGGCAAACATAATAAATTCAACACAACAAATACTATATCTGTATCTATATCTATATCTATATACAGTGCATTCGGAAAGTATTCACAGAGCATCACTTTTTCCACATTTTGCTATGCTACAGCCTTATTCCAAAATGGATTAAATTCATTTTTTCCTCAGAATTCTACACACAACACCCCATAATGACAACATGAAAAAAGTTTACTTAAGGTTTTTGCAAATTTATTAAAAATAAAAAAAACTGAGAAATCCCATGTACATAAGTATTCACAGCCTTTACCATGAAGCTCGAAATTGAGCTCAGGTGCCTCCTGTTTCCCCTGATCATCCTTGAGATGTTTCTGCAGCTTCATTGGAGTCCATCTGTGGTAAATTCAGTTGACTGGACATGATTTGGAAAGGCACACACCTGTCTATATAAGGTCCCACAGTTGACAGTTCATGTCAGAGCACAAACCAAGCACGAAGTCAAAGGAATTGTCTGTAGACCTCCGAGACAGGATTGTCTCGAGGCACAAATCTGGGGAAGGTTACAGAAAAATTTCTGCTGTTTTGAAGGTCCCAATGAGCACAGTGGCCTCCATCATCCATAAGTGGAAGAAGTTCGAAACCACCAGGACTCTTCCTAGAGCTGGCCGGCCATCTAAACTGAGCAATCGGGGGAGAGCAGCCTTAGTCAGGGAGGTGACCAAGAACCCGATGGTCACTCTGTCACAGCTCCAGAGGTCCCCTGTGGAGAGAGGAGAACCTTCCAGAAGAACAACCATCTCTGCAACAATCCACCAATCAGGCCTGTATGGTAGAGTGGCCAGACGGAAGCCACTCCTTAGTAAAAGGCACATGGCAGCCCACCTGGAGTTTGCCAAAAGGCACCTGAAGGACTCTCAGACCATGAGAAAGAAAATTCTCTGGTCTGATGAGACAAAGATTGAACTCTTTGGTGTGAATGCCAGGCGTCACGTTTGGAGGAAACCAGGCACCGCTCATCACCAGACCAATACCATCCCTACAGTGAAGCATGGTGGTGGCAGCATCATGCTGTGGGGATGTTTTTCAGTGGCAGGAACTGGGAGACTAGTCAGGATAAAGGGAAAGATGACTGCAGCAATGTACAGAGACATCCTGGATGAAAACCTGCTCCAGAGCGCTCTTGACCTCAGACTGGGGCGACGGTTCATCTTTCAGCAGGACAACGACCCTAAGCACACAGCCAAGATATCAAAGGAGTGGCTTCAGGACAACTCTGTGAATGTCCTTGAGTGGCCCAGCCAGAGCCCAGACTTGAATCCGATTGAACATCTCTGGAGAGATCTTAAAATGGCTGTGCACCGACGCTTCCCATCCAACCTGATGGAGCTTGAGAGGTGCTGCAAAGAGGAATGGGCGAAACTGGCCAAGGATAGGTGTGCCAAGCTTGTGGCATCATATTCAAAAAGACTTGAGGCTGTAATTGCTGCCAAAGGTGCATCGACAAAGTATTGAGCAAAGGCTGTGAATACTTATGTACATGGGATTTCTCAGTTTTTTTATTTTTAATAAATTTGCAAAAACCTCAAGTAAACTTTTTTCACGTTGTCATTATGGGGTGTTGTGTGCAGAATTCTGAGGAAAAAAATGAATTTAATCCATTTAATCCATTAAGGCTGTAACATAACAAAATGTGGAAAAAGTGATGCGCTGTGAATACTTTCCGGATGCAGTGTATATACATATATATATGTATTACATAGTTTACTGTCAAATAATGCAAAGCATACGCAACACATGTTTCGCCCTTATTTGGGCTCATCAGGTGTACACACTCCAGTGCATCTCCTCGTGGGGATCAAACCTCAGAGGCGAAGCCTCTTTATGTTGCGCCACAGTGTGTGGTTCATTTATTTGACAGCCTGGAGATCGGAGTAATTACATTCATAGCATTCGTAGTCTGAATCATGATCTAATTGTATGGGTGGTTACATACCAGGTATATACATATATATATATATATTTATATATATAATATATATATATATATGGTTTTTGATTTAATGGTGGCAGAGTCATGCACATCGGTTATACTGCACTAGTTTTACCAAGTGGAAGGAAGCCAGAATAACTGCAGAAAACCAATACAGAAATGTCCCTTCAAACTGTGCACAGTGACATTGTCTGAAACCAATGTTAAGTCAATGTGGGTGTGAATCATCAGCCCTAACCACTGCACCACTCTGTGTCCTGGTTTAGGTACATGTAACTATTTTACAAACTAGATGTATATTTTGTATTGTATACTTACAATATTTTTACTACAACTCCTTCTTGAGATCAATTATAATTTTATACAGAGCATTTACACTGCATACAATCACAAAGTATAAGGGAAAGTTCAAAGCTATTACAGTGTGCAGCTTGTTTATCATATGTGATATTATTTAACCACTTAATGCAATAATCCAAATTATCCAAAATTAACAAATAAGTTAATGTTGTCAAGATTGTAGCCAGTTATCATGTCTTTTTGTTTAATATTTATGCAATCTTTTGGGTGTTTTACTGAGTGCGAGACAAGAGTGGTACAGGTTACACTGTATTTGTAGTATTAAACATGAACAGACAGAAGCAGACATCTGCTAAATTTGCCTCTGAAAATGGAAAAAGCCAGGCCATCAAAGTACCCTAAATCAGGGGTCGCAACTCCGGTCCTGGAGGACCACCATGGCTGCAGGTTTTCATTCTAACCCTTTTCTTAATTAGTGACCTGGTTTTGCAGCTAACTAACTTCTTTTGAATTCATTCTAATTGACTTGCTCTTGAAGAATTAGACCCCTTTAATTGTTTCTTTTTCCTTAATTAGCCGTCAAACAATGAAATACAAAATGAACCAAAACATGACCAGCAAACTGTGTCCACCATACAATATCAGAGAATAAGGAAAGATAAAGGTCAGAGAAATGCTGATCTGCTCAGGTCCACAAAACATTTGAACGGTGGTCTTAGAAAAGAGGAAATCAAAAATTTCAGAAATGTCTGTTGTTGCACCATGAGAGCAGCAACAAGCCATGCAATTAAAGAATGAGTTTAATTAACAAGAATTGGCACCTAATAAAGCAATTGGTTGGAGTGAAATTGGTTGGAGTTTGAGGCCCTGACTTAGTTGCTCTTCTGTTAGCTCACTCACTTCACATTTCATTTCTGTTTGGGTGTCATTTAAGGAAAGAAATGAAGCAATTCACAGGAACGAGGAAGAAATCCAGGGTAACAAATATTTAAACAAGTCAACTAAAATTAATTCAAAAGAAGTTAAGTAGCAGCAAAAACAGGTCACTAATTAAAAAAAGGGTTAGAATGAAAACCTGCAGCCACAGTGGTCCTCCAAGTCCGGAGTTAGCGACCCCTGCCCCAAATAACAATATCCTTCCAGCAACACACTTATCCTTTGCAATATGGGGGTTACTTAACCTTACCAAATTTAACATTCTCTATCTTTTTTAACAAGCACTAACATTTAAAATACCTATTCAAAGCAGGTGGAAATATCAGAGCTCCTGCAGTTGCTTCTTAATTATGACTTCTGTTACTTTACGCATGGACATAATAAGCCACTGAAATGGTTTTGACATTGTTGAGAAAATAGTAGTCAATAAGCATGGAGAGCTGATTTTGGACATTTACTGTAAGAGACATTACAATAGGGAAAAAAGTCACACCAAACTGCATAATTTAGTAGTTAATAGTTAAAACAACAAAAAAGAATTCAAAGAAAGCAGTGGCCACAATTTTGGAATTTGGAGTAATTTAAGATTATTAGTTATAATAAAGTAGAGAAAAAAAGCCAAGACAAGAAATTTTATTTACAAGAGTGTTTGCTAAAACATTTCATTACATGGGTCTTATATAGGGTAACCTACTATATCAAAACATTTAGCAAACCATTAATAAATTATAAACAAATCAAATACATTTATAACGATTGTTACCTGGCAGTCTTACTGTAAGATTGTTGCTGATGTGACTGAGTTGTTCACAAGCACATGAGGAAAAAAGTGTCTGCTTTAGAGTGCTGCACGATATTTTTCCCATCACTAACTGCACTCATTTATCCAGGTGTAAACCCCACTCTTCGACTCCTGGTTATTTCAACTTAAAATTCTTCACTCCTTTGCTGTTTGATAGCTGTATGGTGTGTGGTCGAAATTTAACATCTTATTAAAGAAAGAAACATCCTCTAATTAGACAATTCAGTAATCAGGCAGGAGAAAAGCTTTTCATTGTATCTTTTAATTACTCCTCAGCAAAATGCCTTGGAGGGAGCATTCTTCAAAAGCAGTCTGTTACAGCCTGGGCAGAATGATCCGAATGGTCAGAGAAATAAAGGATAGAGGTTATTTTATAGGGCGGCACAGTGGCGCAGTGGGTAGCGCTGCTGCCTCGCAGTTGGGAGACCTGGGGACCTGGGTTCGCTTTCCGGGTCCTCCCTGCGCGGTCTGCATGTTCTCCCTGTGTCTGCGAGGGTTTCCTCCCACAGTCCAAAGATTTACAGGTTAGGTGGATTGGCGATTCTAAATTGGCCCTAGTGTGTGCTGGGTGTGTTTGTGTGTGTCCTGCGGTGGGTTGGCACCCTGCCTGGGATTGGTTCCTGCCTTGTGTGCTGGGATTGGCTCCAGCAGACCCCCGTGACCCTGTGTTCGGTTTCAGCGGGTTGGAAAATGGATGGATGGATGGTTATTTTATAAACTGTTGAATTTACATACAGTGTCAATCAATGCATACATTTTACTCTGGCTGGTTCGTTGGTTTACACCGAAATGATTTATATAAAAAACATTCTGTTATATTATATCCTGGTTCTTCTTATACCTTTGAGTTGCACCACCATCCTTGAAATTTGTGTGCATATAACAACTGTCATTTACAAGACATCTGCTAATTTCTTAGTCATCCTTCAGTACATTTTGTATATTACATCAACCTTTCTTCTGGTACATTCTTTATTTACTTGACCATCTCAGTATTTTTCCTAAACCAATTCTTATATTTCAGTGTACATTTTGTTGTTCACTTGACTTTTATCTAGTTTCCTGGCATGCCCACATTTATTAAGCCTTTATGCTATTTCTTTAAGATAAATGCTATGTTAACCTAAAATTATTCTTCCACAAGTGTGATCAATGAACTTGAAAAGTTAAAAATGGATCCCAAAGGCACCAAATTTGAGAAACACTGCATCATTTCTATATTTCCATCCCGGGTGTGAAACAGATAGATAGATAGATAGATAGATAGATAGATAGATAGATAGATAGATAGATAGATAGATAGATAGATAGATAGATAGATAGATAGATAGATAGATAGATAGATAGATAGATAGATAGATCAGTTCCTCCTTTGCTGTTGACTTCAATGCATCTTGCAGAGTTTGGTGAAGTTTACAAACATTTCCATGAGTTCACCGAACTCGAGGCAAAGCAAATTCAGGGGAGTTTGCTCATTATTACCCATCATATTATAATATATAAAACCACAAACCATTTTTTTAAATCTACAGTATTTAATCTAACGTTGATGATGAAGACTGTAAGCATAACAGCGAAGTGAACTCCATGGGGTTCATTCATCACTATTTTCAACTAAATAAAAAACATGATTTGTAACAGAAAATTTGAACAGATGTATTTAATGAATCTTAATTTACTTAACACAGTGTATCCACCTGCTTGAAAGATTAATTGAGCATACTAAAAAACTGCATAAATTCTGACTACCTTAAAAAATGTGTCCGTATCATGTTCCTTAAAATTTAATTTATAAAAATATTTTTAAAATAAATGACAATTTCATGCAATTCCCAAATTGCAGATTTTTTTTCCCTCTTCTATAAATAAAAAAATCAAGTGAAAGGACTAACTGAAAATACTTTTTCCATTCCTAGAAAGGGTGATAGAGTCATTTGCACCATTTAAAGGCTGCTGTAGTTAGCCTTACGTCAGTCATTCACATGATCTAATGTACTCAATGGGACAGACTGGTAACATCACAAAGAACTGTTTATTATGAGCAGCAGAGATTACAAAGATCTTTCTAAACTAGTAAAGTGAAATCACTGCTCTAAAAACGAAGTGCAAATTAAACCTGAAAATTTTCCTTAAGATTCTTTATCTTTCCATTATTTTTTAACACTCGTCTCAAAGTCTTTCTCTAAGAAAAATGAATAACAGATCAGAGCAAAGTAAAAATATCAGAAATAAAATGCTAATGTATTTATAAACATGGTAGTTCTGAAATAATGTTAAAATAAAAATTTACACACAGAGTCATAAACAAACATAAAAAATAATCAAACATGCTCCCTTGCCAGGATCATAGACACGTTTTATTCATGAGATTAAAATGACATCTTTTGCAGCTTAATGTTAACATCAAGCTTGAACAAGAGTTTACAAAGACAGATCCTGCTAAATTATTTTAATAACATCACTGGTTTCAATAAAAAAAAAAATCTGATACTGAATTTGCATACATCAATGTCTCTGATTTACTGAACACACTGCTATGTTTTAGATGACTACAGACATGTTATTAATGTAAACAGAAGGCAAATATGAAGAAAATATGTTTTGGTAGCGTGGCAAATAGAAAGTCCTTACTTCTCTCATTTTGTAATTTTTCACTGTACAAACAAAACAATTATTTCTGAATAACAATGACCATAAAAAGACAAACTGAAAATTAGCAAGGACTCTACCGCAGCCCCCTGTGGCCGAGATGCACAGAAATCACTGATGACTAGAGATTGTCCTTGTCGAAGACAGATAATAGAATCATTAACAAAGTATTTGCTATGTCTTGTTCCACATGTACCTTCAGCGCCTTTCCTCTTTATTCACTTGTGTTTGTAAATGTCTCTTAACAAGCACTCCTTCTCCTGGGTGCATTCACGTAAAGCCTACTTCTCAGACGCTGTCATTATTTACGAGGCGTATTTCTTGCCTCCTGTCCAATTTTATACTTGCCGTCTTTGAAGGCAACTCTCTGTTTGTTTCTTATGCCTCTACTCTTCTTCGTACTTCTCATTCTCACACTTCTTCTTTCATTGCATCACCAAGGCAAAACTGATCAATTAGTTTGCTCAGAGGGACTGGACATACAGATCTCAGTGTTTTATTATATAATAGATGTATTTAAAATATAAAACATTTATTCTGAAAATGAGACCAAGTGAAAATGGAACTTTTCTGAAAAAGTCTAAAAAAATAAAAAGATAATATTTGATTTTAGAAGACCAAACTTACATTTTGAGATTAAAGCGAGCATGGTATTTAGTTTAATGACCAACCTTATAACTAATTCACTATACACAGATCAGGTTTATTTAAAATACAATACTGCTTTGCATCTTTGTTTTGCATTGTTCCTATTTCTAATAGTGATATACAGTATATCAGAGATATGCAGGTGAATGAATCTATGGTGTCCTGGACATTGGATTGCCTGTTGGGCAGACCATAGTTTGTGACACTATAGATAGATAGATAGATAGATAGATAGATAGATAGATAGATAGATAGATAGATAGATAGATAGATAGATAGATAGATAGATAGATAGATAGATAGATAGATAGATAGATAGATAGATAGATAGATAGATAGATAGATACTTTATTAATCCCCAAGGGGAAATTCACATACTCCAGCGGCAGCATACTGATAAAAAGCAATATTAAATTAAAGAGTGATATAAATGCAGGTATAACAGACAGTAACTTTGTAAGTATAGTCGGCTCTGTCCTTTCTTGCACAGAGCATCAGTATTGGCAGTCCAGTCCAGTTTATCATCCAGCTGCGCTCCCAGGTATTTATAGGTCTGCACCCTCTGCACACAGTCACCTCAGATGATCGCGGGGTCCATGAGGGGCCTGGGCCTCCTAAAATCCACCATCAGCTCCTTGGTTTTGCTGGGGTTCAGGTGTAGGTGGTTTGAGTCGCACCATTTACAGGACTGTGTTTCTGATACTAATGTGAGCGACACTGGAGCACCACAAGGAACAGTCTTGTCTCCTTTTCTCTTCACTCTGTACACTTCAGACTATAAATATAATGCCAGATCAAGTCCCCTGCAGAAATTCTCAGATGATTCTGCACTTATGGGGTGTATTCATAAAAGAGATGAAACAGAGGAGAGGAGTCGAGTGGAAAACTTTGCTTCTTGGTGCAAAGAGAATTGTCTGACTTAACATCAGCAAAACAAAGAAAATTGTTATTGACTTTCACCACACCAAACAACCTCTATGCCTGTTCACTGTTCAGGGAGTGGATGTAGAAATGCTCCACTCCTAGAAGTACAGTACATGGGGGTCCACATTACAGTACTGACACATTCGACTGGTCTCAGAACACAGAGGATCTACAGTATATAAGAAATGGCAGAGCAGGCTATTACTTTTTCGTGTACGAAGTATAGGAAAAGTATCGTAATCGTCCAAAGATTTGATGTCGAGATTTTGATGAATCTCAGTGCTTTAGACCTCCTGACTTTCTCGTATATGAAGTATAGGGAAAGTGTTGGAATCCTCTAAAAATTCCATTTCAAGATTTTGATACCATTAAAAATACCATTTTTGGAATTACGTCTGTGTGTCTGTCTATGTGTGTGTGTATGTAAACACAATAACTTGAGTACGCTTTCACTTAGGTCAACCAAATTTTGCATACAAGTATTAGGCACAAAATGTAGATTTCTTTCAACTTTTGGGCTATTTCCACTAAAAGGAAGTGGCACTTTACCTTTTATTCATCTAGCTGCAGAGTCCGATTTATTCAACTTTAGGTTAATAATAATTGTTCAATATATTATTAATTTGATTTGAATTATTGTTGATGGTTCTTTAATGTACATAATATAAAAATATAATCATTGTCTTGCCATTCACTCCTCAAATATTCATTCCCATATCTGAGTACACAAGAAAGTCTAGGGGAGACCACTCCTGATTTTTTTTCCATAGGAGACTGCATTCCTTTAATGTTGGAAGTGACATCTTTGACATTGTCTACAACTCTGTGATGACCACTGCAGTTTTCTATGCTGGGATGTGCTGGGCTGGTAACATCACTTCAAGAGAGGCCAACCAAATGAACAAGTTAACTAAAAGGGCAGGTTTAGTTATGAGACACACTCTGGACCCCCTGGAGGTCATAGCAAAGGAGAGACATAAAACAAAAATTGAGTGCCATTATGAACAAAGCTGCACATCTTCTCTCTGACACAACAACTCTGAGGACTTTCAGACAATGAATCATTAAGCAGAAGTGTGTCAAGAAACACTAAGGTGGCTCCTTTAAACCAACAGCAATACGTCAGATGTTTTCTTTCTTTTTAATGTTCTTGCTTTATAGTCATTGTAGTGTGTGTTCAGACCAAAGTTTGGGTGTATATTTGTTTATTTATGTATTTATTTATTAATTATTTATTTATCTACGAATTTATGTATTTGTTTATTTGAAGTTCTTCTGTAAAAAGACAAATAAAGTTCTATCTATCTATCTATCTATCTATCTATCTATCTATCTATCTATCTATCTATCTATCTATCTATCTATCTATCTATCTATCTATTGTAAATAAATCCTTGTGTCTATAGGATAAATTATTGAGCCTGTTAGTTTTCTTCAACAACAGCAAGCCTCCTACTCTAAAGTGCAACCAGTTTTGTTTCTCATACATTTCAATGCAAAACCAGTGGCACAGTCAATACTGAATACAACATCTTAGCAGTATAATCTGAAAAAACAAGTGTAAAATGAATACGGAGAGAGACATAAAAAGAGTTGGGATCCAACTTAATAGTTGAAGCTGTTTGGGAAATGCCGTTTCACAAGTTAAAAACAGCGGTACAGTACCACTCCGTGCTATCTGAATGCTGGATGGTCAAATGACTCCTACTTCCTGTTTTGGTCTCCTTTTAAATTCTTTTCCTGGAAGAGGAATGCAAAGGTTTCTGGATTTTAGCCTAGACCATGAGTGATTTTGTAGGTTTCTCTAACCAGTTCATATCATTGATAACGTGTTCCTGTCGATGGTCAGTTACATGTAGTTAGTTTCCAGCAAAATCAAGCAAATTCAGTTCTATCCTTGCTGAATCCTCCATCCTGGAATTATTAAGTATTACTCTTTACAGCTGTTGTGCAGTTCCTTATTTGCCATCTCAGAAGTCAATGCTGCCTTTTCTGCCTGCTTTCTCTAACAGGTAATCATCAAATATGGAAAAAAAATAGAAATGTTTAACAATATTTAGCAATTTTAAGATTATACTTTTCAACACTTCCACACTATAGTGCATCTGCTAGTCATTGTATTAACACAAATAAAGCCACTGATAAGGCTTTGTTACATGGCTTTGAGTGACTAATAAATCCATTATATGTAACCCCTGTTCTAAAGGGTTGCTATTGCTGCCTTATGAGTGTTATTAAGACCAAACAAAGGTCTTATTACATGCCAGTAACTGACTAATAAATGTGCTTGGGAAGCCATTTTTTTGTTTTCGTTTATGTTGAAAAATACACAGATAAATCAGAGAGCCGCCCTCACCACCACCACCACCACACACACACACACACACACACACAAACTGCATTACATAATCTAAACAATTTGACAGGTAAGTATAAATAAGGAACTGTTAGAAAATGCAGATGTCACATATGAGCATTCACTACACATATCATACCTGGCAGATTTGACTGGCTCAGCATTCATCTTCTGTGACTTATCTTCACACCAAGTGTGATCCTGTCATTCTTCATTTTCTGCTTGAAGGTGTTTTGATTTCTCTGTGTTTTTTAACTACTGACACAGGACTGTAGACCAATCAAAATTCGGCAAATGACACTGAAGTGCATCCTTTAATAGGTACAGAGTTCAGTAGATGTTTTCTGCAAATTTTCTTCCACTCATTTTCTACTCAAGACACAGAGAGTAGCTTCAACCAATAAGCAGTTTGAACGCCCTCCCTGCACTTTGACTAATGAGCAAGTAGTGAAATAAATAGCAGTCATTGTTTTTTCATCTTATAATCTTATACAGAGTACAGAGATTCTCCCTGACCAATAAGTGGACATTGATTTTCAGATTTTAGAAGTCTGCTGTAAGGCTTATAGCAGTATTAGGCTGTAAACCAATATCTTTCACCCAGTTATTACACGTGTGATTGTTGTTTTGTTTTTTAACAACTTTAAGTTAATAATGCTGTCAAAAATCATTGTTTTATGGTCAACTGAAAGGCTTGACAAATAAAACACAGGGCCCTGAGCTTCATTGTAAATCAATTCTACATTAGTTATCTATAATAATAATAATAATAATAATAATAATTACATTTATATAGCAATATTCTCGCTACTCAAAACCTTTACATAGGCAGAGGGGACCCACTTCATCCATCACCAATGTGTAGCACCCACCTGGATAATGTGATTATTGTGCCATTATTGTGCCAGTACACTCACCACACATTAACTATTAGGTTGTGAAGGGGTGAGAGATAGTTAGCCAGGTAGAGTCAGGGAATGATTAGGGGCCATAATGGATGAGGCCATGATGGGAAATTTACCCACAAACTTTTGAAAGATGCACAGGGAACTTTAATGACCACAGAGTGTCAGGGCCTCAGTTTTATGTCTCATCTGAAAGATGGTGCCATATTTACAGCAGTGTCCCTGTCACTTCTCTGAGGCATTGGGAGGCACACACAGATCACATGGTAAGTGCCCCCCAGCTGCCCCGACTAACATCTCTTCCAGCGGCAATCCAAGCTTTTTCCTAGATGGTTTCTCATTCAAGTACTGGTTGGGCCTGAATTTGCTTAGCTTCATCTGAAGCACAGATGGTATGGTAGCTGTTATAGCTAATGGTTAAGTTTTGTTTCTGTTGCCTTTCTTGTTCTGTTCATGTTCTATTCATGTTTATGTTCTAAAGAATTAGGTTTAAGATTTAATTTTGTTATTTTTTTGCTATTTGTGAGATTAGCAGTAAAAAAGGCAGTTTACAGCAATGCGCAAAATGCTGTAACTCCATAACTCACTGAAGTAAGACATCAGTCACATCTAAAATATAGGAAACTAAGATTTATTTAAGAACGAGTCTGAACAACTAAACTGAACCTGAATTACAGGACTGTCCCAGGAGGTATGGGATGTCCGGACATAATATGGGGATCTGTATTTCTTTTGAGAATTTGAATGGAGATATATGCTATAAATGAAACCCACTGCATCAACTCATGTTGTCCTGTTTGGTGAGTGTGGCACTGAGGCTCAGCTCCTCTAAACATATTTTCCCAACTAAAGTCATGGAAATAAATCCTAGAAAATGTATTTTATTAACAATAATAAAATAAGCATTTATTGCATTATATTGACCTTTATTTCAGTTTAATTTATTTGCAAATGCAATATAAACTTAGCCAATGCCCGAATGTTCAGTTTCAATGTATTTTACTCACAGCAATGCTTACTGTGGATAATTTTTCAATATTATGATTGACAGTGTTACAGTGGAAATTGTTATGCAAATAATGGGTCTGTAATTCTTCATTTCAGCTACTAAATCTAACAATTAGTATCTGAAAATAATATGTGGCAAAACAAATTGTCATTTACAGATATGAGCAATATTTTAAGATTGAAATTATTCAGGCAATATGTTTGATAAATGATACAGTGTAAAATAGTATAGTGAAAATAAAACCTCAACTTTAAGCTCCCCTGACTTTGCTTTTCCAAATAAAGTAAAAAATTTCACTATACATATGACACTACCACCGTCACTAGTATGACTATTACTACTAATACTAATACAATTTCTTGACACTGACTTACTATGTTTTGTTGTAACAGTTGACAGCATGACAAATAATTCGTTTTATCCATAAAAAAAGTGCATTTATAATAAAACTTGATCGGTTGTTTCAAAAATCATTTACACCTACGTTTATTCAACACTTAAGGGAAAATCAATGTCAATGAAGAATGGGTCACAACTGGTAAAATAGTCATTATCTAGTCATTTAATCAATGATTTTCCAAATATGCTTATTATAATCACACTTACTTTGACACAGGCAGGGATATATTAAAGACATTGATTGATCTAACTTAAATTAAGTAGATTATATTAGATAAACTTTATTAATCCCATGGGGAAATTCAAATACATACAGCAGCAGAAACATAAAAGCCAAGAATACAGATTCATAGGTCAGATAATACATTCAATTAATCAAATGATAAATAAATAGATACAGTATAGATATAGTTACATATGAAAAAGTTTGGGAACTCAGCCTGCATAATAATTGACTCTACTTTCAACAAAAAAGATAACAGTGGTTTGTCTTTCATTTCCTAGGAACATCTGAGTACTGCGGTGTTTTCTGAACAAAGATTTTTAGTGAAGCAGTATTTAGTTGTATGAAATTAAATCAAATGTGAAAAACTAGCTGTGCAATAATGTGGGTCCCCTTGTAATTTTGCTGATTTGAATGCCTGTCACTGCTCAATGCTGATTACTTACAACACCAAATGGGTTGGATGAGCTCATTAAGCCATGAGCTTCATAGACAGGTGTGTCCAATCATGAGATATAAAGGTATTTAAGGTGGTCAAGTGCAAGTTGTGCTTCCCTTTGACTCTCCTCTGAAGAGTGACAGCATGGGATCCTCAAAGCAACTCTCAAAAGATCTGAAAACAAAGATTTTCAGTCTCATGGTTTAGGGGAAGGCTACAAAAAGCTATCTCAGAGGTTTAAACTGTCAGTTTCAACTCTAAGGAATGGAATCAGGAAATGGAAGGCCACAGGCACAGTTGCTGTTAAACCCAGCAGGTCTGGCAGGCCAAGAAAAATACAGGAGCAGCATATGAGCAGGATTGTGAGAATGGTTACAGACAACCCACAGATCACCTCCAAAGACCTGCAAGAACATCTTGCTGCAGATGGTGTGTCTGTACATCGTTCTACAATTCAGTGCAATTTGCACAAAGAACATCTGTATGGCAGGGTGATGATGCCACATCACATCACATCACACCACAAACAGAGTCGCTTGTTGTATGCAAATGCTCATTTAGACAAGCCTGATTCATGTTGGAACAAATTTGGTCATAACAAAAAGCGCTTTGCACGGCGGAAGAAGAACACTGCATTCCAAGAAAAATACCTGCTACCTACTGTGAAATTTGGTGGTGGTTCCATCATGCTGTGGGGCTGTGTGGCTAGTTCAGGGACTGGGGCCCTTGTTAAAGTCGAGGGTCAGATGAATTCAACCCAATATCAACAGATTTTTCAGGATAATGTTCAAATATCAGTCACAAAGTTGAAGTTATGCAGGAGTTGGATATTCCAACAAGACAATGACCCAAAACACAGTTCGAAATCTGCAGAGGCATTCATGCAGAGGGAGAAGTGCAATGTTCTGGAATGGCCATCACAGTCCCCTGACTTGAATATCATTGAAAATCTATGGGATGATTTGAAGGAGGCTGTCCATGCTTAGCAGCCATCAAATTGAACAGAACTGGAGAGATTTTGTATGGAAGAATGGTCAAAAATACCTCCATCCAGACACTCATCAAAGGCTATAGAAGGACAGCGTCTAGAGGCTGTTAGATTTGCAAAAGGAGGCTCAACTAAGTATTGATGTCATATCTCTGTTGAGGTGCCCAGATTTATGCACCTGTCTAATTTTGTTATGATGCATATTACATATTTTCTGTTAATCCAATAAACTTAATGTCACTGCTGAAATACTACTGTTTCCATAAGGCATGTCATATATTAAAAGGAAGTTGCTACTTTGAAAGCTCAGCCAATGATAAACAAAAATCCAAAGAATTAAGAGGGGTTCCCAAACTTTTTCATATGATTGTACACTAAATAAATAAATAAACTTAGTGAGAACATCGAGTGAGAGCATTGAATTGCCTGATAGCAGTGGGCAGAAAAGACCTCGAGAGATGCTTCTTAACACACTGTGATGAATTGAGCCTGTTGATAAAAGTGCTCCAAGATAGCACTTCCTGAAGGGGATTGAAGGGATTTTTCATGATGGCATCCAGTTTTTCCACCATCTTCTTTTGAACAACAGCTTCCAGTGTGTCCAAGTTTTGCCCTGTGATGGACCAGGCTTTCTTGATAAGTTTGTTCAGGCTCTGTGCTTCTTCTGAGCTCAGGTTGCTTTCCCAGGAGGCCACAGAGTAGAACACCACACTGGCTACTATGGACTGGTAAAACATTTCCAGCAGTTTGCTGAGACATCAAAAGACTTGAGTCCCCTTAGCAAGTCCAGTCTGCTCTGGCTCTTCTTGTTCAGAGCCACTATGTTGTCAGACCAGTCCAGATTGTTGTTCATGTGAACCCCAAGAACTTGTAGCTCTGCACCACTTCCACATTCTCTCCCTGAATGGTGACTTGCACAGGTATGGCATAACGAAAGAAACCAAAGTACCTGATGGAAACCAACTTGGATATTGGAGGAATGTTCCCAGAATATGAACTTTGCATTTTTAACTGGAATGCATACTCTGCCTGTCCTAAATTTAAATTCTGGAGTTTTAAGGTAGTAACACCAGCTACTATTTTGCAGCCATTTATTCTATACAGATGAATAATACTGCCAGCTGAAACCAAATAATATGTAATACAATTTATAAAAGTACAGTTGAATTGAACATTTTCCTTATTAAATTTATGAAGCAAAAATATATAACAGTGCAAAAATACATTTATTTAACTAAAATTAACTATAGTAAATAGAATGCAATAGAATAGAATTTTATTTGTCCTACAGATTTTAAGGTTGCTGTCAAAAATAACTCGTAACAATTTAAGTCAAATTTACATTTCACATGTGTCAATTACACTTACGTTTCTGAAAAGTATTCTTGTTTCTGGAAAATACGCTTGTGCGTCTTAAAGTTATTCTTGCTCCTGAAAATTAAGTACAAATTTCAGGCGTGAACAAACTGTCAAAAATGCATCATTGGATTGCCAAGTTGTTTGCCTACCTAAGGAACAGTCAACTCTGATGGAGCAGCACTAAAATCATTTCATCAGATTGGCTGGCCCAGCGCTTACTCAGCTGTGGAATGGCCTGTAGGGGAGAAGGAGCTTGATGACTGAGGGCTCCAGGACTCCGAACAAATCTGAATCGTATTATGTGATATCATCTACTCTTGCATTTTGCTCTATACTTGTAATATTACTATTGTACTATTGTATTATATTGAGGATTACTGTGTTCTGTTCTGTGTATTGTATTGTATTTTCCCATCTTTTTTGACACCCACTGCACACCCAGTCTACCTGGAAAGGGGTCTTTCTCTGAATTGCCTTTCCCAAGGTTTCTTCCAAGGCTGGGGGGCTGTCAAGGGGCAGGCCTGTTAAAGCCCATCTCGGCACTCCTTGTGTGATTTTTGGCTATACAAAAATAAACTGTATTGTATTGTAAATTGTAAAGCTTTGGTCATCGGTTCAATTGCCACCTCGGTGCTGCGTGTTTGTGACCTAACTGTCCAAGGGGATACCAGGACCGTTTCACGCAAGCCTGAATTTATTCCTATCCAGCCAGTTCCTTATTCACACAACTTGTGCAAAGAAGTTACTTATTCAACATTAAAAGCCAGTCAAAATATTCTGCAGCGTAAAAAGATAATAACGTGCATCACTAAAATGGCCCTTTATTTGAAAAAAAAAAAACAGTTTTCCATATTTTGTATCTGATTGGATACAAAGGAGTTACATCAAGTTGGACTAGATCTGATATTTAATGGGCACATTAAACGTTAAATGATGTTGGGCAGCCCTCATTTTCACGACTTTCTGACAAGACAGATGCCTTTTTTATATCTGAGTTGAGTATGTGGGTCAAGTTGACAGGCATAGTGGGCACATATCTAGTGAATGGAATTAGATGTTTAATAGGCATTGCAGAGGGTTAGATGGCATTGGGCTGCACAAGCTTTGAGAAAAGATAGATACCTTTGTTAAATTGCAGTTGAACTTGGTCCAACCCAATGTGGGTACATGGGTAAAATGGACTGGCAAATTTGTCATATTCCCATAGATCTAATGAATAGATTTCAATGTGATGTTCGACTGGCAATATACAGGGTTGGATGCTGTTGACCCATCCTAATTTTCTTATTTGTTTTTCTTTTTTTTAAGCATCTTATTGATTTTATTAAAATCAAATAACATTCCATACAAGCAAGTCAAGTTTAACAAAACAAGGTACAAAATCCTAATTTTCAAAGAAATATGAATAGCTTTGTTAAAGTGCAATTGAGTTTTACTGTCCCAGTGCGATTACATGTGTCAGACTGACTGGCAAACTTGTCAATGAAGGAAATTAACTATGATGTTTAAATGGCACTGTAATAGGTTAAATGGTGTTGGACCACCCTCATAGTTTTGAGGAAATGCAGATGCCTTTTTTAATTTGCAGTTAGGTTTTGCACAGGCCAATGTGCAAAACTTGTCACATTCCCAATTCTAATGACTAGGATTAACTTTGCTGTTTAACAGGCACTGTAGAGGGTTGTGCAGCATTTTGCCACCCTTATTTTCATAGCTTTGTGACAAATTCCTTTTTATGTTGCAGTTCAGATTTGCTTGGCCTAACCTGAGTTCATGAGTCAAACTGGTTGGCAAACTTGGGATATCCAATGAAGAGGTTTCACAGTTGCCATTGTAAAAGGGTTAAATGGCACCGGACCACCCTAATTTTAATAGCCTTGTGACAAGATGGATACCATTTTAAAATTTCAGTTCAGGTTTTCTTGGCCAAAAATGGTTACCTGGGTCATACTGACTGGCAAAGTTGGCACACTGTAATCTGATGAATGGGGTTTGTGTAATATTTAATTGGCACGAATGAAAGAAAAGAAAAGAAAAGCAGTTTATGCTTCCTGGGATAGGCTCTAGCTTCCCTGTAAATCTGACTCTACTAGGGATAAAGCAGGGAATAGAAACTGGATGAATGAATGAATAAATACACCAATAAAATGAAAATAAATAAAAGTATTGTGAATTTTTTAATCCTGCTTAGTCCTGAACAGGGTCATGGGGGTCTGCCGGAGCGTATCCTAGGCAGCATAGGGTGTCAGTCCATCACAGGGCGAACACACACCCAGACAGGCACACGCATACACACACACACACACACACACACTCAAGGGCCAATGCAACCAACCTGCATGTCTTGGGACTGTGGGAGGAAACCCCAGCAGACAGGGAAAATATGCAGACTCCTATATTTAATGTTATCATGCATTTATTGCCATATTTCACAGTTCTTTATTTTGCTTATTTATTTTTGTCCTAAGTATCCCTCCATTATAAGTGCATAACATTCCCCACACTCAGTCGTTAATCTAACTCAGTGCTTCCACAGAAAAACCATGAGTGTTAAATTAACTCACTTAAAAGCAGTGCCATAACAAGCTTCAGAAGTTTATACTGTACAAAGCCCCTGGTCTTTAAGGCTGTTTTGTAGTTTTGTGTATATTCGTATCCTATGGGGATTCCTCAGTTTTAGTGTTTGATGGTATTATGTTTCTCTGGAAATAATTCAAGTACCTCTTAGTTAAAAAGAAATTCACTGAGGAAAGCTACTTTAGTAAGCACTACCCTGCTCACAGGTTTTATTCTATGGCATTTGATTGACCCAAGAGGTTTCAACAACCTGAAAACAGAAACAAGGCTTAAATTCTGCATAATTTATTTCTGGGAACAAGCTATTGATTAACTTAATAATAACAATAACTATATAAATCAAAGCAGAGATGAATAATCTTAAGCAGAAGTAAGCAGAATGAGGGCAATAATATCCTCCTAGAATTAAAACAGAAAGTGATAAATTTACATAAGTGTTGAAGATGAGAGAGTACTATGTATGTCATGATTTACCTAACAATATTAAGGGTGATGATCCAAAAATATTATCTGAATTCACCCACATGACACACTTTAGACCTCATTGAAATCCTGTGGGCTCTTTCAGTATCCAGCAGTGGCACATGTTGGAGAATTTTTTTATGTTTATAAACAAAGTTTTTTTCAAGGCTCAAAAATTATTCACATAGCAGTTTGACTTCTTGGCTTGTCCAAGATTGTGGATTCAACCTAAAACTCTAGCAGCATTATTGTTTGTTATAGGCTCTCTGGTTAGAAGTTCTTTTTTGGTGTGGGCTATGATTTTTTACCATACTCATTACATAAACTTTTGGTTTCCGACCCCCTCTCTCACAATATTGTTTCACATCATGGCTTGTCTTTATTACTTTCTTTGAGTCCTGGGTACTACTTTGACTTGTTTATTTTGACTTCATTCTATTTTCCAATTCTAGTCCCTTAAATAAACTTGAATTCCGAGCAGTTTCAGTGCAGTTTAGATAATTTAACTTTTGAGGCAAAGTTTATTTTTTGCAACATTTGTTCTGCTTTGCCTTCTTGTGCTCTTTTTTTAAATTTTGTGAATAAATCTTTAAAATAAATCTTTTTTATGTCCTTCAACTGGAGGGTTTCACTGTCTTCCTCCTCCTCCTTCCTGGGCATAACTGACATTTTGCCGTTATAAAAGCCTTAACCAATATTTGGATCTGAGCACACCATAGTCCTGTCTGTTGTGTTTGGTACAAGGCTTCCTGAAGTCTGTAGAATTCAACTTATAATAATCTGTTCTGGTGGAGAAAAAGCTGAATAACTTTCTCTTATTGTGAAGAAATAAAATGGTTTTTACAAGACAAGAACAGATCATTTAGCCCATCAAAGCTTGCCAGTCTTGTCTATGTAATTTTAATAAAATAACATCAGGTCGCGCTTTGAAAATCTTTAAAGTCCTGCTGACTACCACACAGCTAGGTAACTTATTCCATGTGTCTATAGTTCTCCATGTGAACTAAAACATATGAATGTTTGTGCGCAATTTACCCTTAACAAGTTTTTAAAGTAACAGTCTCTATCCACTGATCTAATTTTCTTCATAATTTTAAACACTTCAAACATGTCTCTTCTTAATATTCTTTTGCTTCATCTGAAAAGGCTCAGCTGTTTTTATCTTTCCTCATAACTCATCCCCTGTAGCCCTGGACTCAGCCTAGTTGCTCTTCTCTGGACTTTTCTAGCACTGCTATGTCCTTTTTGTAGCCTGGAGACCAAAACTGCACCCAGTACTCCAGATGAGGCCTCACCAGTGTGTTATAAAGCTTGAGCATAACCACCTTGGACTTGTTCTCTACACATCAGGGTGCTATATAACCTAACATTCTGTTAGCCTCCTTAATGGGTTCTGAACAGTCTGGCAGTTCATAGTGTTGAGACCACTACAACTTCTAAATCCTTCTCATGAAGTGTACTCTCGATTTTCAGACATCCCATTGTGTATTCAGACCTTTTTGCTTCCTATGTGTAATACTTTATATTTACTGACATTAAATTTCATCTGTCACAAATCTGCCCAAGCCTGTATGCATTCCAAGTCCCTCTGTAATGATTCAACAGATTACAGATTATCTGCTAATCCACCTATTTTGATATCATCTGCAAATTTAACCAGCTTGTTATTTCTATTCCTATCCAATTCATTTACTGTATACATATATTAAAAATAACAATATCCCTGGCCCTGACCCCTGCTGGACTCCACTCTTAACATCAGCCAATTCTGATGAGGTTCCTCGCACCATAATCCTCTTCTTCCTGTGTCTGAGCCAATTCTGCCCCCATCTACATATAACACTCTGAGCTCCCACTGCTTTAGTTTGATACCCAATCTCTTATGTGGTACCTTATCAAAAGAAAGTCAAGATAAATAATATTATTCAAATTAATATGATAATTAATATATAGAAAAGACAAACAAAATGAAAGGTTTACTTTTTGGGCTAAGACTTCTAAGGAACATTTAATAGAGAAATAGGTGTACTTATGAGATTTTCCAACTGTGTGTTATCTTATTCTGTAAGCCCATGTATTGAGCATGTTTCCTTTTTAATTGTTACAAATCAAAAATTTGAGCTTTTACTTGTTTTGGGTAGTCTTTATACAGTGATTTTTAATGTATTGATAGAAAAAATGTTAATTTTAAAGTCATTGTTAACTTTTAACTGTATAATAAGATGCACGGTATAAAACAAAGGGGTTAAAAATTAACAGCTGTGAAATATGCACCTGCTCTCCCTCTAGGCTCCAATAAGTTCAGTTAATCATATTTACTTCCATCAAAGGTTTATAATTAAAACAGATGTTGCTTTGTGAAATGTCATGCTTCCAGCTGGATTTATACAATAGCTGTGTCTCAGATGCTTGGAGGAGTAGAGCATTAAAATAACAAACAATTGATCTGAAACATAAAATCAAAACGGCTGTTTTTTCTGATTTATTCACGTTTAAGGGATTGGCATAAAATGTTCTCTAGAGACTGTTAAACCTGGATATATTTTCAACCATATCTTAGAAGTCTAAAACCTTTTAAAATAAACATTTTTCTGCTGTGTCTTTGACACTTACCTCTGACACATGTCATGTGCTACTCTAGACCAGACTATACTGTATACTGTATGTCTATCTAATTCCTTTTTCTATATTTAATGCTTAACGGTGTTGTAGCTAAGTAAACAAATTCTTACCTTTATTATTTGAATTTCATCTAACCTGGGATCTTCACTTTATCCCTCCTAATCATCCTACATGGATTTCCTACAGCAGGGAACTCACCTGAACACACATATCTACCACCCAATTTCTCAGCAAATCCCAGCACTGTTATTAACAGCATAACTTGTTATAATAGTCGTATAACCTTGAAAGAACTAGAAAGGGGAAAAAGAGGTGCCATTCGAGAAACATTTAAAAAGCTGCAACTGTTATAATAGGAAATTTTCTATCGCGTCACAATAAAGTGGATGAATTTCAAGCACGTGCACACTTTCAGACCAATTACAGAGATGCATGCGTTTTGGCATTTACAAAGACCTGGCTAAATGGAAATGGCTCGGATGAATACTTTACAATTGATGGATTTGGCGCACCAATTCATTTAGAAAGAGTCACACGGCATAGGTGTCTGCCTTTATATAAATAAACAATGTTGTAAATGGTGGTGGTTAGAGAAAAAACTGTGCACGGAAGATGTGGAACTTTTGTCTGTTTCGCTACACCCCATTTATCTGCCTGGAGAATTTCCACAGATTTTTATGACAATCGTGTATATTCACCCAAGGGCAGTGGCAAGCGAAGCCGTTAACACCAACTCCAGAGGCTTGAATCAGTGTCTCCCAACTCTCCAAACTTTATTTTGGGAGACTTTAACCGGTGTGCACTAAACAAAACACTTTGCAGTCTTTACCAATATGTGACTTGCCAAACTCATCACAACCGAGTACTTGATAGGTGCTATGGGAACATCAAATGAGATTATGAATTAAGAGCAAAACCGCCGCTGGGTTCATCAGATCATTACTGTGTCTAGCTTATCCCAATCTATAAACCCATCTTTAAGACAAAAAAGCCAGAAAGCAAAAAAAATTAAAGTCTGGAACGAGGACTCTGTTGAGTCTTGTGGGGTTGTTTTGGGTGCACTGACTGGTCAGTGTTTGAAAAATCCTATGCTGACATTAATGAACTGACAGACACTGTAAGCTGTTTCATACAATTCTCCATGGACACCATAATACCCATGAAATCAGCCAACAAAATATCCTAATGATAAGCCATGGATTACCAAAGATCTAAAACAATTGATAACCGGAAAAAAAATAGTGATTTCAACATGGAACATTAACAGAACAGAAGGAATTACAGAAGGAGGTGAAACATGAAATAAAGCAGGCAAAGCTGAAGTGTCAGCTGAACTGCGAACTGATAACCTGGACTCATTATGGAATGGCATGAAGATGATGGCTGGCAGTCATACAAAAAGCAATAATCGACTGGCAGGGGTAAAAACTGACTATCAGTTGGCGCAAAACTTGAATGAGTTCTAGTCAAGATTTGAAACACAGGATTTTGCTTCAGAAGTAAGTCAGCAAAAGAACAGACTAAGGACCGGAGCCACGAGTCAGCCCTTCTTTGACCAGAACAATGTCAGAAAGGTCCTTAAACAAACAAAAATCAGAAAAAGCTTGCGTCCAGATGGAATAAGTGGCTGTCTGCTTCATTACTGTGCAGAGGAGCTCTCTGCAATGTTCCACTCTGTATTTGAAATGTTCTTGGATTTACAACAAGTGCCTAGCCTATGGAAACAGGCAACTGTTATTCCATTTCCAAACCAGCACAACCCAAAGCATTAAGTGACTTTACCAATAATATTAAGTGATGACACACAGCTGTATTTATCAATAGCACCTGATGACCCCCATTCTCTTGATTCATTAACACAATGTCTAACCTGTATCTCAGAATGGATGAATAGTAACTTTCTCAAATTAAATAAAAAGAAAACCGAAATCTTAGTGATTGGCAATAATGGATACAATGAGGCTATTAGAAATAAACTGGATGCATTAGGATTAAAAGTCAAAACGGAGGTAAAAAGCTTAGGGGTAACCGTTGACTGTAATCTGAGTATTAAATTGCATATTAATCAGATCACTAGGACAGCATTTTTTCACTTAAGAAACATAGCAAAAGTTAGACCACTTATATCATCGAAAGATGCAGAGAAATTAGTTCACGCGTTTGTTTTCAGTCGGCTAGATTACTGTAACGCACTCTTCTCAGGACTACCCAAAAAAGACATAAATCATTTGCAGTTAGTGCAGAATGCAGCTGCTAGAATCCTTACCAAGAAAAGAAAATCCGAACACATTTCTCCAGTTTTGATGTCACTACACTGGTTACCTGTGTCATTCAGAATTGACTTTAAAATTCTGCTTATGGTTTATAAAGCCTTAAATAATCTCGCCCCATCTTATATATTGGAATGTCTCACACCTTATATTCCAAATCGTAACCTCAGATCCTCAATTGAGTGTCTCCTTAGAATTCCAAGAGCAAAACTTAAAAGAAGTGGTGAGGCGGCCTTCTGCTGTTATGCACCTAAAATCTGGAATAGCCTGCCAATAAGAATTCGCCAGGCTAATACAGTGGAGCACTTTAAAAAAACTGCTGAAAACACATTACTTTAACATGGCCTTCTCATAACTTCACTGTAATTTAATCCTGATACTCTGTATATTCAATTCATTATATTAACTATTCATTCAAAATCTGTGCTAACCCCTACTCTCCTTTTCCGGTGTCCTTTTGGTGGTGGCTTGCGCCACCACCATCTACCCAAAGCACCATGATGTTCCAACAATGATGGATGGATTAAAAGCCAGAAGTCTGTATGACCATCACCATCAAGTGACTCCGTGAGAACCCTAACTACAAAGAGGACTATTTCATTTATGTTAGGTAGAATGCCCAGAGGGGACTGGGTGATCTCGTGGCCTGGAACCCCTACAGATTTTATTTTTTTCTCCAACCTTCTGGAGTTTTTTTTTTTTTTTTTCTGTCCACCCTGGCCATCGGAACTTACTCCTTTTCTATGTTAATTAATGTTGTCTTATTTTAATTTTGTATTTTGTCTTTTATTTTTCTTTTCTTCATTATGTAAAGCACTTTGAGCTACTTTTTGTATGAAAATGTGCTATATAAATACATTTTGTTGTTGTAGACCAGGTAGCATTAACTTCTCATATCATGAAATCCTTTGAGAAGTTAATGATGAATCAACTATTTAACAAAACTGAGGCTCTTCTGGGCCCTCACCAATTTGCATACAGAGCAAAGAGGGGTATGGAGGACGCCGCAGTAACACTTTTAAATTTATTGTATGAGCACTTGGAAGGATCAAAACACTGTGCAAGACTGATGTTTATAGACTTTTCATCAGCTCTTAACACGATCCAACCCCACATTGAAAACTGATTGATTAATTCTGTTTGGACCCTAACTTGGTGGGGTGGATTCTGGATTTTTTAACAAACACAACACAAAGCGTTTCAATGGCTGCATTACATTACAAGTACATCTGTTGGTACTCCACAAGGTTATTGTTTAGCTTCTCTTTTGTTTATCTTATAAACAAATGACTGTAGGAATTTACACAAAGATAGACACATCCTGAAATTTAAAGACAACTTATCATTGTTAGTTTTCTACAAGATAAGGAAGATAGCTATGGACTTATTGTCAATGGTGTGATTGCTCCAATGTACAACTAAAGACAAAAGATATGGTTGTAGATTTCAGGTGCTCTCTACCATCCAGTGTCTCAGCTTTAATTAAATGGGAGACAGTGGAGATAGTAGAGCAATAGAAATATCCGGGAACGATCATTGATAACAAACTAAACTTTGATCTTAACTCAGCGCAAATCTGTACAGAAAAGGGCAGTCACAATGTTTCTTACTTAGAAAACTCAACTGTTTTAAAGTGGACAAAACCATAATAACACTTTTCTATAAGTCCTTTATTGAATCCATTATTACATTTGCTTTTATATGTTGGTTTGGCAACCTCAGCAATAAAATTATAAATTATCTTAACAACATTATAAAAATATGCAGTAAAATTATTGGCAGACACAGCAGACCTCTATCACTGAAATGTTTTGCAAACAAGTTAGAAAGAAAGCCAACTCAGTTCTGTCAGACAGTAGCCATCCTCTTCGCTTTAAATTCTAGCAGTTGCCATCAGGCTGCAGAGTTAGGTTTCCAAAGGTAAAGAGCAACAGTTTTAAGAACTCTGTTCCTAGAGCTATAAGCATTTTAAATTCTGTTACCTGTAGGGATGCTGCTAAATGTTATATTCTGCACTTTGTTTTGTGTACTATTGGTAAGTATGCTTCTTTGTATTGATCTTGAGTGTGTGTTTATGCAATAACTTTGGTTGTCAAATGTTGTTTCCTTTGTGGAGTTTTTCACTGCAGACAAACAGTCATAACCAGTAGGTAATTAGCTCAAGTAGCCCAAGGCTTTGACTCTTGATACTACAATCTCCTGGATCATGGACTACCTGACTAACAGAAAGCTGTTTCTGAGGCTGATGAACTGTGTGCCAGAAATGGTGTGTAACACTGGAGCACCTCACGGAAATATCCTGTCCCCCTTCCTGTTCACTCTCTACACAACAGACTTCCACTACGATACCAGCGCTTGCCATCTACAGAATTTTTCTGATGACTCATCCATCATAGGCTGCATTAATAATGGAGATGAGTCAGAGTACAGGAAGGTTCTGGAGGACTTTGTCTTGTGGTGAAGGGACAACAACATGCACCTCAATATCAGTAAGTCAAAAGAGGTGGTGGTGGACTTCCATTGTGCCAAGGAACTGAGAGACCAGTCACCATTCAGTGGTGAGGATGTGGAAGTGGTACACAGCTACAAGTACCAGGGGGTTCACAAAACAGCAAACTGGACTGGTCTTACAACACAGTGGCACTTTACAAGAAGAGCCAGAGCAGACTGTACTAGCTAAGGAGAATCAGGATTCTGGATGTATGCAGCAAGCTCCTGGACTTGTTCTACAAGTCTGTAGTAGCCAGTGTGGCGGTCTGTGTTGCAGTCTCCATGGGAAGCAACCTGAGCTCAGAAGAAGTATAATGCCAGAACAAAATTGTCAAGAAAGCCTTCTCATCACCAGGCATACCCTGGACACAGTGGCTGCTGTTATGGAAAAAAGGATTATGTTAAAATTGGATGCCATCATGAGAGGTCTCTTGGAGCTCTTTTATCCACAGGCTCATTCCACCACAGTTTGCTAAGAAGTGCCTCTGGGGGGTCTTTTCTGTCTGCTGCTATATCAGGAAATTCTAAGCTTCCTCCTGACGTACTTGTTAAGTTTATTTTTATTTATTTATTTATCAGTTAATTTATTGATTGGCTGTATTATTTGTTCAATGAGTCTTCATCTTTGTTTTTTTTTGTGTTTTTCTGCTGCTGTATGCATCTGAATTTCCCTATTGAATAAATAAAGTTCATCTAATTTTATTCAGGCATTTGTTTTTTGTAAACATTTAATTGGCACAAAGCAAACATTTTTTCTAGGTGGAATGATAATCCATTGTGTTGCCAGACCATTTTCAGTTATTTGATGAAGCCTGCTGAGAAGCACAGGCCAATTTCTCCGTAATGAAAAATGAGAGTTTCACTTTTGCTTTTCTTGAAGGCTGTTTAGAAAATAGGTGAGAAGCAAGAATCTGATACTCATGAAATGTATTTAAAAAAACTCCCTTTATAAACACATCCACTTAAAGCTTTGATAAAACTATCAGTTTAAAATATGAAGCAGTGGAAATTAAGTTATAAAATAATGAGGTAATTTGGATTATCAAAATAGAAAAAATTTTCATGAAAGAAGTACACGTGAAGTACACTATAAAATTACAGCAAATATTTAAATAGAAATGTTAATGGCACCTAAAAAGTGAAAAAGAAAAAATTAAACACAAACCACAAAACAATCAAGTCAAAATACTGTGGACACATATGACTAACTCCTAAAAGTGCATAAATAAAGTCCCGAGTGAGAGATGAAAAATGTCCCAAAGATTACACATACAGTGCAGATATGGTAACTCTACAGAAATGTATATTTTCTGTATTAGTTACAGAACTAGAACAGTCCAGGGATACCTGGAAACGACAAAACGACATCAAGGAAATGGCATTTGTAGTAGCCCGCAAAATAACTGTGACTGGGAGTAGTAGACCAAATACCAGGCAAAAGGCACAAAAAAATGGCTACACTATAGCAGCTTTATCGAAAGAAAATACATGCATTAGAAAAGAGAGTGTGGGAAATCCGGAATTTCTACTCTCAAACTAAGGGTGCAATGGACACTGGGCAAAGTTCCTATAAAGGGTGTGGCAGGTTCGAACAGCCACACTAAGTGAAGACAAAGAAGCTCAGCCTTCCCAAAGTATGTATAAAATTAAAATAAAACCTAAAGTGCTGATTGATAGTACTGAACAAGCTAGTATAGTGCTTGAAATATTTACAATGGATACACAATAACTATGTACACTTCAGATATGTTGTGCAGAAGAATATAGCAGTGCAGTTTTTGTAAACCAACTGGCCACATCACAGTTGTACAGCTTGTTTGAAAGTTCACAACAGAACTTGCCATGTACCATAATTGTGTAGCAAACTAATGATTAAAAGTGATACAGAGAACCTGCAAATTCAGAAGGAGAGGCTGCACCTGTTGCAAAGACATTTGGAGCTGAACCACGGAGAGGTGAAAGAATGATGATACGCGTTAAAGGAATTCTCCACCCATATATATATATATATATATATATATATATATATATATATGCTAATTACCTCATGTAGTCTGTAGTGATGACATGTCGAAAAATTGTAATCTCAATGCAGATTGGAGAAAATTTTCTGATATAAAGGGTTTATAGTGGCCAATGTTGGACAAGGCAAACATCATAATGTCCATTAAAACTCACTTTACTTGTGTTGCAGAATCCACATGTTAATGTGTCTAGTCGTATACTCGCAGTGTCTCAAACAAATGTGTGTGATAAGGTTTGCTTTAAAGGCAACTAAGGCCCCTTCTTCAGGCAGGTTGTAATGGTATACCCAAAGCCATGTACTGTATCTCTTTTGCATAATATATATACTGTATATGAGCTTTACACACTGTAATTGGAAAAATAAAGGCATGGAGCATTTTTCCTAAAATATTATCTGAACAGAAACCATTGCACTTTTTATACTTCTGAATGTACTACATGCTAGCCATGGCACCTGTTGAAGGTAATAGATTACGGTAATTTAAAAATATTTGCTATCTCTTGCCCTACATGTTTTTTAGTGTCTTTCCCCTGTATTCACAGGTGTCTGAACGTCTCTCCTCCGATGCTCCCTCTCTCAAGTGTGGTCCCATAAAGCCTGCTTCTCACACCCTGTCATATTTTCAAGGCGCCTTTCTTACCTACTTTCCAGTTTTACATTTTCAGTCTTTGAAGGCCGCTCTCTCTGTGTGCACCTTGACTTCCCCTCGTGCATCTCACACTCACACATCCCCTTTCGTTGAGTCACCAAAGCCAAACTGACCAATCAGAATGCTCTGAGGGACTAGACATACAGACCTTAGTGTTTTATTATCTTTTCACGGGTCAAACTTGACAATCAATAGGTGTTTTTATAAATAAATACTCTATTTCCCCTACATAAAATGTGTGAATATTCATGGAGGAAACGTACACTGAAATGCATTTACTTTGTATTAATGTGTTTCTAATTGCATAACCTGACTGATGCAAAACTCTAAAGTGCCCTTTTAACAATCCAGTATACCCACTCAATAACTTGTCTTGTGTGTATATGGATCATGGACATGGACCACCTGTATCATAGGTGTTTAATTAGTAGGAAGATAATGGATACCTGCTAATTCGTAAGAGCCATACATCATGAAACCTACCATCTTCAGCCAGGTGCTTGACATTGCAGTTAGCCCATACTGCTGCATCATAAAGTTTTGAGGTTCATAGATGGAGGACTTAATCCTTATATGAGCAAATTTGTGAATTTCTCCTTGGGATTAATAAAGTATCTATCTATCTATCTATCTATCTATCTATCTATCTATCTATCTATCTATCTATCTATCTATCTATCTATCTATCTATCTATCTATCTATCTATCTATCTAATAGTAACAACCACATTGGGAAAGCAATAAATGGAATAAAAGTCTTCTTTGATTACCTACATCTCTCTGTCTGTTGGCCACCTTATACAATATTGTGGCATGGCTGTTATGGTAATACACCCAGAGGCATGGCTTAAAATCCTGAAATTAACTGGTAGCAAGTCATCTTAGGGAAACAGGACCTGCACTATTATGGTTAGGCTGCACTGCATCTCATTTGCCTTTACCAAGAGGTTCAGAGTTTATCAAAGAGATGATTAATATCCTACTTTTTTAAATGGTAGTTTTGTATTATTTCCCCCTCACTTACTTTTTCAAATATATATTCAATCATTCTTCATCATTTATTCTGTCATTCGTCTTCTTCTCTGATGCCAAGTATTTTTGAATCTTAAGAACATGTTGTGCAGTAAAGTGGCCATTTTTTCCTCTGCCACTGCATTGAGAACCTTACAGTCAACCTTGCAAAAGATTCTCACCTACTTGCCAGATACAATATTTGTCATGCATGACCATACTGTATGTGTCACTCATTACAAGAAAGGCATTGATAGTTTCAAAAGCTTTATATTGGTGTGAAGGGACCTCAGACAAGAATAAATACACATTTATGCAAAATAAAGATTTTTCAATGTAAGCCTCCATGCCTAATTGGTCTTAGATAAACAGAAATAACGAATTAATCACACAAACTATGCAAACTTATGTTAGTAAAAATGACTAATTTACAGCAATTTATCCATTTTGTTTAGTAATTAGCTTCTCATAGAGATGACATATTGAGACTGCCAGTAGTGTTGCTTCAAGTGGTGGCCAACATGAGTGAACAAATAAGAAGTGCCTGCCAATTCCCCTTATTACAGGAACAAAGAAAATTTTAACTTTTGTACTGAACAAATAAATACTAACTGCAATATCATTTAGCATGTCTAGTGAAGACAACAATTTTAAAGTAAACTACTTTCAGGATCCACAGCCAATAGGAAGTGTTTTGTGCATATTTTTCTTTTCTTTTTCCATTGCTTTCAGGTTGTCATACACGTGCGAGTAGGAGGCAGCTAAAGGGCTTAAGTAATGGTAATGCCACATCCGACCAGGGGGCGGTGGGGGGCACTGACTGTCTTTCTCAGTTCCCTGCAGACCTTTCCCGAGAAATCCTGGCAGGTTCCAGCGCCTCTGAAGACCTCACTTCCGGTTCTGATCCCTTCGATGACATCACTTCCGGTTCAGATGACGTCACGTCTGGTTCTGGGCCCTTAGATAGATAGATAGATAGATAGATAGATAGATAGATAGATAGATAGATAGATAGATAGATAGATAGATAGATACTTTATTAATCCCAAGGGGAAATTCACATACTCCAGCAGCAGCACACTGATAAAGAAAATATTAAATTAAAGAGTGATAACAATGCAGGTATACAGACAGACAATAACTTTGAATAATGTTAACGTTTACCCCCCCCCCCCCCCCCCCCCCCCGGGTGGAATTGAAGAGTCACATAGTGTGGGGGAGGAACGATCTCCTCAGTCTGTCAGTGGAGCAGGAAAGTGATAGCAGTCTGTCGCTGAAGCTGTTCCTCTGTCTAGAGATGATACTGTTTAGTGGATGCAGTGGATTCTCCATTATTGACAGGAGCCTGCTCAGCACCCGTCGCTCTGCCACGGATGTCAAACTGTCCAGCTCTGTGCCTACAATAGAGCCTGCCTTCCTCACCAGTTTGTCCAGGCGTGAGGCGTCCCTCTTCTTTATGCTGCCTCCCCAGCACACCACCGCGTAGAAGAGGGCACTCGCCACAACCGTCTGATAGAACATCTGCAGCATCTTATTGCAGATGTTGAAGGACACCAGCCTTCTAAGGAAGTATAGTCGGCTCTGTCCTTTCTTACACAGAGCATCAGTATTGGCAGTCCAGTCCAGTTTATCATTAACTGTACTCCCAGGTATTTATAGGTCTGCACCCTCTGCACACAGTCACCTCTGATGATCCCCTGGGCCTCCTAAAATCCACCACCAGCTCCTTGGTTTTGCTGGTGTTCAGGTGTAGGTGCTTTGAGTCGCACCATTTAACAAAGTCCTTGATTAGGTTCCTATACTCCTCCTCCTGCCCACTCCTGATGCAGCCCACGATAGCAGTGTCGTCAGCGAACTTTTGCACGTGGCAGGACTCCGAGTTGTATTGGAAGTCCGATGTATATAGGCTGAATAGGACCGGAGAAAGTACAGTCCCCTGCGGCGCTCCTGTGTTACTGACCACAATGTCAGACGTGCAGTTCCCGAGACGCACATACTGAGGTCTGTCTTTAAGATAGTCCACGATCCATTCTACCAGGTATGAATCTACTCCCATCTCTGTCAGCTTGTCCCTAAGAAACAGAGGTTGGATGGTGTTGAAGGCGCTAGAGAAGTTCAGAAACATAATTCTTACACAGCACTGCCTCTGTCTAAGTGGGAGAGGGATCGGTGTAGCATGTAGATGATGGCATCCTCCAGAAGATGCGCTGTAGAGGACTCCCCAGCTCCAACGCACAGGCCTTCAGCAGTCACTTCCTATACGGATTTAGATGACATCACTTCCTATACGGGCCTTTACCACCAAGGAATCAGTTCTGTTTTGGACTCAGTCTTGTGTACAACTCTGTTATTTTCAAAAGCCTTTTGCAGCAAGGGATATTATACAGGTGGCTGCCCCAAACCTTTTCATGATGTCTGGTCTGTGTTTATATCACAAGGTACACATATTAATTCTGATAGAACAGCATTCAATACTGTCAAGCATGATATTCTACTGTCCAGAATGGAGAACATTTTGGGTGTCTTTGGCACTGTCCTCCAGTGGTTGAAGTGCTATCTGGCTGACAGGCAAGAGTCTGTTAGTCTTGGCAGCAACATTTCCACCGCAGCACTAGTCTTCTTTCTGCTTTTCTGTATCTACATGCTTATTAAACTTGGCCATATTATTCATAGCTTTAGACTGGGTTATTATTTTTATGCAGATGATACTCAGATCAATTGCAGTGTCAAAAGTAAATGTTCATCATAGTTTGCTTAGCTAATAACTTGCCTCAGTAAAACCTGGATGGAATATAGGTCAGGTTGGGGAGCATGCAGTGGTAATGCATATTGTCGCACCCACCACAGAATGAACCAGCTCAGGATCCTGATTGGCAACCCCCTAGTCCAGTCCCACCCTCTAGAAATGACCCTCTATCTGCCGCAAACCAGGTGTTATCTGGGTGTCCCCTTGGCCTGGTCCAGCCAACTTGGGTCCTCAGCAATGAAGATCTTGAGTGCCGGATCACCCTCAGGGAATCGTGCCACATAGCTGTAGTGCCAATGCAGGTAATGTGCCTCATCCAAGACACAAAGTCAAACCAGTGGTTCCCAAGGATTCTCCGAAGAGACACAATACTGAAGGATTCCAGTTTTTATCTCAGGTCACTGGATAGCGTCCATTCTTGCAGCCATGTAGCAAAACAGGAAGTACCAGGACTCTAAAGGGGCTGGGCGGTCTCATGGCCTGGAACCCCTGCAGATTTTATTTTTTCTCCAGCCGTCTGGAGTTTTTTTGTTTTTTCTGTCCTCCCTGGCCATCGGACCTTACTTTTATTCTATGTTAATTAGTGTTCTCTTCTTTTAATTCTTTTTTTGTCTTTCTTCATCATGTAAAGCACTTTGAGCTACATTATTTGTATGAAAATGTGCTATAGAAATAAATGTTGTTGTTATTATAAAGACTTTCATTCCTTTGCAAAGATACCAGGAGAGTGTTAGTGTGGCACAGTTCATTCTACCACAGGCTGGAACACATTTATTTATTTATTGATTGATTGATTGATTGATTGATTGATTGATTGATTGATTGATTGATTGTCATATCTTTTTGTTTCCATGTTAATGGAAGTTTGGTGATATGGTCAAAAATTCGCTATTGCATTCCAGTTCAGATTGTGATTCTGTATTCTATGCTCATTGAATAAAGTTGAGTTTAGCAACTGTGTGTCTGTCTGTGTGTGCCCGTAAAAAATCAAAATTGATTTTCACTTCTTAAAATTACAATTTTTGTTGCAAAATGATGTGCTTTTTTAGGGTTGTGTAGATGACTACATCCTTGGGAAAATACAAAAATGTAGAATTCTCTAGTGCCTCCAATGTCATCCAGCCTTACCAATTAAGGGGTAAGCTCAGAGATATGTAAGTGGATGAGTCTATGGTGTTCTGGATAATGGACTACATGTCAGGTAGACCGCAGTTTGTGAGACTCAATGACTGTGTTTCTGATATGGATGTAGCACCATTAGGAAGAGTCCTGCCTCCTTGTTTTTCACTCTGTACACCTCCGACTGTAAATATTGTAGAAGGAAAATTATTTATATTAGCATGAAAATAGCAAATTAACATAAAGAGCCATAAAAAGTAATTAAAAGCTTCTAAAACATTAGATTAAGCACAAATTAGAATGTTAAGGAAATAAGATAGGTCAAGTACTGTAAATAGTTAATTAAGAAATCAGTCATTTTGCATTATTTTTTAAGCTTACAGCAGAATTGCGAGTGTGGGAAAGAACAGATAAAGAAAAGAAGATTGAGAACACCTGTGTCCACAGATAGGAAGCTAAAAGAATGATACCACAGAGAAAAGATGGCTCTGAAAGGCATGTACGAGGCCAGCTGAAATATTGAATCAGCAAAGATGGCAAGAAGGTATTGCTGCCAAGGTCAGGTGATGTAATGCAAGGAAAATGACAAAATATGTTCTATATATATTTAGAAAATTAGTAATACTAGCATTTAACCTAAGTACTGAAATTAAATATAAATCAAGCATGCCAAGCAAATGATTAAATAAAGGCACATGCCATAGTTCAATTTTAATTAAAGCTTAAGCCTGAGGCCACCATTATAAAAAAATTTGGAAAGCTTAAAGGAAACCCATATATGGAAGTTAGCCAGTTAGAGAAAATAAGAACAAAATAGAAAAGTAGAAATACCAGGAGGGGGCCAGCGGTAGGAAAGTAAGGATATAATAAGGGTTCCCATGGGAACTCAAGGGGAGGCCGGACAGGAGTAGAGGGGAGTCAGAGAAGATGAGCAAAAGAGCTCATTTCAGCGAGGTTGGAGAAGATAGGAAATGACATAAGAAAAGCCCAAAGATGGTAAGAGGAAGCCATCTGCCCAGCCTTAGACCAATCAAAATAAGCAGAACAGAAACCAAGAGAAAACAATGGACAGTAAAGCCAGGTGCAGAATGTGCTAATTGAGCAAGGACAAAGTGATAAGAAAATGATATATATGTTTTGAATTTTGAACTGTTCGAAGCTCAATTCAATTTGGCCGTATTGGGTTAAGTCCGTGTTATTATTGTTATTTTATTGCAATAAAACTATAAACTCTGTTTACCTATCCTGTGATTCCTAATAGCATTTATTTCAGGTAAAAAGTATTCTGGTGAAGATTTTTCGCCACGACAATATTACAGCAGGTCATGTCATGTGCAGAAATTCTCAGATGATTCTGCACTTATGGGGAGTATTGATAAATGAGGGTGAGACAAAGGAGAGGAGTCAGGTGGAGATCTTTGTTTCTTGGTGCAAAGGGAATTGTCATCATCTTAACATGAACAAAACTGAAGAGCTGATTATTGACTTTCAGCACACCTAAGAGCCTCTATGTCCGGACACTATTCAGGGAGTGGATGTAGAGGTGGTGCACTCCTAAAAGCACTTGGGGGTTCACACTAATGACAGGTTAGAGTGGTCTCAGAACACAAAAAAACTGTATAAGAAAAGGGCAGAGCAGGCTCTTTTTTCTTATATTTTTTTAATGTGGGAAGAGGCATCCTTCATATGTTCTACAACTCTGTGATGGCCAGTGCAATTTTCTACATTGTGGTGTCCTGGGCTAGTAACATCACTTCAGGAGAAGCCCACCGAATCAGCAAGGCAATTAAAAGAACAAGCTCAGTTATGGAATGCACTCTGGGCCCTGTGGGGGTCATAACAAAGGAGAGAATGAAAGCAAAACTGAATGCCATTATGAGCAATGCTGCACATCCTCACTTTGACGCACTAACACTAAGGACTTCCAGCCAACAATTCATTCAGCAGAAGTGGGTTAAGAAACATTATGTGGGCTCCTTTATACCAATAACAATACATCTGCATAATCCCACACTTTGAATGTGACGCTGAGTGAGGTGAGTCAGTAGGAAAAGCAAGTACTTTCAAACTCTATATAGTTCTTCCATTTCACTTTCTTTTTCTGGTTAGTGTAAGGGCCAGTCAAGGCTGCTACACCACGGGCTATTTCCAACTTTTTGTCTTCTTGTCAATGCTAAAAGCTTAGTGACTCAGCAACAGTTTTGTACATTTTTGGTCATTTTACTTTGCTTCTGAGTGTGACACATACAATATTCTAGTTACATATTTAAAATGTACTGATATTGTAAGCCTGCGGTGGGTTGGCACCCTGCCCGGGATTGGTTCCTGCCTTGTGCCCTGTGTTGGCTGGGATTGGCTCCAGCAGACCCCCGTGACCCTGTGTTCGGATTCAGCGGGTTGGAAAATGGTTGGATGGATGATATTGTAAGCAGTGAACGAAGGATTGTTTTAAATGACTAACTATACAGATCACACGTCAGTTTAATTTTTTTCTTTTTCTTTTTCTTTTACCTTCCAAATGTTCCACAATACATTTCTAGATTAAAGAAATTCAACTAGTGACATTGCAGCTATGATTGTCTATGTAGTTCTTCCACTTCACTTTATTTTTCTGGTTAGTGTCAGGGCTTTTACACCATGGCCTGCCTACAGCATTTTATTTCCCTGTCACTGCTAAACCCCCAGTGACTCAGCAACATTTTTGTACATTTTTTTATACCTGCTGGAATGCTATATACCTGCTATACCTTCTTTCTTTCTTTCTTAAGAATTATGAATTACCGTATATACTCACAGATAAGTTCTCCCGTGGATCTGTCAGGACTTGATTTTACAGTATAATTTGTGCTATTTTATAATGTCAGTCATATAAGTCGAATGCGGAAAACATACGCTATTGGTATAAGGGATTATGATATGCTAACACCCACCTGAGAGAGTAACCACGGAGCCAACTGCCTTTTTTTTCTATGTGGTGTGGCAATGTGCTGTATCAGCGTGTTCTCCTAACCTCTCTCTGTCTCTGTCTGTATTGCGCCGACATAACCACACGGTAATACCCGAACAATTCCAAAGTAACGTTTGCACTGTTTTGTGTTTTTTGTATCTCAAACCCTCATACACCTTTATCGTAAAGACCGTCTCCACTCCTCCCTCGCAAGCTCCATCTTCCTCCTCCTGACTTCAGCTCCTCGAAGGGAGTGAGGCGGCCCCTTTTATCATGCCCCGGATGTGCTCCAGGTGCTTGATGATGGTCTTCCGGCAGCACTTCCTGGTGTGGCGGAAGTGCTGTCTTCCAGGGCTCAAGAACCATCCTGGCAGCACCTTGGTTGGGCCACGGACCCCCACGGGTTTGAGCTTCCAAGCTCAGTATCCGTGACCCTTGATGGAAATCAGGGGGCCTGCCCTCTTGCATCCAGGGAAGATATTGCCCCCTTCCCGGTCCTTCCCTGATCCAGGCACCCCAGTGGGGCAAGGTCCCTGGACACCTGCCACAACGCTTATTACAGTTTGCTACCTTCCCTGCCAATATTGACTTTGAAGAGTTTGTGCATGCCGACGATGACATTCTGGTGTCAAGTGAAATGACTGATGCAGTATTCTTGCAGTGTTACCTAGGCTGAATCCCAAGATGACAGTGGCAATGATGACATAGTTGTGAGTGTTGCTGACAAAAAGCTTAGCATTTCTCAAGCCTTTCCTCACCTCCAACATCTGAAAAATTACCAGTCTTGATCATCGTGATTGATGACCAGCTGTGGAAAACATCATGTGTGGTCCCAATGCCAAACAAAGGGCATTCCAGTAATCCAAAGGTCTTCAAATCAGCTGCTCTTACTTCATACATTATGAAGACCTTTGAGAGAATATATAGATCCTCTGCAGTTTGCCTATCAGACACATGTAGGTGTGGAAGATGCTTGTAAGAGCCATTTGTTAGTTAGTAAGGTTATGTTAAATTGATAGATGTATTTTCTTAGTTACTGTATGTTAAAAGGTTTGCCAATATATTAACACATAGTCTATGGGAGATTGTAATATAACCCAACAAGCTAAGTTGAAATGCAATATTCTAAATATTTTGTGTCCCTCTGACTACAGACTAGTCCATGTTTATGATCTGCTGGCAAGACATGAAGGACAAACAGTTCTCAAATCATATCATACTGAACGTATTGACCATATTGAATGTGCCGTATGTATAAAACATACTGGATGTATTAAGTAAAGCATATGAAAGTTTGCCATAGAAAAATAACACAACATTTAAGTAAAGAAAATAACCAAAGTTTAACAAGAAAAAGCTAAGTTTCCTTTTTTGCCTTTTATCCTGCGTGTGTAATAACTTGTTTTTCTGTTTTTGAGTGAGCTGTTTTGCTTTGAATTTTCACTAAGCCTGTTTAGAATGAACTTTACTGAACTGAGAAATTTGTTTTGGTACGTATTTGAGTAATGCTGGATCCTACCTTGCCAACTCAGTAGCTACTTGATTTTGGGAACCAGGGAGAGATGTAGCTACAAGGCCGTCATCTACATGCTCCACAGGGCCTATTCCCACTTGGACAAAGCTGGCACCACGGTCAGGATGTTTTTTTTCAGTGCTTTTAATGCCATTTTGTCTCATCGACTTTAGAAAAAGCTCAAGGCTTTGAAACTTGATGCTCCCACAAGCTCCTGGATCATGGATTACCTGACCAACAGACAGCAGTTTGTGAGGCTGAGGGACTGTGTGTCAGAAATGGCAATGTGTAATAATGGAGCACCTCGTTGATCTGTCCTGTCTCACTACCTGTTTACCTTATACACAGTGGGCTTCCAGTTAAATACTAGTGCTTGCCACTTACAGAAATGTTCAGATGACTCCTCCATCATAGGCTGTGTTAATAATGGAGATGAGTCAGATAACAAGAAAGTTGTGGAGAACTTTGTCTTGTGGCGCAGGGATAACAACTTGCAAGTCAACATCAGCAAGACAAAAGAGCTGGTGGTGGAATTCAGGCATGCCAAGAAGCCTCTGAGACCAGTCACCATCCATGTGGAAGTGGTGCAGGGTTACAAGTATCTGGGGGTTCATATAAACATCAAAATGGAGTGATCTGACAAAACAGTGGTGCTGTACAAGAATGGCCAGAGCAGACTGGACTTGCTAAGGAGACTAAGGTTGAATGGTAGAAATTTAATATCTTATTGAAGAAAGAAACATCCTCTAACAGGGCAATTCATTAATCAGGCAGGAGAAAAGCTGTTCATTGTATCTTTTAATTACTCCTGGGCAAAATGCATTGGAGGGAGCATTCTGTAAAAGCACTCCGTTTTACAGCATGGTCAGAATGGCCAGAGAAACAATGAATAGATGTTCATTTTATAAACTATTGAATTTACATACAGTGTCAATCAATGCATGCATTTTACTCTGGTTGGTTCATTGGTTTACTGCCAAATGATTTATATAAAATAAAAGTCTATTATATTCTGGTTCTTTTTATACCTTTTGAGATGAGCTACCACCTTTGACATGTCTGTGCATATAACAATTGTCAATTCTCATTGTTTATAGGACATCTGCTGATTTCTTAGTCATCCTTCAGTGCATTTTGTATATTACATCAACTTTTCTTCTGGTACATTATTTACTTGACCATCTCAGTATTTTTCCTAAACCAATTCTTATATTTCAGTGTACATTTTGTTGTTCGCTTGACCTTTATCTGGTTTCCTGGTGTGCCTGAACAGGTTTCTGACATTTATTAAGCCTTTATGCTATTTCTTTAAGATGAATGCTATGTTACCCTAAAATTATACTTCCACAGTTGCTTGATGTTGCCTCCATTTTGTAGAAATGTTCTATCAGGCCATAGTAGCCAGTGTGGTGTTCTACGCTTTGGTCTTCTGGGGAAGCAATTTGAACTCAAAAGATGCACAATGCCTGAACAAACTTATCAGGAAGCCTCCTCCATCATAGGGACAACCCTGGACACACTGGAAGCTGTTGTGGAAAAGAATTTGGTGGTAAAACTGGATGCCGTCATGAAAAATCCCCTCCATCCCCTCCAGGAGGCACTGTCTTGGAGCACTTTTAGCTATGGGCGCATTTCACCACAGTGTGCTAAGCAGCACCTCTGGGGTTTTTCCCTCCACTGCTATCAGGCCTTTCAGTGCTTCCTCCTGGGGCACTCGTTAAGTTCATTTTGAAATATCTGCACAATATTTATTTATTTATTGATTGAGTGATTGATTGGCTGTATTATTTGTCCTACAAATACATATCCTTGTTTTTATGTATCTATTGCTATCAAAAAAAGTTTATTGTTTGTTAAATCAGCTGGAAGATGTCTTGTTAACTTTTGTGATAAAAAAAAGTTTCTGAAAACGTGTTGCACTTTGTCATTGTGTGTTATTGAGTGTAGGTCAATAGGCAAAATTGTCAGGTTTATCCAGTTAAAATTAAATCTACAATAAAGTAAAGGCTGCGGAAAGTAATGGGACCTGAATTGTTTCCTTAGCTTTATTTTTCTTGATTAAGTTCAGCCACTGTTCCTTCTTTGTTACAGCTAAGTTATCCCCCATGGGAACCACAAGTTCTGTTACAATTTAATTTTCAGCAGGTGGGCTTTGCTCTGTGTCTTGTCGTCTTTTTAATAGTGTAACAGTTGTATTTGGTTTTGTCTATTCGAAATTCCCACTATAACTTACAGAGCCTTATTTTTCTTCAATTATTCTTCAATTAGGACAGGTCCTTGCCACTGGGCTAAAAATGTATGGGTATTGTTCATAAAAAAAGGATGAGTACATTATCCCCCTTTTGCTTTGAAGTAGTTTATTTTTATGCTTATAGTCATTTTTGATTCGCCTACTCCATTTGCCAGTGCTATTTTTCAGTTTTCTAGTCGAAAAGTTGGCAAGGATGCTCTCCACTTTTTAGTTTTATCAGTGGCATTTTCCCATTTGTCTTTAAGCAGACTTAGTAATCTGTGATATATGGAGTCAAATAGCTTGAGGAGACTTCAAAGTTTTGCTTCATCATGCACAATGCATCTTATTATGTGTTCTAACATTTTATTGAATTTCTTTTTCAGTTCATTGGTTTGTGGATGATAAATAGTTGTAGTTATTTTCTTTCTGGAAAGCATTATGCACAATTCTTTCACCTTTTTAAAGTGAGTTCCTTTTTCACATAGTATTTATAGAGGGACTCCCATACAGATGATCTCACCAGTTTATACTTTTCAACACTGGTAGTGTGGTATAGTGGAAAAAAGTTGTAAACAATAAACAAAAAGGTTTACAGGTTCAGCTTCTGTCTTTGGCAACAACATTATTTATTTCCTCAGCACATTTTCATACAAACAATGTAGCTCAGCATTTTATAAGATGTCAAAGAGAAAGTTACAAGAATAAAAAAACAAATAAGATATGGCAATAATCTTTATATATAATACGCTACCGTGGCTGTTTGTTTGTCTGAAACCTGAAATTTGGTACATATATACTACGTCTACTATCCACTTTCAGGGTGATGATTGACCTCCAAGCTTATTCCTCGTTTTTATTTTTATTTTATTTTATTGTAGAATCAACTCTCGGCAGTGGCCAGCAGGGAGGTCATGTGACGCATGCATACGAGCGTCGTTCTCATCCCTACCACCTTCGCCATCACTTCCCCTACCTCTTCATATCGTAAATCATTCTTGAGGCAGATTGAAGACTTAAGTGCCAGCTTAAGTGAAAAATTAAGAAAAACGTACTAAGTAATTGCAATGCAAACACTGACTTAATCAGTTTTAACACAAAAAGATGCCGACAAAAGAAGAGAAGAAGCAGGCCGCTAGGGTGAAGAAAAGAAGAGCTGCTCAGGAAGCAGCAGGCTCATCAGCCTCTGAGCAAACAAGTGCTAAACGTACAGAGAAAGAGGATAAAAACTAGGAATGCTCAAGTCAAGTGTGTTCAGTGCACATTATCATGCAGTGTGCCGTTACTGGTTTGTTACATAAAACTGTAAAACATCTGAAATTACGATGTTTCAGAATTTGGCAACAAATTATTAATGGTTTAAAAAAAGCATACTAAAGCCTCTGTATCTGTTCAGTTTTCCTTTCGGTACTTTATTATGTATGAGTAACTATTTTATAAAGGGCCTTTTGTTCATATAGTTTTCCATACTGGGTAGTCAAAAAGTTGATTATGATTTAATATATTTATTTCTCCTTTGAAAATGCTGCATCGATTGGTTGTATGATTGAATTGTACTTTACCTATTGTAACACAATGTCTAAGCTCAATAATATTTAAAAAAAGGTTCTTGTCTGCCTGATACCCACTCATTATGCATTTGTGCTGCTGCTAATTTTGACCACTTATTCTGATTACAAGAATGGCAGAATGGCCTGAGGTCAATGTAATTTTAGCTTTTCCCTAAGGTTGACAGAGTACTAATGCAGTCCTTCAATTCAAATAACTTTCCTACTGACTAAATATTTTGGGAATATAAAACTGTGTTACATTAGTGGTAGAAGCTTTACTAAAGAAATCACAGGGTATGCATAACACACATTACAGAGGGACTAGGACAGCGTACAGGCTTGGACAGATTTGGGCAGATGAAATTTAATGTAAGTAAATGTAAAGTATTACACATAGGAAGTAAAAATGTGAGGTTTGAATACACAATGGGAGGTCTGAAAATAGAAAGTATTGAAAGTATGAGAAGGATTTTGGAGTCATAGAGGACTCGACACTGTTAACTGCCAGACAGTGTTCAGAACCCATTAAGAAGGCAAACAGAATGTCAGGTTATATAGCGCCTTGATGTGTGGAGTACAAGTCACAGGAGGTTCTGCTCAAGCTTTAAAACACACTGGTGAGGCCTCATCTGGAGTACTGTGTGCAAGAAAAGGTCCAGGGAAGAGCAACGAGGCTGAGTCCAGGGCTAAAGGGGATGAGTTATGAGGAAAGATTAAAAGAGCTGAACCTTTACAGTTCAAGCAAAAGAAGATTAAGAGGTGACCTGACTGAAGTGTTTAAAATTATAAAAGGAATTAGTCCTGTGGATCAAGACTGTTATTTTAAAATGAGTTAATCAAGAACACAGGGATACAGTTAGAAACATAAGGGCAAATTTCACACAAATATTTTCTTTACACAGAGAACCACACATGAAATAAGTGAGCAAGTAGTGTGGACTACAACAGGGACTTTCAAAACTACACTTGATGTTATTTTGGAAGAATCAATGGGATAGGACTGGCGAGCTTGGGAAGGCTAAATGGCCCGTTCTTGTCCAGATTGTTGTAATGTTCTAATGAATCCTGTGTAGCTGAATAAGAAGTAGGAGCAGTTCTTGCAAAAATTAAATATTAATTTAGATTCCATTTAACTTGTTGTAATGGACACACAAGACAAACCCTGTGTATGGCATCATACCTGTAAGTCTTTGTGGGAGCTAGACTGCTAGAAGAGCCCATTGGAAACTCTCTTATGTCACCTGGTGGCTCCAATCCTTCTGGAAATCATCTTCAGTCACAGACAGATACTCTATGCATGAGGTATTAGCCTTTGAAATGCTGTTCTTTCATCACTGTGCGCCATATACAGAAGATACAGCACCAAGTCACTCAACTGTAAATGGATGTAAACTGAGAACACTGAAGCACAGCCAGAGCATTTCTGGTGATTCTGATTCCCAGATATTATGATGCACTGAAGATTTTACTTTGGTTATTTATTTAAGAGGGCAGCGCAGTGGCGCAGTGGTAGTGCTGCTGCCTCGCAGTTAGGAGACCCGGGTTCGCTTCCCGGGTCCTCCCTGCATGGAGTTTGCATGTTCTCCCCGTGTCTGCGTGGGTTTCCTCCGTCTTTGTGTCCAAAGACATGCAGGTTAGGTGCATTGTCGATCCTAAATTGTCCCTAGTGTGTGTGTATGTGCGTGCCCTGCGTTGGGCTGGCGCCCTGCCCAGGGTTTGTTTCCTGCCTTGTGCCCTGTGTTAGCTGGGATTGGCTCCAGCAGACCCTCGTAACCCTGTAGTTAGGATATAGTGGGTTGGATAATGGATGGATGGATATTTATTTAAGAAACTCCAAAATATATACCATTCAGCCAAAAGGGTCTTTGGGGTCATTTTATGCCTTGATCAGACTCCAGTATGCTTAGTTAAAATACTTAGTTTGTAGCAGCTAAAATGAAATTATTATATAGATAAACAGTGTTCAATAAATGTAATTGAAATAGTCCTGCTGGGGAATTAACGTAAGAAGAAGTGGAAGGAGACCGAATATTCAAACACTTATTAGTACATTATCAAACTGTAATACTAAACAAGTAAAAATACTTGAAAGCAATAGAGAATCAACTATTCAATAAGTGGTACACAACACAACTTTAAAACATAAGAGTGGGTCTCAATCGATAGAGAAAGTCTATTAAAAGGAAACAAAATCATATAAATTCATTTGCTCAGAGGTTGATGCGCTTGCTGCTTCCTGAGCAGCTCTACTTTGCTTTACCCTAGCGGCCCGCTTCTTCTCTTCTTTTGTCTGCATCTTTTCACGTTAAAACTGATTAAGGTAGTGTTTTGTTGCAATTAATTAGTACGTTTTCTTTAATTTTTCACTTAAGCTGGCACTTAAGTCTCAATCTGCCTCAAGAATGATTTAAGATATGAAGAGGTAGGGGCAGTGATGGCGAAGGAGGTAGGGATGAGAACAACGCCCGTACGCATGCTCCGCAAGGCCACCCTGCTGGCCGCTGCCAAGAGTTGATTCTACAATAAAATAAATTAAAAATAAAATGAGGAATAACCTTGGAGGTCAATCATCACCCCGGAAGCGGATAGTAGATGTCACGTAGTATATGTGTAAATATTTCAGGTCAATAGGTAAAACGGTTTGTGAGCTACAGGTGATCTAAAATCCTGGACATACAAAACGGACAGCCACTGTAGCGTATTATAGTTAACCAACGATATAAAAAATTATAAATGCATCAGTTATTTATAAAAACAAAATGATAGGAAGATACAAAACGATAATTTAATGTACAAAAAACCTAAGAAGGCTTATTCAGGCAATTTCAGTGTATTTTCTATCAGCAACGTATTACACCTCCAATTTAGGCAAAATAAGATGTTTTCGAAGCTTACATAATTATCTAAAATCAATCCTTATGTAAATTAGATAACTGAATCCAAATGTCAAATAAAATTAGGCTTTCTTATATATTATTTTTCAACTTCAGCTTATCTCTTTGAAAACCTTCTATTAGAATAATCAGATTCAGAAAAATGAAAGAATAGATGAAAGATTTGTCTACTATGATATATGGGTTCATGTAAAAACACTCTTAAATTTTTGTTTTAGCTTCACTAGCTTAACATGTTGTTAAAGATGAAATTTCAATGATTTATGTAAAAATGTACAGTTTTGATATGCTCATTTATTTCCTAAAATTGCATATATCAATAGAATGTTTAGAAGCTTAGAGCCTAAGAGTCTGAGAAACTGAAATCGGAATTGTCAGACAGAGCATTGACAATTGGTTTTGATCAAAAAGCTCTTTAATAATTTATTGGCTGTGTTTATACTTTGGGTGATCAGTCTACTTCACAATCACGAAGATGCTTTTAATATGAACTGACTGACTGACACAGTTTAACTGGAAATAAATTAACTGCTTGTCACTGTGTAGTTGAATATGTAGAATGAAGAGTACATTATTGAATGCTAATCATAATGAATATTTATAGACAATTAAAGCATTAAAAGATTCTATGTGCATATTTTAAGAAACACCAGACAAATTGTGAGCTTTGTACTTCCTAACTAGGTAAAATTGGTTATAGTCTGGAGTTTTTGACAAATCATCTTCTTTAAGCAATTTCTGATTTTAAAAGAGCAACAAATAACTTAAATGCAATACATTTAAAGCCTAGGCCTATTGAATTATGTATACAATATAAACCATAAATCTTAAATCCTTGGTTTTTAGAAATGAATGCTAAGGAATTGTGGATACAGAAGGTGTTGATGGGAGATTTACTGTAAATATTTGATGATAGGACTAACTGCAAAGTCAGTGTGATGGTTCTGGCACATTTGGTAGTCTAGGCAAGATCCTGCCTGGGTGCCCCCCTAAACCCCCTGTAAGGAAATGCTTCACAAATCCATGCCTCCCACCTGTCATAGATAACAACATGGTTTTAACTTGAATGTGATACACAAAATGTGCCATGTTTATTGGCATAGTTCAAAACAAACAAAATGCAAATACTAAAACAGAAACAAAATAATTTATTTAAAACAACTGTAATAATAAATGGTTATAGAATTATAATTATACTAAATTATGCAAAGTTATACTTCACAAAAATTATTCCACCAATGTTTCAAATGCACACAACAATTTACAGTGATAAATTAAAGCTTATATTATACACATTGGACTTTCAGTAGCACAAGTCTATTGAACCTTCAACTTGCTGAAAAAGTTATCAATTACATGCATGCACATCTGTGGATCAACTTTTCAGTTCAACCCAGGTATGTAATACCACTCCGGGATGAGAGGGGGTGCTGTTGCTAACAGTCTTGTCTCTTTCCTCCACAGCTCTGATAAGATGCCCATTGAGGGCGACCTTCTTCCTCAAAGACGCCCCACCCCTTAAGGTCTGAATGATATAAAGGTGGCCGTAATCAGAACACGGCATCTCAGTCAATACCCGAACCTACTGCAGGCTGGAGCTCCATAGACAGACCGTATTAAAGAGCCATCAGTGGCGATCACTATTTTCTTTACTGTGTGCTTGTGCCATTGAACACCTGTTTATTTTGATAAGAAAGTAATTTTTTGAGTCATTATAAAACCGAGTGTTGAGCTTGGCACACCAATGTTTCTTTGGACTTGTCTGTCCCTCGAACGGCAACACATCATTATAGGATATACTGTATGGCCAAAACAATACCAACATATTTATGTTTGAAATTTGTCAGTTTTAACCTTCTATGAGTGGCTCATAGAGGGCTAGAACCAAAAGTAAAGAATCCATCCATCCATTATCCAACCCGCTATATCCTAACAACAGGGTCACGTGGGTCTGCTGGAGCCAATCCCAGCCAACACAGGGCACAAGGCAGGAAACAAACCCCGTGCAGGGTGCCAGCCCACCGCAGGGCACACACACACACACACACACACACACACACACACACACACACATCCACACACCAAGCACATACTAGTGACAATTTAGGATTGCCAATGCACCTAACCTGCATGTCTTTGGAATGTGGGAGGAGACCGAAGTGCTCGGAGAAAACCCACACAGACACAGGGAGAACATGCAAACTCCACGCAGGGAGGACCCGGGAAGCAAACCCAGGTCTCCTAACTGTGAGGCAGCAGCGCTACCACTGTGCCACCGTGCCACCCAAGTAATGAGTCAACTATTAAAAATATATATAAACCTCAAAGTAGCATGAAATGACATTCCACATACTTGTATTACCGATACCCTTTTTTTTTTTGAAGTTCTGTTAAAAGGAGCAACTCTGACCCGTCGTGTCCTTAGGGGGTAAACCCCTGGGGTCAGTTAATGTGGCCTGAACAACTTCACGTTCGTCTGTTCATTTTTGCTGAAGTCACCAATCAGTTTACTCTTTAAAATAAGGGTGTATGTAATATTCTGCACAAAATATTGCCAAAAATGAGGGGTTTTTTGGGTCTAGAGGGACAAAAATGGTGAGAATCCCCAAAAGCTTGACATCTTACATAACTAGACATGACAATTGGAACAGTAAATCATATGTAGGAGTTTTCTGGTACTGGTGAGTCAGGAAGCATCAGACAAAAAAAAAAATGAAGTGATTTCAAAGCATTCATAAGGAAAGCTTGTAGTACTAGGGTGTTGTACCGTGTTAGCCATTATGAATGTAGAGAAAAGCCAAGCAAAATGACCTTTTATTGGCTAACTAAAAAGATTACAATATGTAAGCTTTCGAAGCAGAAGGGGGCCTGAGTTGCCTCAAAAGCTTACATATTGTAATCTTTTTAGTTAGCCAATAAAAGATGTCATTTTGCTTGGCTTTTCTCTAAGGAAAGCTTGGAAAAAATGGCTGGCGTAAAAATGATGAGCATTGTTGTGTACAAGAAAGGAAAAAAGGAAACTGAAGAGGGACTATGCAAATGGTTGATTCCTGCCTTGAAACAAGTTATCCTATAACTGACTCTAGCATCTTGTAAACCTAAATTAGATTAAACAAGTTTAAAATGCATTTATTTGGGACATGTGTATAGTATGGAAACCTTATATAAAAATTGAACTATTTACCTACATCCAACCCCCATAAACTGGCTACAGTAGCACTATATGATTTAACTAAATATTGTGTATTCCAGTCAAATTATATATATATATATATATATATATATATATATATTGTATATTGTAATTGGCCGCCGAATCCCCTGTCTGGCCGGGATGCACCTTTTGCTTATGTTCCGGGGGATTAGCCATGGACTCCTCAGTACCTCCCCCGGGACGCTTGGTGGCAGCCTCCCTGGTTGATGATGCCTCAGTTTCCCACAGGGTTTCATGGCAGATGGAGTTCTCCCCAACCCTGAGGGGATCTGGGATGGCCACCAGGGGGCGAGGCAGAGATCATTAAGCCCAGCTGGTTTAATCATCTACCCCAGTGTTCCCCAACCTTTTTGACAGCAAGGACCACTTTATTAGATGCAAATTTTTCCACGGACCGGTCGTTGGGGGGGTTCGGGTGGGGGCAGTTTTATACACAATTTACATAACATTTCTATTATTATTAAGTTATTAAGCAGTTCGCATACGTTTGCAACCCGAGATTTTTCTTCTTTTTTTGCATATAACAAAGACATATGCATTGCTTTTGTCATTCCAACAGACTGTACATCACAAACATTAACACTGTTATCGTTTTTTTCGTGTCTGCCGTTTCTATAGGAGGGTGACAATGAGTTAAATTCCAGTGGATGTTTTTCAGATGTTGACAAGCAATAAGCAAAAGGTATCACTGAAAACCACAGAAAACAAAAACATAAAAAAAAAACAGTACGAGGAAAGTTCAAAGAAAGAATTTTTTTTTACAATGTTTCTGTTTGGGGATCGTTGTGTAGCCTAAATGTGTACAACTGAGCTGCGGCCACAGATCTAACTGCTCTGTGGATGATTCATTCAAGCATTTCAAGGTCACCTCGTTGTAATGAAAGCATCTGCTGAATGTACTTCGTAGTAAGAAGATTTCTATAGTCTTGTGTCATATGGGGAAACTGTCAGGACCGTAAAAATACTTTGTTGTAATACTCTCTCACCTCGGTCTCTCTCCTCTCTCTGGGCCGCTGCAAAGCCCCGCCCACCAAGCATTCTGAAAAGTCTGAGTGAGTGTCAGTTGCCGGCAGTTCTCTCACGGCCCGGCTGTCAGACAGCTGCGGCCCGGTAGTGGGTCGCGGACCGGTGGTTGGGGACCCCTGATCTACCCAACCCGGGAGTGCGATTGGGAACAGGTGAGCAAGTACCAGGAGCACTTCTGGGAGGACCATAAAAAGAGCCAGCAACCACCACTCAGGGCCAGAATCGGGAGAAAGAGGACAAGGTTGCCTGAGAGTAGTGGTGGTGCCAGCGGAAGGATTGCTGTGTTGACAGTAAAGTGTTTTGGGACTGTGTTATACCTGTGGGGTTCACGGGGAAGATGTGCCCCACAGGGGAACAGTGTTTGGGCTGTGTTTAAGTGCTTGGGACAGTGTATTGCCTGTGGGGTTCACGGGGAAGACGTGCCCCACAGTTGAAAAAAAATAAAAGATTTCTGCTCAATTGATACGTGCCTCAGTGTGAATCTGTGCCGGGTCGGGCGCTTATATAGCACCTTATTCACAATATACTGTATATATATATATATATATATATATAAGTGGCAGAGTGCAGGAATGACAGACTGCTGGATTTAAATTTGGGGCGCCAACTGTGTCATCCTGTTTATTACAAATAAAAAATAAAGAAAACAAAAGTAACATTTGTTCAGGCCAACAAATAGCAACAAAAATATTCTCTTGGGTCACGTTAAAGGGCACTCCATCTAGTAATTCATCCATTTTTGCAAATGATACCTCCTTCTGGGAATCCAACACTTTTATAGATGGGGGACTGGAACGGGCAGAGTCAGGTGCCCTCACTGGGTGGTTTCTTGGTACTGTGGGGAGAGAAGGAGAAGACAGTGTTAGCAATAGTGACCACTCTCAGCCGGTGATTACATAGGTTATTACATATCTCAGTAGAGCCCGTAAGTATATCCTCTGACTCACATGCGTGACACAATATATATACACTTACCGGTCACTTTATTAGGTACGCCTTGCTAGTACCGGGTTGGCCCCCTTTTGCCTTCAGAACTGTTGTAATTCTTCATGGCATAGATTCGCTAAGGTACTGGTAACATTCCTCTTGATTTTTGGTCCCTATTGATGTGATAGCATCATGCAGTTGCTGCAGATTTGTCAGCTACACTTCCATGATGCTCCACCACATCCCAAAGGCACTCTGCTGCATTGAGATCTCGTAACTGTAGAGGCCATTTGAGTACAGTGAACCAGTTTGAGATGATTTGAGCTTTGTGACATGGCATGTTATCCTGCTGGAAGTAGCTATCAAAAGATGGGTACACTGCTGTCATAAAGGGATGGACATGGTCTACAACAATAGTCAGGTTGGCTGCGGCATTTAAACGATGTTCGATGTTGATACTAAGGGGCCCAAAGTGTGCCAAGAAAATATCCCAAACATCATTACACCACCAACACCAGCCTGAACCATTGATATAAGGCAGGATGGATCTATACTTTCCTGTTATTGATGTCAAATCATGACCCAACCATCTGAATTTTGCTGCAGAAATCGAGACTTGTCAGACCAGGCAACATTTTTCCAATCATCTATTGTCTGATTTTGGTGAGCCTGTGCAAATTGTAGCCTTATTTGCCTGTTTTTAGCTGACAGAAGTGGCAGATGGTGTGGTCTTCTGCTGCGGTAGCCCATCTGCTGCAAGGTTTGAACATTTTGTGTGTTCAGAGATGTTCTTCTGCACACCTCAGTTGTAATGAGTGGTTATTTAAGTTGCTGTTGCCTTTCTATCAGCTCACAACAGTATGGCCTCTGACCTCAACTAGGCATTTTCACCCAGAGAGTATGCATACATACACACGCATATATATATATATATATATATATATATATATATATATATACATACACCTACATATATACACATATACACACATATACAAATACACACATACACATATACATACGTATACACATGCACATAGACGTATATATATATATATACTGTATATACATACATACATACATACATATACATACGTATATACACACTCTTTTTTGTTTCTGCCATGTGTAATGTTGAGGGATTTGCACATACGTACAGTATATGCTTTTGCATTTACGTCTGTTTTATTAAGTTCAAAATTAATTTTGTATTTCTGTTTTTCACTACCTTTAAAGCTTCTGCTTCTTCGCCCTCTTTAAATTGAATCATATTCTGACTTGGCTAATGAATTGTTAATAATTCAACAGAATAACTTCGACCGTGCATTGGCAATTCCATTAAATGCCACCCGCTTTCCATTGCACTGACGTACCGAGTATCTAAATATGCTTGAACTTCTTTCGATAAAGTTATGCGTACTCTATCATGCCCTTTATGAATGTACTTGTTGATGTATCAGTACTCATAACCGATGCACAATACTTGACATTAATGTGACAATTGAATCGTTTGAGCAAATACGAGTTATATGGTACAATCATTGAATTATTGATCATCACAATTTTACCATCTTCCTTTCCGTGATAAGTGTGTTGTTTGTGACGATTATCTCTTTGGTGATAATCAGGAAAGCAAGCCTTAGTCATATCTGTTGATTGAATGAATGCTTTAGGAAATTTCTTTTAACACTTTTTCTCTTTCGAGTCCCAATACTGAATCTTTTAAATGCAGCCCGTGAGACATGTGTTTAATGACTTTGTACTACAGTATAATTCAGGATAGATTTCTCTGTTTGGAATTTCAGCACGATCTTTATCATCTTTTTTTTTTTTGATACTTTCAAATTTTCCTACTTTGATATTATTTAACTTGCTCTGCATGTGTATCGCACCAACGTTTTTGAACGTCATTATGAAGTCTTTTATTTCTGACCCGGATTGGACCTACGAGCTTTTCAATTCCACTTGGTCCGGGCTGATTATTACTTTCCTTATTTTCGGAATTTGCACATAGATTATTATTATTCTCTTGTGCATCCTTTTTTGCCTTCTTTTCTCTCCAATGCTTTCGTGTCACTTTTTGACACATTGCTTTTTCTTCTTTGCTTAGTCGTTCACGTGCCATCTAGAAGTATAACATTTTTAAGAACTGGGAGCACATGAAGTGTGTCTACCAAGAGCATTCCAACAACTGCGAGGTTAGATGTCCATGAACTTGTTTTAAATTGTTTGTAAGTAGGCCGTGACATGCAAAAGTCACTGTCTCACAGGTCTTGCTTCCTAAGGTTGTAAAGTCAAGTCTCGCGTGACGTCAAAGTGTCTCTCCGAGATAATCACGTCTCAACCCAAGATTTTTTTATATAACATATATATATATATATATATATATAAACTGTACATACTCACTATTTTTCCATTTGAAAAAGCAAACAAGTCAATGTCATTGTCATTTCTGTGATTTACAGGACTGACTCAGAGTTCTATTCCTCTGTAAGGTTCTTCATGTATCTTTCACACCCACATTCTTATTTATTTCAATCATTCCCCAAATAGTTTAATTTTGGACTACCAATGCTGAAAGTCTGTCCAGAAAAACCTATACAGTAGCTACATCAGCATGCCATAAAAAGCATGGATGTGGTGTATCACAGATTTTTTTCTGTTTTCTTTGATTTCTGTAATGATGATCATGGTTTTTTTTTTCCCAAAATAGTACACCATATACCAGTTTTATTAAGAATGAAATAAGTTACTTGATTAAGAAATATACTGTAGATAATTCCTTTCATTTTTCCAAAATCTTATAACATTGTATTAAAAAGAGTTTAACGGCTTTACTAAAGAAAATTAAATGAAAAAATTATATTAGCAATATGAAATTTAGTATTTACATTGCTTCATTTAAGTGATTTTCAATAAATACATCAGAGTACATATAATGAAATGCAAGATGTTAAAAATGTCATTTTTAATACAGTAGATGTAGGAAAATCTATAATCTATAAAATGTCAAATACTCTTCAAGAGACAAAAAAGACAAAAAAACAGACATGAAACCTTCCAGCTTGGTTTATTTTTATCAGCATTATCTTATTTGGACTCTTCTCTTCCTTTGACTCACTTTTCTGTTTTTTACACACAAACAAACACTCACTTACAATCTCTAAGTTGTTTTTTTTTCTTTACCATGTAACTCAATCTAACATAATGATGGCCCTTATTTTTTCTTGGTCATAAAGAGGATACCTTTAACCAATAAATTAGAGATCCTACTTGGTGGATTAGATTTCCTCATTGCTGGTATGGGAAGGCACAGTTTTGAGTAAAATAAACAGAACTTGTCGTTCCATTTTTATGTTGCCTCTAATGCCTTCCCATATAATTGTTATCATAGTCACACTTCTAACTGACAGCACAGTATATTGTCAGAGACAAGAGCCCGCTCAGTGCCTTACAGGGTCAGATTAGAGGGAACAGAAGGGTAAGTGTGTAAGAGTCCACTCTTGCTATACGCAGATCATGCACTGTGTGTGAGGCCCGTGGTCAGAAGACTGATAAGAGTTCAAAGAACTGCACAATTCATGAGCTTTGCAGCATAGCCAAATTGGACTGCACATTTTTGTCGCTTGGTTTACTTGACTTTAGTCAGATAACTCTTCCCACAACCCTAAACTTAATCACAGTGGAACCAGGCAATCAAGTTGGATTTTGGATTGTGCAATTGGATTGCATATTTTTGTCATTGCATTTTATGGGTTATTTTGTGGTTACTGTTTTATGAAAACTGCATATTAAAAAGAATTCTATGCAGAAAAGTACAGTTTTTAGTTGTCACAGGTATATAACTTCCTATTTCCCATTGGTTCCATGTATTAACGTTCATATCTTAAACTTTTGCATCGTTTCTTAGGAGTGTTGAGGATTGGCTTTAATTTTTTATTTCTTTCTTTACTGCTTCAAATTTTTCATTAATAGGTTGTTTGACCTTTATCCAATGGTTGGTTAAGTTGTTTGACCTTTATCCAATGGTTGGTTAATAAGTATCGAGAAAGAGAGATTATTAGCTCTCCCAGTAGTTGACTACTAGTTTTAATGTAGTAAGGCCTTATGTAGACTGTAAAGTAAGCGAATTTCCTTAAGGACAGAAATGGAAGTATTAAAGTTGAAATTCTTGGGTCTCTTGGTTCGTTTTACCTGTCAATAGGCTTTGAAATGCCAGTGAGAATTACACACAACCTCATATTACAATGTTTCCTATGGCTTGACACATTCAAATAATTACATGCTTAAAACGTGTTTCTATATCCATATGTATATTTTATGATTCAATGAAATATGAAATAAGTCCTGCATTATTTGTTATGGGGCTGTGTGGTTCCATAAATTCATACTGTATGTGATTCTGTGTGCATTGCAGTGGCTTGAAGATGTTGTCACTTCTGGTATTTCTCCTTTGGCTTCATTCATTTCTTACAAGGAAGGTCAGGTATCCTTGGAACCTGGTGGGTTTTGTGTGGCATCCAAGAATTGGATTGTCCATCAATTCCAAGGTGAAACTATATAATGCACTAGTATGGCTGCATCTGGAGTATTGTGTGTAGTTCTGGTCACCAAGGTACAAGAAAGACATAACAGCACTTGAAACTGAGCGGAGGAAGAAAAACCAAATGCATACCAGGATTTAAGGACATGTGTTACTGTGACAGACTCAGATAATTAAACCAGTCTATTCTTGAGTAGAGGAGACTGTGTGGGGACCTCATCCAGGTATTTAATACTTTGTACGAATATTAAAGGTACCAAAATATCTTGATACATTAAAAGTATCTTATCAAATAGGCACTACTTATATAAACACTACAGTTGATGAAAGAATTGATTAGGATATGATCTAATCATCTTCATTGTGTAAAATATTTACTAAATAGAATCGTATAAAGACTAAAGCGTAAATATAAAATAATGAAAATGTTTTAAACTGGGCATTTAGTGTAACTATAGTGTATACCATTCCCTGCTGATCGCCCTCCTTTTGTTATCATGTCATTACCCTTCTGTCTCTTTTTTAGGGCATTCCAGAGTCATACCCTTTCCCCATTTCACCTTTTATTGCTTAACTACTTTACCAAGAATCAAAATGACTATTAATATTTTTAAAGGAGATTGACTACAACAAATACATTAGAAATTATTCAGACATGCAATCTTGATATTATGAAGCATGTTACAGTTTGTTGTTTTTTTTTGCAAACCAGAGTCCTATGGATTAATGTAAAATATGATCCTTGCTCTGCTTTTCTATGTTAAAGAAATTTTTTTTTTTTGAGGTATGACATCATCAGGTATTATGTAAACATAGCAGTGATATTGTGCACAAAAATACTGGGAACCATGTCTTGTGGGAGAACGACACTGTTCATTATTGTAGTTACAAGTGTCAAGTCGTCAAGTATCATAGTGTCAGGTAAGAAATAATTCATTGATTTCTGTGGCCATATCAGATAATCCATAATCTTACTTTTGTGCAAAGCTTCTCTTCAAACACTTTCTTTTTTCTATGAAGTTTTCAAATTTAAATTCCAGGTGCATGACACAAAGAGGTCTGATGTGGAACTTAAGGTATACTGATGTACAAGCCATTGACACCTGCGGTCTGCTGCACATATTGACAAGAGCTGTTATCTGGTGGCTTTTTCCTTGACTTGAGTGAAGGCTGATTATCAGTGCCTAAGACATGAAGCATTTAATATTTAGTAATTTGCGTGTATTCATAAATGAACTGTGTTGAAGCAGATACTGTATCAGTAATGAATACTTTATTAGACCCCTAATTAAACATACATAGTACTCTGGGACTAGCAACTAGATTTCTGATGCCTGTAACTGGCAGGGTGTCTTAACTTATAGATAATAGATAATATTTTCATAAGAAACTGCCATCAAGACTCTACGTCTTAGTGATGATAGAGGCAAATGTCTAGTAGATAAACATAAGGGCATTAGCTGAACTACTTGAAGGATGGGTATTGATCCTATAATACAATAAAAAAATGTCACATCCCATAATTGTAAATGTCTCTCCTATTAGCTAGCAAGTATCAGGCAACTTTGAAAGGGGAGCCCTGTGGTTTAAGAAAATATTTAGCTTTCCAACTGTCAATTCAAAAATTGAAAGGACGAACATACACTGGAAGCAATGAATGGGAACTAATTCTGGATGTGAGGTTTGTCCATCATAGGCCACTCTTATTTACAGACCCATTACTACTCATACTGGGCCACTTTAGTGTCACCAATTAACCTAAAAAGCATACCTTTAGAATGTGGGAGGAAATTAAAGTAAACAAAAGAAATTCCACATGGACAAAGATAGAAGATGAAATATCCACACAACAACATCTGGACCTGTGATACCCTTTTCCCTCGGCCTACCTCAATTCCCATTGAGCATCAGGTAGTTCATGACTGAGCACCAGTGATATAATGAGATACATAGACACCTGGAAAAGTAATGCGTAAACAAAACCATCTTTTATTAAAGCAAGTTCAATTTTTCAACTCAAAACGTCAGTAATCACTTCTTTCATTATACAAATGGTGTTCATATTGGCTCTCACACCTAAAATAAAAAAAGGAAGATAAATACAATTTAACATTTCCAAACTCAATTCAAATCCAACTCTTCTTCTTAGTAACCTACAGAAATCCATCTTATTACTAATTAGCTGTCTGTTGTGATTAGGGTGGGGGTTTTAGGGTGTAACTTGTGATTACAAATACTAATTGTTTCTGTGATATACAAAGTCAATTGTATAACTTTTTAAAATGTTTAAAATGTTTGCAGTTTTGTTTTACTGAAACATATGTTTGATTGTTATATTATAGAACATTTTATGTAATGCAAGGATATGGAACAAATACAATTTTAAATTTTAAGGAAAAAAAGATCTGATGATTGCTCTACTCTCTTGTAAACTGCTAAACAAATTTTTGTGCTTCCTTGAACACCAGGACAAATCCAAATGCCTTCCCCAATTATTACATCTAAGTATTATTGAACATGTGTGAGAAGTACAATAGCAGAAAGTGTGAATCTGGTCTTGAAACCTGAAAAATCAATCATACAATCAGACCCTGACTTATATGCCCGTTCAAAAATGCGACACATTTTCTTTTTTACATGTTCTTGACTCCTCCAATCTCGCATCAGTTTCTCAGAGGCATTGAAGTTTGTTGCAGCAGCGCAGTTACCAATTTCTTTTGCTACTTCAACGACGTTTAATTTAAAACCAGCTTCATATTTTCTTCTGATTGAACGCTCCATCATAGATAAAGGTGTATCAGGGTGCGAGATACTAAAAACACAAAACAGTGCAAACATTGCTTCTGAATAGTTTGGGTATTACCGTGTGGTCACGTAGGCACAATACATAGAAAAAAAAGGTAGTGTGCTCCGTGGTTACTCTCTCAGATGGGCGTTAGCATATTATAATCTCTTGGACCAATAGTGTGAGTTTTCCGTATTCGACTTATATGACCGACTTTATAAAATACCGGAAATCTGATACTATAAAATCAAGCCCTGACTTATCCGCGGGAGAACTTATTCGCAAGTGTATATGGTACTTGAAGAACACCCCACTACAAAAAATTAAAGACATCTATGACAGCATTCCAGCAAAGATTCAAGCTGTTCTGAAGACAATGGGTGACTGTACTCCATACTATGTCTTTGATATTAATATATTGTTAGGTGTTTCCATTTTTTTCTTCACTGCCTGTATACATACTGTACAGTATATATACTTATGCCTTAAAAACGCACATAAAATGCAATAATTATAAGTAATTGTGGAGCTCTACAGTCCTCTGTACCCAGCTTGCTTTATTGACCCTGGTGAGCCCTTGAACACAACTGCCTCTAAATATTTAGAATATATCTTGTCAGAGCTGTCTGTGTCCTTGTGATAAGAATTTTCATCTCAGTAAATACTATTTCAGTTGAATAATGCAAAAGATCCCTTCCTATATAACCAGATAGATTTTTGCTCACCACAATAATGGCATTGCCTAACTTTATTTCAGTTACTACTTATTCCTTCCTCAGCAGCTTCAAATTCTATTTAGATAAGTAATACACTCACACAAACATTCATCAGATATTTCAAATGAAATATTCTGAGCCCATGTAAATTGTTTATTTACAGGATTCCTTAGAATTTGTCTCCTATATTGTGTTGTCCATCCAACATGAACATATTTAGAATGATTTGATATTGTCATTCAGACTATCATTTTTTTCAAATTAGTTCAATCCATAGTTTATCCTAAAGCAACACATTAGGGCTACTAACTGGCCTTTGAGAAAATACAAGCACAACAGGGCTAACTAAAGACAACAGCCAACCTGAAAACAACTCTATTAGTATTATAACCCGGCGGCAAGAAAACAGTCATAAGAAGGGAGAAATGCTGATGTATCACCTCAGTAACCTTAGGAGAGGTATCTGCAGATCATTCTATTGACCTTATCACCGCTTCAGGGGTGGTTGGGCTTTCCCATTAGCTTATCTTTGCTTTGTAGAGGGGTGTTCATTACTCATTTACCTCATTTTAACCTTGGAAAATAAAGTTGGTGGTTTCCCTAAGATGAAGCAGACCTCACGTGCTTAAGCTTTAATCTATATTTAGTTAACCCTGCATTTAATTCTCATCCCTATGTTTAATGATTCATTGTTTTAGCTTTATGTATGTATATATTTGTATTAAATTATAATATTATATATTGACTAAAAATTCTATTTGGTATGTGTCTCTGGCTCTTAGAGGACTCAGGTCCAAGTCTGCTTAACACCAGAATCCCTGAAGCCTACGAAAATATTTGTAATGCTGGGCCACCTTAAATTGCCTCACACCTCCTCATCAGTGCCTTTGTTTTGCAAAATGTGTCAATCACACAAGCAACCTGCTATCCCGTCCCCCACTGAGGCAGATGAAGTCAAGTCAGACGCAAAATTCTCACAGCTGAAGTCTCTTTATCTGAGAGTTAGGTGCCTGGAATTGTATAGGGTAAATAATATCTCGTTATTTGGAATACATACATTTCATGTATGTTCCGTGTCTACACTGATCTGTGTAAATGTAAGATGACAGGAAATGCGAGGAAAGAAATGTTGAACACATAACTAAAACAGAAACTTTTTTCATGTTATACTAATAATGACAAAATGCTGACATGAAGTGTATAATGTGTGAAGACTGAAGTACAAATATAAAATAAACACTTTCACAAAATATATAACAAATCAAGTGCACTTTTATTCAAGAATATAATCAAAGAAAAAGAAATTGTTCAATTTACATGTTGCTGTCAATATGTAAAAACCGAAGCTCACATATCAATCAATATAATGCAGACATGCCAGCTTGTCTGGTGCAGAGGTAAGAACTGCTGTCTCAATCAGAGGTTGTGGGTTCGATCTCCGATCTTCCCTGCATTTACTGTTTTGAGTAGTGAGCAGCTATTATTATTACTATTACATAATAAAAACACACATTTGATTTGAGTCTGCAACAGCCAGTATAAAGTTTTGCTACTTGTAAAAGATATCGCTGAAGGTATATAAGCAGACACATAAATGCTGGTGAACCATGTGTTCTTGATATCTTGTTGTCACATGAATTTTTTTATTCAGTTTTATTCTTGAATAAAAGCACACTTTTTTCATTATACCTTTGCGAAAGTATTTATTTTATAATCCAGTAACCACCTGAATGACATCAATGTGTATTGACTGTTACTTTGTTATTTTGTTTTGCTGCTCTTTGCTATAGACACAATTTTGCTTCTGTAGTTTCTTATTAGAGTTTATATCCATCTACTTGATTTCAGTTATCTTGTATTACATTTCATCTTTTGCACTGTATTCTATTTCTTTGTGTGGTGTTAACCACTTTTGTAATAGTGTAGTCTGTGAAACCACTAAATAAAATCTGATAATTGATATTGTGACATCATTGTTATCCATTCATTTATTTTCTAAAGTCACTCATTTCAATACAAGCATCATGGGATACATGATGGGAGCTGCCCTGGACAGAATGCGGTTTCATCAGAGATCAAACTCATGCATGCATTCACCCTAACTAACAGCAGAACCAATTGTTGATGCCTGTCAATAAATTCTGTTTGGAAACATTCATCCTAAAAACATCCCAAAGAGTACTGCTGACATAGAAAAAGAACCTACAGTCACATTATGGGCTGGATTTTTTATCCAGAATCTCTGTAACAATGAGATAGCAGAGCTAAGCACGATGCTACCTTAACACTTTTGTCAGAATTCAAAGGAATAACCCATCTGCTAGATTTGCCGTCCAAGTCTTGCCTAGATGATGAAAATGTTAACATCAACATAAACTTTTAAATTCTTTCCAGATGTTGCTTCCTTTAGAACAGTGTCTCCCATCTTGCATTTATAATTAACATCCCTTATGCCCACATTTAGAACTTTGCATTTTTCTCCAGTCTTTTTGAATTGCTTTTGCTGCCTCCTCGGTGTGTGCCATTCCTGCAATTTTAGTGTCTTCTGTGAATGTCACTAACTATAACAGAATCAATGCCATTAATGTAAATCAGAATAAGTAACGGTCCAAGAACAGACACCAGAGGGACTCCAGTTATGACCATACCCAACACGGAGCATTCTCCTCTTATCTGTACTCTTTGTCTCCTGCCAGTTAATCAGCTAGAGATCCAGATTTGTAGGTTACTTCTGATGCCTATACTTTCTTCTTTTAGAATTAATATTTGGTGTAGGACAAAAGTCAAAGGCTTTTTGAAAGTCTGAGTAAATTATGTTGTATGGTTTGGTTTTGCCAGCTATTGCAGTTGACAAAATAGATAGCTGAAAGATTATGCTCCCTTTATTCTTAACAGCTCAAACATTTGACATGTTATATTCATTCCTCTCTTTCCTACTCCCTTTCTCTGCTCATCGACTGTTTTCTGTTCTTTGAGGTGACTATTTAAGTCCACATTACTCTTAAACCTTTTCATTACTTACTCACTTTTCTGTGGTTCCCTCAGTACAACTAGGGAGGCCTAAAAATTATTGGAGCCCAAGGGCTCCCTAACCTTGAGTCCCCCATTGTTTTTGTGATCAAATCTGTCAGAACACAGTAGAATGTAGTTTGATTATTCATAACATTTCTGTATAAATGTTTCTCTAACTTTAGAGATCAAACATGGGCGGAAGAAGATGATGTATGAATTGTTTTAGAATACAACATTGAAGGTGACAGTAGTAAGCAGATTGCCTCGGAGCAAGATAAGTAGTGTGCTGTAGACATTAGGGATAAAAAAAACCCACAAACCTTAAAATTAACTTACAGAATCATCGCACATTGGCCAACAAGTTATTTTTGGACAATTAAAAACAGAAGTTGAAAAGCACCAACAAACAGAGGGCGCTTACAAGTTTGAGTCCATGTAATGTAGAGAAAAGCCAAGCAAAATGACACCTTTTATTGGCTAACTAAAAAGATTACAATATGCAAGCTTTCGAGGCAACTCAGGCCCCTTCTTCAGGCAAGATGTAATGCAAGACAACAATCGGTAACATGATGTTCACAAAAGGCAGCAGTTTGTGAAACAGCCAAACACAGAAAATGTGAGGAGCCCAAGTTAACTTGTTCATTGAAGATGGCACATCCACAAGGCAATTTGACAAGTAATTGTTCAGAAAATGTGCTGCTACTTCCAACCTCCAGTTTAACATGTTATGTGCTGCATAAGTAAAAGTTATGGTGGGAATGAAGAAAAGTAAATTATGCAATGGAGAAAAATGTATTCCTCTCCTGCATATCTTTGTAATATTAGGGTACTTCAGCCATTTCTTGTTTGCTCTCGTCCAGTTGGATTTGGATTAATAGTTTGCATGTAGAAGTGAAGTTTGTTCAGCATAAATGATCAAAACAATCTAAGCATCTTATATAAATGTTCATATGCAATAAATGGTGTGGTTTTTTGCTTGTTTTAAATGAAACATACCTACTATATCTGCTTCTACTAACATTAAACAATATTATTTCCAAATGCATCAGGTCTATAGTTCTCAATGTTTGGGACACAAAACTAAGCTCCATAGTATTTTTTAACCATACCATAAGAACACACGTGAGTATTGGGAGTGTCTCTCGGATATTAATGTGGAGAAACATGGAGAAAAGAGTAAGAATATGACACCACCTACTTTCCACTTCTTTTAGAATGGAAAAGAATGTCCTGATCACTTTCAGTTCTGACATCACCAGCTCTGCGTTTTTTGCTGCTGCCCATACTTAAACCAACACTTGCCAAAAAGTTCCTGTTCATTTGAGCAACTGGTTTCTGAAGACCTCGGATATCCACATCAGGTAGAAGCTTTTTGACAGCAGACACCTTTATTATTGATCTAGATGTCATGTCTAATTTTGTGCTTTTGATCACTACTTTTTTTTCACTAACGAACATTTAAAGTGATGACCTCTGGAGCCCCAACACTTTTTCCATCTCCATTGCTTATCTTACAATATATAAAAGTTGTGAACTAAGGCGCTATATAGGCACCCGACCCGACACAGATTCACACTGAGGGACGTGTAAAAGCACAAAGACTTATTTTTTTTCATTTGTGGGGCACGTCTTCCCCGTGAAGCCCACAGGCAATACACAGTCCCAAGCACTTAATCAAAACCACCAACCCTCCATCACCACCACCACCACCACCACCACTACTACTCCCACTCCCACTCCCATTCCCATTCCCATTCCCATTCCCATTCCTCCTCCTCCTCCTCCTCCTCCTCGGCAACCTCGTCCTCTTTCTCCCAATTCTGGCCTCAAGTAGTGGCTACAAGCTCCTTTTGTAGCCCTCCGGAAGTGCTCCATGTGGTAATTGGTCTAATTAGGCTGCACTTCCGGGTGTGGCTGCATTCCAGCCCACAGAGGCTTGTTAAGCCATGCAGCTCCTCCGGGTGGTGGCCACAGAGCCAAACAGGTCTGAGTCCTGAAGTCCCATACCTGTGGCTCCAATGTAACCCAGGAGGGCTGCCACCACGCGTTCTGGGGGACATAGAGTGTAGCAACAACATAAAGACTAAAACAAAACTGAATTTCCAAGTCAAATGAGAAATAATAAAGAAATTTGAATTAGTATAAAAAAGGCAAACCTGTAACAACCCCTACCTCACACTCAATACACTGCAATATGTGACTCAGGGGTATAGACATGCTTTGGAACAAGCAAACTTGAACTTTAGAATTTTTGACAAGTATTGTTAACTTAAACAACTTTTCTTTGTAATCCTAGCATTCGTTGCATGTGATATTTTAATGTAAGATCACCAAAGTGTTCTTGGTTTGGCTAATTGTCGTTAAGGGGTTCTTCTTCACCAAGGACAGAATTCTGCGATCATCCAGCACATTTGTCTCCCATAATTGTCCAGACCTTCTGGAGTTGCTGAGCTCACCTATGTGTTTGTTCTTTTTAAGAATATACCAAATGGTTTATATGACCACCCCTGGTGTTTCTGCTATCTCTCTAAAGGGTTTGTTTTGCTTTCTCAGCTTAGCTTAATGATGGACAGTTCTTTGGACCTCATATTGAGAGTTCACAGTGACAGCTTCCAAATGCAAATTTCACACTTGGGATCAGTTCCAGACTTTTGACCTGCTTAATAGTTAATGAAATAATGAGGGAACTGCTCTCACCTGTCTGTGGAACAGCTTGTCAGTCTTTCATTCATATATTTTTGAGTCCCTGAAAATAGGGGGACCGGGTATAAAAATGTCTGTCATTCCTAAACGGCTCATACAATATTTTTGGTAAACCCCTTAAATTAAAGTTGAAAATCTACACTAAATATACATAATGAGTGCTTTACTTCAAAACCATTGTTGTGGTGTATAGAGCCAAAATTATTAAAATTGGGTCACTGTCCAAATACTTATGGATCTGACTGTATACATAAATATATAAATTGTGTTAAACACAGAGTAAAACAGAATAATTCTGAAGGACCATAAAAAGTCTCACATTATAAAATCTAGCTAACATTCTAATAGAGAATCTGACAAGTTGATGACAGGGGAGTGAAAAACAAGTACTAAGCTCACAACATTCCTGGAAAAAATCCTCCTGGAGGTCCACAACCAGTAATATTCTAGGCTAACCTATTGTCCGCTCCTTCTTGGGCATTCTAAAATATCACACATACATGCGAAAAAAAAAAAAAAAAACGTACAAAATGAAGCAGATTAAATTCTGTGATGTCAGTTCCCAGGAGCAGTAGTAGTAGCTTGGCAAAATAAAAGTGGTACCAGGTGTCACAGCAGGATATCAAGAAGTGTAGCAGAATAAAGGAGGGTCATTAACAGTTCATACTGATTGCCAGGCTTTTATTTTTATGCAAATGACTAAGAAATCAAGTTTCAACATGAACAGCCTAATCAGTATCTCTAATTAGGGCATGCCAGACTGCTGTCCTCCGCCAGGATTTAGATGCTAACACCGATGGGATATCTCTTATACAAGCAGAAATACCATTTAGCAGCTTTACTGCCCTGAAGGCTTGACTTCTAACAGTACTTTCGTTTACCTTTGGAAGTTTTAAAAGACCATCATTATGAAAATGTAATGTCCTCCATGGTATATATTGCATTCATAAGCGCTGTCAATTAGTTATGGCCCAGAAAGAGGATTTTGAAATCAGACCAAAGATTAAATGAAAATAAGTGGAACGATTTGAGGACAGATGTTATGTGTGGTTGAACCTCTTGGTAAAGATGTCTGTCTTTAAAACTTGGAGTTGCAGAACAGGGATGTATTAAATTGTATATTAGAAAGCTGTAGAAAATAAACTTTGACAATAGTGACTCTATTATAGAAGAACTAGACAAGTTCCAGGTTTGAATCTGACAACGAAGCTGCCAATGATTGTTATATAAAAATATAGTTGATAATTGAATGTGGATGAATGGGGGGAAATTAAAGGAGAAATCATTAACTGAAGAATTGAGTAGACAAATGAGCCACACAGATTCAAAACTGGTACAATTTTGCTTACTGATCTAGTTGAATGAGAAAACAATCTGTTATATGGAAGTTTATTGAGTAGCAGTTTTACAGTATATTGTCAAGCTTGGGTCACAAAGTTGCACAGGAGAGTACAGGAGGATTTCCAAGGAGTAGAAACTTTATTGCTGTCCAGGCAGATACAAACACAAGTTTCTTTCAGAGGCGATCTGGCCTTGCAAGGAACAGCTATCAAACTTGACACCTTGGCTCCAACTCCTGGTCAAAAGAACACAAAGTCTTCCTCTTCAAGCGAGTACAGTGGCTCGGAAGCAGCGACCGGAACAGAGGGAGTCTGGGGGAAGAGAGACAGGAAAGTGAGACCTCAGTATGGCCGCATCTTGGTCTCTTAAATGTTCAAAGCACATCGTGCAGCAAGCCAGCAAGCCTGCAGCTGATCCCGCAAAGAGGAGGTGTAAGAGTGTGTCTGTATCCCATCAAAAAACTGTTTAAGAGGGAACAATGATCACATCCCCCTGCGGCAGCAGTCAGAATATAAACATTCACATAAAAGCCCATAAGAAGTTTGTAATCTATTAAAGGGAAAATGTAATCAATATAAGGCAACAAGTGGTTTCCACCAAGTAATGCAAGTAAACAACAGCAAAACTACCAACGCTTATTAGAAATCACTCCCAAAATCTAACCATGCAAGATACTGTGAAAAAGAATTGCCATGTCTTCTTTCCGAAATCCAGCCAAGGCTGATGAAGCAACTGAGTAGCACTTAGTTTTCATGTATCATCACTCTGGAGCTTGTTCTCCTGTAGTAAAGCCACATCATTCCACTTTTGCCTCAGAGGGATAGACTAAAAAGTCATGATAAATAGGTTAGTAAATAAAAAAGCTGCAGAGAAGCAACTTATAACAAATGCATTGACTAGATGAAGCAAGAACGTTTCTGAGTACATCAAACAAAATGCAACATCTCTCTTACTGCTTCATTCCATTCAAACTAGTGTGGTTGCGGAAACGTGCTTTAGCAGTGCATAATCACAATCCTCCTCCTCCTCCTCCTCCTCTATTGTTAAAAAAGTATGTCCACCTCACTAGCACTTTATTGCTATCTGAAACAATGCAAAATGCAGGACAAGACAAGGCCCCTCTGCCCCTTGGGATAAAAAGAAGGCTCCATTACTAACTGTGGCTTGGAACTAGTCAGTAGGCTGCTAATTTTGTACCATCAGTGGTCACATTCCTTGATCTGTAGGACAATTTGAAATGGACAGCCTACAAAAATATTGCTGCAAAATAATCTGCTTTATTGCCAATATAAACATGTAGGTAGTAGCACAGAAAGAAGACCATAGACATACCACCTGCACTTCAGAATAGGTAATACATAGGTCGACTTTTACTAATTTGTCCTCGGGGGGAAATAATCACAAGAAAAATATCTGGCTTTTTACAGAAGATCTTTAAATAGATAGATAGATAGATAGATAGATAGATAGATAGATAGATAGATAGATAGATAGATAGATAGATAGATAGATAGATAGATAGATAGATAGACAGTCCAAGTTCCATTGAGGCATCATACGGGTGTATTGCTGTTGGTGTAGCATTTCTTTTTTTAAAATTTTATTAATTTTATTGTAATCATTCCATACAAATATATCAATTTTTACAAAAGATAGGATTGAAAACAAGTCACTCCCTACCCCTGAGAGAGAGAGCATGGCCAACAGAGTAAAACTTAAGGCTTGTAGACATACCTAAATTGATGAGTTTAATAGGGCAATAGAGATCAATGGAGAAGAAAAAGAAATGTGGAGATAATTGCTTCATCGGTGAATTAAGAGCTTATTCTAAGATATTATTGATTAGATCTTGCCAGGTTTTGAAAAAATTCTGTACGGATTCTCTAACTGAATATTTGATTTTTCCAGTTTCAAATAGTATAAAACATCGGTTTCCCACTGACTTAAAAGAGGAGAGTTAGGATTCTTCCAGTTTAGCCAAATAAGTCTGCGTGCCAAAAGTGTAGTGAATGCAATCACAGTTTGTTTGTCCTTCTCCATTTTAAACCCATCTGGAAGATCACCAAACACAGCTGTTAATGGGTTAGGAGGGATTGTGACACGAAGGCTGTCTGAAAGGCACTTAAAAATTTTGGTCCAAAATGATATTAATTTGGTGCAGGCCTAGAACATGTGACCCAGTGAGGCTGGGACTTGATTGCAGCGTTCGCAGGTTGGATATTGCTCTGGAAACATTTTGGATGGTTTTAGGCGAGATAGATGTGCTCGATTTATAATTTTGAGTTGAATAATTGTATGCTTTGCGCATATAGAGCTTGAGTGATGTCTCTGAATTGCTATTTTCCACTCGTTTTCTGATATATTGATTAAGAGATCTTTTTCCCATTGTCCTCTTGGATCTTTAAAAGGGAGGGACTGCAAGAAAATTTTATATATTTCAGAGATGGTGTCTAAGTCCTTGAAATTGAGCAATATTTTTTCCGGCATGGAAGGGGTGCAAGATAAGGCAAATCGGGCAGGTTCTGTTTAAGAAAGTTCCTAATTTGAAGACAGTGAAAGAAATGTGTGGCTGGAAAGTTAAATTTGGAGTGTAATTGTTCATAGGATGCAAAGATGTTGTCTATATAAAGATCTCTAAGCAATTTAATCCCAAATCTTTTCCAGATATTAAAAACTGTATATGTTTGCGAGGGTTGAAAGAGGTGGTTCTCTTGCACAGGTGCCACAAATAAAAGATTCTCCATCTTAAAATGCTTTCTACATTGGTTCCATATTCTGAGTGAGTGAAGCACAATTGGGTTATTAGTATATTGCCGATAACTTGTATTTATTGGGGCACAAAGCAGGGAATATAAAGAAGTACTGCAGAATTTTACTTCGATAGCAGTCCAGGCCTGTGTATGTTCATCTATTTGTATCCAGCTTTTTATAGCTTGTATGTTTGCTGCTCAGTAATAAAACTGAAAGTTGGGTAGAGCCATGCCACCTTCTGCCTTAAGTGTTTGTAGGGTCGCTTTTTGGATACGTGAGTGTTTTGAGTTCCAAATAAATAAGGTTATTGTTGAATCTAATTGCTTAAAAAATGATTTATTAATGTATATTGGAATGTTTTGAAATAAAAAAGAGTAGCTTAGGAAGAATATTCATCTTAACAACGTTAATTCTTCCAGCTAGAGTGAGATGAAGGGTTGACCATCTATGCAAGTCTTGCTTAATTTTTTCCATACAGACGGCGAAATTTTGTTGATAAAGAGCTTTATGTTTACTTGTAATATTTACCCCTAGGTATTTAAACTGATCTGCAATGATAAAAGGGAAGGTGTCCAATCTAATATTGTGTGCTTGAGAATTCACTGGAAAGAGCACACTTTTATTCAAATTAATTCTGAGACCAGAGATCTTTTGAAATTCTGTCAAATGCTTTTTCTGCATCCAATGATAATAATATTTCTTGGGTGTTTGACTTTGTTGGTGAGTATATTACATTAAACAGGCGTCAAAGATTGGAAGATAAGTGTCGACCCTTGATAAATCCAGTTTGATCTTGTGATATTACTGAAGGCAGCACTTTCTCCATCCTTCTAGCTATGATTTTTGAGAGTATCTTAACATCATTATTCAGAAGTGAAATTGGTCTATATGATGCACATTGTGATAAGTCTTTATTTTTGTTTAGGAAAGACGTGATTAATGCTTGGTGAAAAGTTTGAGGTACAATTTGATTGTCTCTAGCTTCTGTAAATGTTGCTAATAAGAGGGGAGCTAGCTGAGTGGAGAATTTCTTATAAAATTCTGCAGGGTAGCCATCAGGGCCTCCTGCGTTCCCGCCTTGAAGTGACTTTATAGCATCTAATAATTCTGATAGCGCCAGAGGTTTATCCAGTTCATCCGCACTAAAAGTACCTATTTGTGGCATCTGTAATGTATCCAGAAATGCATTAGATTGTGTATTGTCTTCTTTAAATACATTATCTGTATGAAAATGTGCTATATAAATAAATGTTGTTGTTGTTTAAACTCAGTAGAATATAAGGATTTATAGTAGTCTCTAAATGTCCATCCATCCATCCATTTTCCAACCCGCTGAATCCGAACAGAGGGTCACGGGGGTCTGCTGGAGCCAATCCCAGCCAACACAGGGCACAAGGCAGGAACCAATCCCAGGCAGGGTGCCAACCCACCGCAGGTCTCTAAATGTGTGCATTATATTTTTATGGTCAATGATTTCATCTCCATTTGTGTTGGTGATTACTGGGATTGCATTGCGAACTTCTTTCTTGTGGATTTGTTGAGCTAAAAGCTTATTAGCTTTCTCTCCGTGTTCATAATAATGATGCCTGGATTTATAAATTAGTTGTTCAGTTTATTTAGTTGTCAAGAGGATGAGTTCTGAATGCAGAGCCTGCCTTTTCCTATGTAGAGCCTTGCTTGGAAGCCTGGCATGTTCTTCATCTGCTCTAGTAATTTCATTTTTTAGCTGTACTTTCTTGGTTTCTAATTTATTCCTGTGGGAAAGATGTGAAATAATCCTTCCTTTTAAGAAGGCCTTTAAAGTTTCCCAGAGTGTTCCTGCAGAAACCTCTGAAGATGTATTTGTCTCTAGGAAAAAACTGATTTGTTTGGATATAAATTCAGTAAAGTTCTCGTCTGCTAATAGAAGCAGGTTAAGGCGCCATCTGCGAGGTGAGTGTGTGGGGCATAGTGACTTTAGCTCCAAGATCAGAGGTGCATGGTCAGAAATAAAAATAGCATCGTACTTGCGAAATTTAATCATAGGCAAGAAATTATTATCTATAAAGAAATAATCAGTTCTTGAGTAGCAATGATGTACTGGTGAGTAGAAAAAATATGTTCTTGAGTTTGGGTTTAGAAACCTCCAGGGGTCTGATAAGTTGTGTTCAGTTATAAACTGTGTAATTGTCTTTGCAGTGTTAGATGTCATCCCCCCTGTGACAGGAGTCTTATCTAAGAGTGGATTTAAAACACAATTAAAGTCCCCAGCCATTATAATTTTATGAGTGTTCACATTGGGAATGGATGCAAATACATTTTGCATGAATTCCTTATCATCGACATCCGGTGCATAAACATTTATCAAAATCATTTTACAGTTAAATAAGTTGCCCATGACCATCACATATCTCCCTTCAGGATCAGATACTACATCTGATGCTACAAATGAGACTGTTCTATGTATGAGGATTTCCACACCTCTAGCTTTCTTTGTAAAGCTAGAATGGAACATTTGGCCAGTCCAGTCCTTTTGCAGCCGGAACTGATCCTTGCTTAGTAAGTGGGTCTCCCGTAAAAATACTATTTTAGCATTTAGACCTGTTAGGTGAGAGAATACTTTCTTTCTCTTTAATTCGTGATTCAGGCCTTTAACATTCCAGCTCACAAAGTTAACTGTCCCATCATGGAGACATTGATTCTGAATTTTTGATGTCATTTTATTGTCTTAACTGGAAATGAGACAGTTTTAACCTTAATTTCCTATTTCCCCACGGGTAATTGCCATGCAGCCTATTGTTACGTTGGTAGTTATAATTATAAGGATTAAAAGGATAGATATAGCCTGCTCTCTTTCTCACCCCCATTTTGCTTCCCCACATGAGGCTGGACCCCACTCCACAAAGTCCTGGTCCTCTTACATACCTAGGGACAGAACACGCCCAAAGCAAAACAAGCCCTGTGACGATGCGGGTTCAGCTCTGTGCTCCCATCCGCTGTGCGGGAGTCCTTGAACCCAACACCATCGGTAATGTCACTGATGAGCTAGACAGTGAGGCAATAATAGCAAGGGGATGATGTAAAAAGTGCAAAGTGCTTTTATTTCAATAAATCAAAACAAGTGTTCAAATCAAGTGCAGTGCATTCAAAGTCTTCATTAAATAAATAATCCATAAAAGAAATATGTAGGTTAAAAAAAATGCGAAAAAACAATCCTTTAAAATGAGGTTAAAACGTTGTTCAGGAAGCAGTCTTTTAAAAACAAATACCAAGCCAGGTGCTTCTTTTAAACTCGTCTCACCCGCTTCTCCCGTTAGGGCCCTGCAGCAGGCGAGACGCTCTCTCTGCAGCTGACCTTTTCTCGCCACTACTTCTGCTGCCAGTTGCCGTACCGATCCTTGGCTCCAGTTGGCCCTTCCTGACAGTGACTTGGGACTCCCCAACGATCAAGGCTCCCACGCTGGGGACACCACATCCCAAGTACCGACTCCCGCTGCCTCCCGCGGCCTTAAACGGAGAGTCACTCGTCTCCCAGTCACTTCTGCCCTTCAAACTAAACTCTATGGAGTGACCAAACACCCAGGCTGCCTGCTTAGCTGCCGCGAGCCTGCTCACACTCGCTCGCCCGCGCTTTCTTGCTTGCTTGCTTGCTTGCTCGCTCGCTGCTTCTTCCTGCAACCTCCGTCTTTCTCTTTCTTTCTTCCTCGTTCTCTTTTCTCTACCCTAACCATCTCGGGCTTCTTCATATATAATGGACGTGGCAGCTGTGGCAATCAACAGTTCCCGGGATCAATTACGCTGCGGACCTTCCCTCACCTGTGCACTTAGGTGAGAAATGCCCGCAGCACGAATACTCCCGGAAACCGCTTCAGTCACATTACCGTGCCCCTCGCTACGCTACGAGCTCGGTGATTATTCATTTAAGACAAACTGGCCTTTTCTGGGAGAGCTGTGGACCCACAACACCACATTCCACCCCCCATAAGACTCCAGTTGCATGGGAAGGCTCCACGCCACTGCCAACCCAATGCAACTGGAGCCCAGGTCCACAGCTCGGCCACTCTACACTGCACTAAAACCAATAAAAGCACTAAAACAATTAACCCCACAATAAAACCAACCCAAGCCCCCCTTCATTAAAACAGGACATTAAAAGAATAAGAACTTTAAAAGACAAATAAACACAATCAATAAATAAATGTCCATAAAAAGTTCTGTCCATAAAAATGTCCTTCTCCGGCATGGGTACGTGGGTTCCTCAAAAGTCTGGCACCAATCCCGCTTGCTGCTTTGTCTGCTCTTCTGTCCTCACTGCTAGCTCATCCCACCTCTGCCACCAAATGTGACGATGCGGGTTCAGCTCCGTGCTCCCATCCATTGTGCGGGAGTCCTTGAACTCAACACCGTCGGTAATGTCACCGATGAGCTAGACAGTGAGACAATAATAGCAAGGGGATGATGTAAAAAGTGCAAAGTGCTTTTATTTCAATAAATCAAAACAAGTGTTCAAATCATGTGCAGTGCATTCAAAGTCTTCATTAAATGAATAATCCATAAAAGAAATATGGAGGTTAAAAACAATGCGAAAAAACAATCCTTTAAAACAAGGTTAAAACGTTGTTCAGGAAGCAGTCTTTTAAAAACAAATGCCAAGCCAGGTGCTTCTTTTAAACTAGTGTCTCACCTGCTTCTCCCGTTAGGGCCCTGCAGCAGGCGAGACGCTCTCTCTGCAGCTGACTTTCTCTCGCCACTACTTCTGCTGCCAGTCGCCGTACCGATCCTTGGCTCCGGTCGGCCCCTCCTGACAGTGACTTGGGACTCCTCAACGACCAAGGCTCCCATGCTGGGGACACCACGTCCCAAGTCCTGATTCCCGCTGCCTCCAGCGGCCTTAAGTGGACAGTCACTCGTCTCCCGGTCACTTCCGCCCTTCAAACTAAACTCTACGGAGTGACCACCTCTACTTCTTACCCGGGTGTCGGCCAAACACCCAGGCTGCCTGCTCAGCTGCCGGGAGCCTACTCATGCTCGCTCGCTTGCACCTGCTTGCTTGCTTGCTTGCTCGCTGCTTCCTCCTGCAACCTCCGTCTTTCTCTTTCTTTCTTCCTCGTTCTCTTTTCTCTACCCTAACCGTCTCAGGCTTCTCTATATATAATGGACGTGGCAGCTGTGGCAATCAACAGTTCCCGGGATCAATTACGCTGTGGACCGTCCCTCACCTGTGCACTTAGGTGAGAAACGCCCGCAGCACGAATCCTCCCGGAAACCGCTTCAGCCACACTACCATGCCCCTCGCTACGCCGCAAGCACAGTGATTATTCATTTAAGACAAACTGGCCTTTGCTGGGAGAGCTGTGGACCCACAACACCACAAGCCCCCATGCAGCGGCATTTGAGGATTAGAAAGTAGAAAGTGTAGAGATATCTATTGCCAATATAGCCTAAATACCATAGCATTTCTTGATACACTTCTGCGGAATGATTAGTTGGTGGAAAGCGCCAGAGAGAGGATGTGCAGCATTGTTCATAATGGCACTCAGTTTTTATTTTAATTCTCTCCTCTTCTATTACCTCTTGGGTTCAGGAGTATGTTCTATAACTAATCTTGCCCTTTAAATTAGCTTGTTGATTCGGTGGGCACTCTCCTGAACTGCAATTACCAGCCCAGTACACCAGAGCATAGAAAATTGCACTGGCCATCACAGAGTTGTAGAAGATGTGAAGGGTGTCACTTCCAAGATTAAAGGCACTCAGTCTCCTAAGGAAAAGCAGCCCACTCTGCCCTTTCTTCTGTAGTTCCTTTTTGTTCAGTCCGACATGTCAGTAATGTGGACCCCAAGTACATGTAGGAATGGACCACCTCTACATCCACTTCTTGAACAGTGACCAGACATAGAGGCTCTTTGGTGAGGCAAATGTCAACAACCTGGTCCTTGGTTTGGCTGATGTTAAGTTGCAGACAATTCTTTTTGCCCGAGAAACAAAGTTCTCCATCTGACTCATATACTCAGCCTTATCCCCTTATCAATACACCCCATATGTGCAGAATCATCTGAAAATTTCTTCAAATGATTTGACCTGGTGTTATATTTATGGTCTGAGGTGTACAGAGTAAAGAGTAATAGACTTGAAGTCAGGCATGCTTGGGCCTTGCCTGTACTTGGATGGGAAATCATTTATAAACAGCTTGGGTTGCTGCTGGAAGAGATGTAAGAGATCCTACACATTTGTGTATGGCTCTCAATGCCCCAGTGCAGTGATGGAAACACTGTGCTGTAAATACGGCACTGTATTTTAAATGAGATGTAAAACCAAGCTTTTGACTCTATGTGGTCATTAAAGACCCCTGGGCACCCTTCTTGAAGACAAGGGCATCTCCTGATATCCAGGCTAAATTTCCTATCACGGCCTAGTCATTCTGGCCCCCTAATTATCCCCTGTCTTTAACGGGCTATCTCTCTCACCCCTTCACCACCTAACAGCTAATGTGTGGTGAGCATACTGGTGCAAAAATGGCTGCTGTCATAACATCAAGGTTAATGCTGCACATTGGTGGTGGTTGAAGTGGCTCCCTATTCTCTATTTAATTACTTTGAGTAGTGAGAAAAGTGCTATATAAATGTAAATACATTTTATTATAGACACATGGAAATATAAGTTTCCAAGTAGTGTAGTAGATAGTAAGGCTTCAGGGACCTTCAGAACTTGACTTCATTTCATGTTGGGTTGAAAAGCTTGTTCTCATTGACATTTTTCTAATGGTCTAATTTTGTCTGCGTTGCATTTTGGGTATTGTTCTGGTGGTGTGTCATAACTGGTTGGTTTTATGGTAGTGAATGGCAAATAATTTATTGTATATGTTGAGGAAGATCAATATTTGAATATTAATAATAGTTACTATACAACTTATATACTGTAGATAAACTTCAAGACAAAACTATTCCCTGCTACAGAATACTGCTCTTGACTCATTGTTGTTTCACTAATTAAGTAAATGAGTTCAATTCAGCATAACACGACACAAATGCAAACTCAATAATGTAGCTGAACTTTGATGAAGTGTTTGATTAATTTTAACTTGCTCTGTTATTCTTGCTTCCGATGGTGGTTTGAGTCTTAATTTAATTTAAAGTCTGGCATGGAATATTCTCTCTTCAAGCAAACAACAAATCACATATTGATTATTTATGACTCAGCCATTAGTTTCATGCATAGGTGAGAAAAATATTCAATCAATGTGGAACTCTCTACAAAATGAAAATATTGACACAAATTACTCAAGTACATTTGATTTGTTTGGATTTTTCTCCATTGAATAATGACCTAATTTGTGTTTAACAATAATATAATGTATGATCAACTGTATAAGATGCTGAGGAGATACAAAACTCTTTATCAATGCTCATATATTAATTCTATTAGAAAAAACATAAACAAGTGAATTAATTAAATTGAAAACATTAAATTAGCCCATTTAGTGTCACATAATCTTCTCATTTATTCTGTTAATCGAAGAAACGATAGGCATTGTAAGAAGAGCTGGCACAAAAAAATTAAAAAAATATATATAATATATAATATTATAATATAAATTTATATAATAAATATAAAAATATTCCACACTTTGTATTCTGTCTGAAAACGTTCATATTAATTTGGAACACAAGTTATGCTTTTTGTTGTGTTGTGTTTGATGTGATTGACACAGTGTTCCTTCTTTTCTAGTTAACCTTGCACAAATAAATAAGCTCTGTAAGGAGAATTGAAGTCTGTAGATGGTTTAAGATAGCAGCACTGCAGAATCCAGAATAGTCAACAGTGTAAACATCTCTATTCATATGAAATACAGTAGAATTACCCAAAAGAAGTGCCATAGGCCATTATTGTACTGCTGATGAAGTGTTCTTTGTAGGCTCAGAGTATGCATCAGATTGGTTTGCTACAGTATATATTTACAGAATATAAGGAAATCGATGGTGTGGTGGCTAAGGTGTTTCAACTGTAATAATACAAAGTATAATAAACATCTTTAAAGTATTGTACACTTGGAAGTTACCTTGGAAGAAGCTGTTTGCTAAATAAACACTTATAATAATGAAAGTATATTTTCTAAACTTCATCTCCATTTTAAAGTTAGAGATGGTAAAAACCAAACTCAAGGTTAGAACCAATTCCTCTGACAGATTAGGTTTTTGCAGGTATTCTAATTATTTATGTACCGGTTTAGAGTCACCAATTAATTACAATAAAACATTTATTTATATAGCACATTTTATATATTGAAGGTAGGTAATTCTGCTTTTCACAAAGTACTTGAGACACAATTAACATTAATATTTATAAAGATAAAAGCCAACACTTGTAAAATGCTACTGAACTGAAAATAATAACAAAAAGTAAACACAAAATAAAGCATACAGCATACTAGAAAAGTTGATGAAAAACATTACCATTGACACTTATAAAAACCATTGCTCATGGCTGTGGCTACTGGCTAAGTTGCAACAGAGGAGAAGAAAACAACAACTACAGGAAGGCAAAACCTACAGAAAAAAAAACACTAGAGACTCATGGCCTTCAACAGTCCAGAAATTCAGATTTGTCAACCTAGGCCAGGGGTCTGCAACCTTCACTATGAAAAGAGCCATTTTGCCCCCTCTTCCTCCAAAGAAAAATAGTCTGGAGCCGCAAAACATAACACAGCTGATAAACTTTTAAAAGTTTTAATCTTTTTTAAGATTTTACATGTTACAACCACGGAATGCAACAAACAGAAGTGCAGTGTGCATGTGTAGGGCTACTTTGAAATAAATTAAACTGAACTATGCAGGCCTATTTGGGTCCTTCCTATACCTGTGTAAAATTAAAATAAAAACTAGCCCACTTTAATATAAATAAAACATTTAGCTGTAGCTTAGCAGCTTTAAAAAAGTAAACATTAAATTCCATTTCAGTGTGCTGAATCAACTGAAGCACCTGAACATACAAAAAAACCTACATCAGCTCCGGGTCCGAAATGAATGTGTTTTGTTTTTCTGAAAAATAATAGCTTATTAAATGCTATTGTTGTCACCTGTTTAAAGTGACTTCTGTTTCTGAAGTTCGCTGCTGATCATCTCTATGTCGGGGCTGTACAATGTGACTTTGACCTTCACACAGGACTGCAGGCTCTCATGTGTGAGGCGGGAGCGATATTTGGACTTTATGAAGTTCATGCTTGAGAAAACTTGCTCACTTAAGTATGTTGAGCCAAAGATGGACAGGACTCCAAATGCATATTTTTTCATGTTCATATACGTTTCGGGAATGGCACTCCATGTGTCGAAAACAAATTTGTCGGGTTTGGGGAGGTTTTAAATATCACTCCATTTGTGCTCTTTAGTGAGAGTAGCCTTCTGACGGGTGACTTCTTCAAGATCCGCTGTCAGGCATTTGAACTTGGACACCCATTAATCTTTATCTGCTATGTCGTCCAGTTCAATTTCTAGATCGGGCTTACTCCTGTGAATGCGGATGTGTTCAGCAGGGATGGGTCGATGTCCAGGGGTGTGACAGGGAAGGAGAGAGTGTGTGTTTTTCCTTTCTGAACTCACTGAATCTTTCTCTAAATGCAGCTTGCATTTTCTGAACAATTTCCCGTTTGTTTTTAAAGTCGGAGAATAGATGCTCTGATATTTTTATGAACGATTCTTTCATGTATTCTCCGTCTGTGAACGGCTTACCCCTCCTTACGATCTCTTGAGCTGCCACAAAACTAGCGGCTGTAGTTGACTGTGTAGAAGTGATCCACTTTTTGAAAGTATGTTTGCTCTGTTCAGCTTTCCGTTGCAGTTCTGAAATTGCTCTCTTTCGCTTATCTTCACTTGGGTATTTTTCAGTGAATGCTGAGGGCTTGTTTTGAAAATGTCTTTCAACGTTACATTTTTTGTTGTTTGATAATTTATCGCCACATATTAAGCACACCGGTAAGCCAGCGTCGTTGGCGGTGAAGGCAAATGCTTCTGTCCACGCAGAATTAAACTCTCTAAATTAGATGTTAAAATGTATAACAGTAGTAGTAGTAGTAAATAAACACACATATATATATATAAATACAAGTTAAATTAAGAAATTGCCATTATTCATTTTCATGGTTTTTATTTTTTTGTCAAGGCCAAAGAGAGCCACTGCAAGGAGGCTAAAGAGCCGCATGTGGCTCCAGAGCCGCGGGTTGCCGACCCCTGACCTAGGCCAAATGGCTGGCCAGCATGTGTAAGACAACCCAATATCACACACATGCATGTCAGGGACAGCTTAAAAGCTCTGGTGGTGGGAATTCCTCGCTGATCCACAAGATGGTGCTGTTTACTAACACCTTTTCTCTTCCTCCCTCTACAGACAAGATGATTGACAGCCCTATCACCTCTGACTTCACTTCTGGTGTCCGTCCCCCTCAACTGGCGTCTTCCTGCCTGGCCTGTGCTTAACCGAAGTGTCGCTATCTTGGAGCAGTCGCTTTGAGACTCATGTCTATAAAAACATTTTTTGCCCTTTTTCAATGTGTTTATAACTCATAATTATTTTTAATTTTACAGGGTTTGTCTGCGGGTGCCCTAAACCTTTATAGTTGTCTGTGTTTTTTTGTTACACCATATTTATAAGTCATCCCAGTCATGAAATCATCTTGCGGGGCCAGACGTGATTTTCAAATGAGTGTGTAGTGAATAATGCCAAAATCCTGTGTTGCATAGGCTACACCCCCAGGGGTTGTTCCTAAAACACTCACCCCCAATTCCTCCAGGCCATGCATTTTGAATCCAAACCAGGTTTCAAGGAGACAGCGAAAGATACTGAACAAAAACCAAAAGACCACCGCAGCTACTAGGATTCACATGTTTGAGAAGTGCCTCTGTCTGCTTAGATGTCCTTCTGTCGTTTCAGCTGTTGCATCACTAAATGACATAACAACAGGAAATGAGTAAGCAGAGAGCAAGTGCTTACAATGGGTTACAAAGGAAAAAGTCTGCCTGACTAGGAACTGATCTATTTTCGTCTTTCATAGTAAATTATGGTCATTGATATCTGTATTTTGGAACATATAACAGTGCTAAGGCATTATTAGGAATCTCACAGGTGGCGCAGTGGTAGTGCTGCTGCTTTGCAGTAAGAAGACTGTGGAAGATTGTGGGTTCGCTTCCCGGTTCCTCCCTGAGTGGATAGCGCTTTGAGTACTGAGAAAAGCGCTATATAAATGTAATGAATTATTATTATTATTATTTCACATTTCAGCAAACTACTTTAATTACATAGAACTCTTGATATATATTCCAGGATTACAAATTAGTGGGCCATTAATTTTCCTCTAACACATTTTTTACAGTTGCATTAAAATTATGTAGAATTTATAAACATTGAGCATCTATAAAATCAGGCACGTGCAGAAGATTTGAAATGGGCAAATGCTCAATTCAGGTTAACATGTAAAATCTATTAGATGAGACAGTGAAGAAAATTAATAATGAAATTAAATTGAATGCTGTTTCACCAAAATAATGCACAGTACAGATCTGCCATGTCTATGTTGTCTGTTGATTCATCAAAGGCTAAATATATATGATCTTCTTGACTGACATCATCCATCACCTGATTTTGAATATTCTTTGCCAAAGAATTAACATGATATATATCAGCTGCAGCTGACAGAGGTACCCTTTTCAAAGATTCGATAACATTATTCATTGATTTATCATTAGCAAGTGCCATTAAAATATGTATTACCGTATATTCATCCTTAGCACTTGGAGGAAACCACTTGTGTTTTTATTGAGTTGTGGAATGGTTGAGTATTTTCCTGCCACAATCATAATTTGCTTTAAAGGTCTTAATTTTCCTGTGCCAGGCCTCAGGCTGTGGTATAAAAGATCCACTAAAAGTACCATGCTTCTGAAGATAATGATGCCTCGCATTGTACTCTTTTATGATAGCAACTTCTTCATTGTAGATGAGACAGATCAGCTGAACATTTCTGAAAAACGGTGTTATAAAGACATGCTTTTCAGTTCATTTGTCATTGGAGTGACAATTTTTTGGTATTAATTTTCCTTTCAAGACACTTTAACAGTGATATTTGGCTAGTTAACTATTTCTGAGAGCTAACTTCCTACAACTTCCTGGCTAATCATTAAAAGTTAGATGAGTGGCAGAATCAAAAATTCTGAATTTAAGTGACTGAGCTTGTTCATTCGGAATGATGACGCCACTAGAAGGAATGCAATGGAAAATACAAGCAGAGACCCAAAATTCTCATAAATGTAAAACAAAAAACTTTATTATAAAATGTATACCAATTCCATTTTAGTCACCTTCAAAATACAGTCCTTAAGATTCAGTACAGTTGTCTGAATGCTTCTCACATTCCTGAAAAAATTTCCTGAACTCATCTTTTGCTGCCATGTGTAGATTGTCTGAGTTTTTTGCTGGATTCCTTTGATGGTAAGAAATCTTCATTCCGGTCTCAATTTAAATTTCAAGAACAAAAATAAGTCACAAGAAATAAGATCTAGCAAATATCTGGAGATGTGTGAAGAAATAACCTCGTTGTTTTTGGTCAAAACTCTTTAAATAAAAATGTGCTTGTGACAATGCGGGTTCCGCTTCATGCTCCCATCTCTATTTTGAGAACTCTTGAACCCGACACCGTTGGTAATGTAATGAGCTGGACAGTAAGGACACAACGAAACAAGGGGATGGTGCAAAGTGCAGTTGTGCTTTTATTAAAAACAATCAAACGCCAAAACAGTGTCTAAAGTGCAGTGCAATCAAAATGTCAATAAATAAATAATCCGTTAAAACCAGTGAAATAGTGGAGGTTAAAATCCAATAAATAGATCCTCTAAAAACAGAGGTTAAAACAATGGCTGGAAGCAGTCCTTTTAAAAGCAAGACCCGGTGCCTTCTTTCTACTGGCGGCTCCCCTGCTTCTCCCATCCAGGCTTTGCACCAGGGGAGTCGCCCTACCTGCAGCTGTCCTTTATGTCTGGTTGCCGTCAGACCGAGACAGGTTTCCCAACAGCTAGGGGTTCACTCTCCTAAGCCTTACTGACTCCTGCTGCCTACTGTGGCCTTATGCGGTGAGCCAACCATCTTCCGGGTCACTCCAGCTCTTTGCTCGCTCAGCTGGAGCGACTGCTTCCTTCAGCCCCACAGAGTGTCAGCCAAACACCCTTTCCAGGGGGCTCTCCTTCCAGATGCCTGCAAAACACCAGCAAGTCTGCTCTCGATCGCTCACTCTCTCTATCTCGCACCGGCTCTTTACTTCTCTATCCTTGCCCGTCATTCTCATCCTATCCTCCTATCCTCCATTCACTCCAATCTTTTTTCTTTCTCCCCCTCTGCACTCACGCTCCTACTCTATATAATGAGCATGTGGCTTAGGTGTGGCGATTAGCAGTTCCCGGCATCAATTATGGATGCGGACAATTCCTCACCTGTGCACTTAAGCGAGGAAACGCTCGCATCACGAAGTGCCCAAGAACTGCTCTGGCCGAACTACCACGCCCCCTCTTTAAGCCGTGAGTTTGGCGATTATTTATTTAAAAACTGGCCTTTTCGTCTGAGCCGTGGACCTGCTATACCACAGTCCTGCATGCAGGTACACGGTCGTGGTGGAAAATGCAGTTTTGCATGTGCCATTGCTCTGGACATTTTTTCCCATATATACCTTAGCAGTTCTCTATATTGTCAATGATTAACAGCATTTTCACAGGGAACAAGCTCATTATAAACAAGTCCATCAATATCGAAAAACAAGCTTGTCATTATCCCTGGAAAATCAGCCATGGTGGTTTGGAGAAAAAATATTGCTGAAGTCACCTGCATGAGTATAGAATAAACATCAAAAATAATGCACTTGATCAACTCAGCCTTATGCCACTTGGCAGAATGATTAACTAGACACATAACATCTAGCAATATATATCAGAACATCACCCAATTCTCATGCTATTGATAGATTTTTTGCCCAATATGCTTGATAACAACAACAACAACATTTATTTATATAGCACATTTTCATACGAAAAGTAGCTCAAAGTGCTTTACATAATGAAGAAAAGAAAAATAAAAGACAAAATAAGAAATTAAAATAAGATAACATTAGTTAACATAGAAAAAGAGTAAGGTCTGATGGCTGGGGGGACAGAAAAAACAAAATAAAACTCCAGTCGGCCAGGCCACGAGACCGCCCAGTTCCCTCTGGGCGTTCTACCCAACATAAATTAAATAGTCCTCTTTGTAATTAGGGTTCTCACAGAAGGACTTGATGATAGTCATGCAGACCTCTGGCTTTTAATCCAACACTGTTTGAACATCACGGTGCTTTGAGTAGATGGTGGTGATGATCCCTTGTCTTGCATAGATATAAAGTTAACAGGTTTGAACTGACTTAATGTGTGTGTGTGTGTGATTGGATGAGCACCCAGGAGTAAATGAGGGAGTGTGTTCGTTAATGTGTGTGGGGCTCTGACCCAAAGAGTATGTGCTCTGTGAGAATCTGGACTCGGGTTAAAGCCATTAGTTAACTCCTGGTTTATATACTGTTTATTTTCATTTGCAGGAAACAATAAGGTACTGTTTGAAAGTGTAACCACTTTAAAAAATGAAAATAATCCTGATTTATTTTCTGAAAATTATTTTAATGCCATGTACAACAGGAACTCAATTTTCACATTTGATCCCAACAGGAGAAGCCAAAGGAATCACTCATGGTCACAGAGTAGCAGAGCCAAAATCTCAAGTCAGACCATCTGGTTTAAATTCCTTTTTCAGCCTTTATACACATTACAGTATTTATTCATTACACATGACATTTAAAAAAAGAAAATGAAAAGTGCAAAAAAAAATTCTGTTTAAATTTCTTATTCATGACACTTAAGCAAAGAACACTTTGCACAAAATGTCTCTTTTCCTCTATACTGTACTGTAGATATTTTTATTTTATTCATACCGCATGCACTGCCTAAAATTAATGCACATGTTAAATACAGATTTAAAAACCTTGAATTTTGAACCATGTAAAATGTGGTACAGTCAAGGAAAACCATTAAGGTAGTGACAGTGTGTACCATAGCAGATTTCAGATTTTTTTTTTTTTTTTAAATATGAAAGATCTGAATATTTTGTACTCTTACTAGTTTAACTTTGATATATTTTGTTACTGGTATTCTTTGAAAATGTATGAATTTTCATATTTATTTTTGGAGAAATATGATATCTTGAAAATATTTCAGTTATTCAAAGCACAAAATAAAATGAAAAAGGAGGTTATTAATTGCTGGAGTGATGCTCAGTTTCTTCAGATTGCTATTAGTACTGGAGTTATTGGAGTGTGTTTTATATCTTGAGACATTTCATTGGCAAAGGTGACAGCGACTTAACCTCAAGTCCTTTGCCAGTGAGATAAATGCTCTATCAAACCATTCACCGCTGTCAATTCCCTGCAGAGCTGACAGTGACTCATCATCTCCTCTGTAGTATATCATCTCACCTTTTAAAGAAAAACAGCATATACTGTACAGTATGTGCACAAAACAGACCTCACAATTTTTTAATCCCAGTATTACTTTTTCTGAGTCAGTCACTTAATTTGAAACATTTTTGGCTTAAGGATTACTAAAGTGGTTTACCTTCCTTTTAGCAAATCTAATGACCCACGTTTTTGTTACAACAGATATCCTACGTTGATTATTACAGGTAGCAACTTCATATTCATATAATCACATATATATATATATATATATATATATATATATATATATATATATATAAAAATATAGTGACGCCACCAGGGGGCGTATAGCCACCCTAACCCGGACACACACAGGCAGGACACAGGTTCAACACAACACCATTTATTTACAGCTTAACATGCACAAAACACCAACACCGCAACACATCTATACACAGTCCCTTCTTGCCGCCAGTCCATCTACCTCTACTCCTCAGGCTTTGCCTTCTTCCTCCCGACTCTGGCCATTCAATGGAGTGAGGTGGCTCCTCTTATTCAGGTCCCGGGAGCTTTCCAGGTGGCTCATCAGTATTACCTGGAATCATTCCCAGGTGCACTGGAGGTCCTTTATAGGGCTCTGCGGCTCCCCTTGGCGGCCCCCACAGAACCCAACAGGGCTTCACCAAACTCCACCTCCTGACATGCCCTGCAGGAATCCGTGGTGCCACAGCCACCCAAGGAGGGCTGCTCTCTCGTGACCCAGAGGAGGAAGTGCCTCACTAATTCCCTCTCCCCTGCTCCTTCCACTCTGTTGGAAACAAAGTCTTGCTAATATAAATTCTCTTTAACGGATAAGTTTGGTATTTTTTAAGTCAAAGTTATTTCTTCACAAACATGGTGTATATGCATTTGTCAAACCAAACTGTGTTCTGGAGTTAAGCGTTTTCTATACATTTTTTAAAAATATCTTTCCCACTCTAGCATTTTATAGAGGAGGCTATGAGGCACAGAGCACCCTTCCTACCAATGCAACCCAAGGTCTCTGGAGCTGTGGAACAGAATTGTGGCTCCGTGCTGCCTATTACTCAGTTTTTGTTTTATAGCAAATTTAACTGAACACTTCATCAAAACTGTTTTGCAAAGGATACAAGAGCAGACATTAAAATAACCAGTTGTCAAAATGCAATAGCAGTCAATTCAAATAATAAGTCATTCGCCGTTGAATGATATTAGGGCAAAATTTAGAGCTAATATATATTTCTGCTAATTCACTCCAAAATTTACCTGCATCATTTAAATCACTAAACTACTTTAAAAAATAGACAGTAATTTCTATTCATTTCATAAGATTCATAAAGGCTCAGCAGTTCCCTTGTTCCCCTGATAATTGCATAACCTCATCCTATACAGTATATCTGTAGGAAAAAAGGGCCTGTTGTTTGAATTTTGTGGTTTACAGGGGACAAGAGGAAACATTTGAATAATAAACCTGTAGACCAAACCACTATTGGCTTATACTGTACTACAACTGCAGCCATTAGTTTTCAGCATTTTCCTATGGTACGGCATGCAATGTTTATGCATATGAAGATTTCCCATCTTTGTAAGGTCAACTGGTAATAAAAAACAGGCAAATGCTCTTAGGAACAAGTGTTTCTCAAAATAACTTTCAGCAAAAAGGTCAATTATAGTAATTAAATGAGAAAATGAATATCTTTGCAGTTGTATTTCTTGCTTTTATGCCATAAGTTTAGTATTTTCTGTTAACGCAAAAAGGTCTGAAAATGTAAATGCTGACAGTAGAAGAAAAGCTTTTGGCCAAAAGGAAAGAAATGGGAACAAATCATGTCTCCTTTTTGGAGATAAGCAAGTCATGATTCAAAGCCCTTCAAGTAAAGACTGCCTAATTTGCTTTAGTAAAGAGTAAGAGACTAATGGCTATGTGACACTTCTGAATATGCAGATACTTGGCTATAGGGGCTTTATTATTTGTGAATGTGGCTGTACAGATAACACAATAATTAAACCTAGCAAGCACTATTTTCATCCTACATGTAGCAAATATGGGTGGAACAATGGCTAATACTGCTGTCACATGAATGTTGCATCCTGGGTTTAAATCTGGTCATTGTCCATGTATAGCTTGCATGTCCTCCCTGTTTACACGTGGTTTTTCATCCTGATACCCTGGTTTTCTACTCACATATCCCTAAAGATGAGCATGTTAGGTAACTCTAAATTTGTTCTTTTTGGTCATGTGTGTGAATGGATCTGTGGTGGACTGGTGTCCTGTCCAGGGCTGGTTTTTGCTGAGTACACTTAGTATTATATGTCAAGTCAAGTCAAGTTGGGAAGCATGAACTGGTACAGTGCGTTGCCGCACCCAGTACACAATGAAACAGCTCAGGATCCCAGTTGGCAACACCCCAAGCAGACACGCGGTCCAATCCCACCCTCCGGAAATGACCCTCTATCTGCCGCAGCTAGGTGTTACGTGGGCGAACCCTTGGCCTGCTCCAGCCCCTTGGGTCCCCAACAATGAGGATCTTATGAGCCGGATCACCCTTGGGGAAACGCGCCACATGGCTGTACTGCCGTAACTGACACTCCCTCACAATGCAGGTAATGTGCCACATTTGGAACTCCATGAGCAACCGCTCATTCGACACAAAGTCAAACCAACGGTACCCAAGGATTTTCCGGAGAGACACAGTACCAAAGGAGTCCAGTCTTCATCTCAGGTCACTGGATAGCGTCAATGTCTCACAACCATATAGCAAGACAGGAAGCACCAGGGCTCTAAAGACTTTTTGCATAGATATTGGGAGCGCCACACACCCCTTTCCAGCGACCTCATGACCCCCCATGCTCTGCAAATCCGTCTACTGACTTCATACGAAGAGTCACCAGAGACATGAATGTCACTGCCAAGGTAAGTAAGTGAGTAAGTAAGTAAGTAAGTAAGTAAGACTTGCATATTATATGAATAGGCTATAAATCCACACAACCCTGAATTGAACTGAAATAAGTTGGCCTACAATAATTATGTAAGAAAGTCAATAATTATTCTGAACATGCTTTGCACATTCTTAATGTAGTTGCTGATTTAGTTTTCTTGCTTTAAAAAAAATGTATTTTATGACTGAACCAAAAGTGTGACCATAGTTACCAGTGTGGTGTTCTACACTGCAGTCTTCTGGGGAAGTAACCTGTGCTCAAAAGAACCACAATTTCTGAACAAACTTATCGAAAAAGTCTGCTCCATTACAGAGAAAACCCTGGATACAATGGAAGCTGTTGTGAAAAAGAGAATGATGGCAAAACTGGATACCATCATGGAAAATTCCCTCCATCCCCTTTAGAGTACCTTTACCCACAGGATGATTCCACCATGCTGTGCTAAGAAGGGGGTCTTTTTTGCCCACTGCTATCAGGCAATTAATTGCTTCCACCCAAATAAGTTTATTTTTTATTTATTTATTTACTTATTGATTGATTTGCTGTATTATTTGTCCTGTAATTCGCTATCCTTGTTTTTCATATTACTGCTGCTGCATGAATCTGAATTTCCCCATGGGATTAACAAAGTTTATCTAATCTAATCTAACATGCTTGACATGTCTTTCTGTTCACTTGTCCTGCTGATGGTCATGATGTGTTGAATTAGACAAACCAGCTCACCCTGTCCTTAGCAATAGCCTGCAAGAACCTCCAGGGAATTCTCTGGTCATGCCTCCTGCATGATATGCAACCTCACTACATGTCTAAACTAGCTCAATGGCATCTTTTCAGTCCTGAGAATCAGTGCTTCTACTCCGAGGTCCATATATTTTTTGGAGTTTCTCAATATAATATAGAGTAAACCAAGCATCTCTGTGTCAAAACGTCTTTAAATCTGCTTGAACTTACGATCTTGTTATTTCAGGACCTGGCCAGATCATTTAACATTGATAAGGATTGTGAAGTAGGCTGGTCAATAGACTGAAACATTTGTTTGAAGACTGTTTCCCATTTTACCACCACTGACTTACCGGTATATAAAATTGTTGCAGCTGCACTAATTCATTAATCAATGTCACAATCACCTGTAGATAGATAGATAGATAGATAGATAGATAGATAGATAGATAGATAGATAGATAGATAGATAGATAGATAGATAGATAGATAGATAGATAGATAGATAGATAGATAGATAGATAGATAGATAGATAGATTATTACAAAACTTTTTAAATTCTGGTAAGGCGTGCTGCATGATATACTGTATGTCTTGCTGAAAGACAGGAGTATTAGGCAGCAAAAGAAAATTAGCAGTGTGATAGATAGATAGAACTTTATCTGTTCTCATATACAATACTGTGCAAAAGTTTTAGGCAGGAGTGAAAAAATGCTGTAAACAAAGAATGCTTTCAGAACTATAAAAAATGATTGTTTATTGTTATCAGTTTACAAAATGCAAAGTGAGTGAACAAAAGAAAAATCTAAATCAAATCAATATTTGGTGTTACTACCTTTTGCCTTCAAACCAGCATCAATTCTTATAGGTACACTTGCACAAAGTCAGGGATTTTGTAGGATTCTAGTCAGGTGTCTGATCAACCAATTCTACCAAACAGGTGCTAATGATCATCAATGTCACACGTAGGTTAAAACACAGTCATTAACTGAAACAGAAACAGCTGTGTAGGAGGCTTAAAACTGGGTGAGGAACAGCCAAACTCTGCTACCAAGGTGAGGTTGTGGAAGACAGTTTCATGTCATGGCAAGATTGAGCACAGCAACAAGACACAAGTTAGTTCTACTGCATCAGCAAGGTCTCTCCCAGACAAAGATTTCAAAGCAGACTGGGCTTTCAAGATGTGCTGTTCAAGCTCTTTTGAAGAAGCACAAAGAAACGGGCAACGTTGAGGATCGTAGACGCATTGGTCGGCCAAGGAAACTTAGTGCAGCAGATGAAAGACACATTAAGCTTATTACCCTTCGAAATCGTAAGATGTCCAGCCATGCCATCAGCTCAGAACTGGCAGAAACCAGTGGGACCCAGGTACACCCATCTACTGTCCAGAGAAGTCTGCCCAGAAGTGGTCTTCATGGAAGAGTTGCAGCCAAAAAGCCATACCTCCGACGTGGAAATAAGGCCAGCGACTCAAGTATGCACGAAAACATAGGAACTGGGGTGCAGAAAAATGGAAGCAGGTGCTCTGGACTGATGAGTCAAAATTTGGAAGAAGGCAGTTTGTTCGTCAAAGGGCTGGAGAGCGGTACAATAATGAGTGTCTGCAGGCAACAGTGAAGCATGGTGGAGGTTCCTTGAATGTTTGGGGCTGCATTTCTGCAAATGGAGTTGAAGATTTGATCAGGATTAATGGTGTTCTCAATGCTGAGAAATACAGGCAGATACTTATCTATCCTGCAATACCATCAGGGAGGCATATGATTGGCCCCAAATTTATTCTGCAGCAGGACAACGACCCCAAACATACAGCCAAAGTCATTAAGAACTATCTTCAGCGTAAAGAAGAACAAGAAGTCCTGGAAGTGATGGTATGGCCCCCACAGAGCCCTGATCTTAACATCATTGAGTGTGTCTGGGATTACATGAAGAGACAGAAGGATGTGAGGAAGCCTACATCCACAGAAGATCTGTGGTTAGTTCTCCAAGGTGTTTGGAACTACCTACCAGCCGAGTTCCTTCAAAAACTGTGTGCAAGTGTACCTAGAAGAATTGATGCTGTTTTGAAGGCAAAGGGTGGTCACACCAAATATTGATTTGATTTAGATTTCTCTTTTGTTCATTCACTGCATTTTGTTGATTGATGAAAATAAATGATTAACACTTCCATTTTTGAAAGCATTCTTTGTTTTTCACACCTGCCTAAAACTTTTGCACAGTACTGTATGTACACACATTGTGGTCTGAATACATATCAGAATGACTAAGAAAGAAGAAAATTTTAAAAGAAATAAAAGAAAACTTGTAACTTGCCTGTCATAGTCCCAGTGAGGCATTATGCAGGTGTATTGCTGTGGTTTAAAGGAGCACCCATAACGTTTCTTGAGAAACTTCTGCTGAATGATTCGATAGTTTATCACAATTCAATACACTGATCCACATCAGGAAGGCTCTTCCTACCATTCTCATCCTTTTAAGCATATCTGTCATTCAAAGTGTGAGTGAAATCTCACACCAAGAATAAATACCTAATAAGTTATTACATTTAAATCCAATTCAGTTTTTCAGGTTAAGCACTTTTCAGGCCAACATTCTATATACTGTAACAAATGCAAAAACAATGTAAAAAAACAAACTACATTTTTTACTTAAATACATATTAGTGATGGGACAGAGTTTTACAATATACCACAGTAAAACTGACAAAGAATTGTACCATTTCTAATAATTGTGTTGATTACCATATTTTTAAATGGCCATGGTTTTTGAGGAAAACATGTCCCCAACAAAATGACAGATTTTTTTCTGTGCATAATTAAGAGAACATTCAACAGCTTATCACTTAAATTCTACAGGAAAGTCAAAATATTCTATTTTTCACAAAGTTTTAATGGAGTTTTTTTCCTTTGAAGAAGCATTGTTATATGGTTCCACTTTTTTTATGTGTCAATTTCAACCACCACACGACGTCTTATAGAATGTTATGAAATGTGCAAAGATTTATATTTTAAGTACAAGCCCACAAAAAGCGAGGGATCACTGCACTCAGATGTCAACATCTGGTACAAATCTGCCTGTGGAGTGAGGCGAGAAGGAGAGAAGTGAGAGAAAAGCAAGCTGCCCTCATCACTTAAGTGATGATGTGCTGACCAGAAGGGCATCTAGGCATAAGATGCTTGAGCATTTACTCAGCCAACAGCAAGTAGTATGTGACACACTGGATGGAGAAAGAGGAAGAGCTGATGCCACAATTCAAGCTGGTCAAAGTTAATATGCTTATATTTTTACTTTTCACTCTCAAGTAAACAAAGATGCACACATGCATAACGATGGGCCAATAGTGCCTTATTTCTTTTTTCTTTAACAGACTTAAAAATCCATACTGCTCATTTCATTTGTTTGAATATTTTGTATTCTTTTAATGTTAACATATGTACATTTCTTTGGTTTACATATGGTTGTGTTGCTCTGTTACTGATCACATCAGATATTCATATACAGTGGTGTGAAAAACTATTTGCCCCCTTCCTGTTTTCTTATTCTTTTGCATGTTTGTCACACAAAATGTTTCTGATCATCAAACACATTTAACCATTAGTCAAATATAACACAAGTAAACACAAAATGCAGTTTTTAAATGATGGTGTTTATTATTTAGGGAGAAAAAAAATCCAAACCTACATGGCCCTGTGTGAAAAAGTAATTGCCCCCTTGTTAAAAAATAACCTAACTGTGGTGTATCACACCTGAGTTCAATTTCCGTAGCCACCCCCAGGCCTGATTACTGCCACACCTGTTTCAATCAAGAAATCACTTAAATAGGAGCTGCCTGACACAGAGAAGTAGACCAAAAGCACCTCAAAAGCTAAACATCATGCCAAGATCCAAAGAAATTCAGGAACAAATGAGAACAGAAGTAATTGAGATCTATCAGTCTGGTAAAGGTTATAAAGCCATTTCTAAAGCTTTGGGACTCCAGCGAACCACAGTGAGAGCCATTATCCACAAATGGCAAAAGCATGGAACAGTGGTGAACCTTCCCAGGAGTGGCCGGCCGACCAAAATTACCCCAAGAGCGCAGAGACGACTCATCCGAGAGACCCTCACAAAAGACCCCAGGACAATGTCTAAGGAACTGCAGGCCTCACTTGCCTCAATTAAGGTCAGTGTTCACGACTCCACCATAAGAAAGAGACTGGGCAAAAACGGCCTGCATGGCAGATTTCCAAGACGCAAACCACTGTTAAGCAAAAAGAACATTAGGGCTCGTCTCAATTTTGCTAAGAAACATCTCAATGATTGCCAAGACTTTTGGGAAAATACCTTGTGGACTGATGAGTCAAAAGTTGAACTTTTTGGAAGGCAAATGTCCCGTTACATCTGGCGTAAAAGGAACACAGCATTTCAGAAAAAGAACATCATACCAACAGTAAAATATGGTGGTGGTAGTGTGATGGTCTGGGGTTGTTTTGCTGCTTCAGGACCTGGAAGGCTTGCTGTGATAGATGGAACCATGAATTCTACTGTCTACCAAAAAATCCTGAAGGAGAATGTCCGGCCATCTGTTCGTCAACTCAAGCTGAAGCGATCTTGGGTGCTGCAACAGGACAATGACCCAAAACACACCAGCAAATCCACCTCTGAATGGCTGAAGAAAAACAAAACGAAGACTTTGGAGTGGCCTAGTCAAAGTCCTGACCTGAATCCAATTGAGATGCTATGGCATGACCTTAAAAAGGCGGTTCATGCTAGAAAACCCTCAAATAAAGCTGAATTACAACAATTTTGCAAAGATGAGTGGGCCAGAATTCCTCCAGAGCGCTGTAAAAGACTCATTGCAAGTTATCGCAAACGCTTGATTGCAGTTATTGCTGCTAAGGGTGGCCCAACCAGTTATTAGGTTCAGGGGGCAATTACTTTTTCACACAGGGCCATGTAGGTTTGGATTTTTTTTTCTCCCTAAATAATAAAAACCACCATTTACAAACTGCATTTTGTGTTTACTTGTGTTATATTTGACTAATGGTTAAATGTGTTTGATGATCAGAAACATTTTGTGTGACAAACATGCAAAAGAATAAGAAATCAGGAAGGGGGCAAATAGTTTTTCACACCACTGTAGTTGCATATGGTTATGGATAAAGAGCTGAAAGTGCAAACTGTACATAACACATGTGTGGTTTATTTATAGTTTAATTACGAATGAGGCAGTGAGTTTTTACTTTAAATTTGAGTGATTTGCATATTCTGAAATTCAATTTAAAAATGTCTGTTTTAACATGTTCTCCCCGTGTCTGCATGGGTTTCCTCCTGGTGCTCCGGTTTCCTCCCACAGTCCAAAGACTAGATTAGATGTATTATTATATGTATTATTATAAAGGTTAGATGTATTGGCGATCCAAAATTGCCCCAAGTGTGTGCTTGGTGTGTGTGTGTGTGTGTGTGTGTGTGTGTGTGTGTGTGTGTGCGCGCCCTGCGGTGGGCTGGCGCCCTGCCTGGGGTTTGTTCCTGCCTTGCGCCCAGTGCAGTGGGGCTTATTTTCAGGGGATGTCTTATATTTATTCATGTACAAAAATCTACATTTATTCAAATACAGTCACTTTATCTTCTTCTGGAATATCGTCATAACTCTCCACATTCAAACCCTCAATTTCAGCCTGAATTTCTTGTGACTCCAGCTGATATGCGTGCTTCAATGTTTGATAAATGATTTGATATGGTGAAACAAATGCATTCGTGGTTCTTTTATAGTCAAGCATCGCATATTCCCCAACGTAATGACATAATGCATGTTAAAAGTCTCACATACCATCTTCTGTGCCATCTTTTTTTTTTTTGCACCTTCACAACAGCATCAGAATGTTCGGCAGCGTATTTGAGCCACAAAGAAAAAAATTAGGAACACGGTGAAGGTCTGTTTTGAGATTAAGGTGGAAATTTCAACATTAATCTCGAAATGTCAACTTTAATCTCGTAGTTTACTTTATCATTAAAGTAGACCATCGTAAATGTCAAAACCAACCCAGTTGTTAATCGCTACATGCTTTTGGGGCTTCTTCCTGACTTCACAGCAGTGGCAAACAGCAATAGATCACCAAACTGCACACATTAAATGTATGATATTCCAACTCTCTGCACATTTAGAGTCCTTAGATTTATACTTGATATCACTTTCATGATGAAATGCATTAAAGTATATATGTTACATTTTACAGATGAATTGTTAACTTCATTTAAATAATGAATACTGTTAATAATTACACATATTGGGGTGGCACGGTGGCAGAGCGGTAGCACTGCTGTCTTGCAGGGAATCACATTGCTGGTGTTCCCTGCTTGGAATTTGCATGTTTTCCTGATTGGTTTCCTTTCAAAGACATGAAGGTTTGGGGATTTGGTGACGCTAGTGTATGTGTCTGCTTGTGTTCAGCTTGCGATGAGCAGATGCCACGTCCAGGGATTTTGTTTATGTGTCGCGCCCAATGCTTGCTGGAATGGGCGCATCCCAAAACTGATGGATGTAATCATTAAATATCCTTTTCAGAGATATTGTGTCAAGGTGTCCTCGGAATTTAATGGATGTTTCAGGCAATACACATCACAGCAAACCTGAATATCTTCTCATCGTGATGATATCTCGCACTGCCACCTGGTGGAATCTTCCAGATTTACGTATGTGCACAAGTATAAATAATACAACACTTGCGTAGCAGTTACGTCCACAGGCGCACGCATTGCATCACGTGAAGTATAAACCCGGCCTTAGGTGCCTTGCTTTTCAGCTGATGATCTTGACTAGGTCTTATTTTTGGGGTAGAGCTTATATTACAGAGCAGCCTGAAAATCATGCTAGGGCTTATTTTCAGAGCAGGTCTTATTTTTGGGGAAATACGTTACATGCAGAAATGAGGAGAACATGTAGACTCCCCACAGGGAGGATCTGGGATGCAAACTCTGGTCTCCTATGTAAAACATATGGTAAACTAATTCCCATGTGTTTTAGGAGTGTTTAAACTTTTTCAGTGCATTTTAACAATGCCAGGGAAATACAAAAAAAAAATGACATAATTTTGTCACTTTCATACCATGTAATTTTAGAACTTGCTTAATCCAGACCAGGGTCACGGGGGTTCCTGAAGCCTATCCCAGCTAGTATAGGGCACAAGACAGGAACAAGCCCTTGGGCAGTGCACCAGTCCCTGGCATACACACACACACACACACACACCAAACACACTAGGACCAAATTAGCATTGCCAATTCACCTAACCTGCATGTCTTTAGACAGTGGGAGGAAACTGTAACACCCAGAAGAAAGCCACAGAGACATGGAGAGAACATGCAGGCTTCATGTAGGGAGGAACTGGGACGTGAACCCTGGTGTCCTTACTGCAAGGCAGCAGCTGTACCACTGTGCCCCCTTGCTGTGCAAATTTTCATATGACCCTGCCCCAATATACTTGGAATTGCTAATGAGGAGTCTATTACTCTAGCTTTAACATACTAATAAGTATTTATAAGAATTTTAAAGAATGTGTAACCTGTAAGTTCTTTTTTCTTAGGATTTTTTTTTGGACTTTTGAATGTTGTATGGCAAAATCCTCAATCTCCGATTCAGCACTGCTTTAATTCACAAAGGCTTGTCAGACTCCAGCAATGTGCACAAGTTTTCACTTAACTGTAATGCATCTCAGGGACACAACACACAGAAATATATATTTAATGATTCAAATGACTAAGGCATTAATATGATTACATATTACTTCTTGCATTAACACATACCTGACAAGCACATGGAGATTACATAGAAGCATACCATAAATAGAATATAGGAAATAATATTTTATTGTTATTATTATTATTATTAGTGGCGGATTTTAGGAGGCCCAGGCCCCTTACAGACCCCGTGATCATCAAAGGTGACTGTGTGCAGAGGGTGCAGACCTATAAATACCTGGGAGTGCAGCTGGATGATAAATTGGACTGGACTGCCAATGCTGATGCTCTGTGTAAGAAAGGACAGAGCCGACTATACTTCCTTAGAAGGCTGGCGTCCTTCAACATCTGCAATAAGATCCTGCAGTTGTTCTATCAGACGCTTGTGGCGAGCGCCCTCTTCTACGCAGGGGTGTGCTGGGGAGGCAGCATAAAGAAGAGGAACACCTCACGCCTGCACAAACTGGTGAGGAAGACAGGCTCTATTGTAGGCATGGAGTTGGACAGTTTGACATCTGTGTCGGAGCGACGGGCACTGTGCAGGCTCCTGTCAATCATGGAGAATTCACTACATCCACTGAACAGTATCATCTCCAGACAGGAGCAGCTTCAGCGACAGACTGCTGTCACTGTCCTGCTCCACTGACAGACTGAGGAGATCATTCCTCCCCCAAACTATGCGACTCTTCAATTTCACCTGAGGAGAAAACGTTAACATTATACAAAGTTACTGTCCATTATACCTGCATTTTTATCACTCTTTAATTTAATATTTTTAATATAATAAAGTATCTATCTATCTATCTATCTATCTATCTATCTATCTATCTATCTATCTATCTATCTATCTATCTATCTATCTATCTATCTATCTATCTACCATTGTTATATGATAATCTTTTGATACTCATTCAATGATGAGGGCATCATGCAACTGCATGTTAAACCAATTTTAGCTTATTTTAGACTTGTGAGCCTAACAGTCCAACATGCTAATGTGCTACTAAAATGATCTTCTTTACAATGCCTGCAATATCAACTTGTGTTAATCACACAAAATGGGAAGTGTTAGTTGAGCAAAGGCAGAGAATGAAAGTTTGCAAAGAAGAAACCTTCCACTGCAAAGGATCAGTCCAGCAAAATCATAAATCAAAAATGAACACGGTAACATAGCAGAAACAAAAGAAACGTTAATTATTTTCAAAAAAGTGTCAGCATGGTGGTTAAAGGTTAGCCCCCTTTCCTCATAACTACAGGGTTGGCTCCCTTGCCTCCAGTACTGTTGGCATAACTCATGATCATATACAAGACTAAGTGAATTTGGAAAGTGGAAAAATAGGTCAGTAAATAGTGCATTACGAAAATTAATTTTAATTGTTTTACCTAACATGCTAGTTTTCTTTTATGTAACACTTAACCATTTACTAAAAATACAATAGAATTTGTACCTCCTGCAATTACTCTTTGGGTTCATTTTTCTATACTGCTTTTAAATTTTTACCATTCCTCTTTGAAAGGTAAATTTACTGAAGATCACGTAGTATTCATTATCAAATACAAAGGCATGTGAACCGTATGTTACATTATGTGACTTCTTGCTGCGGGATATGTCTGATTTGTCAACTGCAGTTGCTGCACTTGCTGGTTTCGTCGCCAGGCCATGTTAATTTACAGAATTGAAAACAGCTGACCGTGTCACATTTACCAACTGAGTGCTGACCTTCTAGCACAGTTCTTCTCGCCCCTTTTTCTGATTGCCAATAGCGTGCTACAGTGCAAGTTCAGCAGTAATCTCGGCCCTTTTTTCTTTGTTCCATTCTGTTATGCTGTGTAAAACATGAGACATCAGACAGATGAGCATTTCTTCTGTTTATGAAGTCCAAACAACCCATGTTCATTGTTCATCATCACTGCATTCTGTGCATTATATTTCTAGATAAACATTCATTGGTTGTTAGCTTTAATGAACACAGAACTCACCCCTTCAACGAGTCACAGACTTTATGGACTGAGTTACTGGGAATGTCACATTAAGCAATTGGTTTCTCAAGAGCCAGTTGCTGTCTCCCTACAACTCACTTATATTATGAAAGTGAAGACTGCGACTGAAAATCAGTGGAAAAGTCATGTATTGTGATATGGCCTTTTGGAAGATATTGTGATTGCTACATACAAATACAATACATATTTGCTTAATTTTGATTGAAAACCTTGACTTTAAAACTCTTAAAATTCTTTTTTGTATACTGCTTTGTTAAAAAAATATGCACAAGTTAAGAGAAATACCGTTACCTGTGCCAAAGTCAAACTGTAACTTCCAGAACACAAGGTAATCATTTAAGCCAACATGCTATTTAACTGCTGCAGTGCTAAATCTCTCATTGAAAAGCAGCATCTAACCCACAGTAATAAGAAAGTCTAAAAAGAGATCTCCTTAATATCTTTTTGGTTTCTCCTAGACAACAATGAGATCACAAAGAAATAAATATGAGACATGCTTTATGTCTCAAGCTTCTCAGATTTTTCTCCTGAGAAAAAAATACCCTGGTAGTCTCACAAGTGTTTCCTCTTGAGTGTCAGCAGAGATCTCAGCAAGTCACAGAAGGGGCTCAGGTTTAGTCTATTGACATTTCTTTTTTACAATGTGGTCAGGTGTTGGAAAGACAGACTGGAAACAGTCGAAATGTTGGGATGCCAATCTTCCTCATTCTGTAGGTGATCTTTTTCAGAATTTTTGTCATTAGGTTTTTTATTTACTCATCTGTATGTTACTGAATGTTTGTTTCATCCCATCATCACATGCTGCTATCTCATTTATTCATGGCACAAACACTAAGTCACTTTTCATAACCACTTGCACTAATAATCTGTTGTTTTATTATATCTGTTATAGTTTTAGTTATAGTTGTTTGTTACTTTGCACAAATTAGCTATATAGTTATAATACAAACTATTAGTTATAGTTATAGTTATTTGTTACTTTGTTTAGAGTTATTTTGTTATTCTGTTTGCACAATTACTACTGCTCTTTTTAACTCTTTACTACCTTATCTTTATTCCTCTTGTTGCACTGAGCATGTATATGACAAAAGAATTTCCCTCGGGATAAATAAAGTTCTTATCTATCTATCTATCTATCTATCTATCTATCTATCTATCTATCTATCTATCTATCTATCTATCTATCTATCTATCTATCTATCTATCTATCTATCTATCTATCTATCTATCTATCTATCTATCTATCTATCTACCTTTAAATCATCACGAGACAAAACAAACAAAATAAAGAATTAACAAAAAACAGCAGCAATGCACTATCCCCGATCAGGGATTTCCTCCTTCTAAAGGATTTTTCAAGAGTCATGTGCTCCGCTCTGCAGCTCGTTCCGATCTCCCAGCACAAGATGCCATTTTCTTTGTCAGCGCTTCTTTTACAGTGCAACTTCCGGAAGGGGCAGGTTTAAGTGCTCTTACCAGGCAGCTTCTCGGAGCTGTGAGGGAAAAAGAACAACAGGACAAAGTCAGAGGTAAACCCCCCTCTTGTCTCGGCGGTTTATTGCATACCTTTCCCTGGGCCTTAGAGGAGTCCTTCAATGCCCATGCGTGACAACAATTTGAAATTTATTTCCTTATATGCTCAGTAACATATGGCGAAATGTATGGACAGTTGTTTGTGGTAATAAAAAACTTTAGTATGATTACAGGACTGTAGTCATTGTTTCTGAATATATTATTAGTTGTTCTAACTTGTATTGCTGTGCTCCAATTAGACCATTCTGGAAGAAAAGACAGGCATTGTGGCATAGTGGAAGAGATTTTGGACTTCATTCCCAGAGATGATGGGTTAGAGTCCTGATTCTGACATCGTGTGACCACAAGCAAGTCACTTCATCTGCCTGTGTTCCAATAAGAAACACAAAACAAAATTCAACCAATCATATCTCGATTGTTGTTGAATAAAGACATCAGACCAATAGTAAGTAAGCAATATGAAGTCTTGAAAGAGATGAAAACAAGACTAGAAAGAGAACTCACAAAACATAACATGCTTTCAAACTGAATTCTCAGTTTTGACTCCTTTTATCTCAGTTGTATTGCATGTCTCCTTTTTGCCTAAAGCTATTTCTCCAAAGGAATTTTAGGAGAAATATCTGTGACAAAGTTAATTGAAACATAAATAAGTCTAATGAGCCATCAAAGAGCACCCTTTGAGCAGTAAAAGTTTCCCATGGGAAATGAGTAAACTTTATGGCAATGTTTGCAAAGAAAGTAGTTTATGATAATACTTTTAGTAGAGACATTGTATGCACATCTCTATATATATAAAATCCAACGTCTGTCTGTCTGTCTGTTTGTCCGCTTTTCACGAGAGAACTACTGAACGGATTTAGATCAGGTTTTTTTCTATAATTTGCTTGAATATTCTGGTTGATTTTGTGACTTCTCGCATCACGCTGAGTATCATACTTCGGTTGCGGTACCGATTTATTTACATAAATCCGAGAAACAGGCAGCGAGCCAAAGGGAGGTGGGATGAGCCCTTCTCACTCAAAACAACAGTCTCGGGGCGTTCCTTACTTCCGCTTAGCCAGCGAACGAGAGAACTATTTCACGGATTTAGATTGTTTTTTTTTTCTATAATCTGCTTGAACATTCTGGTTGATTTTGCGACTTCTCTCATTGCGCCAAGAATCTTAGTTTGCTTGCAGGAGCGATATATTCACACTAATCCAAGACAGAGGCTGTGGGCAAAGGGGAGGGCGAAGCATGACGTCAGGACTGAGGAGGCGGGCAGGGCCCTCCTCACAGTCCTGTTCCACTATTACGTGAGTGGAGCCATGGGGGACGTCTAGTTTACAATATTTAGACCCTTATAGACATTCATGTCTTTAAATTGGCAATTCCATATTATTTTTCCTATTAATAGGATTGTAAAAAGTAAGTTTTTTTTCCACTGTGATAACAAATGCAAGTGTTCACAAAAAATGTAAAACATAACTTTTTATAAAGTATATAAAATACATTTTCCAAAATAACCATAGCAAATAACACAGTAGCTGTAAATTTCCCTGTTAAACTGATTGAAATGTGCACATTGAGAGATAAACAATCTTATCGCTAAGAACTGATGCACCTCAAATCCCATCTTTTGCTTATTTTTGCCAGTGAAGCATGTAATGCAGTAGCTCGCTTGGGAAATACTGCAAGCAGAGGTCATTCTGTGTGTATTTCATGGCAGCATCTATAGTTAAGGAGATGATTGATAGCCTAGTATAGCTCCACTCCAAGCTAACATGTTAGAAACAGCAAAGATTTTTTTTTTATTTGCAAGTGGTGAGGCATAAGGGCATACAGTTGACTGATCATTCATGTAACACAATGTAAGGAACATTAAGAAACATAACATAGAAGTCTAAAACTGTATTGGCACAGAAAGTTTGGGGTTTTTTTTGGTGATGTGCCTACTTCATTTTTTTGTGAAAAAAAATTTATGTGGAATTTCATGCCATATTCAGTACTCAAACATTTGCTAGCTCAGTAGCTGCACAATTATGGAAACATTAAAGAAAGACAACTGCATGAGAAGTAAAATAAAGTATAGAAAAAATATAAAATAAATGCTCAGATTTTTAAAAAATCTACAAGCTACAACAGAAGCAGAGATAATAACAAATAATAATACTAGTCCACTAATAATCCTACACTAATAGTTTTATCATTTAAAAAACCTTTTGCTAATTTAACTCATTACAGTGGACTCATTTATTATTTCACATATACTGTTTCAGTTGGACTATTATTCATCTTGAATGATTTGCCTTTTGCTTTAGAATTTTGCCCACTATGAAAGATACTAAATAAAATAAACACTACTGAATAAAACTTTTAAAATGCATTTCAGTTTGGAGCAGATGATAATAATAAGTCAAATTAAATGTCACTTTAGTTAAACTGCAGCCAGCCAACTGATTTATCTTCACTTGTCTAACACTAGGAATATTTGTGTTTGTTTTTTATTTATACAAAGCGTATCAACTTTAGTAATTAAAAGGAACAATTTCAGATAGCAAGTTGAAATACTCACCATTCCATGTAACGTAGTAATGATTTAAAAAAAGCAGCCTCACCATAGCAACAGGTAGGCAGAGAAAGGAGAAAAAAACACCTGCCAACCTTGTTAGAGTGAAAGCAGGATGTTCAGCTTAATGAACATTCTGTGAGTTAATCACAGAGTCCTCTCTATAATGTTATTGCAAGGATCCTGCCAACAGAAAGAAATGCAAGCATAAGCGATGTTATCATTTTCAAATAGCCAACCGTGTTCACTTGTACTTCATGGTGTAATTAGCTTGTGACACACAAAAAGGATGCTTGATGAGGTAATAAAAGAAAGAGTATGAAAAATATGTATTAAAATACACTCATTTACCTAAGTAATGCATAAGGAACTATATACAAAGTGAAGTTTAGTTATGGGGAAAAAGAAAACGAAATAGCAACAAATATATACTGTAAATCAATGACTCTTCATTTGCACACTTATATTCTGAGCCTAATTTTCTTGTAGTATTGAGTGTGGGGTGACCTGCTGACTTCTCCCAGTAGCAAGAGACAAAAGCAGTAAAAGACCTTGGAGAGGACACCAGTCTATTTTGGTTAATTTATTTTGGAGATGGGATGGTGATGTACTGTAGATATGAGAAAACCAGGTATCTCAAAGCCTGCTTTGCTTTACTTTTAAGATGGAGCTGCAAATGTATCAGGATGATTACAGAAGAAACAAGGGAGCAAGCCCAGTTCTTAAGTGTTATTTTTCAAACACAGGTGTTTTAGTTGCGACAGCTGATAGAAAAATAGGAAACGGTTCACAAGTTAATGGGTGACTCAATGTGGGATTGTCTTTAATTGCTTTGCGTTTTGCACCTTGCCAGATCTTTACTTTCCCTATTGTACTTTTACTACATATTTACACATAATTCCAAGTTCACTACACAGACAACCTTTCTGCTCAGATGTTCACAGTAAATAGATAGATATACAGATGATCACAGAGCAAAAAGGGGGCAATTTGCCTGAGACTGTTGCAGAGGCCCTGACTGATTTTATGAAAAAAAAAATCATCTTTTTATTAACTAGGGACAGACTTACTAGTCTCAAAATATTGTTCTCGTCTTAGGAAATGTATTTATTGCTTTAGCAGAGATTATTAACCAATGTTAAGAAAATTGTATGGAATCATCTATAGAGTGCTTCCATGTAAATTTCACTTTATCTTAAAAACTACTCTGGCAGAAATTGAGCAAATCAATAGGCCTGGTCCTATATTCCAGATAAATTAAACGATTTCTACCACAGTTATTGTTGGACATTGTGGGAAATGGCCGGCTGTTCATCCCGGCCAATACCCCCAGGCCACTAGATGGAGCCCTCCCTGTAGCATGGGAGTGCCCCGAAGTCCAGCAGGGAATTATGGACAATGGAGTTTTTATTCCCAACCCTGCTGGACACCGTGGGGCCCACCAGAGGACGCTACAGGGAGGCTCAAGGACTTATACGTGCCCTATAACCCAGAAGTACGTCATGATCACATGACCAGAAGGAACGACGTGCTTCCGGGTTAAAGAAAAGGACTTTTTAATCTGACCCGGAAGTGATAAGGAATCATGGACTGTAGGATTGGAATCACTTCCGGGTCAGGGATTATAAAGGATTGTGGGAAACCCCAGACGAGTGAGCTGAGCTGGGTGGAAGGGTGGCAATGCGTCTGGGAGAGGAGAATTGGTGATTGATTATTGATTTATTGTATGAGTAGTGTGGAGTGGAGGGTGCTTTGTGCACGTTGTTATTATAAAAATAAAAAGTCTTGGACTTTTACCTGGTGTTTGGCGTGGTACCTGAGGTTTCAAGGGAGCAATAGCACCCACTACTGTTACAACATGGGTGAAAATGTTTTTGAAAGATATAGAGATAAGTACTGGGTCAAAAACAATAGACCAGGAGCCTGTAACAAGACAAACACAATTCAACCTGTTTGAAGAAGATGGATCCGTTTTTTTCAGAAATTTATTAATGTACATAGGTTTGAGTTTTTAGGACAGATATCTTGGAAACCTATTAGATAGATAGATAGATAGATAGATAGATAGATAGATAGATAGATAGATAGATAGATAGATAGATAGATAGATAGATAGATAGATAGTGTCATTTGTTTGTACATAGGAGTCAGTTTAAGGGCACTGGTGATGGTATTTCTTTGCCGCTCCAGGGGTTGGCACATTGTAATAATGCATTTTATTTTCCTCCCTCAGCTGACATCATTTCTGTTGTCTGTCCACCTGGACCAGTCTCTTCCTGCCGGAAAACCTCATACCTGGAAGAACCACCATCTTTGGCAGTTGAAATCAGACTCCTGCCTGAAAAAATGTCTCTTTACACCCTTACCAACTTTTTTTTCTCTTTTTGAGATACTAATTATACAGGGTTTGCCCACAGGTGTCCCTACACTTCTTGTTGTTTCTGCTTGTTTATTACGATAGATAGATAGATAGATAGATAGATAGATAGATAGATAGATAGATAGATAGATAGATAGATAGATAGATAGATAGATAGATAGATACTTTACTTGGACAACCCCAGTTTTTTATAGAAGCTCTGTAAATAAATAAGAGAAGTAGATAAACTTAGAATGAGTGAAAAGGAAGAAAACATAAAAAGTCACAGAGAGCCATTATGCAGATGTATTATTGGCATAAAGGAGCCTACATAATGTTTCTTGACACACTCCTGCTGAATGAATTGTTAGCTGGAAGTCCTCAGTGTTAATGTGTCAGAATAAGGATGTGCAGCATTGTTAATAATGGCACTCAGTTTTGCTTTCATTCTCTCCTTTCTACAACCCCACAGGACCCTGAGAGCATCCCATAACTCAGCTTGCCCTTTTAATTACCTTGCTTTGGTGGGCTTCTCTTGAAGTGATTTTACCAACCCAGCACACCACAATGTAGAAAATTGCACTTGCATCATAGAGCTTTAGAAAATCTGAAGGATATCACTTCCCACATTAAAGGAACACAGCCTCCTAAGGAGAAAGAGCCTGCTTTGCATTTTCTTATATAGTTCCTCTGTGTTCTGAGACCAGTCGGATCTCTCAGTAATGTGAACCCCAAAGTATTGGTAGGTGAGGACCACCTCTACATACACTTGCTGAATTACAACTGGACATAGAAGCTCTTTGGTGCAGTGAATTTAATTTGCTGATGTTAATATGGAGACAATTCTTTTTGCACAAAGAAACAAAATTCTCCACCTGACTCTTCTTCTCTGTCTCACCCTTATTTATCAGTATACCCCATAAGTGCAGAATCATCTGAGAATTTCTGCACATGACATGACCTGGTGTTATATTTATAGTCGGAGGTGTACAGAGTGAAGAGGAAATGAGGCAGGACTGTTCCTAGTGGTGCTACATCCGTATCAGAAACACAATTATTGAGTCTCACAAACTGCAGTCTACCTGACACATAGTCCATTATCCAGGACACCATAGACTCATCCACCTGTATATCTCTGAGCTTACTCCTTTACTGGGAAGGCTGAATGGTACTGAAGGTACTGGAGAAATCAAAATGTTTACATTTTTGTATTTTTGCAAAGATGTAGTCATCTACGCAACACCACAAAGCACATCATTTTGCAACAAAAATTGTAATTTTAAGATGTGAAAATCACAAATTTTGATTTTTTACAGGCACACACAGACAGACACACATAAAGACCCCTTGCTAAATTTAACTTTAATCAATGAACATAGAATACAGAATCACAATCTGAACTGGAAAGCAATAGCGAATTTTTGACCACATCACCAAACTTCCATTAACATGTAAATAAAAAGATAAGACAAAAAATAAATAAATAAATCAATGTGTTCCAGCATGTGGTATGAACTGTGCCACACTAACACTTTCTCTTGGCGTTACAAGTACTCACAATATGTTGTTTTCTCTCATGTGTCGATGACTACTGCATGAGCTTATGTACGTTGTATTATTTTTCTGAAGTTCATCTAACTATGCATATAAACCTATGGGGCTGCAGGTCTGTAGCACTTCACACATTTACTAACTGATAAAAGAGTCCAAGTAAACTTTAAATGTACATTTATTAGTAGAAAAGAGAACTCAGATGTTCCTGTCTTGAAGTAGTTGTGCTTCCTGTAACTTTCTAGGAAGTGTCTCCTTTGAAAAGACCAGAAAAAGTCAGAGATCAGGACCTGCAGCTCAGGGACTTTTTGATCAATTTGATTTTTATAAAATATTATGACAATATGGGGATTTATTTTTGGAATTCAATGATTAAAACACATACAGACTTATTTTATTTCTTTCATTTGATTGACTGTAAAGTATAAACAAAGATTAATAAATAAAATTCAGTGATGTGATAATCATTTCGGCCAACAAAACCAATTTCTCCAAAAAAGAATAAGGTGGCTAGTCATGAGTGCTCATCCAGCAACAAAACATGTTGATTACAGCCTTTCAGTTCTTGAGGATTTCATACATAAGGAGATGCCACATACATGATTTTTAAAATGATTTTTACAATTTAAATTGAATTTTCTTAAATTTTGTGTAATACAGGGCTTAGATTTTCCACAGTACAGAGTTAGGATTCTTCCAGATGAACATGATGCACGCAAATTATACAGTGTATGTTAACATATCCTTAAAAAAAGATGGTCCACCCAGGGGTTAACTCATAAAAGTATGCCAGTTTATGGCATTCATAAAGATCTCCAATTGTAGGGTGAAAATTATCATCCAGTAGAGCAACAGTAGAGCACACAGCAAAATCAAGTCCTCAAGATATATTTTTGATCATCTATGTTGAGGGAAATGAGTGGAAAATAAACATTTTCTACTGAATTAATTTGTCATTGATCTACTGTGTGTTTGCCTGAGTGGTCTATTGGCACCCAAAATCTTTCTTGTGTTTTTAATAGAGTTAAGCAAATGAAAACTGATGGATTAGTTTGGTCTGAACTTTTTTCATTTTTCTCATCAAAGGTTTATCTTCTTATGTGTCTAATGCAGATTGAGGAGGAATATATTGTGTCTGTGTCAAATGTAAAGAGATCTCTTATTATTGAAATGCTTCTGTACTATAATAAGATATTACCTTTGTTAGTTTTAGTCACATCTAAGTATTTAAAAATAAAGGGAGATCCAAAAGTCAGAAAAGCTTAAAATGATCCATGAATATTATTTATTGTGGTGAACAAATAGAGGCAGTCTCAACTACACAGACTGGATCTCAATCAATACTAGTAAAAATATATAAATTACTTTATACTTACCTTTTAGAACTTTATTTATAGTCTAAAACATACATTTAAGACCAAATTCAGTGGTCAACAAAGTAGTATGATTGTACAGTCTACTGCCTCGTGGAATCAGCATCCTGGGTTTGAATTCTGCACCCCATCATCATTGTCCATGTTTATTTTGCACATTCTCCTTATGCCTGTGTGGCTTTTGATATGGACAGTCTGATATTTTTCCCATACTACAAACTCATCAGACAAGATTAAGTCTACAATGAACGGGTGTGAATAAATATGTGAATGACTGGCACAACTTTCAGTATTAGTTCTTGCCTAGTGTACAGGACTGTATGTTCTGGCATTCATAACCTTAAAATGGATTAAGCAAATTTAGAAAATTGATGAAGCTGATTGATACTCACTTTATTTCTACTTGATGTAATAATTTTAATTATAAATGTCCAATTGTGTTAAGGTTAACAAAAAAAAAATAAAGAAAGTGAAAAAACAAAAATATTTTAACCACTCAAACTGACAAGTGCATATGTTTCTTACATGGGTATATATATATATATATATATATATATATATATATATATAGTAATAAAGGTGCTATATTGCGCCCGACCCGACACAGACTTGACACGGGAGGCATGTATAAAATAAAAGACCTTTATTTTTCTTCAGCTGGAGGGCACATATTCCCCGTAATCCCTCCAGCCACAACACAGTCCCAAGAACAAATAAACCACAACAGCACTATCCTCAGTTCCACCACCACTCCTCCACAAGCTTAGTCCTCCTCCTCCCAACTCTGGCCGCTGAGTGGTGGTTGCTGGCTCCCTTTTATTAGGCACCCGGAAGTGCTCCAAGTGGTTGATTGCTGACATCCGGCTGCACTTCCGGGTAAGGCGAAACCAGTGCCCAAAAGGGGCTAGCCGCTCCTGTTGCAGCACCCCCTGGTGGCGCCTGCAGAATCCCACAGAGCTGCACAGAACTCCAACCTCCATGAAGCCCTGGGGGAGTCCGAGGCACTGCTGTAACCCAGGGGTGCTGCCATCTAGCGTCCAGGGGAAGATACTGGGCTTCCCACCCTTGTCCCCCTGGCAGATGTGGTGAAGGGGCGTCCCGGCCAGGCATGGGCCCCGGCCATCTGTCACAATATCTATCCATCCATTTTCTAACCCGCTGAATCCGAACACAGGGTCACGGGGGTCTGCTGGAGCCAATCCCAGCCAACACAGGGCACAAGGCAGGAAACAATCCTGGGCTGGATGCCAACCCACCTCAGGACACACACAAACACACCCACACACCAAGCACACACTAAGGCCAATTTAGAATCACCAATCCACCTAACCTGCATGTCTTTGGACTGTGGGAGGAAACCGGAGCGCCCGGAGGAAACCCACACAGACACGGGGAGAACATGCAAACTCCACGCAGGGAGGAACCGGGAAGCGAACCCGGGTCTCCTAACTGCGAGGCAGCAGCGCTACCACTGCGCCACCATGCCGCCCCTGTCACAATATATATATATATATATATATATATATATATATATATATATATATATATATATATCTATATATATATATATATATATCTATATATATACATACTGTATGTTTTTACCTTTAATATATGATGTTTTATTCATTGTCTGTATTATGGTCACTAACCCTTGGCTAGCATGCAAGGAAGAATTTCAATATACAGTATTATATGAATCGATATAAATAAAATTGTAAACCATTTGTTTGTTTGTAAATTATGTAAAAACACCTGGGGGGTATTTTTCATACGTGGATTACTTGTTTAGCCGGATGTAATTGTTGACGATTTGGCCTGATCCTGGATCTGTCGGTTTTTCTAAACTCTTACTGGATGTGTTGTCATAGCAGCACATCCTAATCCTCAAACCTGCTCGGAGCAGGTTTGTTTGATGTAAACAAGGATTAGCTCACACACTTAATCAGTGTCCATGCGTGGAATTCATTCAGTCATGGCTTCACCGTTCATGAATGTGCAACCAATTGATATCGGTGCGCAAATTATAAGAAGAGAATTTCATCTAGAGAGTGTTTCGTGCGATCGGCAAGATCCTTTATTGCTTCCGGTAGAAATTCTTTTCGAAAAATACCGCTTTAGCCGAGGGGGAATATTGTACCTCAAAAATTAGCACCTTATATTCGAAGTCAAACTAGGCGAAGTCGGGCTATCACAACCACACAGACAGTATGCATTGCTTTGAGGTTTTTTGCAAGCGCCACTTTTTTATATACTGTAGGCGATGCAGAAAATCTATATAGAAGTGCAGTTTTCCAGGCAATTCGTAAAGTCTGTTTGGCTCTGAAATATTTCCTTCGGGTTTTCATAGTGTTTCCTGGACACCTGCGTGTGCAGACAATAAAAGAGGTGTTTCATACCATTGCAGGTAGGCAACACACAGGCAAAAACACCCACAGTTCCATGAAGAATCTCACAATCAGCCTAACATTCTCATTACCCAGGGTTTCCAAATGTGATTGGGGCACATGGGACTGATCAGAGTGGAGTTTGATCAAACATTATTTGGAAAATGTACCTCTCCTCCTGATGAATAATCAGACACAGTGTCTTCATCAAATATTTGACCTTCGTTAATATTTTGTTGGTCAGGTAGAGGTTCTAGAGATATGACATTCCTTGCAACTGACTCAACAAAAAAAAAGAGGGCTATATGGAACATACCTATGGCACACATAGAGGACAAAATATATGCAATGACCACCCTTTACCTGAAATGAAGTGACCACTGCATCCTGCCACTGGTTCTGAGGAGGAGCTTCCCCCCGGAATGCCCTCAGAAACAGGGCGATGGGCATTTTGCTGGAGAGCCAACTCTTCTGCAGGGGTAAGGTGTGGACTGCGTGGACCTCCACCTGTTTTTTGCTTGTCTGCCTTCTTATTATCTTTAAAATGAATGTTTTTTATATTATATATGATTATTTATGTCAACAATTCTTTAAATAGTTATATACCAATATTTACCAGTTTGAAGTATATTCTTGTACTTCACTTTAACCTGTTCCCATGTTCTCCTTGTGCTCACATTTGATCTGGAATTATGACATATTTAAATAATAATTAATCTGACACATAGGAAATGAAACGCTGCATTCAGTAAGTACAATGCACACTACTTAGCGTTTAATTTGTCGGCCACTTGGTTTGGGCTGCTATTGCAGTGTTACCTCTTGTGCATATAAAAACTTGAAATTCTTCATGTCCTTCGAATAAAAAGTCCTGCTCCACTTGTGTGGAAAAAAAATGCGCCCGTTCTTTCGTCACTTTGTTACAGCCTATCAAAGACTTGCTGATCATGTTTTCTAGACTCAATATATATGCGGCTTTTCAATCAGCGTGGGCACACGCATTCATCTCGGATGATTAGATCCAGCTAAACTAATCTAGTACACGGCTGCGTTTGAAAAAATGACTTATCCCAGATGAGTTTCACCGGTATTAACTCATCCAAGATGAGGCATCTGATCTCGGATGATTTAAGCGACGTACGGAAAATACCCCCCTGAACTGATTTTCACTAAATTTGCATATGTGCTGCCATTGGTCATCTTAAAATATAGACTCTATGGTATATTGGGCAAAGGTGTGGCAAAAGAGGGGCAATCCAAAATCCAAGGCTGATGTGGGGACTAAATTTCCCATGAGGTAGCAGGTAAGCACTGGGGTTGATGTATTTTGTACCAGCCAGAGCGGGATCTCAACTAAGACTGCAGGTACAATGTTTTCTTCTCAGCTAATTTGAATAACAACTTTATTTTCTCACTGTACTACTGCTTTTGTCTAAAATTATGCCATTTTGTCTCATCATGGGTTGTGTTTAAACTAGCTGAATTTCCAAAAGACAGTTTTTTTCCCCATGTTTTTTATCTTGTCCCCTTTCTGAAAACATATGGGTCCAATAGGGGCATATGAAGATGCTAAACTCTTGAGGAGCAATGTTCCATTTTTCAACTCCCTAAAATGCTTTTAAAACTCCATAACTCCCATTTTTTTAGGAACTGTTGTGGTTGTGATGTTACATGTGAAACAAAGATTAGCATCAGTTTTGGCTGGCTGTTTCACTCACTACTTCAAATTATTTTGTGAAGCTACATTATACATCACAAACGGAGCGAGATTTGGTCCACCAGATGAAAACAGGTGCATTCTGGTCCTTGTTGGTCAAAAATGCAGAAAGGATCTTCATTTCATTGTTGACACATGACAAACTCAGAAATTAATCAGACACTACATTTTGTATAAAAAAACTTACATTGTTGAAAAAGCCAATGGTATCATACACCTGCATTATGTTACTAAGTGCGATAGAGATAAGTCACAAAGAAACAGAATGAAATGTGGTTTTTAATGTTGAGTCACTGCTCAAAATCCACAAGAAAGAGAATGACTAAGGATGAGGTTAATAACTGTTACTGTTTGTTCACAGCAGACATTTAGTAATGTTAATTTTTTGATGTCACTTATAATTTTAGATTTGGTGCCCACACAAATTTTAGAAATTTTAAACCAATGAGTGAATCAACTTTGAATTATCTTTAAATTATTATTAAACTAGCAAAATACCCGCGCTTCGCAGTGGAGAAGTAGTGTGTTAAAGAGGTTATGTAAACATATATATACATATACATATATACATATATATACATATCTACATATACACATATCTACAAATACATATATATATACACATATCAACATATATATACACATACACACACACATATACATAAACACACATATACACATACATACATAGTGCGTTGTAACACGGGCTGTGATTGTTACATGGGAGGGAGATGACAAATCACAGCTTCCCGCTTTCTAATCGGGCCTGTGATTGGTGCTTTGACGGATGCCCAGATCCCACAGTATGTCCCCTTAGGAGAGGCGTTAGGCAAGTGTAATTGAATAGCGGTGCTGCAAGTTTAGCTTTACACCTGTTTTTAAGGCTTATTGACTGAAAGGGGCTTTCATGAAAAAACTTAGGGCTTTGCTACAGGATACACCCTCCACAAGTTAAGGAAGTAAAAATAAAGGTATATATTTCTGTTTTATTTAAACCTTTTAAGTTTGTATGTGGGCAGTATGGTGGTGCAGTGAAAGGTGCCAGTTAGGAGACCCGGGTTCGCTTCCCTGCGTGGAGTTTGAATGTTCTCCCAGTGTCTGTCTGGGTTTCCTCCGGGTACTCCGGTTTCCTCCCACAGTCCAAAGACATGCAGGTTAGGTGCATTGGCGATTCTAAATTGTCCCTGGTGTGTGGGTGTGTGTGGGTGTGTGCGCCCTGTGGTGGGCTGGCACCTTGCCCAGGGTTTGTTTCCTGCCTTGTGCCCTGTGTTGGCAGGGATTGGCTCATGTATTTAGGATATAGCAGGTTGGATAATGGATGGATGGACATTTGTATGCATAGCCCCATTTGCCCGTTTTCGTTTTTTTTCTTTCTTCAGTAATATTTCAGCAAACCCGGAGCTTGTCAGTTCAAATCCTGGTACTGACACCACTGTGTGACCCTGAGGAAGTCACTTCACCTGCCTGTGCTGCAAAAAACAAAAGTAATGTAACAAATTGTACCTTAGATGTTGCAAGTTAATGGAATAAAGGCATAAATCAAATAGATAAATATGTATTATACACATAGGAACTATTCATTTATTTTCAGTTAAGTCATCTGCAGCAAACCTTTATAAATGAAGGTTTCTCCTTTTTAGATAGTGCAAACTGTTTCTTCTTCATTGAGGTTTTCTCTTGGACAGCTTTTTTCATTTCATTGAAAATTAAAGCAGCAGCTGCCAAAATATGTAGCTTTCTTATTAATTTTTCAACATTGTGTAAAATAACTTTATAAAATAACATAAAAGGTTTAAATACTCGTTATCCTTTTACACTAAAATATTACTAAAGAGATACAAAAAAAGTAAAATGCATATGTTGTTTTTCTTTAAGGAGATTAAATATTACTGAAGAAAAAAAAAAAACCTAAAACAGCCAAATGGGGCTATGCATATGAACTTAAAAGGTTTAAATAAAACAGAAATATATACCTTTATTTTTACTTCCTTAACTTGTGGAGGGTGTATCTTGTAGCAAAGCCCTAAGTTTTTTCATGAAAGCCCGTTTCAGTCAATAAGTCTTAAAAAGAGGTGTAAAGATATTGACAATAAGCTATGGAAACCCACCAAGACATGCAATCGTTGAAATCAAGGCGCGAGTCGAAAAACACCATCTGATACTATTAGTTAACGATTAACACATTTCTATATGTATTGTAAGCATACAATACAACTGATAATACGTTGCGCTTATTTATCTGGTGTACCGACATTTTTGCGCGTTTAACGGCTGAAATCTAACGTGGTTTGTGCCCTTCAGAATGAAAACAGTTTGCATTTACCTTTTTAATAAAAAGCGAGCTTTTAAGCCTGAGAAATCACTCCGTAAATGCACACGTTTAATTCTTTATCACTTCAAACAACTGAACTATCCAGAACATTTCAGGCATACATCCAGCATTCACACTATGTATAAAAAGCACAACTGTTAAAGGAATTCAGCATTTCTTAATTGAAAATGTTCCTTTAATCCTCAACATGTCTCAATGAGTCGTTCTGGTGGTTTTACTTGACATTTTGATATTCTGGTTAATTGTGTTTGCAGTTGAGATGTTCTTTCCTGATTTATACTTGTTTTCTCGTTAATATTTGTTTCGCTGGTGTTAGTGTTCTGATTAGAGGTTATTGGTCCTTTGATGTCTTGACGGTTTCTTCTTAGAACAGCTCCTATTACGCAATTCCGTCACATACTGGTCTGTTGTTTCTCCGCTTTTCTGGAAACATGTAAAAAACTTGTGCCGCTCAAATGTCACATTGCGCTTTGGGTTGCAATACGTTTTGAATTTTTCAACTATTTTGTTCAATTTCATATTGTCTCCATCTTCTTCAAACTGAAAATTGTTATACACCTCTAGCGCCTTTTCGCTTCAATTACATGTAGAAGCATAGACGCTTTCATTTTTTCACTTTTCCTATCTGCTTCAATCGCAGCAAGATACAACTCGAATCTCTGTTTAAATCTTTTCCAATTTTCAGCTACATTTCCCTTTAACTGGAGATTTGGTGGGGGCTGTAATCCTAACATATTTTTTTTTCTCTTTTGCTAGAACGTCTTAGCGCTTTCTGATCACGTTTTCGGGTTACTCACAGACACGCGACTTCTTCAGATTCCTCTTCCAATCCGCCACTTCTGACACCATGTAGTGATCTTGTTAGGTTCGTAGTTTAATCAATACACAGGATTGAAAGATATAATAACTTTTTAATAGACAGACTTTAGAGACATTTACTGTACAAGTTACTAATCGTTCTTTAGTTCACGCCCATTCTCCTACTTGCATCGGCATTCACATGCATTACTAATCATTCTGTAAGTATCCCTTAATAGACCTTACTAATCAACTATCATTACAAAATCCAACGTGGTTTGTGCCCTTCAGAATGAAAACAGTTAGCATTTACCTTTTTAATAAAAGGCGAGCTTTTAAGCCTGAGAAATCACCCCGTAAATGCACACGTTTAATTGCACATGTGTTAATATGTATGCTTACACAGTATTAAAAGACACTCAAAAATTAATGTCATTTACCTTTGTTCCCACGTTTGACTCGTGCTGTAAATCTCTTCCTTGTTTTTAGTTCAAGTGATTACGTAGGAGGCGTGATGACGCGATACGTGACTCCGCCTCCTCCATTAGAGTATATGGACAAAAAACAGGTTCCAGTTATGACCATTACACATAGAATTTCGAAATGAAACCTGCCTAACTTTTGTAAGTAAGCTATAAGGAATGAGCCTGCCAAATTTCAGCCTTCCACCTACACGGGAAGTTGGAGAATTAGTGATGAGTGAGTGAGTCAGTCAGTCAGTCAGTCAGTGAGGGCTTTGCCTTTTATTAATTAGTATAGATCTTGCCACCGTTGCTGCCTCTTATAATAATACAGAGACCTGCAGCAATGTCTACACACTCTAGCCGCTGTAGATACATTCTGTAGTTCATAGATTAGATTAAACAATTAACTGTGAGACCATATTACACTGGGAAATACAAGGAAGTAGCACTGATGGTTCCAATGCACCAAGGACTTATAGCAATTATGGAATCCAATCATACACAAAAAGAACAAATTCTCATGAGATCAGAGAAATTATTAGTTATCAGAAAGGTAATAGATAAAATTTTAGTCATTATTGTCCAACGTATCAATATTCTAAAAACAAATATTTGATTTATTACTTTAACCAGTTATACAAATAAATATAGGTATTTCAGCTAATTTGACAATGAATTTGAACATTAACATAAATTAATCTTGATGTAAAATCTATATTTCTGCAGCCTTTGGTAAGCCTTCTGAACAAATGCTATTTGTGCCCACGCCTGGTCATCAGTGATGGTGGCTCCAAGAAGTGAAAATCAACTGACATTCTCCACAGAATTCCCTCTAATGTAGGCGGAAATTTTGTCTGCCTCCTGTTTCCTGAAGCCAAAGAGTGACATTTTGCTTTTGGTGATATTAAGGGAAAAATTGTTGTACTTGCACCAGGGTGTCAGAAGACAAATCTGATTTGTTACATCCAGTACCTTAAGGACATTAATAAAATTAGGTTTGATAAATTGATTTACAAGCTAATTTAAAGATTAGACATGTATAAAAATAGTACGTTTAGCTGGTACCATTCACTGAAGCACTATATGTTCTAGCACAAAGCTGAATATAAAAACACCCTTTGGATTACCTGTGTGATCTGAAGCAGAAAATATATAAAATTGCTCAATTTGCACATTTTTAATTTTCACTGACTTTTTTTTCAGTTCAATGCTTCACTTTTATTTTATGGCTCAGACTTTATAACATCTCTTTATATCCTGTGAATCAATCAGCTGAAAAAAGATATGCTGTTTTCAACAATGCTGGAGAGTTTGTGAATGAGAAAAATTGATCTGATTTTATATAATTTTATGTAACTTTATGTATCTTAAGATTTTGCTTTTTTTTTATTTACAATTAATTTTACTATTAAGTTTATTAAGTTTACCACCTGAGCATCAGAACAGGCCATCCACCTGAAGTTAAGCATGTTTCAGTCCAACCAGTACTTGGATGGGAGACCATCCAGGAAAATCTTGGTTTGCTACTGGAAAAGGTGTTGGTGAGGCCCGCAGTGGGCACTTACCCTGTGGTCTGAATGTGGATCCCAATGCAGTGATGGCAACACTGTGCTGTAAATATGGTGCTGTCCTTCAGAGGAGATGTAAAACTGAGGTCCTGACTCTCTGTGATCATTAAAGATTCCTGGGCGTTCTCCATAAAGAGTAGGGTTTGTCCTGATATCCTGGCTAAATTGCCCATCACAACCTAGTCATTCTGACCCCTGATCATGTCCTCTCTTGAACTGACCTACTATCTTGAACTACCTACTATATGTGTGGTGAGCATATTGACGCAATAACAACTGTTGTTGCATCATCCAGGTGGGTGCTACACATTGGTAGTGGTAGACGTGGCTCCCTTCTGTCTAAGTAAAGCACTTTAAGTATTGAGAAAAGTTCTATACAAATGTAATTAATTATTAATGATTATTATTTTCTTTCTTCCTTTCTTGTTAACTCATTACTAATTTACTAATGTTATCTTCCAGTTTAGCATTGGAAGATAACATTAGTAAACTGCTATATTCTTGTAATTGTTATATAATATAATTATATTGCTATAGTGTTACAAATTACTGTTACAATTAGTATTCATTTCAGAGATATCAAAAAGCATGCTGTTAATTTTAATGACTTGCCTCATATTTTCAAGCATTTACATTCAACAAACTATCAAATATTAGTAATGCTTTCATATATCCATGTCCCAGTAATATAAGTTGTTACCTGCAACTTGAATCTTTAAGTCAGACTACTAGTTAAATATAATTTTATATATGCAATTAGTTAAGAGTCCTTGAGCTAATTAGTAAGTAGTAGCATTCAATATGTAATATATTATAACGATATGGTTATGATAGGGCTCCTTACGTATTTTAAAACAATAGATGTTTGTTGATATCTCAGTAACTGATAGAAGATTGGGGGGGGGGGGGGCGGATGTGGGCTTGGCTTGATGGTATGAAGGACGACAGACACTTTGAAGTGTTTGCTCACAACCTTGGTTCTAGGGGAATTTTGGTTGGGTATTTTTAGGGAAGGGAAGAGAGAGAGAGAGAGCAAGTTTCATGTTTTTTATTCAGTTCCTACACTGCTGGCATCTGAACTGAAACCTTTTTCAGTTTTCAAAAAACAAAATAAAAAAATAGAAAAACTATAGAAAAAAGATGACATTTTCTTCTTCTGTAAAGGAATATGAATTTTAAAATTAAAAAAACTTGATAACATGAATAAACCATTACATTTCTTAAACTGGAATGTTAAAGGTAACAATCATGAACTCAAAAGAAAAAAAACATGCACCTATATATTAGCAGACTGAAGTCAAAAATAGGCTTCATACAGGAGAGCCATTTAAACAACAAAGCTCAATCTTGACTGAAAAAAGATTAGACTACTCATGGATTTTTCTCCAACTATGCCAAGAGCACTGCAGGAATAACGATTCATAAATCAACCCCATTTAGAGCTAATCTCTGATTTAGAAGGTCCATCCATCCATCCATCCATCCATCCATCCATCCATCCATTCTCTTCCGCTTATCCGAGGTCGGGTCGCGGGGGCAGCAGCTTGAGTAGAGATGCCCAGACTTCCCTCTCCCCGGCCACTTCTTCTAGCTCTTCCGTGAGAATCCCAAGGCGTTCCCAGGCCAGCCGAGAGATATAGTCCCTCCAGCGTGTCCTGGGTCTTCCCCGGGGCCTCCTCCCGGTTAGACGTGCCCAGAACACCTCACCAGGGAGGCGTCCAGGAGGCATCCTGATCAGATGCCCGAGCCACCTCATCTGACTCCTCTCGATGCGGAGGAGCAGCGGCTCTACTTTGAGACCCTCCCGGATGACTGAGCTTCTCACCCTATCTTTAAGGGAAAGCCCAGACACCCTGCGGAGGAAACTCATTTCAGCCACTTGTATTCGCAATCTCGTTCTTTTGGTCACTACCCATAGCTCATGACCATAGGTGAGGGTAGGAACATAGATCGACTGGTAAATTTTTCAGCACAACAGACTGATGCAGAGCCCGTATTACTGCGGATGCCGCACCGATCCGCCTGTCGATCTCACACTCCATTCTTCCCTCACTCGTGAACAAGACCCTGAGATACTTGAACTCCTCCACTTGGGGCAGGATCTCGCTACCAACCCTGAGAGGGCACTCCACCCTCACTATGGAAAAATGAGCAGAGCTACATTAATCGTAGGTAAAATTTGGGATGACAAAGAATTCATATTGAACATTCCCTCTCTTTAATCCTTAACATTAGCACTGAAAATATCATAATGGTAGGTTAATTGTATATTAAATCCTACATTAGTTACATCATCTTTTGTTGCAACCATAATATTGAATATAGCTTGGCTAATTTCACTTTACATTAAGGACATAAATTGTCTGACCAAAGAAAATTGATCTACCAATTTTTAAGACAAAATTCTTGAGTTCTGTGGGTAACAAGTTTTCATGTTTACGAGAGTTTCATTTAATACCCGTGTTTTAGTTTCCTCTTTACAATCGTGAAATACAATGTGGGATTTTCTCTTATTATAGACAGCTGTATGAAAGAAAGATAAGAGAAGCTGAGCAGACCAGCATGTTATTGTTCTTTAATGTATCTAATAAACCTGCAACTGCTGCAGCATCTGCGCCCTTGCCTTTAACGTCTTGCTTCTCTCAACCTCTCTCAAGCTTCCTTCAAGAGAAAAAAGCAGAAAGCACGGATAATGTAGAAAATGAGTTTGAAGAACTTGGTGCCTCCTTTTCTTCTTCTTGATCATTTACTCACTTACTGTCAAAAACATAAACCAGTCCACAGCAATGATGCTGCTGCCACCACCCTCAGTTCTCCAATTCACTTTCAATTTGTTATATAATCAGATATTTGTAGATTGTCATTTTTTAAACTGCTATTTTGTTTTTATTTTTTCAAATTAAAGTTCAAATATTCTGCATATAAGCAATGACATTCTATAAAGAACTGAAGAGGGTTAGTAACTGTTTAAAATATTGTGATATTTATATTTCTGTATGAATGACTAACAAGCAGAAATGCAGTATGCGCAACTAATCAGCAGCTCTAGTCAGGGTATGCTAAACTATTGTCATGTGTCTTCAGCCTGATTTAAAATCTGAGACTAAAGGGGAATCTTTTATGGTAGCAGGCAGACCATTCCACAGCTTCAGGGCTAAGTGACTAAAAGGTCAACCATCCACTATTATTTTTTTAATCCTTGGAATCTTAAGTAGGCCAGCATACTGAGATCTCAATGTGCAATGTGTAAGTAAGTAAACAGGTCATTTAAGGCTTTATAAATTAAAAGGAGGATTTTGAAATTAGCTCTAAGCTTAACTGTGAGCCAGTTTAAGAACTGGAGTTATGTGTGCATATTTTCTTGTTCTTAAACAGTATCTCACCTGAATAACAATTTTAGGTTTCTGGGAAAAGTTTCAATTAAAAAAAACAGCATGTGCTAACTTCTATAATAGATTAAGATTAATCTGGATTTATCAAAGGCAGATATCCAGTGTGAAATATCCACCATTGCTTTCATGTAATATGAGTATGTGACCCTTTAGGTAGGGCTTATTTTGGACAAAGTAGAAAATCTTTCGACAATTGAATGGGGCTATCTATTTACTGTATTGTACATCCTTCAGTTTTAGCTCCAATGTATGTGTAAGAATTAAATTCCTTCATTCTTGTCCAAAATCTTTGCTTTGTATAATAATGTAAAGTCTAATTTTTTTAAATTAGAATACGGAATCAAAGGAATGCCCATTATCATCAAAGCTTTTTTTGCAGTTACTAATGAAACCTAAGCTTTCTTTGGATGCAATCAAAGCTAAATGTGATAACAAAGGAAGTACGTGAACAAAATGTTTCTCTTTATACTGATGAAGTGGTGCTCTGTATCCCAGACAAAATCTCATCATTGCCATTTTTTTTTAGTATTAAGTTATGTGTTATAGTACAGTTCAGTATATTATAGTATAGTACGGGAGTCGGCAACCTTTTTAAAGCAAAGAGCTATTTTATCTTAAATGTTTGACCCAAGATATACAAAAAGCCATAATGGGTAGAAAAGGGGGATTGAGATATGATTTTTTAATGCAATATGGTACCTTTTTCCCATTGGTAGGAGTATAACAGTGAATGTGAATGATGAGTTGGATCATTCAGAATGCTGGTGGCTTTGTGAATGCAGCGTGTGGTGTAAATGTACATGATGGAGGGAAGAGAGACACTGATGATCTTCTCCGCTGTCTTCACTATCTGTTGTAGGGCTTTGCAATCCCTGACCTTGCAATTTCCAAACCAGAGAGTGATGCAGTTGCTCAGGATGCTCTCTATGGTTCCTCTGTATAATGTTGTTAGAGTAGCTGGTGGAAGATGGGCTTTCCTCAGCCTACGCAGGAAGTAGAGCCACTGCTGGACTTTCTAGGCTAAAGAGCTGGTGTTGTGGGACCAGGTGAGGTTCTCTAACAGGTGGACACCCAGGAATTTGGTGCTATTGACGACCTCCACAGTTGAGCCGTCAATGTTCAGTGGCAGATGGTCACTCTTAGACTTCCTAAAGTCAACAATCATCTCCTTTGTTTTGTCACAGTTGGGTGGTGTGGTCCTGTAATTAGTGATAGCCTGGATAGCTTTGCACATGCTCCGTGCGTCTTTGTCATGTAGGAAAAGTCCATGGATTCTCTGGGCGTGTGCGCGCTTTGCTGCTCTGATGGTGCAGGATGGTTTGGCACTCGCTGTTCTCAGGGCGATTTCGTCACCTTCCCTGAAGGCAGAGTCCCGGGTCCTCAGTAGCACATGCACTTCCTTTGTAATCCAAGGTTTCTGGTTGGGGCGTGCAGTGATGTACTTGGAGACAGTGACATCATCAATACACTTCTTGATGTAGCTGGTCACTGATGACGTGTACTCCTCCAAGTTGATACAGTCGCTGTTGGTTGCAGCCTCTCTAAACATGTCCCAGTCAGTGCACTCAAAACAGTCTTGAAGAGCAGAGATGGCTTTTGCTGGCCAGGTTCTCACCTGCTTCAGAACCGGTTTGGTGCGTCTGATGAGTGGTCTGTATGCTGGAATTAACATGACAGAAATGTGATCTGAATTTCAGAAGTGGGGGCGGGGCTCCACCCGGTACGCGGCAGGGATGTTTGTATAAATAAGATCCAGCGTGTTTGTCCCTATTATTGCAAAGTCCACAAACTGATGGAATTTAGGGAGCACTGACTTGAGATTTGCATGATTGAAATCTCCAATGACAATAACAAGTCCATCCGGGTGTGTGTTCTGTATGTTTGTGATGGCGCTGTACAGTTCCTAGAGCGCTTCCTTAGCATTAGCGCTGGGAGAGTATGTAAACTCCGATTATGTGGATGGTGGTGAATTCCTGAGGCAAATAAAAAGGTCTACATTTAATTTAACAATGACAAACTCCACTGGTGGTGAGCAGTAGCTAGAAACAAGCACAGAGTTACTGCACCATTCCGTATTGATATAAATGCACAGCCCACCACCGCGAGTCTTACCGCACAGAGTAGCATTTCTGTCAGCTCAAAAAGTGTCTAGCCCATCTAGCTGAATGGCGGTGTCCGGAACTCTGTCACCGAGCCACGTGTCCGTGAAAACAAAGACACAATAGTCTCTAAACTCACGCTGGGTAGTTCGCTGGAGTCGGATGCAGTCCAATTTATTGTCCAGGGAAAAGACATTAGAAAGTAATATGGACAGGAGTGCTGGCCGGCTAGGGTTAGCTTTTAGTAGTTGGAAGTCCTGGAAGTCCTCAGTTTTAAACATGATTCCAAGCTTATGTCTTAGCTTGCTTTTGATATCATTCATGTTGGCGAACATCTGCTCACAATAATAAGTGCACCCAAAAATTGTCAAAATTCCAAAAGTTACTGTTTTGAGTGGACAATAATAGACTGTTTCACGTTTCGAAAACCAGTTGGTCCTCCTTTTGACAGTTGGAAAATTATGTCCATTTGTGACTCATGGCTAAAGTCACCTTTTCTGTTTCAATGTTTTCTAGTTTCACTTATAAAGATTTGCTTTTCAAGTCTGTTAGTTATAGTTCAAACTGAGCTCTGTCAACTGTTGGAAACAGTGAAAAAATTACTTGATTGACATTCACCACAAGTGGTTTTGTCAAGAACGAAACAGTGGACTTCTCATTTCTGCCATCTTTGAAGCGACGGGTAAATGAATCATGCATTTTTACAATAACTGCCAGAAAGAACTTGCTATCAGTGATATTTCACATAGTTTCCAGATGTTTTTTAAAGTTTCAAAAAGAAACAGATTTCCACTGTTCAAGTCTTCTGCAAACAAAAGTACTTTTGTTTGAACAGTGTAACAAAGCCTTTATTTTTATTCATCATTACTATTTGCCTAATCTGTAGCGATAGATATTAATTTATTGATGTCAATTTTCCTAACAGTCGAAAATTCCAAAAATGCTGAAGAGATATCTTCATTTCAGATTTGTCCTTTAAGAGGTATCAAAGCCAGTACTTCTTCATGGAGATCTTTATTGGAAACATACCATCCCAGAAGGCTAATTTGTGTAATTTCCTTCACGTCACGACTCGTCACATACCAAAGAAAATACAGATGCTGATTTTATATCATTAATCAGTTGATCTGTCACATTCTAGCCCATCTTAATAATACTGTTGTAAACTGTTTTTGCGGATAGTGGAGTTAAATAATATATTCTTTATTTTTGGAGCCAGAGTAAAGACGTTTGGCCAATTTAAAAAGCACATTTTTTTACATATTCTCCATCTGTGAATGGATTTCTATGTTTTGCAATCTAACAAGAAACAGCAAATCTTACTGATTGTTGCATACATCCAATCCTTGGTACTGAAGAAAACATTGGAGAGCATATCTTTTGACCGAATATGTAATGTCGTTGAACAGAATGTCTTACAGGAAGATGTAGATGATGTAGTGAAGTCTCGCGACAGACTGCCTTGATTCACATATAGCTAAAGAAATATCTAAATGAAAAATAATATGTTAAGACATGAAAATGTGAGCTGATAGGTACCGGCAGGCCAAGCGGAATGCAGTTTTGGTGGTTGCTGAGGCAAAAACTCGGGCGTGGGAGGAGTTTGGGGAGGCCATGAAGAACGACTTTCGGATGGCTTCGAGGAGTTTCTGGTCCACCATCCAGTGTCTCAGGAGGGGAAGCAGTGCAGTGTCAACACTGTATATGGTGGGGATGGTGCGCTGCTGACCTCGACTCGGGACGTTCTGGGTCGGTGGGGGGAGTACTTCGAAGACCTCCTCAATCCCATTAACATGCCTTCCAATCAGGAAGCAGAACCTGGGGACTCGGAGGTGGGATCCCCCATCTCTGGGACTGAGGTCACCGAGGTGGTCAAAAAACTCCTTGGTGGCAGGGCCCCGGGGGTGGACGAGATATGCCTGGAGACCCTCAAGGCTCTGGATGTTGTAGGACTGTCCTGGTTGACACGCCTCTGCAACATCGCATTTACATCAGGGACAGTGCCTCTGGATTGGCAGACTGGGGTGGTGGTCCCCAGAGGGTGTGTTCCAACTACAGAGGGATCACACTCCTCAGCCTCCCTGGAAAAGTCTATTCAGGGGTCCTGGAGAGGAGGGTCTGTCGGATAGTCGAACCTCGGATTCAGGAGGAACAGTGTGTTTTTTTTCCTGGTCGTGGAACAGTGAACCAGCTCTACACCCTTAGCAGGGTCTTGGAGGGTGCATGGGAGTTTGCCCAACCAGTCTACATGTGTTTTGTGGACTTGGAAAAGGCGTTCGACCGTGTCCCTCGGGGAATCCTGTGGGGGGTACTCCGAGAGTATGGGGTACCGGACCCCCTGATAAGGGCTGTTCGTTCCCTGTACGATCAGTGTCAGAGCTTAGTCCACATTGCCGGCAGTAAGTCAAACCCATTTCCAGTGAGAGTTGGACTCCGCCATGGCTGCCCTTTGTCACAGATTCTGTTCATAACTTTTATAGACAGAATTTCTAGGTGCAGCCAGGGCATTGATGGGGTCTGGTTTGGTGGACTCAGGATTGGGTCAATGCTTTTTGCAGATGATGTTGTCCTGTTTGCTTCATCAGGCCGTGATCTTCAGGTCTCTCTAGATCGGTTCGCAGCTGAGTGTGAAGCGGCTGGGATGGAAATCAGCACCTCCAAATCCAAGACCATGGTCCTCAGCCGAAAAAGGGTGAAATGCCCTCTCAGGGTTGGTAGCGAGATCCTGCCCCAAGTGGAGGAGTTCAAGTATCTCGGGATCTTGTTCACGAGTGAGGGAAGAATGGAGTGTGAGATCAACAGGCAAATCGGTGCGGTGTCTGCAGTGATGCGGGCTCTGCATCAGTCTGTCGTGGTGAAAAAGGAGCTGAGCCGTAAGGCAAAGCTCTCAATTTACCAGTCGAGCTATGCTCCTACTCTCACCTATGGTCATGAGCTATGGGTAGTGACCGAAAGAACGAGATCGCGAATACAAGCGGCTGAAATGAGTTTCCTCCACAGGGTGTCTGGGCTTTCCTTTAAAGATAGGGTGAGAAGCTCAGTCATCCGGGAGGGGCTCAGAGTAGAGCCGCTGCTCCTCCGCATCGAGAGGAGTCAGATGAGGTGGCTCTGGCATCTGATCAGGATGCCTCCTGGACGCCTCCCTGGTGAGGTGTTCCGGGCACGTCCAACCGGGTTGAGGCCCAGGGGAAGACCCAGGACACGCTGGAGGGACCATGTCTCTCGGCTGGCCTGGGAACGCCTTGGGATTCCCCCAGAAGAGCTAGAAGAAGTGGCCGGGGAGAGAACGCGAAGGCGAACGAGTGAGAGCATGCTTGAATGCAGCTGGACTGTGGGCCCTAGCAAGGTGTGTAGCTAACACCTAGGGCAGTTGATTGTAGTCACTCCTGCTGAGCATTTGGAGAAGAGCAGGGGTGACTAGCGAGGAAGATGACTCTCCGTGGAAGACAGTGGGAGTCGGGTGACTTAAGCATATAATCTCCAGCGTGGAAGTCCTGGCCGTTGGAGAGAAGCTAAGTCCCAGTATGGGATGAGAGTGTGACCGAAGCTAGGATCAGGAGGCCTCCAGACCTGTGTGAGTGAGAGAAGATCAGCTGCAGAGAGAACGTCTCGCCTGCTGCAGGGCCCAAATGGGAGAAGCAGGTGAGACGCTAATTTAAAAGAAGCACCGGGCTTATAATTGTTTTAAAGGACTGCTTCCAGCAACATTTTAACCTCATCGTCTTTTTATGGATTTATTTATTGAAGACTTTTAGGGAAAACATTGCACTCTTTATTTTGAACACTGTTTTGTAAGATTTGTAAATAAAAGCACTTTGCACTTTTATACCATCCCCTTGCTCCATTGTTATTGGCTCACTGTCTAGCTCATCGGTAACATTACCGACGGTGTTGGGTTCAAGGGCTCCCTAACAGCAGCTGGGAGCATGGAGTAGAACCCGCATCGTCACAGTGTTCCACTATGCTACCGACTCAAAGCTAAAACAATTAGATTTTTTAGGAGTGAACAGTATGACCACAAGTATGATCTGAAAAGTACTTTTATAATTCAGGTCTTTCCTCCTCCAGAGCCTTGACACCCTTAACATGCTTGCTCATTAGTTTTCTCTATAAGTCTTATAATTAGTTGCAGGAAAAATGACCAAGTCTCACTCTCTGCTGGTCATATAGATAGCATGAATGAATTAAACCAAAACCAAAGTTAAAAAAAGGCTATGTTTGAATTTGCTGGGAAAATGACAAAGTTTCCCACTCTTTCCCAGTCATGTGAATGGCCAGAGAGACTAAAATTTTGTCAGAAATCTTTATCACTCTCTTTATCTACTTCCAAATGCCATGCACATTGCAGCATTTTACAGATGTTCTGTGTTCTCTCTCCGTTTTCATTTTATAGTTACTTGTTTTTGATAATTTTCTTTTTTTCTTAACAATTATTAAATGTAAGATTAGATCTGATCTGCTATTTGGCTTGTCACTAGAAATTTATAAATGGAGTTTAAATTGATTATTTGCTGCTTTCATTACAAACCCAATCATCAGTTTGTCTCAACTGCCTTTCGGACAAGCTGTGAACTTGTAACACGTCAAAAGAACAAAGAGGATTTAAGTCTACTTTATCTCTGCATCTAAAAATGTAAGAGACTCTGAGGAACGTAAAGTGGGGTATATTAAATATTCCAGTAGCCAGCTGTTATAACTAGTACTTCGGAGATCTGTCACACCATATCAGAGGAGCAACTTGTCCGAAGACAGAGAGGGTGAAGAACTGGAGTGAGAATAAAAGTATGGTGCAAAGGTTTCAGAAGTGCCTCAATATAATGTGGAATGTGCAATTTCTTTCAAATAAGATGAATTATCTGTGTGACAAGTTGTGCATTTAGGTGCTATGGCATTGTATGAATTGCAGAGAACTGGGTTAAACTCCTTATTCCAGATTCTATTGTAATGCTGGGCATATTTCATCTGATACGATTAGATGGAGTGGAAAAAGGCAGTAGGGTATTGGACATGTATGCGAATGAGCAATGAAACAATGACAATAAGTAATGAAGCAATACTCACTGACAGATTTCATCCACATTACTGACTAGGGAGATTATATATCCATATTAATGCCGATATTCATCCCTCTGCAAACAGGGACACGGCACAAAAAAAGTATTCACACTGTTGCCAACACTCTAATAATGACCAGTTCCAACCCTGGACTGGTGATGACTTCAACCAGGAGAAATCTGAGAGAAACAATAATAATTTCAGTCAGTATGTTTTCATGTTCCATCTGTGGACACAATAAGCTGGACCTGCTTTATTTACACATTTCTACCTTTAATTATAAACCTATGGCACCAGTAAGCAGATCTGACCACAATCCAATCCCTCCAATCCCTTTATACTTTGTATGTCTACATAGCCGTGAGGTTTCACTTGACATAAATTTCATCAGCTGCCATGTCATGTACCTCTAGATTTTTGTGTCTGTACAATGTGACACAATGTGACTGGACAACAAAACATGAATGTGTTCGAAGAGAAGCTGTGCACAATGCATACACGATTGCACTATAAACAGAACAGGATGCACATTCTCTGTACATGACCACATCTGCAAATGTCTGTGATTCATCTTTGGAGTATAAGCTCATGTTTAACCCCATCTACAAGCCTGTTATTAAATGGCAACAGCTCTCTTATCATTAGCAAAGCCAGAAAGTCTTTAGTGTATGTTGTTTTTGTAATAATGTTCATTTTTTTTGAACTTCTACAACATTTGTATTTCCTATTGAACCCAAATAAAGTATCTATCTATCTATCTATCTATCTATCTATCTATCTATCTATCTATCTATCTATCTGTCTGTCTGTCTGTCTGTCTGTCTGTCTGTCTGTCTGTCTGTCTGTCTGTCTGTCTGTCTGTCTATCTGCAACAACAACATTTATTTCTATGGCATGTTTTCATATAAATGATGTAGCTCAAAGCGCATTACAAGATGAAGAAAGAAAAATAAGATTAGGCAATACTAAGTAACAAAGAATAAAGTAAGGTTCAATGGCCAGGAGGACTAAAAAAACTCCACAGTGCTGGAGAAAATAAACAAAATCAGCAGGGGTTTCGAGGCCACGAGACCACTCAGCCCCACTGGCCATGTTGCAGTGTTTTATTCATCACAGAACATGCAGGAATCAATTAAAAACAAGCAGGAGTCTAACAGAGCAATTCGCCCAGCTGACCTGGAACACCATGAAAAATTGGGACAGCAGTCTAAAAAAACCTGCAAGTATGATAAAAAAGAGTTTATTGCAATATTTTCAAAAGAAAAGACAGGCTTTTAACACACACTTTGCTCTCTATCTCTGTATTATGCTTTTTCATGACAATTTTATGTTTTTATCTCTTGTTTTTAATGGCATGCCATTTAATTGGAAAATTTTACTGTTTACTTAAGGACAGATTGATAAGAAGATCAAAAATATATAAATATGAAACAGGTAGAGACAACTTATTAGCAAAAGACTCTAAAAAATTATTACAACTGTAGTTTTGCTTAAAGCATTTCTTCTACTTCATCCAGAAGCAGAGCACATGTGGTGCTGATTAGTCATTAATTTTAAGTCTGCTTTATGGTGCCTAATCTCAGTTAGTCATTTTAATCATGCACCCAATCAGCATACCTTAAAGCACTCAGACTCACACATTCAGACTCCTGTCCCTTGAAGAACACTTGTTAGAATGATTTAATAAGAAAAAAAGAAATTGCTTCAGCCTCAGCAATCATATCTACAAAATCAGAGTGCTTCATATATGTGATCTGTTTAATGTGGCGCTCCTTTGGTGTTTCTTGTAATCCACCTTTGAAGGCAATGCTTTAAATTAAAGAACTTAGTAGGTTTCAGAAAAGAGCAGCATTGTAGCTACAATTACTACCTCACAGCTCAATGAATCGGAGTTCAAATGATGGCCAACATGCTGTGTTTGTGCAGTTTGGATATTCTCTCTGTTACCATCTGGGGTTTCTTTGGTTGCTCTACTTTTCTTTTACATGTGCAGTTTAGTTAAATTGGTGACATTAAATCAGCTTGATATGAATGATCCTGTATGAGTGTTTTGCACTTTCGTTTTCACCTGCAATGCTCCCATTTCTCTCTTTCTCTCACACACACACACACACACAAATCAGGTTTACTTTTATTTATGAGTTCTTATATACTTTAATATGTGGTGTGCTTTGAAGGATTTTTTCCTGGGTGAAAGAAAGTACTGGATTGCCATTGCAGGGTAAGCGACAAAGCTGAAGAAGGGATTGCCTTGAGATCTGGCAGGTTGAAATAATTAGAGCTCAATTTTTTCCCTTAAAAGCAATCCTTATAAACAAATTAACATCATAGTTTAGTCCTTTATTATTTGACCTGAAACAAGCAGTCATTAGAACAATTTTGACGAGAACAGGACATTCAGTCCAACAAAGTTCCCCCACCTAATTTCTCCAAAATCATAACAAGTCAAGTTTTGAAGGACCCTACTGTTCTACTCTCTATTGATTCATTTAATTTGTTTGTGGTTCTCTCTGTGAAGAAAACCTTTGTAACATTTATGTGAAAATTACCTTTGACAAGTTTTCGTCTAGAGTATGTCCTCTTGTTCTTGTTGAAAAACAACTTTTAAAGTAAAATCTGGCATTAATTGTGCTAATTCTTTTCAGAAGTTTAAATCTTAAAGTATGACCCTATCTAATTTCCTTTTCTTTAAACTAAAAAGGCTCTGTATCATAAAAGTTTTATTCCCAGTAGTCCCAGAATCAGCATAGTTGCTGTTCAATGGACTTTTTCTAGTTTTGCTATGCCCTTTTCGTAGTCAGAAGATCCGATATGTACGCAGTACTTCAGATAAGGCATCACAAATGTTTTATATGCCATTACTTCAGAAGAGGCCTCATCAGTATATTGTACAGTTTAAGAACAACCTCCTTTGGCATTGTGTAATATTACCTAACATCCTGCTAGCATTCTTAATGGCGTCTGTACACTGTCTGGATGTAGATAGTGTCGAGTCCACTATGACTCCTAAGGCCTCCTCATAAGATGTGCTTTCAAGTTTCAAGTCCTTTAAACTCAACAGTTATGCTTATAAAACTGTCACACACGTGCGCATGGGAGACAGCTAGAGGGGCCAATCAAAGGTAATTCCATGCCAGGCCAGGGGGCGGCGGGGTGCACTAATCTTTCCACTGATATTCCTGCAGATCAAATATGGGAAATTCTGCCTGACTCTGGCCCTGAAGACATCACTTCTGGTTCCGGGCCATGGTGTCACTTCTGGTTCCGGCTGCAAGAACTCACTTCCGGTTCCGGCCCCCAGATGACATCACTTCCACCGACCTACTATAAAAGCAAGAAAACCTCTACATGTATTCAGCTCTGTTTTGGACTCAAACCTGTTCACAGCTTTCCTTGTATTTGCCCATTTTCAACCAGGGATTAAGTATACGGGTGGCTGCCCCAAACCTTTTTTCTTTGTGTCAAAGCTGATTATTTTCACAAGACTTATATCTACATTGCACATTTATATTCTTCACCCTAGACTAGTTTAAGTGAAATTAAAATTCCTTTGAAAATGCAATTATAAAGTTTATTTTAGGCAAACTCCTGGGACTGGTTAAACCGGCTCCATAGTGATGTGAAATATGAGCACTAGCAGTGTTGTGGAAAATACTTAGTTAATAAAAAAAGTTGAGTCATTTACACCAACTAGTAGAGGCTCACTATGTGAGCAGCAAGGCTCTCCATAACAAATCTGTTTAGTCCTGTTATCAGTGAAGTTCATCTACATATAGCAGCTGGTAAACATTTCATTCCCTCCAATGAGCACTTAGACAAATGGTATATTCTAGGAATACCCTCAGCCATTAAATAACATCCAAAGGTCCCAAAATAGTTAATCATGAAAAATCATGTCTAAACATTTTGTTTATAGAATAAGACTTTTTATATGTAAACTGTTATCAAAGAACAAAGCACAAAGTTAAATGTGTCACACATGTGCGCATAGGAGGTAGCTAAAGGGCTTGAAATAGGGAAATTCCTTGCCAGACTAGTGGGGGGCAGAGTGCATTAACACTTTCTCTTCTTTTCCTGCAGACCATTATTGGGAAATTCTGCCTGGCTCCAATGACGTCACTTCTGGTTCCGAGAATGTCACTTCCAGTTCCAGGCCCGATGATGTCACTTCCGGCTCTGGCCCAGAAGATGTCACTTCCACTTCCAACCCCGATGACGTCACTTCCTGTACCTCTCCTTAAATACCACCATTTTCCACCTATGCATCAGTTCCGTTTAGAACTCCTTAAAAACCAGTTGCTTTATTTAGTCTGCAACCTACTAAACAAAACCTCTTTGAGTCTCCTTCTTGTTCTTATTGTGACAAAATGTATGTATGCATGTCTTAGTTTAACAAGCAGGTAGTCTCAAGCACATTTGTTTTCCTTTTCCCTTACAAGCACCAACAAACTAAATGTTTAATCCTTTCAGATTCTAATATTTGTCAAATATTAGATCACAGATATGAAGTAATGCAACATCGAAGCGGGGTGCCACCATCGAGAGAGACGTGAAGAGAGCAAACCAAATGAACAACTTCTTTAACAGGTTTGACCACCCTAACCCACTCTCATCTCGGAGTACTGCACCCTCCACCCATCCTTCTGCTGATACCAGCATAGGAGAGACATCCCCACCCACAATTACAGCAGCACAGGTGAGCAGAGAGCTGAGGAGACTTCGTGACAGCAAAGCAGCGGGTCCAGATGGAGTATCACCACGACTGCTGAAGGCCTGTGCGCTAGAGCTGGGGAGTCCTCTACAGCGCATATTCAACCTGAGCCTGGAACAGGGGAGAGTCCCGAGGCTTTGGAACACATCTTGCATCACCCCAGTCCCAAAGGTATCACGTCCTAGTGAGCTGAACGACTTCCGGCCTGTCACCCTGACGTCACATGTGATGAAGACCATGGAACGGCTGCTGCTTCACCACCTGAGGCCAAAAGTCCACCATGCCCTCGACCCTCTGCAGTTCGCATACCAAGAGAAGGTGGGAGCAGAGGATGCATTTATCTATATGCTACACCGATCACTCTCCCACTTGGACAGAGGCAGTGGTGCTGTAAGAATTATGTTTCTGGACTTCTCTAGCACCTTCAACACCATCCAACCTCTTCTCCTTAAGGACAAGTAGACAGAGATGGGAGTAGATTCATACCTAGTGGCATGGATCATGGACTATCTTACAAACAGACCTCAGTATGAGCATCTCAGGAACTGCAGGTCTGACATTGTGGTCAGAAGCACAGGAGCGCTGCAGGGGACTGTACTTTCTCCAGTCCTGTTCAGCCTATATACATCGGACTTCCAATACATCTCGGAGTCCTGCCACATGCAAAAGTTCGCTGACGACACTGCTATCGTGGGCTGCATCAGGAGTGGGCAGGAGGAGGAGTTTAGGAACCTCATCAAGGACTTTGTTAAATGGTGCGACTCAAACCACCTACACCTGAACATTAGTAAAACCAAGGAGCTGGTGCTGGATTTTAGGACGCCCAGACCCCTCATGGACCCCGTGATCGTCAGAGGTGGTCAGAGGGTGCAGACCTATAAATACCTGGGAGTGCAGCTGGATGATAAATTGGACTGGACAGCCAATACTGATGCTCTGTGCAAAAGAGGACAGAGCTGGCTATACTTCCATAGAAGACTGGCGTCCTTCAACATCTGCAATAAGATGCTGCAGATGTTCTATAAGACAGATGTGGCGAGAACCCTCTTCTATGCGGTGGTGTGCTGGGGAGGCAGCATTAAGAAGAAGGACGCCTCATGCCTGGACCAACTGGTGAGGAAGGCAGGCTCTATTGTAGGCATGGAGCTGGACAGTTTGACATCTGAGGCGGAGCGACGGGAGCTGAGCAGGCTCCTGTCAATCATGGAGAATCCACTGCATCCACTAAACAGTATCATCTCCAGACAGAGGAGCAGCTTCAGCGACAGACTGCTGTCACTGTCCTGCTCCACTGACAGACTGAGGAGATCGTTCCTCCCCCAAACTATGCGACTCTTCAATTCCACCCGAGGGGGGATAAACGTTAACATTATTCAAAGTTACTGTCTGTTTTTACCTGCATTTTTATTACTCTTTAATTTAATATTGTTTTTTGTATCAGTATGCTGCTGCTAGAGTATGTGAATTTCCCCTTGGGATTAATAAAGTATCTATCTATCTATCTATCTATCTATCTATCTATCTATCTATCTATCTATCTATCTATCTATCTATCTATCTATCTATCTATCTATCTATCTATCTATTTTACTTTTCTTGTATTAAGTCAAGCTTGCTTAAGAAAAACAAAAGTACCTTTTAAAATACAATTGCGATTTTTAACTAAAAGTATGAATCTGGTCATTGCAGCAGCTTATCCAGATAGCATTAGACACAAACTAGGAATGGACACTGGATGGACTGCCTTTCCAACACAGAACATGCTCATATAATAACCACACCAGTTATCTTAGCATGTTCATCTATAGACATGTGAAGAAACCTCAATGTCTCAAGACAGTGGTGTAAAAAACTCTGCAAATACTGACTACTTACTGTAACCACATCCCTTGAATCCCATATCAATTAAAAGAACTGACGCTTACATATAAAAGCAGCTAGAACATCTTAGGTTTCTGACCTCATTGATGTGACCCGTCATAATCCTATCTTTATGCCAATAATCAAAAATGCAATGCTACACAATGCTTCCCTGTTTGTTTAAAAGGATGACTGAAATAAAATGTAACCGTGATAAAATATTTACTTGTAATTAGTAGTTTATAACCCCAGTACTGGGGACCGTTTATGTATTCCAGTTTCTTAATTAGAAACTAATTGAAGCTATTAATAGATGGTGTCATTTAATTATATGGCTAGTTCTTCTAGTCTCTCAATTGTGACAAAATTTCTCTCAGTGTATCTCAAACCTCTCAGGCCTTAAGTTTACATTTCTTCATTTCTATTTCTAACTACTTCATTCAAGCAGCACCCTTATGATGAATGCATGCACAGGTGGAAATGATAGAAAGACAGATAGACACTATGCAGTTGGGTCCTTTATTCCTTTAACTTTATTATTATGCTTCAAACTTTTCTTCTTTTTATTTCTCCACTGCCTTCAATACCATCCAGCCATCCCGTTAAGAGGTAAGCTTAGAGATATACTGTATAGGTGACTGAGCCTTTGGTGTCCTGGATAATGGACTATCTGTCAGGCAGACCATAGTTTGTGAAACTCAAAGACTGCGTGTCTGACATGAATGTGAGCAACACAAGAGCACCACAAGGAACAGGCCTGTCTGCTCTTCACTCTGTATACCTCCGACTATAAATATAACAGTAGATCATGTCACCTGCAGAAATTCTCAGATGATTCTGCATTTATGGGGTGTATTGATAAAGGAGATGAGACTGGAGGAGATGAGCATTTATACATATTTTCTCCCCCAGTATGCTAGGTAGCAGCCTCATTGGGTTAGACTGCCCACATGGTTGCCTGTAGTCCAACTAGGCAGCCAACAGGTTTCTGGGGGAGCTGAAGGGATTCACAATCCCTGCTTTTCTAGGACTTCCAATTGACTCGAGAGTACTTCCATCAGGCCAAGCCCTAGCATCGGGAGTACTCCGGGGTCTAAAATAAAAGAGACATTGCTCAAACTTAATCCAAGTGAGTCGGGTGGAAGGAGGCCAAAGCTCAACTGGGAGGCGTAGAGGAGAGCAAGAGAAGAGAAGAATTCTGTTGTGATTAATTTATGCTTTGTTTAAAACTTCTGTGCAAGGTATTTTATGTAAATAATTGGTTGTGTCTGGGGTTTGGGGTGCTGCAATGCCTCCTGGTGCTCACACTGTCTTATTATGGGATAGGTGTGTGTTCTTTTTATTTTTATATCATTTTCAAAATAATTAATTGTTGCCTGAACATCTGATGTATTTAATTTTTTTCCACTAATAAATAAATACAATAAAGCATATGATATAGAAAATACCCTAATTTCCCAGAATACTATTATAATATAAGATAGTCTAAAGGCAATGAATTAGAATTTAAATTAACAAAAGAGTACTTCAAGCTAAAAATTGAACCAAACTAGGATGTAGGTAAATACATAAAAAGGACAAAAAATAAAACCAACTTACCAACTGTAATTATAATTTTAAAAATTCTGCCTGGAATGCCCCCCCAAAAAAACTGGAACAGAAAAACCTCAAAAACTTTATCTGAAACAATCTAACATTAAAAACAAATTTTAACTGACTCAGCACAAGGAACCAAACAAGGCTTTTGAAATAACGGCCTAAACACTACACTAAACCAAAACCTGAATTAAAAGAATCCTTCAAATCCAAGGGGCAGGAGACACTGTGCATGAGAAATAGCTGCACACAATTAAGAACAACACTTGGGCAATGTCCAGCCTATAAAGGATTTATTTATAATTAGTCAATTTATGAGAAGGGCTCAGAGCAGAAGGGAATCGTGCCTTTAAAGGGCTTATTTTAACCGCCATAATCATCAAATTTTTAGAATGCGCAGAACCTAGTCTTGTTTTTAAAAACTAATTGTTAGAGTTGAGAGCAAAAAATGAGAAGCAGGAGCCATGAGAAGAGCAAAGGACAGACCATTGTTTAATAGCAGAATTAGTGGCAAGAATCTTAAATAAATTAAACAAAGCAAAATAAAGGGAAAATAAACACTCTACAGTGGTAAATGTGACAGACCCCATAACTAGAAGTCATATAATGTGACATCGGCATTAGTTAAAATAAGCCTCAGTTAACTCTGGAAGCCCATTCTTTGCAGAGGATGGTCATATCTCCACATTGTGATATTCTGCTTAGCATGATATAATCTGAAGCCCAGTTTAATAGGTTTGCCTTGCTTTTACTGTACTATGTAAATATTTAATTTTCCACACATCTAATGAATCAGCCTTTATTTTAAAAAGCAGTTACCATGAACATGATTACAAGGTGTTTTACAAATCCAAGAAGCATATAATATACACTAAAGCAAGATATAAATTGTTTTTTATGTCAATTAAGCCAGAATTTCGGCAGGAAGCCAAGGTAAGTCCAAGCTACATTTCTTTTTAAATGTTGTAGAATGGTATCAGGAGTATATTGTCATTATTTTGCCAGTAGCTTTTTTGGTCACCCACTGGGTTTTATTTATGACTTCCAACAATGAAAACAACTTCAAAAATAATTTGAAAGAAGGCAGAAAGAAAGAGAAGAGCAATCCTGTCCAAGAGAAAGGTCATGTGGAATATGGAGGGAAGTGGGTCATTTGTCCTAGAATTATAGTTCAGTGTCTTGTTTAGTAAAACCTAACCAAAACAGGTAAGACATTTTTTTTCACATTCTCACGTATTGGTATTATAAATAGTGATTTTATGGTTAGTACTACTGCATCAAGGATCTAGCGTCTGGAACTGAAATTCCACATCTAGTTCAGGCCTTAAAGGTTATACTTGGGATGATTTCCCTATCCGAACTGTGGATTCAAAACACTTTTCTTAATGTCTTTTTCCAATCTCTTATTGTTAAATTCTTTCCCGGTTTTGACTTGTGCCTGAATTTTTTATGTTAATTTTCGTCTCTCGTTTTAGTTTTGGTACATGGAGCAGTTGATGTGCTGGTTTTTGATCTTTTTTGCTTTTAAACTAAGCCTTTTCTCCTGGTTTCTTTTTAAATTACATATTTCTATTTAATTAGCACAACAGAATAGTTGAAAAATGGGAAAGGTTTAGAAACCAAAAAACAGTAATAGGAAAAATGAAGTGCCAAAACCACAAAACATCACAAAACAAAGTCTAATTCAAAGGATTCCTTTCCTGTTCTTACCCTGACTTCTAATACAAAACTACTTCAAGGAGGAAATTGACATTTTTGATCCAATACGCAGATGAAAGATAAATAAGCCACCACCTTTTATAAAAGTAACAGTAGTAATGTAACATGTCGCCACACTGGTGACCTTGTGACTAGCAATCAAACTCTCTTGCAACCAACAACAGGACAGCAACCAAAACAAAACAGAAGGACTAAAAATGTCTCAACTGTGCATATAATGCATACACTATAAATCAGACTAGATACAATTACATAATGAGCATTTTATCACACCGTCATTTTCAAAATGCTTCATTTTGTATATTTTGTGGTCTAACCATATAGTGATAAATCAATTGATTTTTATTTTATTAAATACCCTTTTTAAAGGGAACACCATTACAAGATGTTTTGTAAAGCAATCAACAGCATCATTTAAATTAACAAAATAAAAAAAAAAGTTAGTCCACACGAACAACATGGTGAAGGTTCTAAACTACTAAATCAGTAGCACCTAAGGTGTATCAAAATTATCTGAAAACATTTTTAAAGCTATGCGCCTATAGTGTGATCTGTACTTTATGTTGTTAGTTTAAAACTTCAAAAATGGATTAACCCAAAAATTAATTTTTTAACTAAGAAAATTAAAAATAAAGGGTGATATTTTTAACAGAGAGAATTATCACCTAAATTACTAAGTTGTAACTGCAGTTTCTTTGAAAATGTGTGTTTTAATCTCTATGAAGTGCTGCATAAACTTGCACTGTTGTGCATAACTTTGACAAGTGTGAGGCTCCTAAAATATTTTAGGGCAATGGCAGTAGCTGGAGAGAAGCTACACAGTACAGGTACCTTGCAGGAACAATACAGGCACTTAAAAATACATTTTAATGCTTTCTTCTTCAGTGTGCTTTAATATTTTTTGTCAGTTGTAAACATGAAGAATACCCCTTATTCTTTAGAAGACATATTTACACATTGGCTGTTGTAAGCTGACCTAAATCCTTCTGTTGTACAAACATTGAGTTATTCACTTGTCAGCCCTGAACATAAAATCTTCCTTTTAGGAAATACAATGTTTAGCTATGATGAATTCATGTAAGTTTGGTGGACAATTCCGTACATCTTCATATTTCTAAAAACTATCCATTTTGTTTTTCTGTACATTGATTTACTTTGAATAATGATCACCTTTTAACTATTTCTTTTACTGTTCCTCAACTCATCTATTTTCTAAAATGTTTATAAGAACACTTGTTATGTTATGTGTTGAAGACAGGTAATAGAATAAATTTTAAAAATCTGATATTTGATCTCTTGTCTTATGTGTACTCTTAGTGTTCCTACTACACCTTGTGTGTCTCAACCGGTCTCAGGTGGTGTTCCCACTCTCAACCGCATTCCCATAAAGAATACTTTTCAGACACTGTCACTTCGAGGTGCCATTGCTCATGTCCTGTCCACCTGTTGATGTACAAAGGCCTCTATTACCTGGTATGAAAACATCATTCATTTTCTTGTGAATTTTTGATCGCAGCTCTCAGCATGTGTGTCAACCTCTCTTGCCCATCGTTTCCTGTCTTAAATGCATTTGACAAAACAACCACTGTAAAACTGACCGATTAGATTCCTAGGAGGGACCAGGCACACACACACAGTGATGTTTTATTATATAATAGATAAAACATTTAAGTATTCAAGAGAGGACCTTTTAGTCCATCTAGCTGCTTTGGTTATTTAATACTTGTCACTGTATCTCCTCCTGATACCTTTTGATAAATATCAAAGTTCCTCCCTCAGCTACAAGACTCAGCCAGCCGCTTTTTATAGATTCCAGCAACCCTTTCGAATGGGCCAGGAATTACATATGTGTGTGAGTCAAATAATTCAAAGTAAATCCCTTTGAGAACATTGCTTTACTGTTTTTTTGAATATGCAAGGAGAAAGGTTGTATACTCTACAGCAGTAAAATAATAAAAAATAGAGAATTTTTAAATTTGAATATGTCGTGTAACAGAATACAAGAATCTACACACTGTCACAGTGCTTCTAAATCAGAACTACATGAAATTAAAATCAACCAGAGAAGCTTAATGAAATCTGTGCTATTATTGTACTTATTTATTTGGCCTGCTATAAATTGATAATTGCTATCAGTCTTGTCAGAAGAGGCAAGTGTCAGTTATACCCTTAAATTTGTCAGCTAGTTTGTTAAATTACTTTTCAGCTTATCTATATCATTTATTCCTATTTGGACAATGAAAACTGGATCCAAATCTGATATTGCCAGAATATTCTTTAAATCCCACCTGTGTTCCTTTTGGACAACTCACAGTTTAAAAACTACACGTTTCTCTTCCTAATAAATAAATCCATTATTGTAATATGTAATATTGTTTTTCTTGAGAGGAGTTGATTCAAATTAATTAGATAGTAATTGGTCAAACCATGTATGGTAGTGATGCAATTTCAGTTCAATTCAGTTTATTTTTGTATAGAACAGCTCACTGAGTGTAGGCTCAGAGTGTGATGACAAATTCCTAAGTGCAATTACTAACTTTACAAATTACTGATTAGATAATGAACACAGATTAATACAAAACCTTTGTAAACACAGAGTAAGACAAAGCAGTTAAAAACTGACTTACATTACATATTATTGCTGTACTATGGCCAGATTACAATGGGTCAGAAACATCACTAGAGAAAACAAACAACCGTGCAATTCATGGTCAATTTTAACCAACAAAGTCAGACACAATTACCATCCTGGAGACCGCAGCCAACTAGCCAACCCCCGGAATTGTACAGTGAAGCCTAGGCTGGGCCATCTGGTCTGGTGGCAGAATCCTTTCCAAGGTTTCCAGTATCTCAGATATATTTTCTTGGGCAGGAAAACAGCTTGGATGTAGAGCAATGGCAGCAAATGCTACGGCAAGATTCAGAGAAGAGAAACAGAAGAGAGGAGGGTTAGGAATGCTTCATAATTATGCTATTACTTATATTTTTGTGTACAGTAAGTGACTAACAAACAGAAATGTAAATCTAATTAGCAGCTCTAGTCAGGGTGTGCTAGATTAAAATAATGTGTCTTCACCTTGGATTTAAAAGCTGAGACCATTTGGGCATCTAATATATAAGCAGGCATGTCGTTCCACAGCTCTTGGACCCTGAATCTAAAAGTGACGGAATATTGTTGTTGTCTGCATCATTCCCAGAATAAATAACATTTCTGTTTTTTCTGTATTCTGGGACAATTAGCTCTCATCTCTCCACCCAAATTAAGGACATTGTCAATGAAACTTCATTCAGTGTAAAAGAAAATTATAGCTGGGTGTCATCTGCATATGGTTGCAAATTAATGTTACATTTTCTGATGATAATTCTCAATGGAAGCATGAAATATAAACAGTTAAGGTCCAGATACTGAACCCTTTGGGACATTATATTTAACTTGTGAGTGTAACGATGAATTACTGTCAGTACATTGCTGAATATATGGTAATTAATTTGATAAATATGATCTAAACCATGCAAGGATGATGCCTGAGAGCCTAATATAATTTCCTAGCCTATGTATCAGAGTAGAGTGATGAATAGTGTCTAAGGCTGTGCTAAAATCTATCAGAACAATAAATGAAGAATTTCCTTCATTGTTATTTCTGTACTATACATTAACCAGACCAGAATTTTGTAAACAAATGTTTAAGAAAAGGTAAATTTGAAATAGTTATTTTCAATAACTGATAATTTTAGTGTATTAAGAACTGTGACAGTTAACAATGATGTTTTGATAAGGCTAAGAATTGGGGCCTAAGGGAACCTGGGCCAGGTACAAGCCAGTCTTACTACTATGTGTGGCCGCAGTGGTAAGGTGCCAAAAGCAGGCGCCAGTTAGGAATCTCTGACCATACTTTTCTTTATTTTGACTTGCCAAGAGGTATATAACTGTTTCTATCTCTGCCTAGATCAACATGACAATAGGTTAAACAATTGTACATACCAGTTTCCTTTGCTTAACAATAATGTAAACACATCTTCATTGGTTAAACAATAATATTGTTGCTAACTATCAAGAAGTACACATATCATTGCACGATGATTAGAGACCTATGTCCACAGAACACATTAATTTTCGAACCATGTAAATACAAACATTTTCTAAGGAAGCAGGCAGTTCTATTACCACAATATTGTGTGTTGATGAGATACAAATCAAAGCAGTTTGATCTTCAAAGAAGGGCATTCTTTTGTGAGAAAGGTAAATATCTTTGTCCTGTAGACAGCTTCCAACAATAACCTGTAACTGAATTAATTATTCTGGAAATGTGCCTTTTTATCATACCAATCTGAAACTAAGGGTGCCTATTGCCCCTTCATCTATTGGCTTTAACATTTCTTATTTACATATGCTTTTCCTAAAAGCAACACACAAAAATGTACCTTTTCTAGCCCATTACATTACCAAGTTAAAATTGCTTATTCCAAGATAGACAGGATGTAATAATGTAATATTTGGTGTGCAAGTCAAGTCAAGTTGGGGAGCATTCACTGGCACAGTGCGTTGCCACACCCACTACACAAAGAAACAACTCAGGATCCCCGTTGGCAACCACCCAGGCAGCCACCCGGTCCAATCCCACCCTATGGAAATTACCCTCTATCTGCCGCAGCCAGGTGTTACGTGGGCGACCCCTTGGCCTGGTCCAGCCACTCGGGTCCCCAACAATGAGGAACTTACGAGCCAGATCACTCTCAGGGAAACATGGCCATAGTGCCATAACTGACGCTACCTCACAATGCAGGTAATGTGCCTCATTTGGGACTCCAGGTCACTGGATAGCGTCCATGTCTCGCAACCATATCGCAAGACAGGAAGCACCAGGACTCTAAAGATTTGGACCTTCGTCCTTTTGCATAGCTATTGGAAGCGCCTCACACCCCTTTCCAGCGACTTCTTGACCCCCCCCCCCCCCATGCTCTCCCAATCCGTCTACTGACTTCATAGGAAGAATCACCAGAGACATGAATGTCACTGCCAAGGTAAGTAAACCTCTCGACAAGGTCGACACTCTCTCCGCAAACAGACACACTGCTGATCACTGTGCCCAAGATGTCCTGGATCTTGTTTTTTATCCAGGACACTCGCAAGCCCAGACACTCAGACTCCTCACTCAGTCTCTCGAGCGCCCCGATCAGAGCCTCCATTGACTCTGCGAAGATCACAGCATCGTCAGCAAAGTCAAGATCCGTGAATCTTTCATCACCAACAGATGCCCCACAGCCGCTGGACCCCACAACCTTACCCAACACCCAGTCCATATAAACATTGAACAGAGTAGGAGCAGAACACACCCCTGACGAACCCTAGAATCAACTGGGAAAAACACAGAGGTTTTGCCTCCACTCTGCACAGCACTGACAGTACTAGTGTATATGCCGGTCATGATATCCGGCAACCTCGAGGGGATCCCGCAAACCCTCAGGATGTCCCACAGGGCAGCTTGATCAATTGTGTCGAAACTCTGCCGATAACCGCGTTTGCACTCCATGAGAACCCTCAGTGCCAGGATGCAGTCGATAGTAGACTTCTTAGGCGTTAAACCAGACTGTTCTGATCGCTGGTAGGTGAGCAAGTGATAACGGATCCTATTGAGGATGACCCTAGCAAGGACCTTACCCGGCACTGAGAGTAGTGTTATACCTTTGTAGTTGCTGCAATCCAGGCGATCACCCTTCCTTTTCCAGATAGGGATGACAAGTCCCATTTTCCAGTCAGTTGGGATGATGCCAGTCTCCCAAATGGAAGCAAAGATTGATCGCAATGCCAGGAGGACAGCCTTACCACCAGTCTGGAGAAGTTCACAGATCCCTGCAGCCTTTCCCCCCTTCAGCTGGTTCACCACCTGTGCAATCTCAGTGAGACTGGGTAGTTCACAGCTAACTGGAGGATCAGCCTCAAGAACCGTGGACCCAGAGATATCCAACATCCTAGCTGGAGGATCAGCTTTGAACAACTGCTCAAAGTAGCCAGCCCATCGGGTCACAACTGCAGTGTCATCCGTAAGGACCATTCCATCAGCTGCCCTGACCACGACTGTACGAGGAACAGATTCAGGCGTGCATAATGCTTCAATTCCTCTGTAAGCAGGATGTGGGTCACAATACCACAGATGGTGTGTCACTTGCTCACAAATTCCTCTAACAAAAGCCTCTTTATCTGCCTTCAGAGCCCTCACAGCTGTCCCTCTCAGTTCCCGGTACAGACCAGAGTTGCCACTGAGCCATGCACTGCAACTCCTTTCGATGATATCCAGCATGCCCTGCGAGATGAAACACCTTCTTCTGGGAACACCAACACAACCCTTAGCAACCTTCAGGGTCTTCTCACAGAAGGTCTCCCACATCACATTAGGATCGGCAGTCGTACCCAAATCTGCAAGTTCCACACACAAACTGTGTGCAAACTCCCCTGAAACAGCCTGGTCTTGGAGTCTGGCAAAGTCCAGGCTCATTTTCCTAGTAGGTGGTAATCTACTGGACCTAAACTGGGTCCTAAGATTAGCAACAACAAGTCTGTGGTCAGATTTCACAAACTGGGCACTTCTGTAGACCCTGCAGTTTTGCAAGAGCCTTCAGCGTCTGCCTACAAGGATGTGAACGATCTCCTTCACCGCACCACCAGTATTGGAGTACCAAGTCCAATGATGCGGTTCTGGGCGCTGGAACCAGGATCCAGTGATTCACAGCCCCTAACCTTTTGCAAAGTCAAGAAACATGGAGCAAGTTGATGCAAAAATCTGGGATCATCTTATGTCAATTTTATCATTAAAGTGATTCATAAAATCTGTATTGCCAATTTTATAGATATTTTGCATTGCAGTTCAGCATTCGCTTTTGTTAGATTAGTAGTTATTTTAAAGAGTATACAAGGATTATTTCTCCTGTCATCTATTAGAACAGAAGTCAGAGTGGGCCTTTTAGCACTGTTTGTCCATGTAGATAAGGAGGCCAGTAACTTTGCTATTCTCCATCTGAGTTTTCCGCACTCTAATTTAAGAGCGTGAATACTCTCATTAAACCTGAATGAGTTCCTACTGCTTCAATCACTTCTTCTTTTCAGGTGAGCTACTATATCCAAGGCCTCTTTTAAAGTCATGTTATGTTTAGATGTCATGTTTAAGTAAGTGGATGATAACTACAAATACTGGAATGCCTTGAGCAACTCTTTTGAAATGGGTCATTTAACACCCTTTGACAGACATAAAGTTATAGCTTTGGATCAACAAAGCTTTATTAGATAGGCATGGGCACCAAACCAGATTTTCAATATGTGGTGTTCATGGAGTCATAATGAATGCTCGTTGAAAACAGAAAAAACAACAAAAAAAAAAAAAAAAAAACAGGTTCAGCACGACCTTTACCCTCTGCAGTTTGCATATCAGGAGAAGCTGGGAGCGGAGGATGCCATCATCTATATGTTACACCGATCCCTCTCTCACTTGGACAGAGGCAGTGGTGCTGTAAGAATTATGTTTCTAGACTTCTCTAGCGCCTTCAACACAATCCCACCTCTGCTCCTTAGGGACAAGCTGACAGAGATGGGATTAGATTCATACCTAGTGGCATGGATTGTGGACTATCTTAAAGACAGACCTCAGTATGTGTGTCTTGGGAGCTGCACGTCGGACATTGTGGTCAGCAACACAGGAGCACCACAAGGGACTGTACTTTCTCCGGTCCTGTTCAGCCTATATACATCGGACTTCCAATACAACTCGAAGTCCTGCCATGTGCAAAAGTTCGCTGATGACACTGCTATCGTGGGCTGCATCAAGAATGGGCTGGAGGATGAGTATAGGGACCTAATCAATGACTTTGTTAAATGGTGCGACTCAAACCACCTACAACTGAACACCAGCAAAACCAAGGAGCTGGTGGTGGATTTTAGGAGGCCTAGACCCCTCATAGACCCCGTGATCATCAAAGGTGACTGTGTGCAGATGGTGCAGACCTATAAATATCTTGGAGTGCAGCTGGATGATAAATTAGACTGGACTGCCAATACTGATGCGCTGTGCAAGAAAGGACAGAGCCGACTATACTTCCTTAGAAGGCTGGCGTCCTTCAACATCTGCAATAAGATGCTGCAGATGTTCTATCAGACAGTTGTGGCGAGCGTCCTCTTCTACGCAGTGGTGTGCTGGGGAGGCAGCATAAAGAGGAAAGACGCCTCACGCCTGGACAAACTGGTGAGGAAGGCAGGCTCTATTGTTGGCATGGAGCTAGACAGTTTAACATCTGTGGCAGAGCGAAGGGCGCTCAGCAGGCTCCTATCAATTATGGAGAATCCACTGCATCCACTAAATAGTATCATCTCCAGACAGAAGAGCAGCTTCAGCGACAGACTGCTGTCACTGTCCTGCTCCACAGACAGATTGAGGAGATCGTTCCTCCCCCAAACCATGCGACTCTTCAGTTCTACCCGGGGGGGTAAACGTTAACATTTAACATTATACAAATTTATTGTCTGTTTTTCACCTGCATTATTATCTTTCTTTAATTTTATATTATTTATTGTATCAGTATGCTGCTGCTGGAGAATGTGAATTTCCCATTGGGATTAATAAAGTATCTATCTATCTATCTATCTATCTATCTATCTATCTATCTATCTATCTATCTATCTATCTATCTATCTATCTATCTATCTATCTATCTATCTATCTATCTATCTATCTATCTATCTATCTATCTATCAAATGGCTCAAAAAACTGTCTGCATCTGATGAACAATACTTAAAGGTCACTTTCAGTTAAATGTTTTTTTTTTATCAGAGTCATTTGGCACCAATTAACTCTTCACACATGTGAAGAATTCCTAAAATAAATTTCTTTCTCAGGCTTGTTGCAGCTAAGAAGCATTCTTGTAGAAATGCTACAAGCAGAAGTGATTACAATGTGTGAAAGACAGTAAAGGATGGAGGGGAGTAACAAATAATAGTAGAAAATCCAACAGAGCAATGTTTGTATTGGTGAGAAGTGCGCTGATGCTTGTCTGCAGCTAAGTACAACTAAGACTTACTTGGAACAGAAGCTGGTAGACAGAACATTAAGAGAATTAAATCCGTCACCTCAGAGCTTAGACTTTAGCATGTGGTATACTGGCACACGGTTTTGGTGTCAAGCTTGTAATTCTGTATAAACAGCCATTGGAGCACGACCAGCATATCAGTTCTTCTGATTTTTAGGAACTGCCATATTCATTGATTATGTTAATTCACATTTTTTAATTCTCAAAGTTCTTGCTACATTTATGCTTGTATGTCCACATTGTGTATTTTGTCAGTATTTTTGAAACATGTTTATTTTGTATGCTGACATTCATTAGTTTAAAGCAGTTTAAATAGATGTCCACACTAAGTGTGCAGAGTGGAAGAGATACTGTAAAGCATGCTGTTATATGCTCAACATACATCTAACAGCTTCTTTATGTGACTAGTTATAACAGTATATAACCTACTGAAAAGCATACAAGAGCCTGTTGCATACAACCAGCTCCTGTCTACAAGATCTACCTTCTGAGACTAATAAATACATGAATTAAGCAAGAACAGCAAAGATAGGAGCAGACAATAATCAGTTCACATTAGCAGGAGGCAAATATTTGGGAAATTAACTGAAACAAAGGTCAGACAAGCCCTTACAGATTTACATCCTTTGTTCTGCATTTTTGGGGCCCTGAAGCTTGCACTGTTATGGACCCCCTTCGCAGGCAGCAATGAGGTCTACGTAATCACTGCTTTCTTCTTCAATGGGGTTGTTCCAAGACAGATCACCACAAATTTTTTTAGAAAATATATCTACTACTCTTTGATTTATTTCACATTTATTGCTTACCTTGCTTTTCTAAATATAACATTTATTTTTGAGTAGGAGAAATTAAAATATTGTATCCTTAGAACACTTTATTTAAAAACTTTTTTTGCCTAGACTGAGGTAATTGTAATTACAGTTCTTCTGGGAGCAAATGATGGACTGAATGAGTGTATTTATAGCTCTTGGGATGAAACTGTTTTTGAGCGTTTGCAGGAACAGAGAAGACTGTGGCATGGAATCCATGCAGATGCTGGTGGCTTTCCTGAGGCATCGTGTGTTATAAATGTCCTCCAGGGCTGGAAGGTGTATCCCGATAATCCTCTGCGCTCTCAACACAACTCACTGTAGAGCTTTCCGATCAGCTGCCGTGCAGCAGTGATACCACACACATACAATGGGTTAAAATACTCTTAGTGTTGCACTAAGAATAGCAACGCTAAATCAGCTATGGTATTTGGAATAGTTTGGCCATTCCATGCACCATTATATTGTTACAGAATGATTACAATCAAGTGTCTTAAATTTGTAAACAATACGCAATTAATTTCTGTGCATTTGATAAAGCCCGCGTCATGGATGTGAATCTAAAAAAGAGATGGAAACAACACAAAAACAGTATCACTACTTTGACGCTGGGTGCCCCCCATTTGCAAAATCAAGCAGAAATGTGCATACTCAAAGTATCTATCTATCTATCTATCTATCTATCTATCTATCTATCTATCTATCTATCTATCTATCTATCTATCTATCTATCTATCTATCTATCTATCTATCTATCTATCTATCTATCTATCTATCTATCTATCTATCTATCTATCTACTCATGGCATGAGGCTGCCGTGAAAATGTGTATGGTATCACGCCAATACAGTTTCGTTTTTAATACATCTGAAAGTGTGCATGGAAATAGGCATACACATCATTTATACATGAGGTCCCAGGTCCCCCCCCCCCCACAACAAGAAGTATTGTGATATAAGTCTTATACTAAACCAAATGTTTTTATTTATCCAAATGAAGCAGAAAACCCAAAAAAGCAGTCACAAATATATTCCAAATAGAAGCAAGAAGACCTGCTTATAAATGGGAGCCATCATGACAATAAAACCTGAATGTTCAAAGCAGCAGAAATCCTGAAAAAAATAGGGTACAACGCACAAATAAATTATTTAAATTGGAAAGTGGAATCATCAAAAAAAGTATAACATGTAGAAAGTTAATGAAGATGTGCTCAGCCAACAGCCAACGGTATAACCTGATGAAGGTGCTGGCAAATCAAATAGCACACTGGCAGAATGGTAACTTGCACAAATTAGATAACCATATATAGAAGCTCAGGACCTCACCTCAGGAGAGAAGTTTGCAATGAAATTGATTAATCTGCAATGACAAGATGAAGAGGTAACAACATATATAGAAGTAAGAGGTTTCTGTCAGACTTACTGTACATAAGTCTCCACCGCTCTGGAACAACAGTCTCAAAAGCTGTTAAGAGACCATTATTATCATCACTGAGGAATGTTTTATATACTATTCAGATGAGAGCAGTTTAATATGAAGATACAGAAATTCAAGCTGGAGAGATTGCAATAACAAGTTATGTCCTGACTGATGTCCTTGACTAGCACATGCAAGGTGAATTTCACTGTAATTTGTACACATGACTACAACGACCTTCCCAATCTGCAATCCTGGATCAGACAGCAGCTCTTTGCAACCCATATTCATAAACATTGAGTTATACTGAGACAATTTAGGAATGTCAGTCAACCTTTTAGGGATGTCAATCAACCTAACATGCAAGTCTTTGAAATATAAGTGAAACTAGAATACCAGGAGAAATCTCACATGAACATGGGGGTGGGGGGGATATGCAAACTGCAGAGAGACCACTATAGATATAAGGCAGCTGTACTAACCATTGTGTCACTATGCTGCTCTCAACCTTCTACCAATGTTAAAATTATTCATTTAAAACAAACAAAATAAAATATTTTTTAAAATATGAATGTTATATATGCTGCAAGTGTTGTATGCATATAATAAAGAACACAAGCAAAAATCCAAAATTACATAGAAAGAAATAACCATACAGTATCTGCAAATATTTACTAGGCAAAATATGTTATTTCTCTTATTTGTTTTTCATTTCCATAGAATTAGTTTTTGTCTTGACCTACTTGCATATCACTAGATTTGGATTGAGATGACAGCTTTGATACATTTTGGAGACTCTTTGTATATGATGATAATAGCAGGCGAGAAGTGGCAATTGAAATATAAAAAAAAAAAAATAAGGATTGGGTGAATATAAAATTCTCTTTATAAATCTACCTATATGTAACATTTGCTATAATAATATATAAACTACTTCAAATTTATACGAAAATTGTGTAGTGAATTGTATTTTATTTTCCACCTCAAAGATTACATCAATTCTGAAGGTTAGTGTTCTGACTTATTGGCTCCAATGGCTTACATGGCTGAAAACTAGGATGCTTAATTTGTATACCATTTTGTCCCTAAATCAAATGCTGTAAGGATATGTCTTCTTCTTAAATAACAAAAATTGTATTTTTCTAAACATATGCATCAACAAACATTTTACATCACAATGAAATTTACTCTGAGAGAGCACATCTACATAGATAAATCATAATTTCTGAAAAAGGAGCTGTAGCAGTATGAATAAAAATGCCAAAATTATGCTCTTCAGATGAATAATACTTAGAAATATGATATCGCCTCAGCTTTTATTTATTTATTTCTGTGATTTGGGAAATTGTCTTTTCTCGAACTAGATGAAAAAATACCATTGAAAATATACAAAGATAAACATGTAAGATTCAGATTCTTTCTGTAATTGTGTTCTCAGCTCAAATTACCTTGCATTATCTATTCAGGTTTTGAGCACCATGCGTGCACGTGCTTAGAATATTATTATAATTATGTTTTTTATTGTTTCTACCTACTGTATTTTATTTCTATTTATAGAATTGGAGATCATAAAAAAAACACTGAATTAATTAAAGCTAATGCAAACTCTAAAAATGTATCAATTGTATTGCCACCTGTGCTCAGTATAATAAATCCTGAGACCTGGCAAATGCACGTTTCTGAGGCTATGCCTTCCATAGTGAATTCTGAGCTCCCACTATTTTAAAGATATAAATAATTTGTAAATGTACAATAAATTTGTTTCTAAGGTTAGATAAACCAATTTTGCTCTTAATTTTCATTTATCTGTTCATTTTAATACTGTTATTATTTTTATTGTTATTTTTGTTTACTGTGTATTTTCTACTAGTAATGGCTCCCTGTTGCTGCTACATGATACCTGCAAATGCAAAGCTTCATGTCTCACTGCTAATGGTATTTAAGATGATGGCATGCAGATAGTTCAAGTTTATGGATATTGTGTGACATCTTTTGCTGTGTTTAAATCACTTACATTACTCTAGGCAGTTAGTATTTTGTGTGTTTTTTTGACTTTGATTTGCTTTTCATGTGTTGTGCTTTGGTGTTTTAATTTGTGAACTTTCTGGCTTCTTAGCTCTGGTAGATCCTGATTGTCTTTTCAGTCTTTTAGCCTACTTTCAATCTGCCCGCTTTGTACCATGGCAGTACAGAATTAACTTGCTTAAATGCATGGTATCAGTCAAGAAAGCATTTAGCAATTAATATTAAGGTTCCTAAAAGTGATTTTGCAACATGGTAAACCTGCATACTTGAGGTGTACTAGTTTATACACCTCATTAGTGAAATCGAAAAGGAAAAATAAAGCCCCTTAAACTCCTGGACTGAGGGGTTTTCAGACATGCATTGTTTAGCCTCATCGCCTTGGCTGTGCTCGTTATTTTTCTTTCAAAGCTGAGTTTTGTTGCATTATTTATGCATTTATAGGGCATGTTTAATTAATAGAACTTACTAACATATTAATTTGCTTTGATGGCTTCGGAGCTTGTCTTTGTTGAATAGCAGCTTATATTCTCTCAGCCTAATATGTTCCAAATAAGGTGGCAATGAACCAGCCAAACAACAACTATTCATTTTTGTGTGACCCAAAAATCACACAAAGGAGGCCTCAATGGGCTTTTAGCAGGACCTGTTTTTGACAGTCCCCTCCCCATCCCAACACCCAATGGGAATGCTGAATAAAAAGTAACACAGGCACTCTTGACTTGAGTCTGCCTACGCTTCTACCCAATCCAGAATTCTACATCCAAGAACATTTGTTGATTTTGTTTTTCTTTCTCTGACATTTATTTTTATAGTCTATGTGCAGGAATGACAGATTGGGCAACAAAGAAAAGTTGGCACACCAACTGAGTCACCCCATTTAATGCATATGTTCATAGCAAAATTACGCCTTAAGGAGATAAGGAAAAGGCCACTGGGGCACAAATAATAACAAAACAAAATGCTCTTTTTGCTTTCAAAGGCAAGGGCCATTCCGTGGAGCTCTGTCCAGTGGGTCGTTCTAAGTGGAAAGTGACCCCTCCTTCAGGGCACCTAGGTTTCTTATAGTGTGCAAGCCAGAAGGGACGGGGCTAAGTGCTCTCACTGGGCGATTCCTCAATGCTGCCAGGTGAGGACAAGAAGAGAATGTTAGCAATAGCGGCTCCTCTTACCCCAGTGTGTTATCATGTACCCCGTGAAGAGATCCTCCAACACGTATGCATGACAAATCCTGAAGTAGAATAATTTTGTACATTTTTGTGAAATTATTTTGCTGATATTTTGCACTTTGTTTTCTGTGGACCATATTGTTTATAGGAACAGCACTCGGCACAAAACTGACTGTAACTGACTCAAGAGCATATTCAAGCCAGACGAGTGATATAATCCATCTAGCGTGTCCTGGGTCTGTCACAGAGTCAGTGGGACATGCCCGTGATAGCTCCAGGAGTAGAGATATGGCTATCCCATCTTGGGCCATCACCTCAGTGTAGTGGTGGGGCTTGTGTACCTTAGGAGTGATCAGAGCTAGGTCTTTTGGCGCTTTGTGTTCCTGGTGGGGTTTTTTATGGTGAATAAGTTTGGGTTAAAAGGTCATACAAAGAATAGTTCATAAAGACCCACATGATGATAAAAAATAGAAGACTGTGCCTAGAATAGAGTTACTTGGACACACTTCTGGAGCTAGGCCTTGTGATGGTATTCTCTGGCAAGTGCCTGAAGGCTAGGGAACCATCATTACCCAACTGGGCTCAGCTTGGTATGATGATGTAGAAACATTTTGTGGTCTCACCACCTGCAAAAGTAAGGGTGATGGACAGTTTTGATACAAGTTTAGTGGCAGTCATAGGAGGGAAACACCTAGACAGGCTAAACCATTTACATATAGTCTGTAGGAAACTGACTAATGGAATTTTGGATGTTAATTTCAGAACTTTGTAAGCCTATGGTCAGATTTGCTTTATGTAATGAAAATACAGAAATTTGTTATAATGTTCTTCTCAGAGGAGTGGTAAAACCATCCTAGCTAATTATTCTGTTGTTCTTTCCACTATTCACTAGCAACATGATGTGTAAGTGATGAAAATCCATCATCTCTGTTTGGGATGGGCCACTTCATTGACCCCAGGGCCCCACTAAACAACCCTGACATTACTTGTTCTTACACAAACTATGAAAGATTGTGAATGAAGTACAAAGGCAATGTAATGACAGTCTAAGCACTACACTCAAAACAGTCACAAACATTTTGAGAGCCTCTATGAGTGCCTCTTATTGATTGAATGTAATAATTTGTATGAGAAGTATGAGAACATTATACATTGTTGCAGGAAAGTTTGAGATTTATCTAATATGCTAATGCTCAGTTGAATAATAATATCTCAGCACCCAATATCCCAGAGGTAAAGGAAAATAATACCATAAAAACACTTTCAGTTTGTAGAAATTAAGCAATTAATTATTACAACCTAAAGGAAGTCTACTACGTAATCAGGAGAAATTGAATGTTTCAGTGGTGATTGGTGTAGCCCCAAAATGTTGATGCTTAAAATACAGTTCAGTTCAACTCTGTAATAATCTGAGGCTTAAAAAAACCAAACAGTTGAATGCATGTCTAATGGTGTATGTATATGAAGTTATAAAAAGAATGTAAAATATGATAATGAAAAAATACCAGCAGATGCCTCAGACATCAGACTATACAGAAGGACTGCTTTCTGCCACTTTACATACTTTCTTGGTGATTGTATATTCTTGCATTTCTTCCTTTGATGGTTTAGGTGCTGAAATTATTCTGCAACAAACTACTGTTTCTCATTCATATGATTAAATATAGACTTCCTAGAATACTAAACTTGTTCTGAAATGGGGAGCTTGCTTGCATCAAGGATTATTTTTCAGATTTACTTGGAGTTAGGAGACTTAATGAGGATAATTGAATCGGAAAAGTCTGATGATTTCAAATTGATCATTCATTTGAAAAAAAGTTGCTTTGTATACGGTTTCCTGCTTGTGCGTGCCTATATGTATTATGGTCCATTTAACTCGGCGGTCCTGTGTAAATTATCTTCTTCTTTTTAAATTCTCAATGCAGTTCTTGCTCCATGCCCATAGTAATAAAAGGAAACTATCATCCAGAGGAAGCAAAGTATTTTTTTTTTACCTCTAGTGTCTGTTCAAACTTTCAGTCCAATCCACACAGGATACATAAGATAAAACAGAAAGCAGATATGCTACATAGCGTGGGATGTTTGCTGTGAAAGATATGGAAATTAGCAAAAGAGTTATATACAATAATAAAGTCCAATTTAAAATAAATGTTCTCTTTTATATTCATTAGATTATATATACATCATAAAATATCATATGAGAAACATATGACACTATGTGGAGATATACTAAATATATTTATAAATACATATTTTCAAACTATGAGTCACTTTGCAGTGCATGCTGAACCCTGACTGGGTACAGCGTGTACACTGGCATCTGAGGCATATTACTCAGTCAATTGGGAGATAGTACTAAATCACAAGAAGTAGTATGATATGGAGAGTGAGCATTTCCACTAACATCTTCTCCAAATACGTTTATTTGTAGGGTAGGCATGTCTAATGTTGTACTGAAATTTTCCAAATACTAAAAAGGGAATCCCAGGATGGTAAATGTCCATGTTCTCCTTAAGTCTGCATTACCTATGTTAATAGCATACTATATAAATTTGAATTTGATGGTTTGCACGTCCTACATTTATTTTAATCTTAAATCAACTGACCAATTCACATCCCCACAGATGATCTGCCAAGCTTGAGCTGCCACAGAAACACTATATTTATACTGAACTTAGTTTGGTCACTCAGTTGGAAAAGGCCACAGAAGCCTAGATGTCCTGGGCTCAAGTGATCTGCTAATCTCATCCTCCTTAGTATCTGAATGTCCACTGATTCTTCAATCTGATTAAAGACCATATCAAATTTGAATGTTTTCATTGCGTCTGCATGGGATTTTCTCAAGGTATGTCAGTTCTTCTTCTGCTCTCCAAAGACATTGTTTTGGGGGCAAATGATGAGACAGGGCAAAAGCCAAATGCTTGGGATGCCAAGCAGGAAAAAAAAACAAGGTTAATTCCAACAAAAAATAAGAAAACTGAAAAGAAAACACACACTCATTGGCACTGTTTGCTTGGGACAATTCCCTTCAATCAGTGCTCTTTCGGGGACGCACTTTTTCTCTTTCTCTTTAGTATTCACTATGACAGTCAGGTCTGAAATGAGATGCCACCTTCCGGGAGCATCTCAATTTTATACCTAGCGGACCAGAAGGTGTGGGGCTTCCTTGGCTTTGTTTCCCTCAAGAGACAATTTCTCAAGGCTGTGAGGGAAAATGGAGATAAGACTGTTAGCAACAGCACTCCCCTCGTATCCCCTCGAATCGCTTGGAAGGCGATTCTCTAACTCACATGCTTGACAACATATACTGTAGTTTAGAGTGATTAGTATCTCTAAATTAGCCCAGTGTGAGTGTGGGTATGTGTGTGTATGATGGTGCCTTGCATTACACTGGAGCATTAACCAAGCCTGATTGCTGTCAAGCATTCAAATCTACTAGGTTAGGGTCTACCTTCCCACAATTCTTTATTAGATAAAGCCTGACTAAAAAATTTTAGATCTGTCACCTTATAAAATGTCCTGCACAGTTAATAACTGCAAAATAGTGGCTACAATATTTGTAAAAAATAAGCTTGTTACTCTTTATATAAATGTAAAGACGGGTGCAAAATTGGTTAAACACAGGAAGCAAAGTGTTATGTTTTCAAGGAATTAGGTGATGTTGAAAGTAGTGTCAGTGGAAACGTGGATCAGTGCTGGGGCTGCTTCTATACTAGCTGGCAATCTAGTGATATAAATAATGAGCTGGATTACTTTGCAGGTGATACCAAACCAGATAGAAGGGCAGATAATATCCATCCATCCATCCATTTTCCAACCCGCTGAATCCGAACACAGGGTCACGGGGGTCTGCTGGAGCCAATCCCAGCCAACACAGGGCACAAGGCAGGGAACCAATCCTGGGCAGGGTGCCAACCCACCGCAGGACACACACAAACACACCCACACACCAAGCACACACTAGGGCCAACTTAGAATCGCCAATCCACCTAGCCTGCATGTCTTTGGATTGTGGGAGGAAACCGGAGCGCCCGGAGGAAACCCACGCAGACACAGGGAGAACATGCAAACTCCACGCAGGGAGGACCCGGGAAGCGAACCCGGGTCCCCAGGTCTCCCAACTGCGAGGCAGCAGCGCTACCCACTGCGCCACCGTGCCGCCCGGCAGATAATATGGAATGAGCTAAATTGTAGAAGAGGAACTTGGGCAATATACAGGATTTGGCAAATGAAATTTATTTTAAGTAAATGTTGGGTATTGCATGTAGCAAAAAAAAATAATGTTACATTTGCATACATGATGAGAGCTCTGAAATTTGAAAGTCCCACTTATGAGAAGCACAACAACAACATGAACATCCAATGAACAGAAGCCAACAAAAAGACTAACTGAATACTAGGTTTTGTGTGGAGTATAAGTCAAGGAAGGTTATGCTTAAGTTCCATAGTACACTAGTGACATTGTGGTCAGCAACACAGGAGCGCCGCAGGGGACTGTACTTTCTCTGGTCCTGTTCAGCCTATATACATCGGACTTCCAATACAACTCGGAGTCCTGCCACGTGCAAAACTTTGCTGATAACACTGCTATCGTGGACTGCATCAGGAGTGGGCAGGAGGAGGAGTATAGGGACCAAATCAAGGACTTTGTTAAATGTGACTCAAACCACTGTAACAGATAAAGGCGTGGTCCACCTCTTGAACCCTCAGGTACCACTCTGAACACCAGGTGAAAGTATAAGTATTATTTATTTTATAAATAAACTGTGCACAAAGCACCCTCCACTCCACACTCATATAAACTCTCAATAATACAATTCTCTCTCTCTCTAACCAATCTTCCTCGCCCAGACACTTCGCCCTCCTACCTCCCAGCTCAGCTCAGTGTCTGGGCTTTCCCACAGTCCTTTTATATCCCCTGACCCGGAAGTGGTTCCTGGTCAAACCCACAAGTCCTTATTCCCTCCAGGTCAGGGTAAACAGTCCTTTTTTCAGCCCGGGAGCACGTCGTTCCTTCCTGTCACGTGATGATGATGCACTCCCGGGTTATAGGGCACATAAGAGCCCACTAGCCCCCCTACAGCGACTCCCGGTGGCCCCCAAGGTATCCAGCAGGGCTGTGTATACAAACTACAAAGTCCATGAGGCCCTGCTGGAACTCGGGGCACCATCATGCTGTCCGGAGGGATCCTCCTAGCGGCCTGGGGGTGGCAACCGGAGTCTGTAGCCGGTCGTCCATCACAGTTCCCCCCCCTTAGTGACGACAACTGGGGCGGATCGTCGATCCCCGCGAGGGACGTCCTCCTCCAGGAGGACGCGTTATCCGGACCTTGGCTATGTTGTCGAGATCCCCCAGCGAACCTTGGGGGAACGGTGTATCTGCTATCCCACCGCTCCCCTGTCCTCCGGGGACAACTTCGCCACACGTGGCCCGGTTGCCGCCGACGTCCTCCTGGTGGCCTCTCTTCCCGAGACCTGAAACAGCTCCACCCTTTCCTCCGCTAAGGAGGGTTTTACGGCCGCTTTGCTGCTCTCTGCCTGTTTCTTTACTTTGTCAGGAGACCCGCGTTTTATTTCAGGGATCTCCTGCTTTCTCTGGGGCTTGTGCTCAGCTTGAGGCTCCCTATGGAGAAGAGAGAGCCTCTTTGCTGTTTGCACGCCCGTTGTTCTGTGTTGTTTCGGAGGCGGCGTCATTAGTACCGCATCGCTCCGGGTAACAGCACTGTTTAGCTGTACTGGGGAGATCGGCACTTCCCCCGCCCCTCCGGTAACCAACAACAACGCCCTTATCACACTGGTCGGGGTCTGGAGAGGCGACTCGCTCCGGAAGGCCACGTCACACACATGCCTCGGCTCGATCGCTTCCTCCCCCGCCCAGTCAGTCATTGTGCCACACTCAACTGTCGGGTTCACAGTGCTTTGACACCCGCTACTTTTTAATTGCGGTGCCGGATCGCACTGTGTCCCCTTATGATATACGGTACAGAAGTCACTCATCTGCACCGGCGCATTAATCGAGGTCGGGCTTCTTGGCCTAATCGCCGCAGGTATTCCAATAGTCCCTTAAGTGGTGCCTCGGCTGTAGCTCCCAGTTCCTCCACGCATGCTTTCACTTCCTTCAGACCCTGAAAGAAAGCGTACACTGGCTCGAGATATTTCTCGAGCTCCCGTAAGTCTATGAAGTTAGTTATTTCGGCCGGAGGCAAGGTTACTTCCTTGTTTTCCCCACCCTCCAGCCGGGAGCCAATGAGCACGTCCGCTCCTGGCACGTGCTCTGCTGGGCTTCGCAAAGGCTTCTGGGACTTGGAGTCCTTAGAGGAACGGGTAGCCTCCAGTGGCTGACTGCGATCTGCCTCTTTTAATTTGTCGGCAGACCGTTCAGTCACTTCCCGCTCCTCTTTACCTTTTTTTATCGTGGCGCTGCTTCGCTCGCCGCCCCCTTCCCTTTCAGGGAGCTCAGACTTGGCGGGGAATTATTGACCTCACTGACAACTCCAAACTGACCTTCTTCCCGGTCTCCATCGCGCAAGGTCACGTGGTCATTGTGGACGTATGGGCTTCCCCTCTGCAGACTCCTAGACCGGCTCGCCTTCTTCCTCTCACGGCCATGTTGCCTAGGTGTGAGGCGGGCGTGCTCTCTGTCCGCTTCGTGCAGACAGGCCTCTGCAAAACAAGACATAAAAGTTCCCGGCGGTTCGAGTGCTTTCCCAGCACTTACCTCGGAACGTAGACGATCCTGCTCCAACTCCCTGTAGTAATCTTCAGGAGTCGCGATTCTACATTCCGGCTGCCGCCCCGCTCGGGTTTGCTCGGCTTTGTACTGCGCCCAGTCTTCCTCACCGCCTGTCAGGTAAGCCCACAGCGTTTCCAGCCCATCTGGGACCGAAGTCTTCTGGGTAGATCCCGTCTTCTTCCCAGATTTCTTCCCCATTGTTGTCTGCTGTATTTTTCGGCTCACTTTAGCAGCACTCTTTGTCGCGGGTGGGGTTTTCACCTCCGCGGTTTCAAGAGGGACCTTCTTAGGGTTCTCTGCTACTACACAATTTATTTTTAACGCAGATCCTCTGCCAACGGACGGCCAGAGTATCCTGCCGACTACGCCAGTGTAACAGATAGAGGCGTGGTCCACCTCTTGAACCCTCAGGTACCACTCTGAACACCAGGTGAAAGTATAAGTATTATTTATTTTATAAATAAACTGTGCACAAAGCACCCTCCACTCCACACTCATATAAACTCTCAATTATACAATTCTCTCTCTCTCTAACCAATCCTCCTCGCCCAGACACTTCGCCCTCCTACCTCCCAGCTCAGCTCAGTGTCTGGGCTTTCCCACAGTCCTTTTATATCCCCTGACCCGGAAGTGGTTCCTGGTCAAACCCACAAGTCCTTATTCCCTCCGGGTCAGGGTAAACAGTCCTTTCTTCAGCCCGAAGAGAGATGCCTCACGTCTGGACAAACTGGGGGTGAGGAAGGCAGGCTCTATTGTAGGCACGGAGCTGGACAGTTTGACATCCATGGCAGAGCGACGGGCGCTGAGCAGGCTCCTGTCAATAATGGAGAATCCACTGCATCCACTAAACAGTATCATCTCTAGACAGAGGAGCAGCTTCAGCGACAGACTGCTGTCACTGTCCTGCTCCACTAACAGACTGAAGAGATAGTTCCTCCCCCACACTATACGACTCTTCAATTCCACCCGGGGGGTAAACATTAACATTATTCAAAGTTATTGTCTGTCTGTATACCTGCATTGTTATCACTTTTTAATATTTTCTTTATCAGTATGTTGCTGCTGGAGTATGCGAATTTCCCCTTGGGATTAATAAAGAATCTATCTATCTATCTATCTATCTATCTATCTATCTATCTATCTATCTATCTATCTATCTATCTATCTATCTATCGATCGATCGATCGATCGATCGATCGATCTATCTATCTATCTATCTATCTATCTATCTATCTATCTATCTATCTATCTATCTATCTATCTATCTATTGAGACCTCACCTGGAGTCCTGTGTGTAGTTTTGGAGTCCTGACTACAAAAAAGACATTGCAGTGCTAGAAAAAGTCCAGAGAAGAGCGACAAGGCTGTTTTCAGGAATGAGAGGTATGAGCTAAGCAAAAGAAGATTAAGAGGTGACATGATTGAAGTTTTTAAAAATATAAAATGAACTAATACAGTGGATCCCAGCTATTACTTTAAAATGAGTTCAACAAAAACATGAGGATACAGCTGGAAATGTGTTAAGGGTAGACTTTTTACAGACTTCAGAAAGTTTTTCTTCCCACAGTGAGCCATAAGCACATTGAATAAATTACAAAATGTTGTGGTACATATCAAGACCTTAGGGACCTTCAAAACTCAGCTTAATGATATTTTGAGGAAATTAGGTGGATATGATTGGCAAATGTTGTTGTGCTGAATGGCCTATTCTCATGAAAATGTTTCAGTGTTCTAATGTTTAATGAGCTATGGCAATAAACATGAAGTCTTTCATTATTTTTTGTGGATGTCAAATAGAGAACAACCATGAAAATCCAAAATTTAAATCTAACTCAGTCCTGGGCGCCCACTTTGGCTGCAGGTTTTTGTTCCAAACAACTTCTGTTTTTAATTGGACTCCTGGGCTAATTAAGTAAACTGTTATTTCCCAGATTTTGTGTTTTGGGAACTGTATAGAAATTGGAAAACAAAGTTTGGTAAAAAAAAACAACAAATATATATATATATATATATATATATATATATATCTATATATATATATATATATATATATAAAGATATATATATTAAAATGTACTAAGCAGTTATACGGGAATAATATATTTTTTTTCCTTTTAACAACTAGGGGGCTCTGCCCCCTGCTCGCTTCACTCACCAACCTCCAGGTGGTCACTACGCGCTAGCCACTTTATGGCTCTGCCGCTCGCGTATGGGGAAGCGGATGTACAATTTAAACAGATTGTTATTTTCATGGGAATTGTTACATATGGATAATAGAACTAACTATTTTACATTACAGTGAGTAATTAACCAGAATAAAAAATAGTAAAACATAATAAATTGAAAGAAAATTATGTTTCATGTTGCATTAGAAGTATTCATTGCATTATACGTTTTCATTCTGTTTTTCTTTGAAATTAACACGCAAATACTTTTTAAACTTATACTTTTACTGTAAAACTTCAGTAAAAATAATATTTGGAATTAACTTTTCGTCAATATCGCATTGAATTTTGATTCTGTGTTTGGACTTACATTGTGACAATGTAACGTATAACTGCCCGTGAGTGAACATCGTTTCTTTCTCTTTAATAAATAAATTGACTTTTTCGAATGTTTGTCCCTGTGATTTGTTAATTGTCATAGCAAAAGCTATTCTAACGGGAAACTGTAAATGTTTTAATACGAATGGCATATTAAGATCTCCTTTGGTGTCTAATGTTATCCGTGGAAGATGTACTACATTACCTTTCTTGTCACCTGTTAAAATTTTACATGTTAGAATTGTTTGACCAATTTTGAATACAACTAATCTTGTCCTGTTGCATAGCCCATCACTCATACATAAATTACGCAATAACATTACGATACATACTTCTTTCAACAGTAATTCAGCTGGTGAAAGACCGGACAGTGTTAATGGTTGTAAATATTCTACAGGATATTGTAAGTTGATGTTTTCATCTTCCACACTATCACCACCAACTTTTTCAGCATAGTCTATTGCTACGCATTTAACCAATTTGCTGTGTAACCGATCAACAATTTCCATGTTAATTCATTTGACTTCATCATTTCTTGGTGATAGGATTGCCCGTGTACTCATTTCTTCTGTTGATAACCCTTCGGGATTAAATTCTTCAATAAGATTTGGACATAATAAGTCTTCTTTTATTGGGAACTTAAAGTGAGGAAAACATAAAAATTTATAAGAGCTGAGAGCACAGGAACTGTGTCTGACAAAAGCATTCACATGAATGAGAGGTGAGAGGACCATGGGCATGGGCCATTAACTGGAAATGGTTGAGAGGAGAGCACGACCCCCCTCTACCAACTTGAAAAAATCTCTTGGCAATAGTCTCCTCTTGTCTCAAGATTTTCTTTTATAATTCTTTTCCTGGTGTTCTAATTGTTTAATTAAGCCATTATTTATTAATTAGTGAGTCTGACACTAAAGTAGTCGCAACCTTATCACGATTCAGTGTTGTTTGCTGGGGTGTCTGCTCTGCTCGTTTTTAATTGTCATTGTTAAGATACAATGAAGGTAGCAAAATGCACAAAGAAAGGGAAAAGTATAATGAGATCAACAAAAGAGAGATAAGCATTTAAATCTATAGCTAAATAGAAATATTTCTAAATGTCTTATACATGTAAAAAATTGTGCTGCTGTGCTTTTCTGAATGCAGAATAAGAGAACAGGAGAAAATATCAGCTAATTAAATTAGATCATTGTTATCAGTTATTGTCACTGATTATGAATCTGGCTGGAACAAAAACCTGCAGCCACAGTGGGCTCCCATGACCGAGTTTGAAACCCCCTGGTCTAATAATACAGTAGCAATAGAGAAAAAACAAAAAAACATTCAAAATTCATTCATTATAGATAGATAGATAGATAGATAGATAGATAGATAGATAGATAGATAGATAGATAGATAGATAGATAGATAGATAGATAGATAGATAGATAGATAGATAGATAGATAGATGATGGCATCCTCCGCTCCCACCTTCTCCTGATATGCAAACTGCAGAGGGTCAAGGGCGTGTTGAACCTGTGGCCTAAGGTGGTGAAGCAGCAGACAAAAAAAAAAAAAAACTAAAAAAGTAAAAAAATAAATAAAGAGAAAGAGAACTTATTAGCTTAAACTGTAAATTAACACTGATGACACAGATAGTATTAAACAAACTTAGGTGTCTGGCAAGTATACTTGGGGCAAACAATGATGATCGATAGTCTGGTGTATTTAAATTTACACAGCTCTGTAAGTCAGTGGATTTTGTTGATAATTCAGCTTCAGGTAGGCAGCCTCTGTAATCAGACTAGCAGTACAGTGACATGTTCATTTGGTCTTGTCCAGGGCAGAGATCTAGCAGCAGTTGTCTAAGCCTATCGTAATCCTGTTCATATTTTCAGTCGGCAGACCAGGCAACTCAACGTATGTCTAGCCAGGGACCTGCAAAAAATCACTAAACATGAATTCATAATTTGGGTGCAAGTCATCTCCTGTCCTTCACTCTTACAACGCACAAACATTACTAAGTTCTAGTAGCTATTCTATTGTATATAAAGTAAGAGGGCAATATATTAGTGTGACATGCACTATTTGACTGTGGGGTCTCCTTTTGTTAAGTCTGAATATGCATAAACACTAAAGCTTGCTATTTTGTAATGTGTTGGAACTTTCTGGGATTGACACAATTCAACTAATTTTTTTCAGTGCAGTTTATTGTCACCATGCACTATAGTCCTACTGGTGACGTCAAATGCGATAACTGTACAGTACATAGTATAATAACACTACGCTGGCCTCAGAGGGCAAGAAATTGAAAATTAAGAGGGAGAGCACTATTAAGAGGCAGAAATGTAAAATTAGAGGGTGTCAACATTAAACGGTGATGCACACAAAATCAATGGTGAGAGGTGACCTGTGCAGACAAGATAAGGCATGAAGAAGCATTCCTTACATTATAAAAACAATTACATTTTAAAGGATATTTTTTAAGTCGAAATTATTTCTTCACAGTCATTTGAGCATTAGAACAATTTAGACGAGAACAGGCCATTCAGCACAACAAAGTTTGCCTGTCCTATTCACTTAATTCTTAAAAAATGAGATCAAGTCGAGTTTTGAAGGTCCCTATAGTCCTACTGTCCACCATACTACTTGGTAGCTTATTCTATGTGTCTATGGTTCTCTGTGTAAAGGAAAACCTCCAATTGCTTGCGCAAAAAATACCCTTAACAAGTTCCCAACTGTGTTGACAGGTTATTGTTGAACTCATTTTAGAGTAACAGTCTCAATCCACTGTATTAATTCCCTTTATAATTTTAAACACTTCAACCATGTCTCTTCTTAATCTTCTCTAAAGGCACAGCTGTTTTAATCTTTCCTCATAATTCATCCCGTGCAGTGCTGGAGTCAGCCTAGTTGCTCTTCTCTGTTCTTTTTCTAGCACTGCTATTTTCTTTTTGTAGCCTGGACACTAAAACTCCACCCAGTACTTACCAGTGCATTATAAACCTTCAGTATAACCTCCTTGGACTTGTACTCCACACATTGTGCTATATAACCTAACATTCTGTTAGCCTTCTTAATGGCTTTTGAACACTGTCTGGCAGTTGATAGAGTCAAGTCCACTGCAACACCTAAATCCTTCTCATAAGGTGGACTCTCGATTTTCAGACCTCCTATTGTGTAATACTTTACATGTACAGTGGAACCTCGGTTCACGAACGTCTCTGAAGACGTACAAATCGGGTTACGACCAAAAAGTTTGCCAAACTTTTGCATCTGTTCACGACCATACACTCGGTATTTCCCTTTCGGTTTGTGTGCGCCGATGATTTCCACACATGTTCAGTCTCTTCCTGTGCATTCCCTGTGCAGACAGAGAGAGAGAGAAAGACACACACACACACACACGAGAGAGAGAGACACAAAAACACGAGAATGAGAGAGAGAGAGAGAGAGAGAGAGACACACACACACACGTGTGTGTGCGCGCGAGAATGAGAGAGAGGGAGGGCTGGCCACATAAGGTCGAGAAGGCAGTTAAGGAATGCACCGGGCTTGTTTTTAATGAGACTGATTCGAGCATTGTTTTAACCTCGTTGCATTTAATGAAGACTTTTTTCTATTGGATTTTAACTTCCACTTCACTTCATGTTTACAGCGATCGGTTCGTAGTGTGCATTGTTGCAATGTTAATTTTCTTGGTTGTTTATTAAATTATGGATTTTTCAAATGTTCATTTTTTTCCCTGTGCTTAAAGCTCATTAAAAAAATGTTTTTAGTGAGCGGTTAGTAGCGCTATAGCGCGAACTATTGCAGTGTTAGTTTTCTCTGTTGTTCAAGGTTTTCTCAGTGTTATTCAATGTTTTTACATTTAGTTTACTATTACGCTGTGCATTCTATGGTATTATTAACTATATATGTGCTTAAAAATCTTTAAAAAAATATATTTACATACAGTTGGTAAGGTCTGGAATGGATTAATTGTATTTACATACAATCCTATGGGGGAAATTACTTCGGGTCACGACCAAATCGGGTTACGACCAGAGTTTTGGAATGAATTACGGTCGTGACCCGAGGTTCCACTGTACTGGCATTAAATTTCATCTGCCACAAATCTGCCCAAGCCTGTATGCTGTCCAGTTCCCTCTGTAAATGATTCAATGGATTCAAGATTATCTGCCAATCCACCTATCTTGGTATCATCTGTAAACCAGCATGTTAGTTATATTCCTATCCAAATCATTTATATATATTAAAAATAGAAGCAGCCCTAGTACTGACCCTTGTTGAACACCACTCTTAAATTCTGATAAGGTTCCTTGCATCATAACGCTCTGATTCCTCTGTCTGTTCCAATTTTGCCCCCATCTACACACAACACCCGGAATTCCCACTTCTTTTAGTTTGATACCCAACTTCTCATGTGGCACCTTATCAAATGCTTTCTAAATATCAAGATAAATAATATCATATGTTCCACTTTGATCATACTTTTGTTGCTTCCTCATATACAGTATCATGGTATATGTTAGTTTGGCGGATGAAATTATTGACTAAAGTGAAGAAATTTTTTAATTTTAATTTTGAAAAATACCTAGCTTTCTTTTGCACTTTAATATAGAGGTGAAAATTACTGGGACCCAAAGTGAAAATAAAAGCTTTAAAACTTACAGAAGTGGTAAGCCTCTTCAACAAGGTCTAATGTGCAGCATCCATGTGAATGATTCAAAAGCAGAGATTTGTATGCCAGAACGCTTACCACACATTAACTATTAGGTGGTGAAGTTAGCCAATCAGACACAGTGGATTATTATGGGGCCAGAATGACAAGGCCGTGATGGGCAATTTAACCAGGACATTGAGTTATACCCTACCTTCTTGTCAGTTGATTGTACGCTGTGTTCAAGATCAGTCTTTCCCTCATCAGCTGTCACTAGACTCCTGAAACACGCATTTACAGCAAGCAGTATCTTTGCAAAATAATATAATAAATGTTTTTCTTTTGAGTGGCAGGGATAATCTCCCATATGAATCAGCATGTGTGCCAGCATGAGGGTTGCAAACCAGGGTAAATATTAAAACTCCACACATGATGGCCACAACAAGCAGACAAGTGAAAAGGAAACATATCTTTATTTGTTCCATAAATCTGTGATAAAATGTATTACTTCCAGTATACTTTCATGCTTCAGAAATGCGGAAGGCATGTACTGGTAAGTATAAAAGCTTTTTTTTGTTTTCACGTTGGATCCTGGTACCCTCCACCTTCATTTAAAGTGTAAGAGCAGGCTAGGCTGTTTTATTTAAAATTTATAAAATTTACTTCATTTTAGAACATAGTTTCATGTGGCAAATTAATTTATACCATGATTGTAAAGAATAAACTTTGACTTGAAAAATTACAAACTTATCTTTTATGTTTTTCATGATTTTTTTAAACATGCAACACAAATAGTAATGTGCATGAACATATGTGTACAATATACTGTACTAGAGATTGACATTTTTATATCTTTTGTTAACTATCCAACTATCATACTATCGCAGCTGAAACTAAATTGACACTTCTCTGTGTTAATGCATGCTTTGATAAAGTGATTTGACATGGTGCACTCATATGTTATTTGTGCTTGCTAGAAAACCTCTGCAGTATAGTAACATAGTAACATTTATTTAACACAATTACTCAATTTCAATTTATTTTTTTAACGCTGTTCGCCGAGTGCTGCCTACAGAGTTCTGTAGCAAGCTTGCAGCCATGATACAAATTACATGACATACATACAGTATATAAAAAAAGAAATTAGGATGAACGCAGTTAAACAGAGCAATTTCAAATTGATTAACATAATCAAATTCAGACAATATATTTCCATTATTGTTAAATTTGAGATATGGTTCAAATTGACAATGGAGGAAAGGAAAGCAAAATCTCTATTCAGAAGAATCTTTGGAGAAATAACCCTATTGGCAGATCCATGGTTGGTTATCACAGATAAAGTCTGATGCAGTCACATCTCTGGTGAGCTAGGGAACTGGTTACCAATTGCCCCACAGATGCTGGTAACATTACATAAGGTTGTGCTGCAATCTAATCAGAAGCAAAATCCTTTCATCTTTGGATTCCAATAATCCCAGTATCTTTTGTGTGTTTTCTATGGATTGGAGGGTGGATGTTGACAAGAGCCTCGCAGTTAGGAGACCCGGGTTCGCTTCCCGGGTCCACCCTGCGTGGAGTTTGCATGTTCTCCCCGTGTCTGCGTGGGTTTCCTCCGGGCGCTCCGGTTTCCTCCCACAGTCCAAAGACATGCAGGTTAGGTGGATTGGTGATTCTAAATTGGCCCTAGTGTGTGCTTGGTGTGTGGGTGTGTTTGTGTGTGTCCTGTGGTGGGTTGGCACCCTGCCCAGGATTGGTTCCCTGCCTTGTGCCCTGTGTTGGCTGGGATTGGCTCCAGCAGACCCCTGTGACCCTGTGTTCGGATTCAGCGGGTTGGAAAATGGATGGATGGATGGATGTTGACAAGAGAAACAACATGAAGAAAGCTCTACAAAAGTTCAAACTATTGACATGCTTATATTTATGGCACATGATTAACAAACCAAGATGCAATAGGAATGGCTAATCAGCAGCTCTAATCAGGGTACGCCAGAGTAAATGAATGAGTCTTCAGTCTGCATATGAAAGCTCAGACTGATGGGGATTTCCTTATACAGTAGAACCTCTGGTCACGAACGTTTCCGAACAAGTACAAATCGGGTTACGATCAAAAAGTTTGCCAAAATTTTGCATCTGTTCACGGCCACACACTCTGGTGCTGAACAAAAACACTGGCGTCCAGTTTCCCTACGTGTGTTTGTACGCGCCAATGATTTCCCATTCTCCATTTCCCATTTTCTTTTGTTTGCGTATACAGGGCCTAACAAAACAGCTGATGTTTCAAAAGGAGTTACAATGTTAACCAAACAGAGGCCTCAAGTGCTGGAAGAGGTGGAAAAACTGTTGCTTGTGTGGTTGAACAAGAAGCAACTTGCAGGGGATAGCGTAAGCGAGGCGATCATATGCGAGAAAGCCAGGAAGATTCATGGCGATTTGCTGAAAAAAAATCCTTCTTCGAGTGGCGAAGGTGAGGAATTTAAAGCCAGTAGAGGATGGTTTGAAAAGTTTTGCAAGAGAAGTGGCATTTAATTTTTTTTCTCTGTGCTTAAAACTCATAAAAAAAGTGTTTATATTTTACAGTCCCTCCCTTTCAAAGATCCAAGAAAACAGTGGGAAAAGGATTTCTTATTCAATATTTCAGAAAAGGTGTAGAAAGTAGCAATGCACAGAATTCACTTGAGCCCCATATGCACAAAGCATAGAATTATTCAACTTAAAATTATATATCGAGCGCATCTCTTTCATTTAAAATTGTCCACAATGTTTCCAGGGCAAGATCCAACCTGCAAACACTGCACATGTTTTGGGCCTGTACCAAATTAACATAATTTTGGACCAAATTTTTAAATGCCTTTCAGACAGCCTTGGATGTCACAATCCCTCCTAATTCACTAAAAGTTGTGTTTGGTGTACTTCCAGACAGGCTTAAATTGGAGAAGGACAAGCAAATTGTAATTGCCTTTACTACACTATTGGCACGTAGACGTATCTTGCTCAACTGGAAGAATCCTAACTTACCTATTCTAAGTTAGTGGGTAACTGATGTTATATACTATTTGAAACTGGAAAAAATCAAATTGGCACTTAGAAGATCTATACAAAACATTTTCAAAACCTGGCAGGATCTAATCAATAACATTTTCGAATAAGCATTTAAATTGAGGAAGCAGGTTCTCTCCCCTCTTTTACTCCATTTATCTTCATTTATTGCTTTATATCTATTCATTTGTCTTTACTAGCCTTTACTTTTACACTGCTGGCCTAGCTCTCTTTCTCAGGGGTGGGGGTTGATTTGTTTCGAAAAAATCAAGTTTTTCTTTTTGTAAAACTTGAGATATGTGTATGGAATGTTATTTGATTTTAATAAATTCAATAAAATTAAAAAAACAAAAAGCCGGGAAGCACTTCTTTAAACAAAGAGTTGTGGGTCTCTGGAACAAACTACCAAGACATGTAGATGAGGCAGAAACCTTGACAACCTTCAAGAAGAATCAGGATGAGATATTTTGACAAACTTAGCTATTACTTAAACAAATGGGCATGGTGGACTGAATGGTCCCCTCTCGTTTGTACAAATTTTTTATGTTATTATGTTCTGCTCTCCTAGAATCAAGTCTGAATTTCTCATAAAAAACATACATTTTGATGTAAGGCTACAATCTAGATGTTGCACTGTTCTAGATTTAATCTACAATTTTAATTAGTTATCAGAGATGATTCCATTTAGTGGAGTAATACTTAAATTTTTAATCTCAATTCTATGTCAGCAGTTTTAAATAACTTTTGAAATACTCTTGTTTTTATTCATTTTTATAACATTATTGATCACAAGCTTCAGGTATCTTGCCTTCCACTGGGACTCTCATCATTGTCCTTATTACACCTGTTATTTGAAAATTATTTGCATAATAAAGTCACAGTTATAGAAAATACAGATAACATTATTTGAGCTAACAGTTTCATGGCTAAAAACTAAATGTCTAGTGGTATAGAAATGGAATACCATGATTTTTGTGCAATGGATAGCATAAAGGCAAAGGGCTTCTTATTTGGATTCGTGGGGCGTGAGATGATTGAAAAGACTTTTTTTCAGGCATCTCTTGTAATAAATAACCTGGATAAATGGGCCCTTGGCTCCAGTGGTGAACTGAGATGCTTTAAGAAACAATTACACGACATCTTGTGAAATAGCGCAATGAATCTGCCATACCTGAAGAAGTTGGTAAGGATCTGGGATAATAGATAGACTTTTCTCAGGGTTCTTAAAACAATGAAGGTGCTGATGATGATTCCTCACAATATAGGTATAGGTGGTGTTAAGGGACCATTTCAAATCATCAGTATGTGTATGCATAAGACACTAACTCTTACCTCAGTGAACCATTATATATTAATTTCATGCAAGTACACAAACCCCTGCTTTTGTTTTCTGGACATTAAAAGACAGATTATTGTTATCAATTATTGTACCAGTCAGTAAAAACATTAAGCTGTGTAAGATCGTGCTGACTTCCAAACTAAGGTCCATAAACATCTTTCTGTTCAGCAAAATGCAGGCCACTTTTGTTCTTAAAATTCTCTACATTTAAGCAGCATAGACTCATAAAAAGAAAAAAGATCCATAGGAACCCTTACATTTTTGGCGAGATATTTAAATGCTATGCAGACGCATATGAAGAAATAATAGTCTATCTTCAAGCAATAGCAGGAAGCCAGTGTACAAATATGCACAATACTTAATATAAATACAGTAATACACATAAATTAAACTGAGCCCCAGACTCAGCAACACAAGTAGTTCCGTTCTATACACAAAATGTTAGAGCAGAATTATAAATACTGTGGATCTCTATCTCTGAAAAAATGTTATTAATTTAGTTAATATATTTTTTGATAAATGTAAAGCAAATACTTTAGTTGTTTCTCTTTACACTTTAAAAAATATATATACAGCAAAAATCACAAACCACAGGCACAATTGAAATGAACTATACTGTTTCTAATTTTGATTAAATTAATTGTCCAGCTCACCACTGACAAGAAGTTGCCAAGCAAATCTTACCTCCCCCTCAAGCTGTGCCTCTTGGGTTCTGAATATCTCCCATCTGCCCAAAACATATAACCTCTGCCTAGGGGAACCGATTGGCTATAAGCTGAAAGAATATAGATTAGATGCATCTAGGAATGAAAAAAATATTATTTGGCCTGACCAGCATGATTTTTTCTAAAACTCTGTTGACCACATTTAATACTTTTCCCAGTGGCTTTTTCCTCAGTACATAAAGCCATCTCGCCTAATCCAAATGAAAGCACACTTGTGCTACACCATCTGATTAGTACACAGAGAGGCTTAGTTGTACAGATTTGAAAATTCTGGCATTTTGCAGACTGATAAGAATTTTTTGTTCTTGAAATTCTGATTAGATCCTTTAGCTGAAAAAAGCTCTGAAATTGAGTTTTGACAAAAACAGTTGCATTTTTTCATGATTTTTTTTCTCTTTTATTAATATATACAATGTTCAGTTTTGTAATATGGATTCTTTTATCATGAACATTACATTAATTGATCTTATCAATAAATAAAACACATACACATAAGTCAATTAAACATTAATTATATGACAGTCCCTAGAATCACTTCTAGAGTCAGCAATGCCCCCAAAAAGCTCCATGGACACTTCTTCATCAGATTGCTCTCTGATAATGCCAAATTTTCATGCATTCCTGAGCCTCAATGTGCACTTTAAAAGGCTATGTGTCCCCAGTTTGCCTGACCTGTCCTATTCCTCCACTACACCTGTACTATGTAAGTGGGAGCCTAAAACCTGGCAGTTTGGGACAATTCACTTAGGCCTCTATCTATTGTCCCATAATATTGTGGGAGAACATTATATACTCGCACCAAACCAAATATCTCTCTTGTTTGTGCCAGAAACTATATTTATTACTCTTCTGAGGCATTCTGCACAACTATGATACAAACTGCTTACCCACACTGGTATATAAAGGGAGTTTATTACTACCACGGTGATTTCTTCAGTTTTTGCTAGGCTTGCTACCTATTCAGACATTTCTCCCTGCCAGCCCAGCACCCCATCACTACATTTATGAACACATGCCTACACACAACTTATACACACACACACACACACACACACACACACACACACACACACACACACACACACACACATATATACTTTATATACACACACACAAACACACACACATATATATATATATATATATATATATATTGTCACACACGTGCAAATAGGATTCAACTAAAGGGCCTGAATAATGGCAATTCCATGTTTGACCAGGGGGCGGAGGGGTGCACTAACTGTCTTTCTCCATCCCTTGCAGACCATTCTTGGGAAATCCTGTAGGGTTCTGGCGTTTTTGATGACGTCACTTTCCGGTCCTGCCTCTGATGATGTCACTTCTGGTCCCGCTGCTGATGACAACACTTCCGGCCCTGCCTCCAATGTCGTCTCTTCCGCTTCTGGCCCTGATGACGTCACTTCCAACACTGGTCTTTAAAGCGGCCATCTTGATTCAATACCGGCAGTTCTGTTTTGGAATCAGTCTTGTGAACAACTCACAGCTAACCCTAAGAAGTGTAAATTGAGGATGTCGGAAATGCATTATTTGGGGTACATTATAGGGAAAAGTTTGATTAAACCTCACTTGGACAAGGTGGGTGAGGTGCGCCTGCCAAAGTTGGTTTGTGCTTTCCTAGGATTCCCTGGGTATTACAGGTGATTCATTCCAAATTTCGGGCAGGGCCATCCCTCTCACTGACCTGACAAAGTTCTGAAAAAAAAGCACCATTGTCTCTACCGATAACTGTGAGAGGTCCTTCTCTTACTTAAATGTCACTTTGTCTTCATTTCTGGTTCTGCAGAACCCAGACTTTTCTAAGGAATTTATTCCAGTGACAGATGTGAGTGCTTTCAATTTCGGGATGGTGCTTTCTCAGTATTTCGATTAGGAATAACATCCCATCACGTTTATGAGCAGGAAATTACTCTCCAGGGAGCATAATTACTCGACCATTGAGAAGGAATGTTTGGCAATTAAGTGTGTTGTGGAGGTCCTCTGCTATTAGTCATAGGGCAGACAGTTTACCCTAGTTACAGATCATGCTCCACTCCAGAGGTTCTACCAGCAGAAAGATGCGATCCCCCAACTCACTAGGTGGTTTATAAATTTGCAGCCATTTACTTTTGCTGTTTGCCATTGGCCCAGTTCTACGCACATCAGTGCGGATATCCTCTTGCGCCTGGCCATACCCGGCTTAGATGGTCGCTTCGTTCACCCCACTGTGAACAAAGCTCGGGGAGATGTAAGGGTTTTGAGACCCTAAAAATTTCCCCTATTGTGCAGTGTGCTGAAATTCTATTAAAAAAGATTGCTTATCCATCACCAAGGTAATCGCAGATTCGCAGCCTTGCCATGTAATGCGCAGATTGGCCAATGGTTGATACGGTGAACAGTCTAACCCAGCCACTAACATGGCACTGTTACTGCTTATTTGCTGTATCTGTGTGTATTAAGGTGGTAGCTCCCATGAGTGTGCCTGTTTTGGAGAAAATAAAGTTGGTTTTACTGAAGTCTGTAGACTCAGCATCTTCTTTCGAGTGCAAGACAATGACTCATGCGTCACAATATATATATTTTGGTAACAATTAAGTACCTAGTAATTTAAAGTGTTTTTTCTTCTTTTCCCTAAGGGGACTGTTTAACATTATATCCGGACTGTATTATCTTAAGATACCTCAAGTTTAGTCCTTACTATATCGCTGCCCGAGATTTGTTTTTTTCTGGATGTGCCCTGTCTCTTGGCATGTGTGGTTTATCATCACTTGGGGAGGCAAAATGGGGAGGGCCTGAGAGGCAGGAAATAGAGCAAGATACTTTTTTTTTCACCACAACAAGACAATATACTACTTTTAGATTGTTCAGAAGCAGTGTCTCTTTGACCAAACACTGAATAGTAAACTTGAATGTCAAAAGTCTCAATCACAATCTAAAGAGAAAAAAAAATCATATAATAGGCCAAAATATCAAGATAGTATTTTTACTGGAGATTCACTTAATAAGTAAGGACCAGTTTCGATTGCAAAGAGATTGGTCAAATTTTTCACTCCAGGTATACAAAGAAAACATGAGGTATATAAATCTTAATACATAAAGTAATCTCATTTGTAGTGTCAGAAGTAGTATCTGATCCTGAAGGGTGATATGTCATGGTAATGGGTAATTTATTTAAATATAAAGCAATTTTGATAAATATCTATGCACCTAATGGAGGCAGCAAAAGCATCTGACAAGGTTGAATGACACTACCTATTCACCAGATTGTACAAATTTTGGTTTGGCCCAATTATATGTGCATGGATAAAACTACTGTATACCAGTCCAGAAGCCTCTGTCTGTATTAACAACATTATCTCAAACTACTTCAAACTAGAACTGGGTACTTGACAAGAATGCTCCCTATCACCATTGCTTTTTGCAATTGCTACTGAGCCATTGGCCATTCACTTTTGAAATGCATCATAGATAAAGGGGATTATCAGAGAAAGACTCAAACAGAAAATATCACTATATACAGATGATATGGTACTGTATATATCAGATCCACAAACTTCCTTACCAGCAGTCCTTAATGCACTAGCACAATTTCAGAAGATATCTGGACTCAAAATTAATTTGAACAAAAGTTGTGATATTTCCAGTGAACTCTCTAGCATATAATAGACTGAGTAGCTATCCATTTACTTTATTACATCAGTTTAAATATCTAGGCGTAAGCATCACAATAAAATATAAGGATCTTTTTCAGCAAAATGTTGCCTCCAGCATTAACAAAATTCAACAAGATGTGAACATATTGTCTACCCTCCATCTTACATTAGCTGGGAAAAACAATACTTTCAAGATTACCCTCCTTCCCAGCCTTCTTCTTCTATGTCAGAGCATTCCCATATACATTAACTAATTGTTCTTTAAAAAATGATATTCAATTATAAACTCATTTATATGGAATTCGAGACATCCACACATTCAAAGAGCGATTCTACAAAGACCTAAAACAGAAGGTGGCATGGCACTACCTAACTTTCAATTTTATTACTGGGTCTCAAATATCCATCCTATAAAGACCTGGGGCCTCATGCATAATGCCGTGCGTAGAATTCACACTAAAACATGGCGTAAGGGCAAAAGTGGAAATGTGTGTACGCACAAAAAAATCCAGCTGCATAAATCTGTACTTTCGCCAATTTCCACGTTCTTCCACTACATAAATCCCGGTCAGCGTGAAAAGTAACGCATGCGCCTGCTGCCACTCCCCAAACTTCTCCCAGAATTACGCCTCTTTGAATATGCAGATAAACAGAAAAAGTCCTTAAGCTCAGTGTTCTGTGAAAAGGCAATGGCAAAAGCACAGGGGGAAATAAAAGAATTTCAATGAATACCAAGTGGAGGCAAGGAAAAACATACTATTTGTTAGTTTAAACAGTGGCATAAACACCAAAAGGAAGTTGATCGAGTGACACAGAGTGTCGGAGAAATTCGAAAGCTCAAGTTCACAAAGTCGCACAGTGCCCAAAATAAAAAAGAAGTTGTCACATATCAAAGTTGCTGTGAAAAGGCGAGTCGTAGCCCACCGTCTGAGTGTCATATGAAAGCTTATTAGGGTACAGAGAAAAAAAAATAAGCACACAGTGGGAAAAAAGCACAAAATGTCAACTTTAATCTCGAAATTTTCACTTTAATCACATAGTTTATTTTGTCATTAAAGTAGAACATCATAAACTTCATCTTAAAATCACTTAATTTACTAGTTTCTCATATCCCATTGTAACTAAAGTAGCACGTTAAATGCTTTGTTTTGTATTTGATCTTCTATGTGCTCTATGTGTGTGAATCACTACATGCTTCTTAAATGGGCTTTCTCTTCCTCCGACAGGACACAGAATCCATTACATCCGTGATATTACAGCTCTCTGAATAATTAAAATACTGAGATGTATACTTAATATAATTTTCACGATGATAGGAGTTAAAGCATGTTATTAAACATGGGAACATGGTTGCGCAGTGATTATTCATACCTCACGCAAGATGCTTGCTGCACCGTGCATGACCTTTGATGAAATAATTTATTGCAGTAGTAATGTCTCTTTCAAATGTACTAACCCTCAATTCTTGTCCTTACTTTTCTTTCTCCAAATACCCAATCGCCACACAATCTTCTCTGTAACAGATGTTAAGCCATCTATAAGCTTAGAACGATTATACAAAACGTTTAAGGAACATTGAAATATCTTCGTAGTACATATTTAATTATTCTATCCATCTATCCTTCCAGTGTTGCGCCAGCCCCAGCAAGAATACAGCGCGAGGCAGGAACAATCTGTGAACGGAGCGCCAGCTCCTTGCTAGTGCTGTGGCACCGTGTCCTCACATGTTTAATTATTAACAATACAGATTATTTAAATGAAGTTAAGTGTTATCTGTATAATATAATAAACATATTTTGCTGCATTTCATCTTAAAAATGATATTGTCATCATATGTAAATACAAGCTTTATAAAGTGGCTCAGGTTGTGCAATATTATAACTGTATTGCAAGTTTACAGTGAGGTAATTGTACTTATAAGTACAAAGCAGTCTACAAGGAGCACTTGATGGACTGATTGACTGCGTTTATAGTTCTTGGGATGAAACTGTTTCTGAACCATGAGGAAAGGCTCTGAAGCGTTTGCCGTATGAGAGCAGTTCAATAGACAGCATGGTTGAGGCAGCGTGTGCTTGATGCTGTATATCGATAATTCTCTTTTCAATCAGCTGCTGTAGAGCTGTGATTCCCCACTCAGATACAGTGATATAAATACTCCGAGTGGTGCAGTGAGAGTAATATGGAAAAAGATGATCCGCTGTGGCAACCCCTAACGGGAGCAGCTGAAAGAAGAAAAAGAAGGTGAAGTGAGAGTAACAAAGCTAAAGCAGCTATGGTATTTAGAATAGTTTGACCATTCTGTGGACCATTATATTGTTACAGGTTAATTACAATCAGATGCATTAAATAATAATAAATAATATGTGGTTAATTTCAGTGTATTTATAAAGCCGCGTCAGGGATGTGAATCTATAAAAGAAAGGGAAACCACACTGGAACAGTAGCACTGCTTTGACGCTGGGTGCCACCAGTTTGCAAAACCGAGTGGAGAACTTGTGTACGCCAAGCATTTAGCTATAATGAAAATTGTGCATGGCTTTACGCCAAGTTTAGGTTTTATACATTGTGATTTGAGTGTGGAAACGGGCTTACGCAACATTTTTGTGCGTGCGCACCGTTTATACATGAGGCCCCTGGACATTGACACATATTGATGAATATACAAGCCAGGTCTGCAACAAAAATAAAATTCTGCTGAACTTCTTTATATGACTTGCTTTGTTCCCTAGTAAATACAAATTATCTTCAATAAACCAATAATCCAGTTGTCCATTAATTACTCAGAATATGGAAACAATGTAGGAAGCACTTTAAGACAGAAAAGCTTTTATCTGTTGCACCTCTACATGACCATATTCCACCCTCTCAAACCTAAACAGTATTTAATGCTTGGAAAACATCCAGGATTAAAACACTTAGAGAATTGTATATAGATAATATATTTGCATCTTATGAACAGTTACACCTCAAATCTAACTTCCTATCAACACAGTTTTTCCTCTACTTTCAAATCAGAACCTTTGCTACTGTAAAGAGAACCTACGCATAGAATATATTCTAACTCCAACGCATTCAATCATTCAACTTAAAATCTTTTATTGATCACATTTACAATTGTTCAACATGTATCCAGGGCAAGATTCCACCTGTGAACATTGCAATCTAGCTACAGCCTCACTGGGTCACATGTTTTGGAAGTGCACCAAATTAACATAATTTTGAACAAGAATCTTTGAATGCTTATCAGATTGTGTCACAATCACTCCTAAACCATTAATAGCTATGCTTGGTGTACTCCCAGTTGGGCTTGAAGTAGAGAAGGACAGATTGATTGTAATTGCCTATACCACACTACTAACATATAGACTTATATTGCTTAACTGGAAGAACCCCAGCTCATCTGTTCTTAGTCAGTAGGTAACTGATGTTCTATAATATTTGAAATTGGAAAAAAAATTAATTCTTGCTTAGAATTGTTCAAAACTTTTTAAAAATACGGCAACACCTAATTAATAACATTCTAGAATAAGAATTTATATCTGGAAAAGGGACATTTTCCCTTCTTAGTTATTTTTAAAGATTTGCTCTTGCTGTTGGTTCTTTTCTGTTCTCTCAGGTGAGGGCTGAATTCTTTTTTGTTAAGTTTGACTTGATTGTATGTAATGTTATCTTCTTCAATGTATAAGTTAGACTTGACATTTGGAATGTTATTTTCTTCGAATAAAATTATAAAAAAATTAAAAAAAAAAGAAATTAGACCAATATCAGGAATACATTATTTGCAAAACATACAGCATTTTCATTTTCACCCACTGCTGAATACACACTATGTATGCTCTTTCCAGTTTGTGGCATAGAAGTCAGACGTGTGATGCTCCTGTTATAACAAAGTGCAGAATGAGTGTGTGGAAAGAACAGGTATGTACTGTATATAGAAAATAGTTTTCTTTTCGAGTGTTTGCTGGTCTTGAACTGACCAGCATACACCTGGCTACACAATGCTTAGTGCTTTTACTAGATGTGCAAGTCATGCAGTGTGTATAGCCAGTATATTCTTTTTGTGTTATTGTGGCTAGTCCTTTTTTGCCTCAGAGCAGTTCGACTCTAAACTTGAGGTGTTGCTGTTTTAATTTAGGCACTTCATAGGCTATATAATTCCTTAGGTGCAGTAGGTGGTTGCCAGGCTCTCACTTTACTTTTTGTTTAAACAAGCACTATTCTCACTATTCAAAGCACTTCAACCACCACCAATGTGTAGTATCCACCTGGATGATGCCACAGCAGCCATTTTGCATCAAACACTCACCATGCATTATTTATTAGGTGCTTAAGGGGTGAGAGATAGCCAGTTAGAGACAGGCGATGATTAGGGGCCAGGCAATTTAGTCTGGGCATTGGGATACAACCTACTCTTTACCCAGGGATCTTTAATAGTTACAGAGAGTGAAGACCTCAGTTTTACATATAATCCAAATGATGGTGCCATATTTACAGCATAGTGCATCCTTCACTGCTCTGGGCTATTGGAATTCAGAAGCAGACCCCTGCTGGCCTCACCAACATCTCTTCCAGCAGCAACCCAAGGTTCTCCTAGATGGTCTCCCATCCAAGTACTGGCCAGGCCCGAATATGCTTAGCTTCAGGTGGATAACATGTTCTGAAGTGCTTGTGTTATGGGTGCTAGTTAAATCTGTATGGCTGTATTTTGTCAGATGATGACAATATCAGTGCCAACTGAGACAGGCACCAGCATCCCATTCTTTGATTATTAATTTATTTGTTTTTATGACATGAAATGTGCCTGAACTTGCTTGTTTCAGTAGTCATTAGCAAAAGAGGGACAAATATCACTCAGGGGAGTTAACGTTTAGTCTGCACAAATACAGGAACATTCTGGTATAGATCACCTGAATTTTCATGCGAAAAATGCCATTGGTCAGAAGTGCCAATAATTGTCCCCTCTATGCTCTGAGTTTGTGTGTTTGTAGTTTTAATAATTGAAAAGTTAAACCATTTTTCGATAAGAAAGAAGGCATTACAAGAAAATAAATAGTTGGAAGATGCTCTGTAAATATGTTTATTTGTACAAAATATCCAACAGCATAGGATAATGTGCACTGTTTTCAGCTGACTTTAGAAATAAGATTTTCATAAGACTCGAAGAAACAGCAGCACGTTGAGTTGGTCTGTATTAATGATAAAGTGTGAAGCTTGGAAGTACTTCAGTCTTTTACTTGGGTTGATGGAGGTAGCATTTTTTAGCAATTGTTGAAATGCACCGGAGGAACTGCGCGCTGCCAGCACTTTTACTCTTGCTTGTTTCAGTAGTCGTTAGCAAAAGAGTGACAAATATTATCAGTCAGGGAAGTTAACGTTTATGTTTTGGAAGTCTGCACAAATACGGGAAAATTCTGGTATAGATCACCTGAATTCTCAAGCCAAAAATGCCATTGGTCAGAAGTGCCAATAATTGTCCCCCCTATGCTCTGTGAGTGTGTGTAAGTGCATGTGTGTGTGTTTTTGTGGTTTTAATAATTGCAAAGTTAAATAATTTTTCCATAAGAAAGAAGGCATTATAAGAAAATAAATAGTTGGAAGATGCTCTGTAAATATGCTTATTTTTACAAAATATCCAACAGCATAGAATAATGTGCACTGTTTCAATATGTTCCTGGTCTTGATTCTAAAGTTGTTAATTTGATCTTGCAGTAATAGTACATGATTTAAAACTGTCTTGATACTGTGCTACAAATATTAACCAAAAACTATAAATCAATCAATCAACCAATCACACACACATATACATATATGTATATTTTTCCACGCAAACACTTGGCTTAGGTAAAGCATCCTAAAGCATTAATCAGTGGACACTCGTCACCCCTCACCCTCCTCTCTCTACCATTTGAGACTGAAAATCTCCACACTGAACGTTAAAGTAACGCAGGGGGAGGTGAATGCTTAGTCGATTTTATGAGAGTGAGCGAGCGAGAGAGAGAGAGAGAGAGAGAGAGAGGGGCGAAGAACTCTAAAAATACACCATATCGTGTTGCCAGGTGTTCTGTTTTATTTGATTGGGTTTATTATCAATAGTATTATTTTCAGCTGACTTTAGAAAAAAAGATTTTCATAAGACTCGAAGAAACAGCAGCACGTTGAGTTGGTCTGTATTTATGATAAAGTGTGAAGCTTGGAAGTACTTCAGTCTTTTACTTGGGTTGATGGAGGTGGCATTTTTTAGCAATTGTCGAAATGCACCGGAGGAACTGCGCGCTGTCGGCACTTTTACTCATCATCTGTTGCGCGGAGAAAAAAAGAACAAACTGCTTTGGGATGTCGATGTCAAAGCAATTTCATTCTTTCCCAGAGTAAGGATGATCTTTAGTATTCTGGATCTCGTGGTTTCCACGCCGTTTTCCTCTTCAAATCGCTTATCATGAAGAAGCAACAACGTCCACAGTCACCGTCGGTTCCTCGTGGAAGTATCTACGTGTGCCTGGGGAAATGCCTGAAACAGCGTAGCAATCGGTTGGGAGAGCACTTTGGTATAAGTAATACCGTGGTACGTTAATATCTCTTTATTATTTGATATTGCAAAGTAGAATGAGGGCACGTATCTTAAATCATATAAATGGATGTCACTAAAGCAGTACGCCACTTGGCATGTGGTTTTCACATTTTACAATATCACGTTTTTAAAGCTTTCAATTTACATACGACTCGGTTTGATGGAAACGAGCTCTTAACATTTCTTTTCTGAAAAGCAAAACTACAGTACTTTTCTTGTTGTGCTTGGTGCATCCTTTCCTCCTGGTAAAAAGCGCCATCTATTGGATCTCGATCATGTAGGTGTTGTTATTTAAAAAAAAAAAGAAAATCTTGAGAACGTGTGATTTAATGTCACATAAAAAACTGTAGCAATATGTGTTGTGACGATATAGCGCCTGCGTGTTTGAGCCTGTGGTACAGCATTACTGTGGTAGCTCTCTCATTAAAGTTTCATCTACGAAATATTAATCGTCGTGGGGGCACCGATAGTATATGATGTGAATCCTACTGTAATTCTATTCAGAAGGGTGTTCGTGCGTTTGTTAAAATGGCACTTTTTCGAACACTCATGCCTAAACGTACTGTATTTCGGATTAATGAATGGAGAACAGCCGAATAATTTCATTTACAGGGGAAATACGGAGGATATTATTTATGTTGCATTTCAAATTGACTTTTCCCGTGCTGTATGTCTTTAATAATAATAATGTAATAAAGTGTAAAGGCCATACAAGCGTATTAATAAACAAACTCCCCTGATAAAATGCAACTGTAATTGATTCGAATTATTTCACATTGCACGTATTCATACTGCCGATCGAGTTATGATTGCAACCAACGGTGCTTAATCAAAGTGTGGAATTGAGTATATCTAAGCCAGATCTGGAAAATGTATCTAATATAGAAAGTAGAAAAAGTCAAAGGGAAAAAAAGTGATTTAACACGATATAGGTAGCATTATTAAATTTCTTAGCATCTTTAAAACAATTGTGATATAGTTATCGTTATAAGAACACAGGGACAGAAAACTACAATATGAGGAACTAGATAGCAACATGAAATTCAATTCAGACACATTTACTTTTAAAACTTTGTACAACTTTTTTTTACACATTTATACCATATTTAAGGAATACAGTAATAGGGAATATTCCACCAGTTCCACTGTGAAGTAAGCTTTCTGTACAGAATTGTAGTAATGTATTTGTCATTTGTCCCCATTACAATACAAAGTCACTCTGAGTGAACACCAAATTCACACTCTGTGGCAGAGTGTGGCAAAAAAGTTTCATAAATAGCATTTCAACTGTTTTATTTTTATTTTTGTTTCATATTTCATATTTTCCTTATTGTTTTTCTTCCCTCATGGCATATCAGTGATAGTCTGTGTTCTTAGCGTCTGTGTTACCAAATAAAAGTAATAGTAAGTCATCTGCATTGATCTCTCCATTTTCTCTATCCGCATTTGGCCAATTCAGAGTTAGAATAATTACATACACTGAATTTTTGTACACTCATTTAGATAATTTAACAGTCTGAACCATTATATGGCACATTACAGTGTTATTTGTAAGTTTTTCTCTCTACAAAATAGCTACACCAGTTTTTCACCCATGCTGTGGAAAATCAGAAAAACTGTCATGGTTTTATAAATAGCAATGGATAAGCAATCAGTCTTCTAACCAAACTGTATATGTTCAAGATAAAGGTTTATATATGTTCACCTTATTGTTAAAGTACTTTTGTAGAATTATCACACCCTATTGAAGCTGTTGCAATTAGTGTCAGTTTAAAATATATTTAAGTAAATTCTTGATGTGGTGCTGTGGCATGGTGTGTGCCACTACTGTCTCACAGTTACCGAGGTCAGAATTTGTCTGTGTGGAGTTTGCATGTTTTACCCATGTCCTCTTGTTTTTTTTTCAGTGTACTCTAGTTTACATACAAAACTTGCTGTAGTTTAATTGCTGACTCTAAGATGGGCCATTTTGACTGTGTGTATGTGCTACAATGGACTCTCTGCACATTCAAGGTTGCTTAGTGCCTCATGCCCAGTTATCTTGGGGGTAGGCACTGCCCCATTATCAGATAAATGTGGCACAAAAAGGTTGGATGCATGTAAAATGTGTCCCACATTTGAAGAAATGAAAGTAAAATGAGTTCCTAAAATTTTAAATTATGAAGTAATATTTTTGTTAATATAATGTAGATAAAATAATTCTGTTTAGTATGTCTCAGTACTTATGATGTTTGATCAAGCTAAAAATAAGAAATAAATTATGGCCAGGATCAGATATATTTTGTATAATTTTATTTGAAATATATATTCTTCAGTTTCCACTTAGGTACCTACTGCTTTGGAAGTGAAAGATGACTTCCCTCTAAATCCAACATTGCTTTAAGTTTGATTGCTCTACTTTATTTAGTAAAATAGACTAAACTGAAAGGCATAAAAGTTTATGTAAATTATTAATCTCTTAATATATACAATTTTTACTTGAAATACTGTATATAAAATTATTACAGACATTCAGAAAACCTTTATTTGAACTTAAGCATAATTAGCTTAGCTGTAAATAATGTAATGGTAGTTTGCATCTACATTAAAGTGCTCCTCCTTCTTATGATTTCACTTTAGCCAGAGGATGTCCATTGGCTTTTGGGATGGTTATTCCTTGGAGACTCTGAGGTTTACAAGAAAATCATATAAAAGCTCTGCTTGGTTACTCTAAAACGTTGAGAGAAGGGTCTTGAATACATTAGTCCTCTGGCTGTTTCTGACTTCTGTTCTCACTCTTCTAGGAACCAGCAATGTGAGATGGCATGAAAAATGGCTCAACTGTACTATAAAAGGTCTGGAAATTCATCCTACCGAGATCGCATTCCACTCCGGATTGTTCGAGCAGAATCTGAACTATCTCCTGCAGAAAAGGCCTACTTAAGTGCTGTGGAAAAGGGGGATTATGCTAGTGTGAAGCAAGCTTTGGTAGAAGCTGAAATTTATTTCAAAATTAATATCAACTGCATTGACCCTCTAGGCAGGACAGCACTCCTCATTGGTATTGAAAATGAAAATCTTGAAATCATTGAACTCCTTCTAAGTTTTAATGTCTATGTAGGAGATGCTCTTCTCCATGCCATTAGGAAAGAGGTTGTTGGAGCTGTTGAGCTGCTTCTCAATCATAAGAAACCAAGTGGAGAAAAGCAGGTCAGTGAAAATAACTCTCTTAATGTAAGGGTTTTTATAGAGGTTTCAAGTACCAGTTCTTTACAATATTATGGCATTAACATACTATATATTTATTGCACCTTCTCTTACTAATATATCCATTATTTTACATGTTCCTTCCCTTGAATGGCATAATAAATTATATGGTATGTATATATACAAGTAAAATAATAAAAAAATAATGTAAAAACTAAACAAGAAGAAAACGTCTAAGATGAAACCTTGGGAGTAATAAAAGAAGAATTCTAAGTTCTAGCCAAGAAAATTTGTTTAGAACAGGTGAACAGATCTTGATTGATTAGATGTTATTTTTTCCAGTTTCAAATAGTCTTAACCCATCTGTTAGCCATTTTGAAATGAACGTGTTGCAGGATTAACTTCCAGTTGACCAGGATTAACCACGAAGCTGGCAATGTGATTATTGTACATCAGAATATGCCATTACAAGAAACTAGATGAAGGATGTGTAAATTTTTTGGAATAGTTCCAGAAAAATTATCACTTAATGAAGGTATGATAAAATTACTTTTAAAATAATGCACCAGTGAACACCGGTGAGATAAGTGCCTTTTCATTGAGTATATATTATTTTAAAAATATTTGTGTTACAATTTTTAAGAAAATTAGATAAGCAGGATATGAAAATCCCATTGCAGTTTTCTGATTATTATGGAGTTACCCTTTTGTATGTCCTAATAATGTACATTTAAATAACTGTCTAGGACTTGGGGAGTCTAACAGTTTATATATAACAAATGATGCTAATGAAACAAAATTCATTGTTGTTTATATTGTTATAGTAATGTACTTAATGCTCAGTGGTAGGGATGACTTCTCTCTTCAAATATTTGTGACTTGTATACCAGCCAAGACAAGTTCATTTTGGTGACACAATAATCCCTTTAAGTATGTTTAGATAGATGGATCTTATTCAAAAAGCGGACGCCATCTCCTTCTTGTTGTTTGTTTTAGACTGGCCTACCCCTATTACAAACCCTGAACTTAACATTTATGGGGGTAAGACCAGGTACACCAGGGTCCCTAATCTTAAACATTTAGAGTATGTGCCTAATCTTAAAATAGTGTAAGGGTGCCTAATCTTAAAAACAAGTGGCGTCCGCTTTTTGAACAAGACCCAGATAGATTAATAGTAGAGATTGAGAAAACACTGCCCAAATAAATAGAAAAGTGACAAGAGCATGTACAATAGGATGTTTAACTATGATAAAAATGAAAACTCAAGATGGAAAGATACAAATGGGAAATATTGACCGTGACACTCCCTGCTTGTCACCTGTAATGGAATCTTTTAAGTAAATATTTCAGAAACAAAGTTTTCTAGTGGAAAGGAAACAAAACTTTTCCATATCTCATCAACTTTTAATTTAATTAGTTTTTTTTTTGTTTCAATTGTTCCCATTTATGTTGGGGCGCTACACTAGTGCAGTGGTTAGAAGCATGTGTTTCAATTCCGCGTCTTGTTTTTCCTTGTGGATTTTGCATTTTTTTTCCATTTGTGTGGGGTTACTTTGGATAACTCTGCATTTTCTTCCACATTTCCAATAACATGTATGTTAGGTTAACTGGCAACTTTAAATTGTCTCCATTGCTGGGGTACGTGTGGGTGTGTGTGCCTTCTTAGGGGTGGTTCCCACTGTGTACTCAGTGCCGCTATGATTGTTTCCTGAGTCCCTGAACTGGATTAGGTGGGTTTCAGAACATTATGTTACTAATTCTAGTTCTCCATAGTCAGCCACATCTCATAGATTCCAATGTAAAATAGATGAGTACTGCATTTTGTTTATTTTAGCACCTATCAGATACTGAATTAAGATTAATTTTTATATTTAAAGAAACAAAACACAAGATACTCATTTAAAACACATCAGGGAAAGGCGCTATATAAATAAAATGTATTATTATTATTATTATTATTATCAGATGAAATGCTTAGTTTTCCTATAATCTCAAATAATTAAGCTTCAAATTGCATGTGGTTTAGGCAGCATAGTGCTTAATGTTGCTACCTCACAGCTTCATAGGCCTGGGTACAAATCTCAGACCAGTCATTCTGTGGAGCTTTAAATTCTCTGCAACTAAATAGCATTTCTCAAAGTACTGTGGTCTGCTCCAACATCTCAAAATCATAAATAAGTCTAAATTGTCATGTTCTGAGATGGTTTTGTGTTACATACAACTCTGGTGTTCCGCGCTACCAGTATAGACTTTTGTCTCTCCATTACTTCTTGATGAAATTTGTAGACTCAGAAAATTAACAAATAGAACAAATGGAGGCATTGTATTTGAGATTGGAGCAACTAATGGCAATGAAAGTGTTGATTTGCAATATTGTATTCTCAAAACTGTTTTCTGTTGAATAATATTACAACATAAATGCACCTGAGCAGATGATGATCAGGAAATGTGAACATATATCAAATAATGAATGAGTAAATCTTTTATAAGTTATTATAGTTCCCTAAGGTTACATTAATTTAATTTTATGACTTGCTGGGAACTGTGTTATTGTTAGTTATGTTGTGTTATGTAAAATGGTAGAACGGACTGTTTGGTGTAATTTCTGCTTTCTAAAAGAAATATGGGTAAACTAATTATGGACACTTTCTTCTGTAATTTGTGTTATTATTTTGCACAATAAATTTACTAAGTGGAATTGTTTTATTAAGTGAAATTAGAAGGATATTGAACAAAATTTGAGCCAGGTTTATTAAGAAAACACCAGTCAAACCTTATAAGATTTATTTTTCATTGACTTAGCTGTGAACAATACTAATTCAATTTGTATGGCATTTATTAACCTTTTCTATGCCACTTAAACAGAATGATTTGTCTTGCTTGTGCAACCATTGTTCTATAGCTGACTTGATGTTTTCATCATTAGCGTAGCACATCCCACAAAGGGGGCTATTCACATAAAGGGAACAGGTAGTAGTCACATGGGCCTACAGAAAAAGGTGGGTATGGTATATGTTCAAATTCAGATTGTCACAGTACAACAGTACAATCCCTCTTAACTGGCAACCTCGGGACTGGGCCCATGGCTGGTTGCCATTTTGGCCGGTTAATCCGATGCATATCTATTTTCATGTAGAAAAATATTTCTTAGGTATGTACTGTACCTCTTTGACTTTCCTGAAGAAACCATATCCACAAGGCTTCATCCACGATTTCGCACACAGGTTTTTTTCTTGTACAACGACTGGACAGTGTGGTGTAGCGGGTCCACAGCTCAAGTCATAAAGGCCACTTTTTAAATAAATAATCGCTGCACTCCCGGCTTAGCAAATATGTGTGGCCGATCGGTTCCCTGGGAATTCGTGATGCGGGCAATCCTAGCTTAAGTGCACAGGTGAGGAGTCGTCTGCATCAGTAATTGCTCCCGGGAACTGCTAATTGCCACATCTGATCCATGTCCCCGTGATAAATAGAAGCACGAGGCGGCTAGGGGGAGAACAGGAAAGAACGGGAAGTTAATGGAGGAGGAACAGATAGAGGAAAGCCATTGCAGGATAGCGAGCAAGCGAGAGAGAACAGATTCAATGGAGCAAAGGCAGGTAGCTGGGAGGTGAACCCAGATGAGTGTTTGGCGGACACTCGGTGGGGCTGAAGAAAGCAGTCACTCCAGCTCAGCGATCACGGAAGTGGAGTGACCGGTATTGAAGACGACTGGTTGTCTAAATGCAGCGGCAGTCGTTGTGGCTTTGGGCTGGTTTATCCCCAGCGTGAGTGCCCTGGCTACTGGGGAAAGAACCCAAGTCTCGGTCCGGATGGAGCCCGACATAGCCAGGGATCGGAGGGCTACCGGACCAGTGTGGAAGGCAGCTGCACCTGCAGGTAGGGTGACTCCCCTGTTGCGAAGCCCAATGGGAGAAGCAGGGGAGCCGCCAGGTAGAAAGAAGAAGGCACCATGGAAAATACATAAAGGAATATATAAACGGAAATCACTCTGAAAGTAGGAGCCCTCTCACCTTCCAGGAAAGAAGTAAGTGCATACATATAATATAAAGAAGAACTCAGGATTAAAAATATTTTTTTTATTTTAACAGGCTGGTTAATCCGTCGGCTGGTTAATGCGAGGCCAGTTAAGCAGGATTGTACTGTATTAGATTGCAGTTTCTTTAGGGTTAGACTCAAAAAATGAAGCTTACTTCAGAAACAGTCACATGTCACTTTATTTTCAATGTCCTCACTTAAATGGTGGCATTTTAACTATATGGTCAGTGAACCCTGATGTGGTGCTGAAACTTATACTGCCTGGAACTATTAACTTTCAAATGTGTTCCATACCTACTGTATTTCAGATCGGCTATCCATATTTTTTTGGTTGAATTTCCCTGTGTTATTAGATTTTAGCTGTGCTACCTTTCTGAGATGGGTTGAAATCCAAGTAATCAACATAGACCTCAGCGTTAACGTTTGCAGTGCACCATGCAATGCATGTCTCTGTTATTTCCCATTTAGCATGGGATTTATAAAAGCAATGTTAATGTTTGTGATGCACCATCTACTAGAATGGCAAATGCAATACATTTTGTTACTTCAAATATTTGTCATCTTTTGGAATGACAGAAGTATAGTAACTGGAAGGACACAGATATAGACACTCATCTTTTTATGAAGGTGGATATGATTTACCTTGAATTGCACTTTCTCATGCTGGCTGATTCAGTAATTGATTAGATCCTGTTTTTCCCACCCCTCATTTATGGTAATGAGCTTTGGGTAATGACTGAAAGGATGAGATCGCGGGTACAAATCACCATAATTAGCTTTCTCCACAAGGTCTCTATGTTCTCCCTTATAGATGTGGTGAGAAGCACAAACATCCAGGAGAGTTTTGGGGTAGAGCCACTGACCTTCCACATTGAGATGAGCCAACTGAGATGGTTTGGGCATCTGATAGGATTGCCTCCCAGCAGCCTCGGTGGGGAAATTCTTACGGGCACAATCATCTCACTGGGAGAATTATATCCAGATAATCCAAAGATCCAGATAATATCAGTGGCCTGAGAATGCCTTGGGATCCCTCAATATGAGTTGGCAAATGGGTCTAGGGAAAGGAACGTGTGGGCCTCACTGTTAAGATTGTTGCCCCTGTGACCAGGTCTCGGATAAGCAGTGGAAAATGAATGAAAGAAAGTGCAGAACAGGTGATTCTGATGTTCAGGAGGACAGGATTACAAGTATTTTGGCTTTTTGTTTGTGCCTTCCATATACTGTAGTAAAATGCCTATAGAATGTAGATGTTATCTGCTGTGGAGTGTCTTATAAGACATCACCTTTTACCTTTTACTGTTACGAAGAAGAGTGACCTGCATTGACTCATTTTAGTATATCAGGAATGAAAGGTTGTTGTGATTTTACTTATAAATACACCAGATGGCATTTATTTATTTATAATCTACACATAACGTAGCTGTCCAGGCTGGCATTTAATCCTATTATATTAAAAATTACCCAAATAACTCCTCAGTAGCCAAATGACACCCTATTTGTTAATTTACACATCTTTCTATGCACTACTGTATATATCCCGATTCAGTGATTAAAAGGCTTATAGTATTTTGCGAGTGTAGGCCATTGCAGGGTCTCTTGTAACAAGTAATGGTTGTAACCAATGTTTATAAAATAAACTAAAGGGTGTGAACAGATTCAGGACTGTTAGAAAATGCCATAATCAGCTCATTTACTGACAATGCCTGGAATTTTTTCAATTATGTTGTCATAATGTGGTCAAGTATCATTGAATTGAACTTATGCAGAAACTCTGCAGTAGTGAATGATTAACTGTATATATATGTTAGTGTGGTGGCTCTCCTTCAGTGCTCAACATTGAATGATATAAAAATTATATTGTAGTTAAGAAGCAATCAATGTGCATTTTTATACATATATGGTTTTCTCCTTTAATTCTTCATAAATGCCACTGTCATCACCCCCCCCAAATATTTTAGGATATTGCTGTTTTCCTGCTTCACACCTTACAACATACTCAATACAAACTGTGCCTCTCACAGTTGACATGTGCAATAAACCAGAGCAGATTTTCGCGTAAACTGTTTAGACATATGTCTCATGCTGGTTAAATCAAAATCATGCCATGAGCAAAAGGGGGCATATGTCACCATTAAAAATGTCTGGTCTATACCTGCTTTTTGTTGTTTAGATGTGGTAAAATTAATCTGTCCTTTATTGGCTGTGCAAAAATGTTGTATGGCTAATTCCAGTCTAAATATAGTCTTTGCTTTAGAGGCATTGGTTGCACAACAGCTGTGTCTTTACAGTAATAGGCTTTCCCTGTAGCTGTCTAAACAGTGTCGTGACAGGAAAAAAATACTGAATGGTCTTTTGAGAAAATAAAATGCTATGTGGTATATAGTGTATGCCCCATCCATAAAGAACTGAAGAGCATAATCACACTTGGGTCTCAACTACATTTAGAAAATTATCTACTGTAAGTAAAAGTTTGCATAAGTATTTCTTTAACCACAGTAGGGAGTCTAAGTCTAAGGTTATCTGGCTCAATCAACAAAAGTAAAAGTAAAAACTTTTTTCAGGCATTTTGCCCTTTTTACCTGTACAGTCTGTATGCACTGGAGCCCTCAAAACCTCAGATGTGACTGCTAGACCATTCTGTTGCATTATTTCTCTTGGGCAGGCTGAGACAAAATTAGATGACAATGAGCCAAGCAATCAGGGCTCAAAGAATACGCTGTGTGTGGTTTTTTTCTAAATTCACATAATTGGATTTTTAATGTGTAGAAAACTGATTGAATAAAGTGACACTAGCATATCCTTCCATCACTCTATTTGTTAAGCTTGAAAAATTAATTTTAGAACTGCAATTGCTGGATCATATTGTTATAGTATATTCAAAATCCATCCATCCATTTTCCAACCTGCTAAATCCGAACACAGAGTCACGGGGGTCTGCTGGAGCCAATCCCAGCCAACACAAGGCACAGGGCAGGAACCAACCCCAGGCAGGGTGCCATATTCAAATAGGCAGGGTGCAGATATTCAAAATTAGCTGTAAAATTTATTTTATGGCATTATGTTTTTGAGGCAGCTTAAAATGTCTGTCTTTGAAATTAATTTGCAGTGATTAAACAGATATAAATGATTGTGAACTGTCTTCTAAATAAAATTAAATAAAGAGAGAACTGGTGTTCACTAGATACCACTCTCCGGATTTATATCCCTTTGCCTTTTCACTATGTTTGTGGAGCCTTCATTAGTTATGCTTTTCTTGATTTTTTTTTCTCTCTCAACTTAAAGATGTCAGAGCTAGATTTTTGGTGGTCCTAACATGGCACCATGAGGGTGTGCTGTTGAGGGAGTTTGCAATGGATATGTGGACACCTGTAATCCTGAAATGGTTAAGCACTTTTGAGAATATTATATTATGATAGAAAAAAACAAATTTGCTTTGGTTTGTAAAAAAAGAAAGGCGGGAGTACATTGGCTGTAAAAGCATATTAAAAGCAATTACCAAGAAATGATTCTGATCAAAGTAAATGTATGTAAGAAAATGTGAAGCTAATGGAAATGTTTTAAGTAAGTGATTTTATTGAATGTTCAATGTTCCTGAAGAAAATATCACTTGATGCTAGAACAGTTTAAGGCAGAAGCATAAAATCATTTCATTTCGACACAGTTCATGATTGAGTTTGGCAGGCTTTTGTGCAGACATGCTTTCCACTTTTAACAAATTGCCATGCACATCAGTTATCAACAGTTTCTGCCAGAGAAAGGTTCTGATCCAGGCTCATATTTTTTTGATGACACTCACAGTTGTCATTGGTTTTAGAAAGATTTAATGTAATGAGTTTCAAGACGTTGTTTGGATAGTTACATCATTTGGTTCTGAGTCATAGTAAAATGCCAGAACATTTAAAAATCTTAGTGATAACATAGAAGAGAGGAAGAATGAGTTGGTGCTCAGGAGATCGTGACAAAGTGAACTGAAGAGTAGTGAACAGAACAGCATTGTGGTGTTTTATTATGTAAAAAATCACATTCAGCACCAATTCATTGCATGTATCTATTGAGGTTTTCATTTTACTACAATTGGTGTTGATTTGCAACCCAAGATGGTGAATCAAATGCTGAAAGCAGTGTAGTAATTATCATAGTCACACCTTATTTGGGAGTACAATTGAACATTTGCACCTGGTAGTCATGTATTGGCTCCCTCATTTATAACTGACATTTATGACCTACCTAAAGCACTATGCCTTTTTTATTAACAAAACACAAATATACTTCAGTCAAAGATATAGTCACAAACAATACAGTGATACAGAACATTGTAAGACTCCATTAAACTGAAAACACAATATCCATTCCTTTCCAAATTCAAATACCAATATTACAAAAAAAAGTTTAACAGTCATTTTAATGGTGTTCCTTATATACAAAGTGAGACACATAAATAATTGGATTGGTGAAAAAAACAATATTTATTGATGAATTACAGCATTCTAACCATTGTCACCTTCTATATAATCCCCCTCCCGATCTCAACACCGCTCCATACGTATCTTCCATTGATTGAAACAGTGCTGGAAGTTTTCTTGCTTGAGGCACCTCAACAGGCTTGCTGTTTCTGCCTTCACTTCATCCATTGAAGAAAAATGTGTTCCCTTCAGGTCACTTTTGATTTTCGGGAACAAGTAAAAATCACAGGGAGCTAAATTCGAGCGAATAGGGAGGATGATCGAGGACAGGAATGTTTTTGTCAGTCAAAGAATGCTTTACCTAAAAAGCATTGTTTGTAGGAGTGTTCTCTTGGTGAAGCACCCACCACCCTCTTCACATGGGCATTGAACGTCTTCAATATTTTCTTGTCCTTGAAACATTTGTGCCACTCAGAAACTTGTGTGTGAGACAAACTGTTATCACTGTACACTGTTTTTATCATTTCATAAGTTTCTGTGTCCGTTTTGTTCAATATCGCAAGAAATTTGATGTTGATTCGCTGTTCGATTTTTTTTTTTTTCACCCGACATTATAGCTGCAACTCGTGTAGCGATTGTTGTGCAAATGCTGACTGAACTATTCACAGGATATATCTAGCCGGAGGGCGTGTAGGAGGGGATATAGTTCTAGGATTCACATTTTGCCGACCTCCAGACGGTTTTCCTTGAAAGCTCCAAGCCCAGTCCAGTTATTTTTGTGTCTCACCGTGTATATTCAAATGACAGAAAGGTTACTGCTTGTTCATTTTAGAGTAAGATCATGAAGTTCAAATTTGTTCCGGTACAAAAAAACATATGGATACTGTTCTCAAAAAACAATGTATAGAAAATTTGTCTTGGATGAATGAAAGTATTAACGAGCTATATACGGTAGTTAAATACCAAGTTTCATTACCAGCAAGGACTGTCTTTTAATTAAGAAACTGGTTGGAATGAAAGCTTGCAGCCCCTGTGGCCCTCCAAGACCGTACAGATCACTGCTATGGAGAATTTCTAGAATGTGGCTAGTAGAGTGGACACTTGATCACATTGTTCACATTTTGGACCTTGTCCTGGATGTATTTTAGACATTTTAAAATGATATATATGTGTAAGACGTACAGTTTTAGCTACATTATGACATGCTTTGCAAAGGCTGAGGAACAATGAGCCTTATAGATAGTTAACTTTGATTCCAAAACAGTAGCTGGAAGATCCCTTTCTCATCATCAAATCACGTAGGGGTAAATTTCTTGAAATTTGTTGGTAGAATCTAGAAATACTACTGGTATCTTTATCAAAACTAGCCAGCGTTAGTTCAAGAATAGATATTAATGGAAAATCAGGAAAGTTAGACAGGTTGCTTTTAATTGTATTTCTAGTTTGTATTTGGAAAAGTACTTTATTATAGAAAGATTATATTTAAGGAATACATACTTCTTATCAATGTAGAGCCCTCTAAACAACAGGATACCCACTGACTTCTAAAACTGGATTCTACACAAACCAGTGAGAAGTGGAAAACTGGATTGCTGGTGCAGTGACAGTATTAGTGTTGACTGCTCAAAGCATACAAAGAAGCATTTCAGACACATTTCTTTATCATGGCAAACCAGGCAGGTATAGTTTTGTTGACTCCTGTCTAAAATCTCATTGTATGTATATTTTCAGCATAGTAACAGGAAAGGAAGTCAGGCAATTTTTTAGGTATCTCTTGTATCACCTTTTTAATGTATGGTAATTTTGAATTACAAATTAAAGCTACAACTGAGTATAACATTTTAAAATTGATTTACTTATAGGTACAATACAGTATAGAGGGATGTTCTGGAAAAACAGAGACACTTTGTCAGTATGTTCATTCTGGGAATATTAATTCTTTAAGCTTATAGTAAGATGAAGGGATACCCATTTATTAATGTCTAGTTTAATACTTTCATCACAAAGAGATTTTTTTTATTTACTGTATGTATACCAGTTACTCCTAGGTACTGTATTTGAACTTTTTTGAGACAATCAACAAAAAGTGACCAAGTTCAGTCTTATATGGAAAAAGATTTACTGGGAAGATAATGCTTTTATCAAAATCGATGTTGGAACTAGAAATCTTATACATTTCCACAGAATTAGTGCAAATGACAACCATGAGAGTGGGAAATAGAGTACCACATTATGTACATGAAGAAATTATTTTTGCTTAAGCTCTTATGGTTCTTTTATGATTATTTTTACCTTAGATTGCATCTGAAGAGTAATAGCTAAAGGTTCATAGCTGTCAAAAAAATTGGAAATAATATTCCATGATTTTAGGTCCAACTGCAATATCAATCTTTACAGTTATATTTTCTTGTATTTATTTGGTTAGAATTATATTGGCTTTTTTCCCATGATTGTAATAATGTTGACATGTCTTGTAGATAGGTTTCTGTTTTTCTCTTGTAGACAACAGCTTTGTTTGTGGTAACAGCTTTTCTTGCTATACTTTCATATACTTGATTATCTATAGAAATCTCAGTCAGCTCTGATGTCATTGAAGTCTACAGTTTGAGAAACATAGATGATGATTTGCCACTTTAGAAATTTCTGGAAACATTTTTGTGTATCAGAAAATATCAATTTCTTTACAAAATAATTTTACAAATTCTTCATGTGTTAGTATTAATGGACTGAACCATTAAAGGCAAATTGTACTAGTTGGGCATAATGTTTTGAGCTGTGGAATAAAATGAGCATGGTTAGAGATAATAATAGAATGATATTTTCAAGCAAGAACTGTAAGTTATTATCAAAGAAACATTTAATGTGATTTACTGTTATGAAGAAAGAATATTTTCTTCAATGTGGGAAATCCACAACTCAATTGGAGAGGTTGTGGTCCTTAATGATCTGTGAAATCATTACTAATGTTAAGTCTTCACCATCTCTAACTACAATATTATCTACATCAGAGATTTAATGCACAGTTAAAATCTTCAACCATACATTTTTATCAACTGTGTTCACTGCATATATTTTAGCCAAAGTCTTTGAAGATTTCCTACTACCATAATATGTTGCCCTTTAACGTGCAGTACAATGTCAGTGGCCGTGAATGCAATTTACATTCTGAATTAAAATTCCCAATTCTCTAGTCGTCTTGCCATAGCTGAAATGAAAAATTGGTCTTTTTAGCTAAAACCGTTCTTTACTAATTAAGTGAGGGTTTACTGAACAAATACTAGTGTCATTCCATAATTTGCCAGTACTAAATAAAAGTGTAGCACAGATCGAACCATTAGTATTTGTTATATTTCAGCCAGGGTTCTTCCTCAGGGTGGGGTTCAATTCCTTGTTTAATGTCCATTTTGTTCATTTTTGTGTAATTTGTTTATGTTAATATCACTTTTGTTAATAATTTGCTTTGTTCTCTATGCCTTTGTTATGTTCCATGTGTTTTGTGGGTTGTTCCCCCAAGAGGTGTGGCCACCTGCCCATCACCGCAAGGGACTGGCTTCAGCCCAATTAAGGCAGGAGCAACCCACAGTTCCTTGTGGTTCATCTTAATGTGCTCGTGGTGTGGTGAGTTCTCTGTGTTACTGACGTTTTTCTATGTTTTCTGATTCTGTGGATTTTTTAACCTTTGGTGTGATTTTAACTTCAGCTTGTATTGCTGTTTTGGGATTTTGTTAGCCTTGGATTGCCTTTGCCTTTTCAGGCCATTCCATTTGTCTTTTTGTACTCCATAGAGCTTCTTCTTATTTAAGAGCATTTTTGTATTAATCTTTTATTTGTAAAGATTCTATGTAGTCCACTGTGTTAATAGCCAGGGTTTCTGATAGTGTTTGCTCCTCTAGTGGAAATTTTTGGAACTGTTTGAGACTTATGTGCTTTGGGCTTTTCAGTGCATAACAAAATGAACTGTCAGTACAAACAAAAAAAAAACTATAAACTGCAGCAGATATGTGCAAAAAATGGTTTCAGTGATTCTTCAATGATAGTGGATGTCCACCTCCGTGATTATTGTGATTCCCTGAAAACTAGCTTGTCTGCAATAATTGATCTGGAGGAAGACAATCTAATTAACACTAAAATTACCAAAGCCTACGAAAAAACTTGTAGATTCCTCCCACCTTAAATCCCTTTGCACCTCTCCACCAGTGTCTTTTGTCCTGTAAATGTGTCGATAAGCAGCCTACTATCACATCACCCCACCGCCGCACAGTTTTCTCATTTCAAAGTCTGTTTGCTTGCATGTCAGTTGCTTAGAGTTGTATAGAGTGAGAAGTCAAGCAAAATGACACCGTTTATAAATACTATATCATTATTTAGAACACATGCATTTCATGTGTGTTCCGTGTCTACAACAGTCTATGTAAACACATTGTTAAAACAGAAATGTTTTTCATGTTTTAGTAATAATTGACAACATGTAGACATGAAGTGTATAAGGTGTGAAGCCTGAAGTCCAAATATCAAATAAACACTTTCACAAAAGGTACAAATATAACAGAACAAGTGCGCTTCTATTCAAGAATATAACTGCAGAAAAAGAACCCATGTTAGGATGCGACATTCACACCCCTTTGATACGACCGCTTCGGTAGTGCAACGGTATCAACTGTTGACTAGTAATCAAAACTTCACGGGTTTGACCCTGGACGAATCTGTTTTGAGAAGTGAGCTGCTCTTATTCTTACTATTTTAGAATAAAAACATACATTTGATTTGAGTCTGTAACAGCCGGTGTAAATTTATTACTCTTGTAAAGGTTAGCTTTGTTTTTTTTTTTATTCAGTTTTATTCTCACAGTCACGTTCATGACTCACCCCCCACTAATCTGACACTGCAGTTTTCACATAAAGACGCGCTATAACAGGTGAACTTGGATGATGATGACGGTTCTACATCAGAGAAAGAATGCACATCGCACTTTTGCCGTTGCTGTACATTGTATATGTACACGGGAAGCTCTGCAGTCTACTTGTAATTTTACACTGTAGGAAAATAAGTAAATAAATCAAGGTAAATAGCTAAATAACATTCGATCTGGTTCTTATATACAAAGTACAGCGATGGCAGCTTCCACTTTCAGCTATAGACTCTTCAGTACGCAAGCGACTTTCCACACTAGTGTTTAGATCTGGACGGTGCATGTGCCCAAAACATTAACATTTATATGTTACTTACATAAAAGCCAGATCAAATGTTATTTACCTTGAATTATTTACTTACTTCCTACAGCATAAAGTCACAAGTAGACTGCAGAGCTTCCTGTGTTTGATTGACATGGGCATGCTCAAAAAATACATATGTAATGCCACGAAAAGTGCATGCTGACACTTCAGTACGCGAGCAATGGTGCGAGAATGCAGTCACAATTCTTTTTTGGGCACATACACCACTATGTTATGATTCTAGTAGATGAAGAAACTGATTGGGAAAAAAATCCTTAGCTAGATGAAGAAACTGATTGGGGAAAAAATCCTTAGCTACAGGGGGCCGTTGCAGTGTGCTTCTGGGAGTCGTCAGAGAAGAACAAAGTTGCATACTAACATAGACCACCTTATGAGCAAGTTTAATACACTTAGTTTGTTTGGTAATTTAAAAAATGAATCAGAGAGATTGTTGCAGATATTAAAAAAATGGAAACTATGTTATATATTTTAGAACTGAAGTATAGCATGATACTGAATCAAATACGTTTAACTCAATACTATAGAAAAAGACAAACCATGAACGGAAATATTAGTGTTGCAATATACTGTATAAGAAATAGAAAAATACAGATCAACACCAATTGAACCGTTAAACTTCAGAAAAATGATGCTGTGGGTTCAGAAAGTGCATATTGAAAGGTGCTGCCACTTGCATGAGATGGGTCTAAGCAGTTACTCTGTTTTAGGGAGTTTTTCCATACTGTACTCCTTCAGAGTGTTGTGGAGATAATCACTTTATGTATTATATAGAGCTTATGCTTTACTGTGAAGTCTGCGCTCCGATGAGGCATTCTTTATGAAATTTGTTCTGCCTCTGACTAGGTATTTTATGCACTTTGTTCACTGTTAGACTGATTTGGTTATTGGGAAGAGCTGGGTGCATAATGAATGCCAACTCTTATGTATTATCTACATTATCTGGAAATGATTTACAGCATGACCAGATTAAGATCTTTACACTCTGTGAATATCACATAGAAAAATAAAACAAGCCCGAGGCTATTCCCCTTCAGAGATTTAAGCAAGTGGTCACTCTTACATTACATCACATACGTGTGTTACGTGCAAGAGTGCAAGGTAAAAACATGTACAGTAAAATGCCGCCATTACTTTTTTCTTGCATATGCTAAGGCTTCTTGGCAACAAGGGCCACAGGGCATGCACCACTAAGGTGACCCCGATTGATTTCTAAGCATTTTCATACACTCAAGAGTGGTCATGTTTACAATAACAACAGCTGATGTAGTGTAGCTTAATGATTAGTTATTTCTTAACAGGTTTACATAAGGATGTATGTTTTACCTGTCCTCTGACCCTTTATATCAAAAGTTTTAAATGTTCAGCTCTCTTTTGTTGTTTCCATAATAATTTTCCTTTTTTTCTGTGTAGTTTGCTCCCTTGATTGTATGCTAATAATGACATAAACAATGAGCAGTGCAGACAGCAGGGCAAATATTACAGAATGCTGAAAGGCTGCAGCTACTTCAGCATTACACTTACTAACATGCTCATTGATGGAATAGATAACCAAAACATGAGGTAAAATAAAATGAAAATAACGATTATGATGACAATTTAAAAAAAAAAAAATTAAAAAAACACTTAAAATATGCCTATGTAACATAAATACATGCTTGGTACATTCTAATAAAAAATGACCAAACTTGCATCTGTAATCTCTAAACTGACACCAAAATATGGAAACTGAGAAATAACAGCTTGCTTAATTAGGAGTCCATTTAAAAACAGAAGTTTGTTGGAACAAAAACCACATGGAGTGTCCAGGAAAACAACGGGTCTAAAAGTCTCAGTATAAGGAGCATTTTCTTTTTAAAATTAAATGCTGTAATATATCATAAATCATATCACAAAATGTATATATCATGGTTTGTTCTTTGAACAATCACAGTTCAATAAATGACAATTCTGTAAATGTAATATTGATTTTCATTCATAGCAGTAATCTACAAAATGTCAGCAGATCAGCTTGTTTCTAAGGTGAAACATTCTGAATGTATGTTTGTACTTCAGACACCTTTGTTTTTTTAAGAGTATTATTTTAAAGCATTTAGATTAAAATGCTTACTTTGTTTGGATAATGTGCACTGTGTCTGTGTTTTTTCTCTTATCTCTTGACCCAGAAACTCTAATTTTAGTTAATGGATTAGTCAATATTTCATTCTTAGGGCCGTAACTTCCATGTAAAATTTACTGCGTTACTGCTCACTTTCATTCATGTCTGTACTACATGTTTCTTTCATTTTCTTTCTCTTCTTTCGCTTCCAATTGTTGAGAATAATAAGTAGTTTTTCAAAATAAATTGGCTTAATATTTATAAACCTTACGAATAACACTGCAGTTGTGACCTACTGGGCTGGCTACTTTGAGTATCTGTTTAAAGCTGATCCTCCAGCTAGGAGGGTCTGGGTCCACCGTTTTTGAGGCTGATCCTCCAATTAGCTGTGAACCACCCATTCTCACTGAGACTGAACATGTGGTGAACCAGCTGAGGGTAGGGAAGATATGCAGGGATCTGTGGTATCCAGGGTGAACTTCTCAAGAATGGTACTAAGGCTGTCCTCCTGGCATTGCAAGCAATCTTTGCTTCTTTTGGGAGATAGGCATCATCCCAAATGACTGGAAAATGGGCATTTTTGGCACTAACTGGAAAAGGAAGGGTGATCACCTGGATTGCGGCTACTCTGGGTGCTGGGTAAAGTCCTTGCTAGGGTCATCCTGAATAGGATCTATTATCACTTGCTAACCAACCAGTGACCAGAGCAGTCTGGTTTTATGCATAAATAGTCTACCATCGACTGCATCCTAACACTGAGGGTTCTCATTGAGCACAAGCATGTATATCAGCAGAGTTTCTTTGCAGCCTTTGTCGATTTTCATATCTGTTCGACTCAATTGATCGAGTTGCCTTAGGGACATCCTGAGACTTCATGGGATCCCCCCGATCTTGCTGGATATCATGGCCAGTATGTACACTGGTACTGTGAGTGCTATGCAAAGTGGAGGCAGAACCTTTGCGTTTTTCCCAGTTGATTTTGGGATTCGTCAAAGGTGTGTTCTTGCTGCTACTCTGTTCAGTGCTTGCATGGACAGTGTGTTGGGCAGGGTTGTGGGTCTAAGCTGCTGTGGGGCTTCTGTTAGTAAAGATAGTTTCACTGATCTTTTCCGACAATGCTGTGATCTTGGCGGAGTCAATGGAGGAACTTATTGGGGCTCTCAAGAAACTGAGTGAGGAGTCTGAGTGTCTGGGCTTACAAATGTGTAAAGACCTGGGGCCTCATGCATAACGCCATGTGTAGAACTCACACTATAACATGGCGTAAGCACAAAAGCGGGAATGTGCGTACGCACAGAAAAATCCAGATGCAGGAATCTGTACGTACGCAGACTTCCACGTTCTTCTGCTACATAAATCCAAATCAGCGTGAAAAGTAACGCACGTGCACGCGCCTTCTGTCCTGCCCCAGCTCCTCCCAGAATTACGCCACTTTGAATATGCAAATCAATATAAATAGCCCTTAAGCTCAGACTTCTGTGAAAAGACAATGGAAAAAGTATGGGGGAAAATATAAGAATTTCAGCGAATACCAAATGGAGGCAAAGGAAATACGTACTATTTGTTGGTTTAAACAGTGGTATAATCAACAAAATGAAGTTGATCAAGTGACTGAGTGTTGGAGAAACTCGAAAGCTCAAGTTCACAAAGTCGCACAGTGCCCGAAATAAAAAAGAAATCACATATCAAAGTCGCCGTGAAAAGGTGAGTCGTAGCCCACCGTCTGAGTGTCATATGAAAGCTTATTAGGGTACAGACAAAAAAAATAGGCACACAGTGGGAAAAGAGCACGAAATGTCAACTTTAATCTCGAAATTTCCACTTTAATCACGTAGTTTATTTTGCCATTAAAGTAGAACATTATAAACTTCATCTTAAAATCGTTTAATTTACAAGTTTCTCAAATCCCATTGTAACTAAAGTAGCACATTAAATGCTTTGTTCTGTATTTCATCGTCTATGTGTGCGAATCACTACCTGCTTCTTAAACGGGCTTTCTCTTTCTCCGACAGGACACAGAATCCATTACATTTGTGATATTACAGCTCTCTGAATAATTAAAATACTGAGATGTATACGTGATATCTTTTTCATGATGATAGGAGTTAAAGCATGTTATTAAACATTGGAACATGGTGGCGCAGTGCTTGTTCATGTCTCACGCAAGAGGCTTGCTGCGCCATGCGCGACCTTCGATGAAATAATTTATTGCAGCAGTACTGTCTCTTTCAAACGTACTAACCTCCAATTCCTGTCCTTACTTTTCTTTCTCCAAATACCCAATCGCCACACAATCAGCTCTGTAATAGACGTGAAGCCATCTGTAAGCTTAGAACGCCGATTCTTCAAAACTTTTAAGCAACATTGAAATATCTTTGTAGTACATGTTTAATTATTCTATCCGTCTATCCTTCCAGTGTCGCATCAGCACCAGCAAAAATACAACGCAATGCAGGAACAATCCATGAACTAGCTAGCACTGCGGCACCGTGTCCTCACATGTTTAATTATTAACAATACAGATTATTTAAATGAAGTTAAAGTTTTATCTGTATAATATAATCAACATATTTTGCTGCATTTCATCTTAAAAATGATATCGTCATCATATGTAGATATGCACTTTATAAAGTGGCGCAGGTTGTGCAATATTATAACTGTATAGTGCAATATTATAACTGTATGTTACAGTGAGGTGGTTGTACTTATAAGTCCAAACAGTTCTACATGGAGCACTTGATGGACTGATCTAGTGCGTTTATAGTTCTTGGGATGAAACTTTTTCTAAACCGCAAAGTCCGTACAGGAAAGTCTCTGAAGTGTTTTGCCCTGACTCAGGCAGAGTCTGCTTCATGCTGTATACTGATAATTCTTTTTCCGATCAGCTGCTGCTGTGATTCCCCACTCAGATACAGTGATATAAATACTCCGAGTGGTGCAGTGAGAGTAATATGGAAAAAGATGATCTTCTGTGGCAAACCTTAACGGGAGCAGCTGAAAGAAGAAGAAGAAGAAGATGCATTGAGAATAACAACGCTAAAGCAGTTATGGTATTTGGAATACTATGGCTATTCCCTGGACCATTATATTGCTGCAGGTTAATTACAATCAGATGCATTACACTAATAAACAATATGCAGTTAGTTTCAGTGTATTTATAAATCCGCGTCAGGAATGTGGATCTAAAAAAGAAAGGGTGACCACACAGGAACAGTAGCACTGCTTTAACGCTGGGTGCCACCAGTCTGCAAAACTGAGCGGAGAAATTGCGTACGCCAGGGTATGAGGTACCGCGGAAAAGTGTGTGGCTTTACGCCAAGTTTAGGTTTTATACATTGTGATTTGAGTGTGGAAACGTTCGTATGCAACATTTCTGTGCGTACCCACCGTTTATACATGAGGTCCCTGGACAAATACCAAGATCCAGGCTTTTAATGACCTATTGGGCACAGCCATCAGTAGTGTGTCTGTCTGTGGAGAGAATGACAACCTCATTGAGAGGTTTACATACCTTGGCAGCAACATAGATAGATAGATAGATAGATAGATAGATAGATAGATAGATAGATAGATAGATAGATAGATAGATAGATAGATAGATAGATAGATAGATAGATAGATAGATAGATACTTTATTAATCCCAATGGGAAATTCACAAAATAAAAATAGAAAAATAAAAGTAGAAAAGTACACATACACATACAGTCATACACGGAGCTGCTGAAAAGGCTGCCACTCTCGGCGGCGCCGGATGTAACATGTCTCTGGTGACTGTTTCTATGAAGTCAGTAGAAATATTGGGAAAGCATTGGGGGTCATGAGGTTGCTGGAAAGTGGTGAGTGGCACTCCTGATATCTTTGCAAAAGGAAGAAGGTCCAAGTCTTTAGAATCCTGGTGCTTAATGCTTTGCTAAATAGTTGTAAGACATGGATGCTATCCAGTGACCTGAGATGAAGACTGGACTTCTTCGTTATGTATCTCTTTGTAGACGCTTGGTACTTGGGTACCACTGATTTGACTTTGTGTCGAACGAGTGTTTGCTTATGGAGCCCAAAATCAAGCACATTACCTGCATTGTGAGGGAGTGTCCGTTATATCACTACGGCCATGTGGAGCGATTCCTCCTGAGGGTGATCCGGCTTGCAGGATCCTCATTGTTGAGGGCCTGAGTGGTGGGACCAGGCCAAGGATACATCCACGTAACACCTGGCTGCGGCAGATAGATGGTCATTTCTGGAGGGTGGGACTGGGCCGTGTGTCTGCCTGGGGGGTTGCCAGCCAGGATTTCAAGCTGTTTCATCGTGTGATGGGTGTGGCAACGCAGTGTACTAGTGCATGCTCCCCAACCTGACTTGACCTGACCTGTTTCTTTTGACTTTACTAGCAATTTTTTTTCGGTTTCTCTTTTGACTTTTAGAATACTTTTTTGATCTCTTTCTCTAGTATCCAGTACTCCTCAGTTAGAATTATTTGGCTGGTTTTTTTTTTTTATTTTATTTTCTTCTACAGTAACCTTTTCTATTTTACTCTTTACTTATTTCGAACCTGGGTCAGAAAGTCTCTCAAGTGACCCCTTCTTTTAAACCAAAATCGAGAAAAATGAATGAATTAAGAAGGGTCAGAAGCCACTAGTAATTACAAGTAACCTATGTCAACATGAAAGACAAAATAATAGTCAAAATGGAAGAGAATTTGTAGTCAGAATATCAGGAATAACTAACAAAGGAACTCTAGAGTACTTTTGAAATATCCTCAAACTTCATTGATTAGGAAGTGTACATTATCTTTGACCTGAGGATGTCAGGAGCTACAGACATTTGGTTCATTTTACCTAGCAACAACTTGGTAACCAGAGCAAAAAGAAAACACACAAAAAGGTGTCACCCACAATACAGACAATGTGATGTCATGGAGGAATGTATTTCATTTTTAAATTTGTTAAAAAGTCAGTAAAAAAAAATTAAACTACTGAAGTCTCTCAGGCACCAAAAATTAAACAAAGCTAAACATTTTAATTAATCAAATACTTATGTGAACTTAACATAACAGGTTATATTAGCGGAACCTATTGTTGTGAGTTCCAAATAAGATAAGCATGGTTATATAATGGTATCATATTTCCAAGATTTGAAAGAGGGCAGTAACAGTTATAAACAAACATTTGTCTATTCCTGAGTAACTTTAATGTACTAATAATAAAAAATACATTTGTAGTTTTGAGTCTGGGTTGAGAAACCTCAATATGATGCAATACAATACAGCTAGTACAGTGGATTGAGACTGTTATTTTAAAATGAGTTCATCAAGAACACGGTGACACAGCTGGAAACTTGTTAAGGGTAAATTTTGCACAAACATTAGAAAGTTTTTCTTTACACAAAGAAATATAGACACTTTGAATAAGCTACCAAGTAGTGTGGTAGACAGTAAGACTTTAGGGACTTTCAAAACTCGACTTGATGTTTTTTTGGAATAAATAAGTGGATAGGACTGGCAAGCTTTATTGGGCTGAATGGCCTGTTCTCATCCAGAGTGTTCTAATGTTCTAATGTTCTAACTTATTTTTGTATAGCACTCTTCACTGAGTGCAGGCACAGAGCAGATTCCCAGGTAAAATAGTATAAGTTGTACTAATTATTATTTTTTTTTACTAACTAGTATATGTTAAGATAGATAGATAGATAGATAGATAGATAGATAGATAGATAGATAGATAGATAGATAGATAGATAGATACTTTATGAATCCCAATTTAAACATTTGTTAAAAGCTCAGAGAAAATAAAGTAGGAAGTGATCAACTTAACTGGAAACCAAAATAAGTGTATTAATAAATTGAATAAGAATTGAACAAGAACAATGCTCACCCAGGGATACTTATGCAAAGTTTGAGGTGATCATCAAAGACAAAAATGATCAACTAAGATCTTGAAGAAAAAGAATGCAGCATTTATTTACGTCAGTCTTCATACAAATGTAATTTCTTTCAATTACCAATGCAATTTCTGTACAGCAAAATGACCACAAAACCTGAACCGGAACCATTCAAACAACTCATTTTCATAAATTAAGTCAACTTATACCATGTAGGCAGTTAAATTTTTAGCCATAAAAAAGAAGATATTGCTTTTGATACTCAGTAGAAGATGCCAACTTTGCCACATTTCCCTTTTAATTCTATTATTACTTTATCAAGAAGGACCCCTGTTTGTTTCTGTTGTGCCTTGCTGTCAAAACAGGGGGACTCTGAAGTACTTTTTCTTTGCCTTGTTTCGAAAGGCAGGATAAGACGGGATGGTGGCACTATTCTCAGTTTGTTTGTTATGCCCATCATAATTCTAAGATATTACTGGTTGAAGAGCTTGGTATGTGAAAGTATTCAAAAAGTTAAATTCAAGCAGTACAAAATATAACTATTTTAGAGAAACTCAAACCAAAGTTTGAGTATCTGCAAGGGATATAAAACAAAGAACAGATAACTGTAATTTTTTTCATCTTTATTAGCTAGAATGTCAAGTATGTCAATGAGAAATTGAAAAGGAAAAAGTGTTATCACAACTTAGCTCATTAAAGTCAGATATAGACTTCTTACAGGAGACACCTTTAAATATTAAAGATTAAACTAGTTTAAAGAAAGGATGGACTAGACAGGTATTTTCATTCCAATTATAGCAATAAAACCAGAGGAGCAGCAGTTTTGATTCATAAAGTAATCCCTTTTGTTGCCTCTGAGGTAATTTCCAACTCAAGAGAGAATTATAGTTCGTGGGAAAAGTGAATGAAAGTAGATTAACTATTGCTGATATAAACAGATCAACTATTACTTAAATCAGTTGGTTCTTATTATATATATGGATAATATACCTTAATATTCTATCATAATAAGAATATTAGACCAGCATAAAATTTACCCTTAAGAAATTTCCATTTGTATTATCAATTCCTGTTCATTATTTAATTTTAAACAAATAGATGGGAGCCACTAAAGTAATTCCTTTAAAAGTTTAAAAAATCATGTAATCTTTTTGTATCTGTTTGCTCATAACTCATACCTTGCATAACTCCTTTTACAGGAACTCTCTCACTCGTTCTTTTCTTTTTTTAATATGACAACTTTATTTTTTTAAGATTATAAACCAATTTATTTAATTAATATTAATATTAAGACTTGGCATGTGGCTAGCAACTATTAATCCATCCATCCATTTTCCAACCCGCTGAATGCGAACACAGGCTCACGGGGGTCTGCTGGAGCCAATCCCAGCCAACACAGGGCACAAGGCAGGAACCAATCCCGGGCAGGACACACACACAAACACACCCACAAACCAGGGCCAATTTAGAATCGCCAATCCACCTAACCTGCATGTCTTTGGATGGTGGGAGGAAACCGGAGCGCCCGGAGGAAACCCACGCAGACACGGGGAGAACATGCAAACTCCACGCAGGGAAGACCCAGGAAGCGAACCCGGGTCTCCTAACTGCGAGGCAGCAGCGCCACCTTGCCGCCCACAACTATTAATCTTAAATTAATTTTGAAATCAAAAATGTTCTACTGTCATAACAGACGCAGACCTGAGCCAACGGCTCATATCAACTGCCCTTTGTACAAGTTGGGAACTTGAAAGTGTTCACAGATTTCACAAGAGCAGTGATGACCACAGTTGGTACTGTGGTTGATGCCTGCTCAGAACTATTTGTTGTACCGGCAATCAAAGGTATGAAGTCCTGTGACCGCTATCAGACTATCATGCGTCATTTGCACTTTGACAACAAAGACACCTGTGCAGAACGTGTGAAAATGATAGATTTGCTGTGATTTTGGACATCTGGCAACGTTTTGGTGAGAGCCGTGTTTTGAGTTACAACCCAGGGCAAAGACTTTCCGAGTCTGAGGTCATAAAGCTTATGAAGCCGTTTCCGGACAAAGGCAGAACCGTAACATCAGACAGCTTTTTCACAGCGCTTTCGCTGGCTAAAAGACTGCTGCACCTCAACACAACATAAGTAAAATGGGACTTCCACCTGCAGCTATAGTCACTTTAGTACGTGAGTAGTTTGCCACGCTAGTGTTTAGACCTGGCAGTGCCATGAAATTAAAGAGTACTTTGGGAGGAAGTATTGAATTGCTTGATAGCAGTAAACAGTAAAGACCCCCAGAAGCACTTCTTACAACACCGTGGTGGAATGACCCTTTGGCTGAAAGAGCACTTCCTGTAGTGGATGAAGGGGATTTTTTCATGATGGCATCCAATTTTGCCACCAGTCTCTTTTCTACAACAGTTCCAGTGTGTCCAGGATTAGCCCTGTGAGGAACAGGCTTTCCTGATAAGTTTGTTCAGATATTGTGGTTCTTTTGAGCTCAAGTTGCTTCACCAGGAGACAGCAGTGTAGAACAACACACTGGCAACTATGGACTAGTAGAACATTTGCAGCAGCTAGCTGCACACATTAAAAGACCAGAGTCTCCTTAGCAAATACAGTCTGCTCTGGCCCTTCTTATCCAGAACCAATGTGTCAGTGTGTCAGGCCAATCCAGTTTGTTGTTTATGTGAACCCCCAGGTACTTTTAGTTCTACACCACTTCCACATTATCCCCTTGGATGGTGGATGGTCTTCGGGGATCCTTAGCATGCCGGAAATCCACCACCAGCTCTTTTGTCTTGTTGATGTTAAGTTGTAGGTTGTTGACTCTGCAAAACGAAACAAAGTCCTCCTCATTCTTCCTCTACTCTGACTCATGTCCATTATTAATGCATTATGATGGTGGAGTCATCTGAAAATTTTTGTATATGGCAAGCATTGGTATTACAGTAATCCCTCGCTACTTCGCGGTTCACTTTTCGCGGATTCACGACTTCGCGGGTTTTTAAATACAAGTGATTGCCCGTCTATCGCGGAAGTTATGTTCCAGACCCATCAGCAACAGGAGAAAATCTGCGATATAGAAAGACCATATAAATAAACATTTTTATAGTTTAAGCCTTAAAATACCCATCCCACATGCTTTAAACACATGTAAACTTATAAAACACACTTTGTTAACACATATGATATGTGGATGTCGGGCTAAGTATATGAGTAACATCTCACTATTATAAAACATTTTAACTTCACGCAAGACAAGACAGTGAGACAGGAAAATTGGTGATGTACAGGCTTTTAAATTATTGACAGGCAGAGCGACAAGCAGCACAAAGCCAGCACAAAGTTCACTTCTCCTTAGCGTTCATTCAGCTCCCCACCCTCTTGACAATGCGAACTGCGCCTCCGGGGAGTGGGGTTTGAGCGAACGTGCGTTCAGCCCTCACACACGCACACACACACTCCTCCTTCTTCCGAACTCGCAGAGCTACAAGCAGGCATTTTGGCAGAAGCAGCACAAAGTCCACTTCTGCTCAGCTTGAGTTCAGCTGCCCCCCTTTACAAAGCGAGTGCATACACATTGACGTCTGATCGCTGCGTGCAGTGTGCAGTGTTGGTCTGAGGTGTTTAAGAATGTAGAAAGTGTTTAAGAGCATAGGAAGTGTTTATAAGCGTGTGGGGAAGGTTAACAAGAGAGTGAGAAAGGTTTATAAGAGTGTGGGAAGGGTTTATAAAGCCTTAAAATATGTATAAATAATAAAATAAATATAGGTCGCTACTTCGCGGATTTTCACCTATCGCGGGGGGCTCTGGAACGTAACCCCCGCGATAGGTGAGGGATTACTGTATACTATAAGTTTGTTGTGTAGAGGCAGGGAGGACAGGACAGTTCCCTAAGATACACTCAAAATCACTCCAGGCATTGTACATATATACAAGCTGGATAAACCTTTAACATTTTCCAAAATCTTGGATGCTGTTAAATCTTAGCAAAGAAGAAAAGCTGCAGGCTAGGATGATTATAATGCAGTATTCTATTATAAACAATCCTCTTTTTGTTAAATTAGTGTCATGTTTTCATTTTTTTTCTGTCTCAAAGTTTTATTTTTATTGTTTATTCTGTTAATTATTATTCATTTGTAAATTAAAGATGAAGCTTTACGGGGCTAAGCTTCCAGCTAATGTTTGCCCCTAAGGTTCTACTATAGTACAGTCACCTTTGAGGCTGTTAGGAAATAAAAGGCTAAATACTGGATTAGTTTAGCAATCTGACATTGCCTTCTCTGTTAATTTAAAATTCTTTTTATAGTTAAGACTTGTTTTTATGAATATTATGGTTATGATTATATTATTGATTCAGATTCCTTAATTTTTCAGTGTAGTAAATTATTCCTTAATGTTTAGTTATTTCTTTCCTTTTCTTGTTAGTTGTTTCTTTTTTCTTTAGTTAATTTTTTTTCTCTCTAAATCTTTTTTTTTTAGTTTAATTGGTTATCATTTTCTTTTAGGTGTTGGTTGAGTAATTTAAGCTTTTGGCTTGAATTACCATTTCAATTATATCCTTTAATTCCATCTGCTATCCACAAAGATTGATATGTACTTGATTATGTTGACCTATTTTGTAAGTCACTTTGGATAAAACCATTTGATAAGCAAATAAATGTAAATGCTTCTACCTAAAACATGTTGCCAGATATCCATTTCTGTTTTTCTCAAGAAAAGTGAAAACGCTTTATAAAGTAGATCTTACAGATTAATTTATCCACAAACACTAGTGTTAATAATTAGGTTCTCATAAACATAATGTTCTGCGACACAGGGTCTACTGAGATTATTGTGAATAAAAATGATTAAGATGCAAAAACGCGAACCAAAAATTGTTGACAAGGACAGGCAGGGGTTTGTTACCAAAATGCTAAACCCAACATAAAAGTAAAAAATAAGTAAAAAAACTAGCACCATTGTCTACCTGAATATTACTAGGGTTTTCAGAGAACTGAAAGTGTATTCACTGAGAAATAATGAATACAATTAACTCAGAGTGTGTCTTCCTGTTACAACAGAAATGCAACAGAGTCAGCCAATACTTGGAATGTACACAAACAATAAGGATAAGATGTTAAAAATATTAAACTTTGGCAAGTAAAAATCCAGAAATAAACTTCAAATCAATTATGCTACAGATCATGAGTTGGGAGTATGCTATGTGTGTCAGGCTGCCGCTTCTTGCTACTCTCTTTTACCCTGTTCTTGGTGTTTGTTCATTTGTATCTACTTGCATTTCTTGCTTTTATTGTTTTCTATGAATCGTGTCTAAATTCACAGACTGGTCCTTAGTTTTGAGGATTTCCTGCTTTGTCTGTTTTATTTAGGGATCAGCTTTTGGGCCTCTTGTAACCTGGAGCTAGATCGCTGAGATGTCATTTTGAAGTTTACACATTTCATCTTTGCATTTTGTGCACCTTCTGTAACCTGGTAATAAGACTGTGAAGCCAGATATTGTGCGTGTTTCAATTCCAGTTTTATTTAACTTTGAATTTGGTTCAGTTGTCCGGTGGAGTAGTTGTATGTGATCAGACCACTGAATGTCTAGCTGCACAGAATAGCCCTTGGCTATAGCGTAGACCTTTCATTTTCCTTTTCTGGGTGCTTGTCTTTTGGAAAGTGTACAAGCATTTGATCTGTGATACGCCAGCAGTAAACTCCTTGAGTTAGGTACTGCATGTATTTCTTGAGTTAGGTACTGCATGTACAGTATTCCTTGAGTTAGGTACTGCATGTATTCCTTGAGTTAGGTACTGCATGTATTCCTTGAGTTAGGTACTGCATGTATTTCTTGAGTTATGTGCTGCATGTATTCCTTAAGTTAGGTACTACATGTTAGCATCTGCTGTTTTTTTTTAAATTCATTGATTGTCCAATTGGTGCTGGATAATTTACGATTCCACCGGGAGTAAAATCACCTCATTTTGCTGTACTGTACATTTGCATTTCATCGCTATGCTGTGCAGACCTTACCATTCTTTGCTGATTACAAAGTTGGTTTTTATTCAAATTTTTAGAGGAACCTGAAAATTGTGCTGCTAAACGTTCTATCTCTTAATAATAAAGACACCACTAACCACAACTTTGTTGCTGACTGAAACATGGCAGTAACTGCATGATTATTATTATCTCAACCAAGTGATTCTTCTGGGATTTACTTGTTGTTATGAAAACTAGTGATTCTAGTGACGGGGTGGGGTTGCTATTATAAATAGGATTGAGTACTAAGTTAAGAATTCAAATTAGATTTTTATTACTCCATTGAATATCTTGTTACTCAACTGACAAGGCTGTCACCCTTTTACTATTATTGTACCATATTACCATCCTAAATCTCATATTGTGTTTATTACTGAATTTCTAATTTTTCGTATTTCAGCTTGTGTCTTATCTATGGAGTTACTGTTGCTTGGGGATTTCAATATTCATTTTCTCTTATTTTAAGTTAGCAAATGACAAGCTAATTGCTGAGCTGCTAAGTAAATCGAATTCATCCACTTTTGTACTAGATTCCAACTAACTTAGACAAAGTGTGCCTTCCTTCACGTACACAACTTTTTGAAAAGTTTGTCGGTTCCCATACTAAGCAATTCTTGTGTTAGTATCTTTATTGATGATCACCCATTTTTTTGCCTTTTCCCTTCAACCATCTGCCTTCTACTTTTATAAAGAAATCAGAGATCTGGGGAATTGTATTGAAAAAAATGTATCTGTTTACACAAGAATTTTTCATTGTCATTCCATTAAAAAAAACTTAATAATAAAAAGTAAGCCCCCTAACCCCATGGACTTTGTGATAAAGGTATCACAGATAAACGATAAATAGAGTAAAATACCACTAATGCATTGTGAGGTTTCTGAACTCTTTTGGGACAACAGGACGACTCGCCAAAGTGTATGCCGAACCGCGATTACCGTGTCTGTGCTTGTCCGTTGTCCGGGGCAACCGTAGGCTCACAGTGTTGCAGTGGAGCGCAGCGAAAGCAACTACAAGCCAAATGCAGTTGCTCTGTAAGCACCTGTAGTCGATGGGAGATTCAAGGAGCATTATAAATGCAGGGAACAGTATTACTTGGCCACTAACCTGGCCCTGACCCTGCCTGTCTGTGTATAGGAGAGTGGTAGATCCCGCTATAATAAATAACTGTGCTGTTCCTGTTTCAAGCGGAATAAAGCTGGTTTTGCTAAAGTATTGAGACTCAGCTTTGTGTTTTGGTGTGCAAGACAGTGACTCACATGTAACATGGTACCAGGAGTGGGGTCTTGTGCCAATGGAACCCCAGGGGGCAAATCAGGCAAATAATATCCTGATACCAGAGGAGCAAAATGAGGTTCATGCAGGCGCTCCAGTCTTCACGCAACCCAGGGATGTGCAACCCAGGGATGTGCTGGTGAAGATGGCTCCCTCAGACGACCCACAGTGTTTCCTATTCTGCTTCGAGCACACGGCAACATTGATCTGCTGGGACAGGGGTACCTGGCCACCTATCATGGCCCTGTTTTTAACTGGGTAGGCATTCCAAGTTGTGCGAAACCTCCCTCCTGAAAGGCTCAATGATTATGACTTCTTGAAGCAATAGATCCTCCTCCTCCACATGGTCGTTCCCCCAGACTGAGGTCACCATTGAGGATGATTTAACTAACACTCTGAAAGCAGAATTGCTATCGCTGATCGAGGGCAACTCGGATGTCTTTTTGGCAGCACCTGGCCATGATGATTGCAGAACACAAGATCATCACTCCGCCCGGTGTTACAGGTGCCCCCGTTTCGCCTATCAAAGGCAACCAGCGAACGTGATAGGCAAGAAAGTGAGGGAGATGCTCCAATTGGGTGTTATTTGGCCGAGCAAAAGCAAATGGCAGAGTCCAATTGTACTCGTATCAAAGCCCAACGGTTTGTTACTGGTTTTAGGTGCTTGAATAAGATTTCCAAGTTTGATGCATACCCGATGCTGCATGTGGACGAGCTGTTGGAAAAGCTCAGTAAGTCTTCATGTATCTCTACCGTAGACCGCAGGTCCCCTTGGAGGAGTCCTGTTGCTAGAAGACTGTTCACCACAGTGACTCACGCGTCACAACATAAATACAGTAAGATAACTATGGCTAAAATAAATACTATTGCAGTATGCCCTGAAATTAGCAGCAAGTATAAAATATAGTAGCAATAGTTTAGTACATGAAACTACTGAAACAAATTGCAAAGTGTAATATAAATCACAAAGTGTTTAGAGTCAGATTTAGTGATGTTCTTTTCATTAGTCTGATAGCATCCAGGAAGAAGCTCTTCCTCAACCTGGTAGTATTATCTTGTAAGCTGCACAATCTCCTGCCCAATGGGAGGGGAACAATCAATCCATGGGCATCTTGTGACATCTTCCATAATGGAGGAGGCTTTACTTTTGAACCTGCTGACATGATGATTTAAAGTACTAATCCGGGAGTTGGTTTCGTCCGTTTATAGGAGATGGACATCTGAAGCAGAGCTCCGCTAGCAGCGGCTTTATTTTCCCACGTATTTCATATTATTTAGAGGTATCCTGTATTTAACCCGACCAAGGAACTTCCACTACAATATACAAGCATGAGTAACAAGAAGAAAAGTCAGAAGGAACCGGAAAAGAAACTTAAAGCTGCATCAAAGTCCGGACAGACTTCCGGCCTGAGTGCAAGTGTAAGGTATGGCCTCACGGAGACTGACCTGGAACAGGCAGAAGAGTGCGCAGAATTCCTGGGACCCCGCTCCATTGTATCGTCTCCAGTCGAGAGTGAAAATGGGAGCGAAGGCGCAAGTGATACAGGTCGCGAGGGATCGCCAATTTCTGAGGATCATTCGAGACTAGAAAGGGCTCTGCAGGACGTGCTCTCATCTACTCATCGCGAGCCTGTAACAGGAGCTGCATTTTCACTTGCGGAGCACGAAAGCCGAAGCAAACTGTCCGAACTGAAAGAGATGATCGCTACACAGAAAGAGATGATCGCTACACAGTCAACTGCCATGGTTACGGCCATGAAGGAGCTTAAGAATGAGCTTAAGAAAGATAACACAAATGATCTTAAGAAGGTGGCCATTGAGCTCAAGAAGGATAACAAAGATAAGGAAACGCGTCTATTTAAACGTTTCGACATGAACTTTAAAGGCATGTTGGAGAAATTAGTGGAACACATTGAAGAAACTAATTCCAAACTGAAAAGGCTTGATGATCATATTAATGACGTTTCAGATCAGCTGGAAGACGTTAAGCAGGGACTCACGGCTCGAGTGGAAACAGCGGAACAACTGGCATCTAACGCCGATGAAAAAGCCACAGCTGCGAACTCGGAATGCAAAAAACTTGGAGACAGACTTGCAGCCCTGGAGGATGGGTGCAGAAGAAATAATATAAGAATTGAGGGTATACCTGAGAAACGAGAAAGCTCAAGCCCAGTGAAATTTGCAGTAGAATTACTGTCTAAAATAATTGGAGATGACTTTAAACTCGACAATGAGATAGCCACGGCTTATCGCACAAAGATACCAAGCGCCTTTAAACCTAGGTCTTTTATTGTCCGCTTCGAACGACTAAGATGTAAGCTTGATGTGATGGCACTTCTCAGACACAAGCAAGAGATTATATTCGAAAATAATCTTATTCGTATTTTTCCCGACTTCTCACCATCAACAGCTGCAAAACGCAGATCCTACATCGACATTAAAAGGATTCTACGGGAAGCCGATATCAAATACAGCCTCTTGTATCCTGCCAAACTGAAAGTGGAAGTTCAAGATCGACATTATATTTTCTTCAGCAAAGAAGAAGCTGAAAAAGAATTAAAGAAGCTGTTTCCGACACTTTTTTGAAAGTTAATTAAAATTAAAGAGCCGTATTCTATCAAGGCACGGGAAGGACCTATGATCTGATCGCTGGATCCATGTTTAAAGAGACTGGTATTATAATTATACATCCCTTATTTTCTTTTTTTTTTTTTTTTTGTTATCTGGACTTTATATGTTATATGTTTATGTTTTAATCAGAGTTATAGACGTGAGTGTGAAAATGTGGAAGTGATTAAAGTAGGATTTGTTTTATTTTTAATTTTTTTTTTTTTTTAAATTTATTTATTTTTTTATTTTACTATACCTTAAAGTAGACTGTTTAACTTCATACCCTTGGTTTATTGCTTGTTCTACTATTTATATAATTACCATTATACTATTACAGTAGGAATTACCAGGTTTATTCTAGACTAGTTTTTAAAATCATTCCCAGGGTTGTTTTTTTTTTTTTTTTTTAAATCTTAATATCTTAACTTAAAAGCGCTGAAGATTATTTCAAGCTTAAATATTGTTAATGAGAACATTTTCGGCAGATAGTATTAAGGATTTAACTGTAAAAGATATCTCTGTTTTAATTCTGTAACGCCGCTGCAGGGTGGGGTTTGTTTTGTTTTGGACGTGCTCTGTCTCTTCGTATGTCAGAGGACTGGAACATCGCGAAGTGGGATCTAGCCTCATGTGGGGAGGCAAAATGGGGGGGTGGGGGGATAAAGGGGGGAGAGAAGGAGAGCAGGTTATATCTAATCTATTCTTGTAATCCTTATAATTATAAATATTAATGCAACAACAGGCTAAAATGCAACAACTCATGGGGAATCTTGAAACTAAGATTAAAACTGCCATATTACCAATTAAAACTATAAATGACATTAAAAACTCAGAATCAATGTCTCCATGATGGGACAGTTAACTTTGTGAGCTGGAATGTTAAAGGCCTGAATCACGAATTAAAGAGAAAGAAAGTATGGTCTCACCTAACAGGCTTAAACGCTAAAATAGTATTTTTACAGGAGACCCACTTACTAACCAAGGATCAGTTCAGATTACAAAAAGGCTGGACTGGCCAAATGTTCCATTCTAGCTTTATAAAGAAAACTAGAGGGGTGGGAATTCTCATACATAGAACAGTTCCATTTGTAGCATCAGAGGTAGTGTCGGACCCTGAAGGGAGATATGTGATGGTCATGGGCAACTTATATAACAGTAAAATGATTTTGATAAATGTTTATGCACCCAATGTTGATGATAAGGAATTCATGCAAAATCTATTTGCATCCATTCCCAAAGTGAACACTCATAAAATTATAATGGCTGGGGACTTTAATTGTGTTTTAAATCCACTCTTAGATAGGACTCCTGTGACAGGGGGGACGACATCTAATACTGCAAAGATAATTACACAGTTTTTAAATAATCACAACTTATCAGACCCCTGGAGGTTTCTTAACCCAAACTCAAGAACATATTCGTTCTACTCACCAGTGCATTATAGCTACTCAAGAATTGATTATTTTTTTATAGATAATAATTTCCTGCCTACAATTAAATCATGCAAATATGACACAATTGTTATCTCTGATCATGCCCCTCTAGTCTTGGAGCTAAAATCAATAAGCCCCTCATACTCACCTCGCAGATGGCGTCTTAACCCTCTTTTATTGGCAGACGAGAACTGCACAGAATTTATATCCAAACAAATCAGCTTCTTCCTAGAGACAAACACGTCCACAGAGGTTTCTGCAGGAACACTCTGGGAAACTCTAAAGGCCTTCTTAAGAGGCCAGATTATTTCATATCTTTCCCATAGAAATAAATTAGAAACCAAGAAAGTGTCAGAGCTAAGAAATGAAATTACTAGAATAGATGAAGAACAAGCCAGGCGTCCAAGTGAAGCTCTTCACAGGAAAAGGCAGGCCCTGCATACAGAACTTAACATCTTAACAACTAAAGAAACTGAACAACTTATTTATAAGTCTAGACAGCATTACTATGAACACGGAGAAAAAGCTAATAAGCTTTTAGCTCAACAAATTCATAAACAAGAAGTTCACAATGCAATACCAGTAATCACCAACAAGAATGGAGAAGAAATCATCGACCATAATAAAATAATGCACACATTTAGAGATTACTATAAGTCTTTATATTCCACTGAGCCCAAAGAAGACAACACGCAATCTAATGCATTTCTGGATAATTCACAAATACCACAAATAGATGCTTTAAGTGCTGAGGAACTGGATAAACCTCTAACGCTAACAGAATTACTAGACGCTATAAAGTCACTACAAAGCAGGAAATCATCAGGCCCTGATGGTTACCCCGTAGAGTTTTATAAGAAATTCTCCACTCAGCTAGCTCCACTCTTATTGGTAACATTTACAGAAGCTAAAGACCACCAAATACTACCTCAAACATTTCGACAAGCATTAATCACCGTCTTTCCTAAACAAAATAAGGACTTGTTACAATGTGCATCATACAGACCAATTTCACTCCTGAATAATGATGTTAAGATACTCTCAAAAATCCTAGCTAGAAGGATGGAGAAAGTGCTGCCCTCGGTAATATCACAAGATCAAACTGGATTTATTAAAGGCCGACATCTATCTTCAAATCTCCGACGCTTGTTTAATGTTATATATTCACCAGCAAAATCAAACACCCCAGAGATATTACTATCATTAGACGCAGAAAAGGCATTTGACATGATCGAATGGAATTACCTTTTCACTGCATTGGAGAAATTTGGGTTTGGCCCGAATATTTGTGCTTGGATCAAACTACTGTATACCAGTCCAGAAGCTTCAGTTTGTATTAATAAAATTTGCTCAGACTACTTTAAACTAGAACGTGGTACCAGACAAGGATGTCCCTTGTCGCCACTGTTGTTTGCAATCGCTATTGAACCACTGGCGGTTCACTGCCGAAATTCTTATCAGATAAAGGGGATTGTCAGAGAAGGACTGGAACAGAAAATTTCCCTATATGCAGATGATATGGTCTTATATATATCGGACCCAGAAAACACTGTCCCTGCTGTTTTAACAGCACTAACAGAATTTCAAAAGATATCTGGTCTTAGAATTAATCTGAATAAAAGTATACTCTTTCCAGTGAACTCACAAGCATATAATATTAGATTAGACACCCTACCTTTTACCATAGCAGATCAGTTTAAATACCTAGGGGTAAATATCACAAGTAAACATAAAGCTCTTTATCAACAAAATTTTGGCGTCTGTATGGAAAAAATTAAGCAAGACTTGCATAGATGGTCAACCCTTCATCTCACTCTAGCCGGAAGAATTAACATTGTTAAGATGAATATCCTTCCTAAACTTCTCTTTTTATTTCAAAACATTTCAATATATATCAATAAATCGTTTTTTAAACAGTTAGATTCAATAATAACCTCATTCATTTGGAACTCAAAACACCCACGTATCCGAAGAGCGACCCTACAAAGACCTCAGGCAGAAGGTGGCATGGCTTTACCTAATTTTCAGTTTTATTACTGGGAAGCAAACATACAAGCCATAAAAACCTGGACACAAATAAATGCACATACCCAGGCTTGGTCTGCAATAGAAGTAAAATCCTGTAGTACTTCTTTATATTCCCTGCTCTGCTCTCCAATAAATGAAAGTTATCGCAAATATACTAATAACCCAATTGTGCTTTACTCACTCAGAATATGGAACCAAATTAGGAAGCATTTTAAGATGGAAAATCTTTTATCAGTGGCACCTCTGCAAGGGAACCACCTCTTTCAACCTTCGCAAGTATATCCAGTTTTTAATACCTGGAAAAGTTTTGGGATTAAAATGCTCAGAGATCTTTATATAGACAACATATTTACATCTTTTGAACAATTACGTTCAAAATTTAACCTCCCAGCTACACATTTCTTTTACTATCTTCAAATTAGAAATTTTGTTAAACAGAAATTGCCCGATTTCCCCCACCTTGCACCCTCCACAATGCTGGAAAAAATACTGCTCAATTCCGAGGAAACAAACACTATTTCCGCAATATATAAAATCTTATTAGAGTCCCTACCTTTCAAAGACCCAAGAGGACATTGGGAAGAAGATCTCTTAATCAATATATCAGAAAAGGAGTGGAAGGTAGCAAAGCAGAGAATTCACTCGAGTTCTATATGCGCAAAGCATAGAATTATTCAACTAAAAATTATATATCGAGCTCATCTGTCTCGCTTAAAACTGTCCAAAATGTTTCCAGGCCAGGATCCAACCTGCGAGCGCTGCAACCAAGCTCCTGCCTCACTGGGTCACATGTTCTGGGCCTGCACCAAACTAACATCATTTTGGACAAAAATTTTTAAGTGCCTCTCAGACAGCCTTAGTATCACAATCCCTCCTAACCCACTAACAGCTGTGTTTGGTGTCCTTCCAGATGGACTGGAATTGGAGAAGGACAAGCAAACGGTGATTGCATTCACTACACTCTCGGCACACAGACTTATTTTGTTAAATTGGAAGAATCCTAATTCTCCTCTTATAAGTCAGTGGGAAACCGATGTTTTATATTATTTGAAATTGGAAAAAATCAAATTTTCAGTTAGAGGATCTGTACAAAATTTTTTCAAAACATGGCAGGATTTAATCAATATTATTTTAGAATAAGAGAAACAACTATTATTGCATTTAACTCCCTTCTCCATCTCTTATTTATATAGATATTTACTTCTCCCCTTCTTTTGTCTAATGTTGCCTTATTAAAAAGCTTAAAGAAATTTTCCTTTAGCTAAGCTCTCCTTCTCAGGGGTGGGGTTTGATTTGTTTTCAAATTTGTTGGGTTATAAATTGATCTGTTTGTATGGAATGATTACAATGAAAATTAATAAAATAAAAATTAAAAAAATAAAAAATAAAAAAATAAAGTACTAATCCATACTTATCACTTAGATGTGATCTAAATACTATATATTTAAGAGGTCAGAAAAATTTTCAGTTATAAAAATGAATTTACATAACAGCTTATTATTTCCTGTGAATAGCTTTACACATCACTTTTTTTTTTAAATTGGACTGTTTTTTAGGTGCCTCACAATAGTCTAAACATATGAATTATAATTACAAAATAATTTACATGTCTTATTCAAACGTAAGTTTAGCATTGTAACACAGTGTGTTAAAAAACACCTTATCAACTGCTTATGCCTTCATTTCACATTAGTTGGAATAATTACAATTATTAAAATGAATATTCTCGCAATATTGCATATGTTTTTTATTCACTCCATTAAACTTGTTTGGTTACCTAATAGCTGTGGTGTCCCAGTATGTTATCTAAATATTATTTAAAAATTGTTAGTCTTGACTTTAACTATGGAGCTTGTTCTAGATTCCCATTGCACTTTGTGTGAAGTTCCTCTTTTGAATGTCCTTCTTCTGATGTCCTCAAGTATGTGATCCACCATTTAACTGAAATAATTCAGCTGGGTCAGCTTTATTGATTCTTTTGAGAAGTTTAAAATCCTGGTTAAATCTCTTCATACCTGTCTATGGTCAAGACTAAAAATGTTTAAATTGTTTCTCCTTGCATATTTTCATATGTCACAGTTTATTTTGAGTATGTAAAACTATAAGCTGAATTCTGTGGGAGAACTACAGTATAAAGTGTCAAGAGCCACTTGGAATTGGATTGGAAAATAAAACTAAAGAAGACAATGCCAAACTTAAATATTTTAATAGTAGAAATCAACATGTTTTAACATACATTTCATAAAAGTAATACAGCTATAAGTAATAACTGTTAAGGAGTACAAATACATAGCAATGACTACTAAAGTAAAGGTATGATGCTGTCCATTCTTGGTATTTTCCAGTGAGAAGTCAAGCGAAATTATACCTTTTATTGGGTAACTGAAACAATTACAATATGCAGGTTTTTGAGGCAGCTGAGGTCCCATCTTTAGCCAGGTGGTAATCAGTTGACTCAGTTCTGAAACAGGAAAACATTTACATAGTTTTGGCCTAACTGTAGAGCCGTAGTGCTTTTTTCATTCTTTGCTACCTCTGCACCTGAGATTTTATGATGTTTCATTTTGTTATCCTACACATGCCATATTTTATACCAAGTGGTTTCTGAAAAGAATAGCATAGTAATAACGCACATCTCATCTTTTCTTGAAGAACACAGACTTTGAATCAGATGAGGGTGAAAGTTAAATGACAATGTCATAATTTTTAAACTGAGCATTTCTTAAAATGAAATAGCTAACAAGTTTGCAAGCATTTTTTTTACATATTTACAAGTTTTCTTTTTACATATGAAACAGTTTATAGACATTTCTAATTGAATTCATGCATTACTATTTAGGATAAGTGCTTCATTCAGATGTAACTAACAATTAAACTGTCAGCATGTAATGTTCATGACTGACTTGCTGATGTTTGTTTTTAACTCAGAATTTCAGTATAATGTCACTTAACACAGAGTTATCTGTACAAATGTAATGCAGTAAATCTGTATTGTTAACATAATGTCTCTTTATTGATTATCTAAAATATGGCATACATTACTTTATAAACTTGCTCTCTTTAAAGTGCAATAATAAAAAGATTTTCTGTTTATTGTTAGGAGAAATATACATGAAGCAGGCTGGTATTTTTAGAGATTAGTATTATTTTTAATTGTTCTCTTATGAAATCATTGATATCCAGTCTTTTTGAGTGTCTGATTGTCATGATCTGGCTGATGGTTTTAATTTTTTTCTAACTATTCCTTGCTCTCTAAAATTTATTTTAGGATAGTTTCTGTGGTTATTGAGGTCAAGGAGTGTATCGGTTATGTTTATTTTTTTTTTCAAACTGTTTTGAACATAGTTAAAAACTAAATATGTTCCGCAGAGCTTTGTTGTGTTTCTTATGGACACTGCCATTTTGGGATTTTTTTGTTAATAGTTGCCATGTCATTACTGTGAAGGATGACAGAGAGTGTGCAGTGTATGAAGTCGTTGCTTTGATGGTATAAATGTCTATGTTATACACTTCCTAGTTGTCATAAACTGAATTCACAAAACACTTAAGCGTTCATCTTTTAAAGTAATTTATGAGTTTTTGGTTACTGCATTATTTAATGTCTTTTTTGGCTTTTTACTTTATTGCACTGTTTCTTGACAGAAATTCTGGCTGCACATTCTGAGTTTTTTTTCACTTCTTTTGCAATGTTGGGTTTTATTTTGACACATCTGAACCATCTTTTGATTTCATAATCTGAGGTTGCCCAGCACATGCTGTAAGTACATTGATCACTCATCTTCTAAGTAAATGTGTACATTTGCTTTCATTGTTGCTGTTTTCTGAAATTTCCTTATCCATTTTTTATTCATTTTGCATTTGATAAAATGTCTTGCTTGCAGTCTTTGCCTTTATATGCCCAATAAATCACGATTTAAATACCAGCATTTTTACTTTGACTATATATGGAATTGAAGAAGAATACTCAGTTTGCACGTAGGTGATGAAATTACTGTCTATGCATTACTGTCTCTTCTGAGGTAGTAAAGTAGCAACTAACAAGAAGGTTGTCTACAGTTGTTGCTGCCTCTTAAACTTTTTGTAAATTCTGGTAATGCACAAAAATGGCAATGCTACTTAATAGTGTATAGTTGAGAGGTTTGGGTGTGTGTGTGTGTGTGTGTATATGGGTAGGTATGTTCATATGTATTCATGCATAGTGTAATTTGATAATATGTACATTTTTTATATTTGATCTTTATAGTAGCTTATTTTTATCCGCTAGCACCATTGGATAACTGCACCTATTATTTTGTTGTACTGCTGTGCAGTGACAATAAAGCATTCTGTTCTATTTTTAAAGTATAAGGATGATTTAAGTGTTGTTAACAGCTCTTTTAATTACATCTCTTTTGTATTATTACTATTTAAATACACAAGTTAGGGGTTGTCAAAGGGTTTCCAGAGATGACGAGGAGGAGATCCGTGTAACTGCTCTGTAGTCTGCAAATATTTTGTTTATTGCCTGCATAGTTACAATAAATTTAAATGTATAAATTAGCTAAATATTTGATCTAAGTTATTTAAGCTACACTTGACAATGTAAACAACATGAAAGATTTGATAATGTTCTTAAGTCTGATAGAGAAGTAATAATATTATAAAAGAATTTTTGCTTTCTTTCACAGGTTCCACCCATCTTGTTAGACAAGCAGTTCTCAGATTTCACTCCAGATATCACGCCAGTAATTCTGGCTGCCCACACCAACAATTATGAAATAATAAAGCTATTGGTTCAGAAGGGAGTTTCCATACCGCAGCCTCATGAAGTACGATGCAACTGTGTAGAGTGTGTGTCCAGTTCAGATGTGGACAGCCTCCGGCATTCCAGATCAAGGTTAAACATTTATAGAGCCTTGGCAAGCCCCTCTTTAATTGCCTTATCAAGTGAAGACCCCTTTCTAATCGCTTTTCAGTTAAGCTGGGAGTTACAGGAATTAAGCAAAGTGGAAAATGAGTTCAAGTCGGAATATGAGGAGTTGTCCCACCAGTGTAAGCAATTTGCAAAGGACCTGCTGGATCAGACAAGAAGCTCACGAGAATTAGAAATTATTCTTAATTACCGAGATAATAGTAGTCTTTTGGAAGAGGACAGCAGCAATGATCTAGCACGATTAAAGCTGGCAATTAAGTATCGTCAGAAAGAGGTAAGCGCTTTGAAATCTTTGCTCTATAAATAAACCCCCCAAAGGTAATTGTGTTCAGTAAAATGTGATCATACATCCTTAAAATAATAGCATATCATGGAACTGAACAAAAGGTACCATATGTTTTTGAATGCTAAAGCAGCATGAAGAAAGTTATTTTTGCAAGAAAATGCCAGTGTGAGGTTATAATTTAAGGCAAATTAAGAATGTAATTGCATATCCAAAAGCTCAGTTTGAAATGCAGTTGTATCATGCTTAATACTGATTTACCTTTGAGTAGCATTTTAGAAGTATAGCTGAATTCTTGCAATCCATTGAAAACAACAGATTACCTATTATTTGTTTTTATACTGTAGCTCTTGTTTGTAGGAAATAAATGTAATATTTATTAACCTTTAAACTTTATTATAAAATTATACTTTTATGATAGTCATTCTCCTGATAGCAATAATCTTTAAACAGTGAAGTTCTTTATTGCAGTTCAGAATATTTTAATTTTATAATAAAATGATACTATTAAGGCAGTTGTTATTATTTTGAGAGCAGTTGTCTTTAAACAACTGAGTTCTTTATCAGAGTTCACTATATACATTATTAATACCTTTTCTTTTTGATATCATTGATTTGGGATACTGTTGTGGTGTGAAAAATTTGCAATATTTGTGTCTATATATTCATTATATTTTGCTCAAGACAAAACAAAATGAACTTAAATACAGGACACTTGCATGCGCAGTTTACCATCAAAACATTCTGTTTTCCTGAATTGTATCAGTGTCAGTCACAGTAACATCTGTTTGAACTGACCAGAAATTCAGGAGATGCCTCAAACTGTATCAATGATTTTATCACTTGTGACTAAATTGGTTTACAGCTTGGGAAAGGAAGGCATGTCTAGTCTTCAAGCTGTATCTGATTACTTTAAACCTGCAAAACAGAAGGAGATACCATGAGACTGGAAATGCCCAAACCAATTTAAAGCTTGAAACAGGAGATTCTTAAAACATCAAAAACTTGTATTGATTGGGAAAATCAAAAAAATTATGGTGTCTGAGCAAATTCATCCATCATATTGACAGCCAACCAATCAGTTGTATCTAACAATCACATGCTACAAAACCCCCTGCATAGAAATAAGTATGCCTTGTCTGAAGAGCAACATCAGAAAACAGCGACGAAAGAAGAGCGACGTCAGAAGAGGGTGCCAGCAACGTGTGGTCGTTTTAATCTGATTGTCAGCAACAACTTCAAGTGCTAGACATATCCAGACTATCAGTCTTATTTTCTATTATTCCTTGTTCTATTTGGTATTATTGTTCATGTAATAAATACCACACAGCTTTTAAAGTTCTATACTTTGTCTTCATATCTAGAGTGACTGAAGTAATAAAGTAGATACTAAGAGCACCTGGGGCAATTGGAAGTTTGCCATATGCTCTGATCTGCAAGATATATTAAGGCTGGGGGTGAGAGCTTCACCCAATAGTAGGGAACAGTATGTAAAGTAAGGCATTCTTGGTTGATAAATGGCCTATAGCCAAGGATGTTGAGTGTTTGTATGTTTGAATATATTCAAGAGACCAAAGTAATATTTAGGTTTGAGATATATTTAAAACATTGTATGTTGTTTGTGCAGATAATAAGTAATTCTTTAAGTAAGTCTCTTGAAGTGCTAAGAGAGTGACAAGTTGTGTATGTGTTATTCATAAGGCACTTGTGTGGTTTAACATGCTAGAGATTAACCAACTGTGTATGTGTAACTCATAGGGCACTGTTGTGGTTAGGGTCTGTGTGTATGTGTGTATCTCTGTGTGTATGTGTTTGTGTGTTGATCTTAAGGTGCAACAGTAGACCAACCCGGTAACGAATCTGATGAGTACATGTATCCTTGAAAAAAATAGGTAAAGGGTAAGTAGAGGGAAATATCACGATAACACAGGTACCTAAGGGCAAGAAAACCTCTTTTAAGGCATTTCCCCGATTTTCAAAAAAAGTATGTTTACTTTTAGTAAACACTAGGGGTGTGACGAGACGCTTTTCCCACGAGACGAGACGAGACACGAGACTGGGTTCACGAGAACGAGACGAGACTTTTAGACATTTTTTTTAAAGAAATCCTCAATGTTTAAATATATAGCAAAAATAGCCTTTTATTTAACTGAAAAACACAAAATGCAAAAAATGCATATCCATTTTGAAATCAACTTTATGAAATAAAACTTCTATTTTGATGAATGATATGCAGTAATAACATGTAAACACTGCAAAATATTTTGCCACAAACTGACAGGCAATTAATTGCACAATAAAATTAAATAGTATAAATAAAAATAAATAATAAACAACACAAATATCCCTTTACGTGCAATTAACCATAATTAGTGTAACTATCAAAGTAGTGCTGTCTTAAAACTCAGAGTGCAAAACAATGAACAAAATTTTCTTAAGCATGGAAAAAGAGCTAAGACCTAGGTAATGAGGTAATGACCTATACAGAACAGCCTAAGATATGGTCATGTTCTTTTTTAAGAATATAAGCATGTCTACATTTTTTCACAAGAAATTCGACATTGACAATGTCGCAGGTATCCAGTGTGTCAATGTTTCGGGCATTTTGGCTTATTTCTGGGCTGGTGAGCGCTGCTGCTATAGCAGCCTGCTGCTCCAGGTAACGAACCAGCATATCCAATGATGAATTCCATCGCGTGGTGACGTCCATTATTAATTTGTGCGGTGGCAGTTGTAGCAGCTTCTGCTTAGACGTCAGTACCACGGCAGCTGTCGAACTCCGGTGAAAAAAAGCAGTTACACGTCTCACCCGCCCGAGCAAACGAGCGACACGCGCAACACCGAGGCCAGCCTGTGTAGCGAGATTTATTGTGTGCGCGAAGCATTTGATGTGCGGCTCAAATCCTGCCTCGCGCACAGCCACATCCATATTACACGCATTGTCTGTTACAATAGCGATGCAATGGTTTGGCTTTTTAAGACCCCACTGTGTGACAGCTTCTTGTAAAACTTCAGCGACGTTTGCCCCGTGTGTGATTCAAAAAGTGGGCGCGTCTGCAGTACAAAATGTACCATTTCCCAATTACTGTTGATAATGTGGGCTGTAATTGTGATATAGCTCTGTGTACACCTAGAAGTCCGTCAGTAGTTATGGCGATGGTTTCTGCCTCTTTCAGCGCCTGTACAACGTTTACCTTGCACTCCCTGTAGAGGGTTGGGACCACCATGCGAGTAAAATGTGCACGTGACGGGATGGCATACTTTGGTTCCAGTGTGTGGATGAGTCGCCGAAATCCCAGATTTTCCACCACAGAAAAAGGTCTCATATCGGCTGCAATGAAAACGCCGATGTCTCTTGTTATTGCCGTGGCTCTTGCATTGGATGGTGGAAGTTTAGCTGCAAAGGCATTTGTTATGGTTGTTTGCCCTTTCATGCGAACTGAATTGCTTTCCGTTTTCTTCACAGGCGCAGCTTTTAGTAACGAGCTGTGGTTGTTTTCTAAATGCTTTTGCATAGTGCTTGTGTTAGCAGAGGTGTACGGTATTAATTTCTTACAGTGTTTGCAAATTGTCTTTGTCTTGTCTGTCATTTTTTCGCCGTTTCTTATTTCCACAAGGAATCCAAAATGTTGCCACACCAGCGATTTAAATGTCGCGGGCGCATCTTCTATCCTTACTTCTCCCTCACACTCCATCATGCCAATAACGCAAGGATATCGTCATGTTCTCGCGAGACCAGACACATCTCACAAGACAAATCTGATCTCGCGAGATCTCATACCACGAGATCTCGTCACACTACTAGTAAACACAGATGTATGTTTCCGTGTAGAAAGCAGATCATGTTATTTCATAAGGGAATCCATAAGCTCATGTATAATCTTCAAAGAATGGACACAAAAATCACATTTACAAAATATTTTAACAATAACCAGTCCCAACCTGCACAACTTCATTATTTCAACAGGAGCACAAGGTTATGCTTTATCATTATATTAATGAGCCAGATGGCCTCAGGCAAAAACAAATACCTATACCTATTAATTTTACACTTTTCAGTGGTGTGCATGGTATTTCAAGGAGAAATATTTCAGACAAAATGAAATAAATAAATAAAAATGTAAATAAAGTACTGTGAAATTTAATAATAAATGAAGACAAAGAACATGAAGAGTCAGTGTAAATAAATTTGTCACAGAATATGTTTTTTATTGCTAATTTATTTCTGTATTTTTTTAATTTTGTTTGTAATATTCCTCCAAATGCAACATGTAGTACGGTTTCTTTCACTTGTCAGACCTGGGAGGGCAGGCTGTAGTGAGTGTTGTGTTTTAATTAATCAGGGCTCGCAAAATTTCAAAATCCCTGGTAGCCCTTCGGGCAGGCACTCTTCAGTTTTTGGTAGCCCAAAATAAATTTAAGTAGCCCGAATAAAAAAGAGATTATTTTTAATGTATACTATTGTAAAGGAAACAAAACAACAATCAAAAAATTGTTAAAGCACAAATTACAACAACTGCATAAAAATTACAATCATCAACTCAAATATTTGGTTCTAATTGAACAGAAATTTCTATGAACTTGTAAGAACTATGTAGAACATGAATCAGTCTGTGTCAGATTCTGAATCTGAAATTTCCACTGAAGTCACGGATGAGAAAATGCCACTCGACGTTGAGGGCATAGCATCTCCTTCATCAGCTTTCTCTTCCTGTGCATCGGCCTCCAATTCATTGCTCTTTGTTCTTGTCGGGGTTTTATGATCCAGGTGTCTTGAACCTTTTCCAGAAAACATCCAGAAATGAATTGACTTGTCAGGGCAAAAAGATTCAACTGTTTCCCCATTAATGGAGAGTTGCATGCAGTCATTCAGTGTTTCAGGGTGCAGAGAGGTACGATGTGTTGTCTTCACTCTGTTCATGCAAGAAAATCCTCTTTCACAGATGGCTGTTGACTAAGTGTCAGCATTAATTTCACCAGCAACAAGATATGAGAGAGGTGTTCTGGATTCTCAGAGAGGAGATCTCTGTACAAGTAATCATCTACCTTGCTACCTCGGTGTTCTGCAAGCCACATTTTTAGATCCATCCATTCTTGTGAAATTTTCTCTTTCTCTTCCTCATCTAGCAAACTGGCAAAATGTGTGACAAGATAATCCACCTCTTCATCCCCATAATTTGCCAGCTCTTCTCTGGGGTAGGGAAGAGTGGAAGGGTCAAAAACCTTGAAGCAAGAGAGAGGCTTTTCACGCAGATTTTTAAATCTGTTGTCCATGTGTTGTCAATAATCTTCTGAATCTCTGCACCAAAAGTGTCTTTGTCTGTGCCCTCACCTCTTCTAGCAGGTTGCTGACTTTTTGTGAGCCGAGTTCCACAGTAGCAAATGCTACCATCCTCATTCGCTGTGAACTTTGTGTCCAAGGTTTTCTGGTATTCTCCTGGTTTTGTTTTTAGGCTGAGTAAGCGTGATGTGGTGCTCTCAACTAACTGATTTGTTCATGTGATGTTTAGGTTATCATGCTGAAAATCAGTACAGCACTTGGATAAGATGGTACTGTAGTCCAACATGAAATGCAGGAAGCGAACATATTTCTCAGTCTTCATCTCCTGCACCACCCCCTTAGTCTTGGCTGCATCCTCGGACTTAACATCACTTCCTCCTGCCATGTTCTCCATATGAACAACAGTCGGAGTGTAATTTTTTTCCACAGCCTTCAGACATCTCAGCCAGCTTGGAAGCCACCGTGTGCTCTTCAGGCCACTGAAATGTGCCAGTTTCTCATTTAGCAGTTCACTTATTTCTGTCAGTTCTTTTCGCTTCTTTGGGGAATAGTAGTACATCTTAAAGATGGTTTTCAGTGTATCTTCAAATTTCACCAGGTACTCACAGCCTTTCACGCTATCCAGCACGGCTAGCTCTAATTTGTGTGCCACACAGTGGATTGTTATGACTGGGGTATCCTCTGTTTCAGTCTCCCAGCTACTCCTGTTTTCTCACCCATTATCCCTGCAGTACCATCAAAATTTGCACACACTACTTTCTTTTTCCATGTGTCTTCTCTGATACCCATGGTGTTCACTGCTTCATCAATAGCCTCTAAAATACCTGCAGCATTTGCACTCTTGACTGGCTGACATTTGATCATGTATGTGGATATGTCACCATTATCTCTCACATACCTGACATGAACCAACTCCTGTTCTATTATACCAGTCTCTGTACTGCCATCTGCAAGAATGGATAAGAACCCGCTTTCTTGAATTTCCTTTTCGATCTGGTCTCTTGAAGTTTGTGCTATTGCTCCAATAAACTCTCTGCAAGCATGGGTCATTGAGGTAAGTGGAACCAAGATCTAGGCCATTTGCTTTTTGAAGTTTGCAAAGACTGCTAAATTTTGCCAATGGTAGTTCACTCTTTGCAACATAGTACGCTGTTCTAAACAGCTTTTTCAGGACTTCTTGTTGTGCTTGGTTTATTTTTAGTATGTTTTTTGCAATTGGTGTTTGTTCTGGGAAAGATGCTGCAGACTGAGCACCAATGCATTTCTTGTGATGCAGAGATTTCTCATGGGTTTTGATGGGGCCTTTCCTAAAATTACTGGTCCCAGTAACAAAGGCGCTTGTCGAGTCAGAAATCGAGGGAAACTCACGACACACCCGGCAGAACATTATGTTATTTAGCTTGTCATATTCCAGCCACAGAAATTCTTTTCTCCATGAAACCAAAAAGCTGCACTTTCTTTTTGCCTCACAGTCTGATTTGTCATAACTTTTCCGCTTTGTGGTAGGCTTTTCTTTGGCTGTCCCTTCTTCACCCTGACCTGTCTTATTTGGCTCAGCAGAACTAAAATACCTGCGTAAATCCATCTATTTTTACACACGCACACACATAACGGTCAGCGATTTTTTAAATTCTCTGTGCAATCAACCTCTATCACATGTTTAAGCTTGTTGCGGGAGATTTCACTTGTCACGTTTGAATGCTAATGAGTGATAAGACGATGTCAGAGGAATTGGTGCGCAATTAATCCGTCACTGACCAATCAGTGCTGCCGCTCTCTATACACAGTTCGCGCGATCGCAAAGTGAAAGTAAAAAACAAGCGCGAATTCAAACGCGATTTCAATATTTCACATATTGACAGTGGCTCATCGATGCCCGAAAATGACATAATTACCCAGCTACATTTGCGAAAGAATGCAAAAGCATTGACATATATTTTTCCTTCCTATGATAGCCCGACGGGCAGGGCTGAGATAGATTTTGGTAGCCCGACTGGAAGACACAATAGCCCCGGGACGTCGGGCTAGCAATTTTGCGAGCCCTATTAATGAATTGTCCGCAGACTGGACGGACATATTTTGCTTGTCTTGGGAATCCTGTGGCTCATGTGCTTGCTCAAAGATGTGAGTAGACATGTCGACTACAAGTGCAGAAAAAGATGCCCAGAATTCTGTACACTCCAAATTCATCAGTAGGAGACTGCATTCTTAGTGTCTGGTGTAAGTGTGGTATTTGATAGCCGAAGGTTTAAGTACGGTGTACAGGCACTTCTCCAATTAGAACACTGCATTCACTAGAGCCCACCCTACCAGCTTTGTGGACTGAAAGTTACTGTTTTAAATTCAAAGTGTATTTAATGTTGTGTGCAGTTTCATCAATGACATAACTAAATGATTAAATAAATATATACATACAAAAAGAAATAAGCTACAAAAATATATTTCAACCTCCAAAAATACTGTATATTTCAAGACACAATTTTTTGTTATTGTTTATTTATTGTCATGTTCCACAGTACGTTTATTTATTCTATTCTGTCTGAAGCTTTCTTCCATAGTATTTGTGGTAAAAAAAAGTTCTGACTAGTTCTGCCTCCTGGAATTTAAAACAAACTTCCTTCTAACTTGTTGTTCACAGAGCATGACCAAACTAGAGTAGCTGTTTACTATGTTTTTTCTTAACAGTGAAAATGAGTACAGTGGAACCTCGGTTCACGAACGTCTCTGTACATGTACAAATCGGGTTATAACCAAAAAGTTTGCCAAACTTTTGCATCTGTTCACGACCACACACACTCGGTATACGAACAAGTCAGTTTCCCTTTCAGTTTGTGCGCGCTGATGATTTCCACATGTGTTCAGTCTCTCCCTGTGCATTCCCTGTGCAGCGAGTGAGACAGACAGAGAGAGAGCGTGAGCGAGCGGGAGAAAGACACACACACACACACACGCGAGCACGCGAGATAGAGAGAGAGAGAGACACACACACACACAGACAGACGCGCGTGCGCGAGAGAGAGAGACACACACACACACACACACGCATGCGCACAAGACAGAGGGCTGGCATAAGGCCGAGAAGGCAGTTAAAGAATGCACTGGGCTTGTTTTTAAAGAGACTGATTCAAGCATTGCTTTAACCACATTGTATTTAATGACTTTTTTCTATTGGATTTTAACCTCCACTTCACTTCTGTTTACAGCAATATTACTTTTCTTGGTTGTTTATTAAATTACGGATTTTTCAAATGTTTATTTTTTTACCTGTGCTTAAAACTCATTAAAAAAAGTTTTTTTAGCGAGCAGTTCATAGTGCTATAGCGCAAACTCTTGCAGTGTTAGTTTTCTCTGTTGTTCAAGTTTTTCTCAGTGTTATTCAATGTTTTTACATTTAGTTTACTATTGCACTGTGCATTCTATGGTGTAATTAACTATATTTGTGCTTACAAATCTTAAAAAATATATATTTACATACAGTTCGTATGGTCTGGAATGGAATAATTGTATTTACATACAATCCTATGGGGGAAATTACTTCGGGTAACGACCAAATCGGGTTACGACCAGAGTTTTGGAACGAATTACAGTTGTGACCCGAGGTTCCACTATACCTGGAGATAAAAGAAAAACTTCCTAATATTTGTGCGGAATTTTCCCTTAACAAGTTTCCAACTGTGTCCACGTGTTCTTGATGAACTCATTTTAAAATAACAGTCTTGATTCACTGTACTAATTCCCTTCATAATTTTAAATACTTCAGTCATGTCACCTCTTAATCTTCTTTTGCTTAAACTGTATAGGCTCAGCTCTTTTAATCTTTCCTCATAATTCAACCCCTGTAGTCCTGGAATCAGCCTAGCTGCTCATCTCTGGACCTTTTCTAGTGCTGCCATGTCCTTTTTGTAGCCTGGAGACCAAAACTGCACACAGTATTCCAGATGAGGCCTAACTAGTGCATTATAAATGTTGAGCATAACCTCCTTGGACTTGTACTCCACACATTGTGCTATATAACCTTACATTCTGTTTGCCTTCTTAATGGCTTCTGAACACTGTCTGGAAGTCGATAGCTTAGAGTCCACTATGACTCCTAAATCCTTCTCATAAGGTGTACTCTTGATTTTCCGACCGCCCATTGTGTATTCAAACCTAACAATTTTACTTCCTATTTATAATACTTTTACTGACATTAAATTTCATCTGCCATAAATCTGCCCAAGCCTCCATGCTATCCAACTCCTTCTGTAATGATATAACAGATTCCAAATTATCTGCTAATCCACCTATCTTGGTATCATCTGCAAACTTAACCAGCTTGTTACTTATATTCCTATCTAAATCATTTATATTTATTTATATATATATATATATATATATATATATATATATATATATATATATATATATATATATATATATACAGGTACTTGTCGACTTACGACCGCGATTGGTTCCGACTGACTGGTTGTAAGTTGATCTGGACGTAAGTCGGCCTATGTTAATTTAAGGTAAGAATATTAGACTGGGTAATAATATTGTAATCATCTTAAAGTAATATTTTATCAACATTTTCTTACTTTCTAAGACAAACACAGCATACTACAGTACAATTTGTTTAATATGTGGAAAACGTACAAAACAAATACTGTACTGTACATTTAATTCCTGGCACCACTGGTGCTTGGCTGCGGGTTGTCGATATCGCCTTCATCAGATCAGGCGAGGCTGCGGACGGGGTGATGGGAGGAGTTGCTCTTTTCATAAACATCGTGAGCTTCGTCTGAATTGTTTGTTTTTTTTTCTCTTCATAAATTTCGCAATAAGGACGAAATGTGTTGCGTGCCATCCGTTCAATCCTCGCAAATCGTTCAATATTTGGGTCCATTTTTTCAAAATGAGCGAGGAGTTTATTCAGTAGAGATAAATCTTCTGACAATCCCTTTGTGGTGAACATTCTTTGTGGCACCTCCTCCTCTTCGTCTTACTCCAATTCTCTTGTTTCTTCTTCCGCCACTCTTTCTTCTTCCAATTCTATCAGCTCTTCATTCATAAGTTCACCTGATTCCCGGTCTAGCAACTCCTCGACATCTTCCATTTCACATTCCAATGAAAGGTCTTTTGACAGTTTCACTATTTCTTCACGAATCTCATCAAGTTCTTGTTCACTGTTAAATCCAGCAAAAGTATTTACATAACGCTTAACACACTTCTTCCATACGCCATTCATACACTGTGAGTCGACATTTCTTGCGGGGAGGGCTTCGGTTTTCTCTGATCTGAGTTCACCTCTGTTATAGCGCGTCTTTATTTGAAAAGAGCAGTGTCATATTGGGGCGAGTGTGAACGCTAACTTTGACAAGCACTATAAATTTACAGCGTTTGTTACAGACGTAAATCAAATGTGTTTTTATTGTATAATATTAACAATAACAGCAGCTCTCTACTCAAAGCGGTAAACTCGAGAAGCTGCTAGCATCGAACCCAGAAGCTCTTGATTGGGAGTCAGCAGTTGTGTGTGGGAACTGTTAACATTTGAATGTGATGATTGTATATAAAACTTGTGCACGAACGAGACTGGGATAACTGTGGATGTGGATGTGAGTGGTGTGTGTGACTGAGAATGACTGGTGTGAAGCCTGAAGTCCAAATATCAAATAAACACTTTCACAAGTACAAGTATAACAGAACAAGTGCGCTTTTATTCAAGAAGAAAAAAGAAAGCAGGTTGCGGTAATCAGTTGATGCGACTGCTTGCCTAGTGCAATCCTAAGAACTGCCCAATCAAGAGCTTCTGGGTTTGATGCTGGCAGCTTCTCAAGTTTGCCGTTTTGAGTAGAAAGCTGCTATTAGTGTTAATATTATAGGGTTATATGTTAGGGTTATATTATTATCGAAAATTGCCAAAACAACAAGACACAAACACACGTGGGGCAACACTGCTGCGTATATTTTTACTGCTGCGTAGCGAGACTTGAGAGTGCGGGAAACTGGCGCTGCCAACAGCTGGCAGGGGAAACAGTCAAACGCGTCGTAAAGTCGAACAGTCGTAACTTGCATAGGTCGTATGTCGACGAGTACCTGTATATATATATATATATATATATATATATATATATATATATATATATATATATATATATACACCAGTAACGGCGCACTGCACAATAACGTGCAGTGAATACACTTGACTTGAGCATTCATAGTATTCATCCTCTTTCTCTCTACGTTTAGCATTCGTTTGCTCACAGGTTGATGCACTTGCTGCTTTCTGAGCAGCTCTTCTTTTCTCCACCCTAGCGGCCCGCTGCTTCTCTTCTTTCGTCAGCATCTTTTCGCGTTAAAACTGATTAAGTTAGTTTTTGTGTTGCAATTACTTAGTACGTTTTCTTAAATTTTTCACTTAATTTGGCACTTAAGTCTTCAATCTGCCTCAAGAAAGTGAAAGTGGTAGGGAATGAGAACGGCACCCGTACGTATGCGCTGCACGGCCGCCCTGCTCCACGCTGTCGAGAGTTGATTCTACAATAAAATAAAATAAAAATAAAAAGAGTAAAAAAATCATCACCCCGAAAGCGGATAGTAGACGTCACGTAGTATATGTGTACCAAATTTCAAGTCAATAGGTAAAACGGTTTGCGAGCTACAGGTGATTTAAAATCCTGGACAGATAAACGAACAGCCACGGTAGCGTATTATAGAAGAAGATATATATATTAAAAATAGCAGCGGCACTGACTCCTGTGGAACACTACTCTTAACATCGGCCAATTCTGAGGAGGTTCCTCGCACCATCACCCACTGCGTCTGAGCCAATTCTGCACCCATCTAAAAATATCACCCTGAACTTTTTAGTTTGATGCCCAACCTCTCATGTGGCACCTTATCAAATGCTTTTTGAAAGTCAAGATAAATAATATCATATGCTCCACTTTGATCATATCCTTTTGTTGCCTCCTCATAGAATTCCAGCATGTTAGTTAAACACGACCTCCCTCTTCTGAACCCATGCTGACTGTTGAGAATAACTCCTGTCCTTGCCAGGTGTTGCTCAATCGTATCCTTAATAATTCCTTCCATTAATTTTCTTGTGATGCATGTTAATCTTACTGGCCTATAGTTGCTTGGATCTGCCCTGTCACCCTTTTTATATAATGGGATGATATTTGACATTTTCCAGTCCTTTGGAATCTCTCCAGTGCACAGTGACTTCCTAAAAATATGTGTCAAGGGTTTATATATGTACTCACAAGCCTCCTTAAGAACTCGAGGGTAATATTATCTGGTCCTGGTGATTTGTTTGATTTCAGCTTATTTAATCTCAGCAGTACTTCTCCCTCTACAGTTTCCGAATCCCTCAGTACCTCCTTAGTAGTCCTGTTTACCTCTGGGAGGTTATCCACTTGCTCACTTGTGAACACCTCAGAAAAATGTATGTTTAGGGCATTCACTATTTCTCATCCCTGCCTACCACCTCAGAATCTTCAGAGACAAGAACGTGATAACAGTTTGACTCTACTAACTCTGGAGTTGATGGCCCCTGGAGTGTGTGCACCCTTTACATTACGTCTTGTGACTGTGACTCACCTATTTCTACCTCTCTGGTCTGGAATCTCCTCCCTCACCACCTTGGGGGTGCACACTATCTCTCTAAATGACATCTGGGCCAGGTCCGCAGAAGTCTTTTAATGAAGTAGCTGTTAATATTTACAGAACAGTCTTGTGGACAGTAGACAGTTTTTTTTCTAATGTTGTTTTTGGATTAAGTGCTGCAGAACTCAGATATTAGTGCTTGTCTGTCAGTGTTGTCTGGCGCCCTGCCTGGGGTTTGTTTCCTGCCTTGCGCCCTGTTTTGGCTGGGTTTGGCTCCAGCAGACCCCAGTGACCCTGTAGTTAGGATGTAGCGGGTTGGATAATGAATGGATGGATGCTTAATGGTTATGATAATTACACTGGTCAACGGGCAAAATGTATCCTCAACCAAAATAGCTCATTTCCCCTATGTTTTACCCCCCGAACATGAATATGACCATGGAAATTAATCTTTATCTATAGTTTTTGAGATACAGAGAGCATCATCTAAGAGGGAAATTTTGGTGATGATTATGTGTGGGCCATTTTGGCTACTGGGACAGTCATTATTATGATTATTTTTCTCCACAAGCCAACGTCCAGGTAATTGTGTGAGTTTTCAATTGGCAGGAAACCACACCCAGAGGCAATGTTCATTGTGGCTAGGGACTATAATAATTGAAACCTAAAGAAATCTGCTGTATTCTGCTTGTCTATCAGCAGAATTTGAAATGGGATGTATCTGGCATTAGTGTGGTGTACCAGTGGCCAGATCAATCAGACTCTGTGCTACAAGACTGTTTTGATTATGACTGAGATATGACCAATGTTGCCTCTAGAAATAACATTGACCAGTACAGAGATACAATCTGGATGTTGATCAAAAAGCGTGCTGAGGATGTTGCTTCATCCGAAATTAAAAACATATACCATTATCAGAAAGTGTGGATCAGTAGTAAAGTTCCCACAGGTCTCATTGTGCAAAACATTTAATTTGCCTCTTGGAACACTATGAACTACAAACAAGCCACTCTGCACTCTGGAAAGCAATAAAAACAACCTTGTATGAATACAGCGATAGAGGTGAATCATACCTGGAGCATGTGGCAGGTAGGGCTGGGCGATATGGCTCAAAATTCAAATTGCGATATTTTTGGACCAAAAGTCAATATACGATATGCAACGATATTTTTGTCCTATCTATTATTACCCTAGGTTCTTGTCTATAAGCCGGACTCGTGTATAAGCCGGAGACCAAAAATCATACGAATTTTTAAAATAAAATCTTATCATAGATAAGCCGGACTCGTGGATAAGCCGAACGTACTATAACCTATAACTAATAGAAGGGAGGGAGGTCAGTGGTCTCACTCGCACCCATTTAATTTCTTTAATGGGGGAGAGAGTGTGAGATATTGGCGTCTCTCTCACTCCCCGCATGGCGCTGCAGGAGCGGCCGGAGCGCGTTCTTTCTGCTCTGGGCGTCACCGAGTCAACACACGCGCGTAGCGGTCATTTAAATTGTGATTTTATATGTAAGCATATTTAAATATATATCGCGGATTTTTTGCTGGTTCGCGGATTTCTGCGGACAATGGGTCTTTTAATTTCTGGTACATGCTTCCTCAGTTGGTTTGCCCAGTTGATTTCATACAAGGGACGCTATTGGCAGATAGCTGAGAAGCTAGATTGCTTACTTTTCTCTCTCTCTTGCTCTGACTATCTGTGATTCTGATGTATGGGGATTGAGCAGGGGGGCTGCTCGCACACCTAGACGAGACGGACGCTCGTCTAAAAATGCTGAAAGATTATCTTCACGTTGCTATCTTTTGTAAAGCTGATTTCTGAAATGACATGCTGCACAGTGCTTCGCATACTTAAAAGCTCGAAGGGCACGTATTGATTTTTGACTGAAAAACAAACTCTCTCTCTGTCTCTGTCTCTCTCTCTCTCTCTCTCTCTCTCTCTCTCTCTCTCTCTCCCTGCTCCTGACGGAGGGGGTGTGAGCTGCCGCCTTCAACAGCTTTGTGCCGCGGTGCTTCGCATACCTAAAAGCCAAACAGCACCATTGATTTGTTTGCTAGAGATTGTTTTCTCTATCTATGTGACATCCTGTGCTCCTGACACACACTCCTTTGAAGAGGAAGATATGTTTGCATTCTTTTAATTGTGAGACAGAACTGTCATCTCTGTCTTGTCATGGAGCACAGTTTAAACTTTTGAAAAAGAGACAAATGTTTGTTTGCAGTGTTTGAATAACGTTCCTGTCTCTCTACAACCTCCTGTGTTTCTGCGCAAATCTGTGACCCAAGCATGACAATATAAAAATAACCATATAAACATATGGTTTCTACTTCGCGGATTTTCTTATTTCGCGGGTGGCTCTGGAATGCAACCCCCGCGATGGAGGAGGGATTACTGTATAAGCCGGACTTATGTATATGCCGATATTCTATTTTTTCATTTTCACAACTTTTTTCCTTAGATAAGCCGCGGCTTATAGACAAGAACTTAGGGTACTTAAAAAAGAAGCCACACATTTATATTGCTCTTTAGTTATTTACATGTAATTGCAAACTTCCAACTTTACATCATAGGCATAAACCAAAATATACTCATTAATGCAAGAAACCCATCTAAACATTTACGCAAGAAAGCCAGTTGTCCGAAAAAAAACTTAAAATAATAATGTTTGAATATGCTCTTTTTAAGCTAGGTTTTGTAAACAAATAAAGCGTGGCAAGAACATGCATTCAGGTAACACAATTTCACAAATTTTGTGCAAGAAAGACAAGTCTGTCAACTGCCTCTGGCTTTAAAGATGCCCTGTGGCAGTTTACTATGTTGCCACCTGTGCTAAATGCCCTTTCTGAGGGTGAACTAGTGGCCTGTATGCAGAGATATTTTTTTGCAAGGCGACTGAGAGTTGGAAAGATTGGTTCATGCTCTTTCCACCATGCAAGTGGGTTTGTCTCAGTGTCAATTTCAGCTGCTTGTAGGTAGGTTGAAAGTTCAGCTTCAATTTTATCTCTGTCAGACAATGCCGATAAAGATGTTGGCCTCTTAAAGAAGCTACCAAGGCTTCTCTTCTCCTTTTTGGCTGGTGGTGGTGATGCTTCAGCTGCTTCTGAAAGTTCCCCAGCTAAGTCAGGCTGGGCACTGGTCTCATCATGTTGAAGGGTCTCCACTTCAGACACAACTCTGTGTTTGACCTCTTCATACTTTTCCTCAGGAATGTGTGATCTTTTGAAACGTGGATCCAAAAAAGAAGCAAAATCTAGTAGTTGCTGGGTGGCAGGGTCATCAAATTTCTCTCTCAGATAATCAAGAATTTTTGTCTTAATTGACATAGTGAGCTCTGTGTCTTCTGGCTGGTGAGCCAAGATGCTGGTTTGAAAAAGGTGTAGCACTGGCTTAACATAGGAGACTGTAACATAGGACTGAGTTGAGAGTGCATCTGTAAATTCCAGGAGGGGCTGAATAGCTTTATCAGTTGACTCTAGTACATCTATGTCCTGCCATGTAAGTGCCAGATGTCTGGTTTTCTTGTCAGATGAGAGAACTTGGGTGATGGCCCTCTCTTGTTCCAGCACTCTCTGTATCATTGCTGCCCTTGACCCCCATCTTGTAGGGGATTCTGTTATGAGCTGATGGGAAGGCAGATTGAGTTCTTTCTGTGTTGCGGTCAAATCCCTTCTTTTTTTCCAGCTGAAGGAAAAACATGCAACAATTCTTTTGCATACACCAATTGCCCGTTCAATGCGGGCATCTCTCATGCTTCTCTCTAAAACCAAACACAAATTACAGTCTTTTTAATTATTTACATTGTTATTAATTAATAACATTTACATGTTTTGGGCCTGCACTAAACTAACATCATTTTGGACAAAAATTTTTAAGTGCCTCTCAGACAGCCTTGGTATTACAATCCCTCCTAACCCATTAACAGCTGTGTTCGGTGTTCTTCCAGATGGACTTGAGTTGGAGAAGTACAAGCAAACTGTGATTGCATTCACTACACTTTTGGCACGCAGACTTATTTTGTTAAATTGGAAGAATCCTAATTCTCCTCTTATAAGTCATTGGGAAACCGATGTTTTATATTATTTGAAATTGGAAAAAATCAAATTTTCAGTTAGAGGATCTGTACAACATTTTTTCAAAACATGGCAGGATTTAATCAATATTATTTTAGAATAAGAGAAATAACTATTATCGCATTTAACTCCCTTCTCCATCTCTTATTTACATAGATATTTACTTCTCCCTTTCTTTTGTTTAATGTTGCCTTATTAAAAAGCCTAAAGCAATTTTCCTTTAGCTAAGCTCTCCTTCTCAGGGGTGGGGTTTGATTAGTCTTCAAATTTGTTGGGTTATAAATTGATCTGTTTGTATGGAATGATTACAATGAAAATAAATAAAATAAAAATTATTAATTAATAATATTTCTCATACACACTATTATTTATGTTTATTTACTATTTCTTAGCATATTTATTATTTAATTTAACATATTTCTCATACGTGCACACACACACACTTTACGTTTATTATTACAAATTTCTTATATTTATTACGTGTTATTGTTTATTTTCAAACATTTCTCATACACGCACGCACTAGTGATGGGCATTTCGGCTCTTTTTAGTGAGCCGGATCATTTTGCCCAGCTCACTAAGAATCGTCTCTTTCGGCTCCTAAACGCCTCTTCATTTTCCCACTCCAGCTTTTTATAATTCAGTCTAATTTAGCAGTGTTCTGACCCATGATTAGATGTTTGCACTTAGTGTTTCGCTACAAACACTACACAGACATCGGTTCCAAAAAACGGGAATCGGCTCCCACCGCTCACTAAAATGAGCTGGCTCAAAGAACCGTTTCGTTCGTGATCGACACATTACTAGCACGCACACACACGCCATACCAATCGCCAGATTCAGCCGGTGACCAAAGCACTGCAGTCTCTTCCATTTGTTCAGATCAACAGCTTTAATCACATTTGCAGCGTTATCCGTGGTAATGCACACTTGTCGCGCGTCGTCTAATTTCCATGACTTAAGAGCATCTTTGAGCCCCCGTGCAATCATTTCTCCGGTATGGTCATCTGGTGCAAATCCTGTCTGAAGACAAAGGCTTCTTATCTCCCAGTTTTCAATAAAATGAACCGTTAGGCTTATGTATGGTTGCATGGTACGATTAGTCCACAGATCGGATGTGGTGGAGAAGTGGCGAACGCTCTGAAGCTGATTCAGAATTTTCTCCTTTACCTCGTTGTATAATTTGGGCAGCGCTTCTTCGGCAAAGTATTTCCGACTGGGAATTACATATTTGGGATCAATCGTTCTCAGTAGTTTCTGAAATCCGTGTTTTTCTACAGTGGCAACAGGGACCATATCTTTTGCAATGTGGTATGTTACTGCAGCTGTTATTTCCTTCCATTTGGGGCTTGTTTTTTCATACGGTATGCAACGAGAGAACGTTGCTGCCAGCGTGATTTGTTTTGCGGCAGGGATGTGTTTCGTTGCGTTTTGAGCAGAGTTCTCGCGAAGTCTAATACATCTTTGTACTTCGTAACGTGTTTTGTTTTCAAATGACAGAAGAGGTTCGAGGTGTTGCCGCTCTTCGTTCCTACTTCTCTCTTACAAAGTTTACATATAACTGTCTTTTGTTCTGTATCATTTGGTCTAAAGCCAAACCATTTCCAAACAACAGAAGTCACATTTGTACCTTTTTTTGGCACTAAATCATCGCTGATAGCCATACTCGTTTCTGCCTCCATCTCAGCCACTGTTGTTACTGTTTAAAATAAGCAGGAGGTGGGGTTTAATCGCAATGACTGCATTTAGGATGTGCTCCAATTAGCAGAAATAACGCACTACACACTTGTAGTGTTTAATAAAACATATTGCATAATATATTGCGATAGGTTTGTTTTCAAACGATGCATTAAAAAATATTGTTCATATTGTGCCACTCGATATATCGCACAGGCCTAGTGGCAGGTACTAAATTCCATAACTGAATACTGAGGGAACTCCAAGGCAATATACATCACCACATCTCTCACAGAGTGAAATATGCTTTGTGCTTGTTTCAAACATAGAGAGTGAGAGCACCACATGCGTTCCATCTCAGAAGATGATGTGTCCAAGACTTTTATGTGGGTAAACACTTACAAATTGGCTGACCCAGGTGGTGTTTTAGTTGTGCTCTCCGAGTATTTGTGTGCCAGCTGGCTAATGTTTTCATGGATATCTTCAGTCATTCCCTCTCCTTGCCTGTTGTTCCTTAACAGTAACAATATCTTGTATTATCTGTTAACAATAGCTTAATAATTTCTGTTATTGTCCCAGTGCCAAAAAATAACAAACTTCCATTTTTTACCACCCCATTGTAAGCAAATGCTGTAAAAGGCTGATCAGGGACATTATTTTCTTTGTCAAGCCTACCATTTTTGATCCAGCATAATTTGCATATTACCAGAGTAGATCTGCTAATGATGCAATAGCTTTGACACTACATCTGTGCTCTTCCATTTTGAGAAAAGAGACACAAATGTAAGAATGCTGTTGTTGGAATACAGCTCAGTATTCAATGCAGTTGTTCCCTCACAAGTTAAGTTTTAAGTTCCGGGCATAAATAGCCATCTGTAGAGTTGGATTCTGAACTTTTGTATTGGACTGACACCTGATAGTTATACTGAGAGGAAATGACTTCCTCTCCACTCACCTTTAGCACAGGTTCTCCCCAAGGATTTGTATCGAGATATCTCTTTTATTGACTTTACTCCCATAACAACATGGCTACCAACAGGTTCAGTGTCATTGTGAAATCTGTGGGCTTTATCTCAAATGGGGATGAGTGCAAATATGGGTAGGAGTCATGACATATTTGGGACAGAAAAACTGCCCTTCCATTATTGTGGCCAACACCCCTATGGCCATCAATGGATCATTGTGGTGAGGGTAAGATCTGTTGAACAGATCTGCAGTGTAAAATTCAGCCACTTTGGTCATTTATACACAGAACTATAGTTATTGTCTGACGTACTTATTTAATGCAGATCCATAACTGTTTATATTAAAAAGCAAGTACTCTGTAAGGAACATGCACAGGTGGGCCTGATGATTAATTAGTTACTCTGCTGCACAACAAGCTAATTTGTATCTGTTGTGCTGCAATGTAAATCTCCATAAAAGTAATTTAGGTAGAAAGTTGTAGAAAATGGACAATAAAGAGATTAAGCAGCAGTAAAGGTAATTGCTTTTAAATCTTCTATAGCTGTGTTAATTTTTTTGTTTGAGTGCAAATTTTTTCAAATAGAAGGCACTATTTGAGGATTTATATTTTAGTTAAAATTACTGTATATAAGGCAATAAAAATCAAATAAATGCACTTAAGTGGCCCATTCTCAGGTTGAACTGTCTAATTTGGAAGAAATCTCAAATGACATTTTTTCCATATACTGTGGAGTGCAATTTGGAGAACATTTTCTTCTGTTTAATGTTTGTTAAATGTCACTTTGAAGTATAGTATGAATAGGTTCTATTCTTAACTTGCAGTATTTATATTTAAGGGACACATGTACAGTAGGTCTCCTATTGCGTTATAGTGGCATTACATTTTCTCTTTCTTCCTGTGCTTTTGGAAACAAACTGCATTATTATGGTTGAGTTTACTTAATAATTAATTGGCAGTAGTGGTCAGAATTTTAGGCATTTAAAAAATTAAGTTATTTTTACTATTGTAGGGAAAAATTTTACACAGCACTTGCAATTTCTTTTTCTTGCTGCTTGAGTGCTTATTTTATTTCATTAGTGGTAGAGGAACAGTAGTCTGAATACCTGACAAATCCATACTCGATATTTTCTTCGTAATGTATTCGTGAAGCCAATATATCAAGACTTTCAAATTGTGTAAAAACTATTAAATACTTATGTCTAACCTGAATATCAGAACCAAGGTTATTACAGTTCTGCCTTTTTATGTTAAGTTTTTATTTCTATATTTTTTCTGACCTTACTTGGAAATTCTGTTTAGTTTTAGTTTTCCTTCATCGTGTATTTTTAGTTTTAATTTAGTTTTTATTTCACAAAGACATTTCTATTTTATTTATATATCTATTAGTTTCAGTTTTAGTTTTAGTAATTATGGCATGGAGTGCCTACGGAGTTTAATTTTGTGTCACAATCAGGCAGAACTGTACACTTAACGGATTTGGATATGAGTTTAATGTTAGTGTAATCTTACAACACTACATAGGTTACTATCTGGTTTTGTCTTTGTCTGATAAAAACAAGCTTAATCAAAACCAGATACTGAATATGAACAATTTTACACACTTTTATAATTTTTAAAATATTTTTGATGTCATTTGTGCTGAATAAATCTGTGCTGACCACTGGCACTTTTTATCTTTTCCTTTTATTTCCCACAATGACCCAATCTGAAATTAAATTTATGTGAATTTTAAGGTTTGAGAGTTTTTACTCAAAATGTCTACAGCACACAACATATCCTGCTCCAAGGTAATGTGCTTATAATGAATGCCTTCAATATTGCATTCAAAAATCTCCCATACAGGTATTGTCATTTTCTACCAGCCATATTGATCTCTGATTTCATCTCAGGCACATACAATTTATAGACAGAATTTTTCCATCTGTTGGCCTGAAAAGATATCAAAAATCAGAAAACAGATTCTACTGTGTTCTGACAGGTGTGATCATGAAAATCACAGGGGCTTAGGAAGAACAGAACTCTTCGACTTGAATCACTGTGCAGACCCCACATAGCTCTGTTGAGGAAAACTAAGAAAAATAACAATGTAGTGTAAAGGTTAGGGGTAGTGAGATTTGAATAGCCCATGCATAAGAACAGTAAACCCTTAATGAGCAGAGAATAGGTATATGGACAGCCACAATACAACAGCATCTGATATTAAGAACAATATATACATATTCCAAACCTGTTTGTCCACAGTAGGATCACAGGAAACCTGGAGCCTACCCCAGCAGGTTTGGATACAAGGCAGAAAAAATCCCTGGTATGCAATATGTATGATATTGCTGATGTTGAGAACAAAAGAATGATATTTCAGCTGTTTATTTTCAGAGAGAGCAACATTGAAAAAAAATATAATTCTGCTACTGGATTAATTTCACAATATCAGGTATTTTGAGCTGTGAATATTAACTAAAAAAGATTAACAAATATAGAATAAATGCAAAAACACATCAGTATGTTTAGTTTTTCATCACTTGGCAGACTGTCTTCGCCTACCTACCTGTAGTACAGTAGAGACATTACCAACTCAGAAGTTTGTATCACTTTGTTGTTAGACGACTTTTTTTAAAGCAAAAGTGATTGGTCATTAAAAAAATCGGGAGTAGTCTCCCCTAGACTTTCTTGTAACTCAGATATGTGGATGGATATTTGAGGAGTAAACCGCAAGACAATGATTATGTTTTTATATTATGTACATTAAAGAACCATCAACAACAAATCAAATCAAATAAATAATATCTTGAAAAATTATTATAAAAGTAAAGTTGAATAAATCAGACTCTGTAGCTGCATGAATAACAAAAAAATGTGTTCAGGTAAAGTACCACTACCAGTTGATGGATTTGACCCAAAAGTTAATACAGATCAACAATTTTGGTGTTACAACCACATGTCAAATTTCATCCATCTATCTCATTGCGTTTTTGAGTTATTGTGTTTACACACACACACAGATAATTCCAAAAAAACAGTCTTTTTGGACTCAGGGAGGTCTAAAATGTCAAGATTCATCAGAATTTTGAGGTTGAATTTTTTTCATGATTTCTATACTTTCTCTATACTTTGTATACGAGAAAGTAAAAATGATTTTTCCTTGTGCGAAGTGGAAGGTGATTTACTGTCAACAAAAAGCAGTAACATGAGAAATAAACTGAAACATTACTCACTCGTGATTTTTCTGTCCATATGGTAAAGGTTTTGTTGACCAGCACATACCGATTTCAGGCGTTTGAATTATATCTTGATATACAACAAGTGCAAAGAAAGGCGGAACATAAATCACTTTCTATTTCGCACGTTTTACGTGCCCATACTCAGCTTGCTACGTCACCACAAATGCTGTGTTAACACCCGCCCTGTGTCACCAGCTGCCGTTCACTGGATGAATATATATCATGGTGGATGGCTTTCTGTTTTAGAGTTAAAAGTTACAAGGGTTAACGGCAAGAATATTCTTACAAAAACAAAAACTGAAAATATTTTTTGTAAGTTATTTTATTTTAGTTAGTCTTTCCAGTTGCTTTAAGAGTTTTGTTTAGTTTCAGTTTTTCATTTCAGCTTTGTTAATTATTTTATTTCAGTTTACAAAAATGTTTTTTTAATAATAGTTTGTTTTGATTTTTAGTTTCCATTAAGTATAATAAACTTGATCAGAACATAAACTGAGTGCTTCTGTCTTTTTTCCTCTTAGACTAAATTGTTTTTTTATGTAGTACTCACTAGATTTGATTTTCCCTTTGATTTTTTAAACACTTGAGTTTTTTTTTTTATTTAAACATAAGATGTCAGTTGCAGTGTCATCAGCAGTTGCTATCAGCCTAGGATGATTTTGTGCTGATCTGGGGTCTCATGCATAATGCCATGTGTAGAATTCACACTAAAACATGGTGTATGGACAAAATTCGAAATGTGTGTATGCACAAAAAAATTCAGATGCACAAAACCATGCATAAGACAAATTTCATGCACTTCCGCTACATAAATCCCGGTCAGTGTGAAGTGTAATGCTTGTGCACATGCCTGCTGGCCCACCCCTTCTCAGAATTACGCCTCTTTGAATATGCAAATCAATATAAATATTCCCTTTAGTACCAACTGTGAAAAGACAATGGCAAAAGCACGGGGAAAAAGAAGAATTCCAGTGAATGCCAAGTGGAGGTAATGAAAAATGTACTATTTGTTGGTTTAAGTAGTTGTATAAACAACAAAAGGAAGCTGATCGAAAGGTCAAGATCAGGAAGTCACACAGTGCACAAAATAAAGAAGTTGTCAGATATCAAAGTCGCCATGAAAAGGCGAGTTGTAGCCCACCATCTGAGTGTCATATGGAACACAGTGGAAAAAAAAGCTTGAAATGTCAACTTTAATCTTGAAATTTCCACTTTAATCACATAGTTTATTTTGTCATTAAAGTAGAACGCCATAAACTTAATCTTAAAATCTTTTGATTTACTTGTTTCTAAAATCCAATTGTAACTAAAGCAGCATGATAAATGCTTTGTATTCTATGTGTTCTTCTATGTACTGTATGTGTGTGAATCACTATTTGCTTGTTATTAAACTTGCTTTCTCTTACGGTGACAGGACACACAATACATTCATGATATTACAGCTCTCTGAACAATTTAAATGCTAAGATATATGCTTGATATAATTTTCAAGATGAAATGAATTAAAGCATGTATTAAACATAGGGCCACAGTGGTGCAGGGGTAGTGATGAGCTAGCGCCCTGTCCAGAGATTGTTCCTGCCTCCCACTAGGTGCTTGCTGCACCGTGCATGACCCTCGATGAAATCATTTATTGTAGCAGTACTGTCTCTTTAAAACATACTAACCCCCAATTCCTGTACTTCCTTTTCTTTCTCCAAGTAACCAATCGCTACACAATCAGCTCTTTAATAAAAGTCAGAATGGCAATTCTTAAAACCTTTTTAGGAACATTAATATCTTCGCAGTACATGTTTAATTATTCCATCCATCTCTCCGTCCAGGGTCGCGCCAATCCCAGCAACCATGCAGCGCGAGGCAGGAGCAATCCCTGAACAGGGTTCCAGCTCATAGCTGCTGCTGTCCACTGGGTCCATACGTTTAATTAATAACAGTATACATTATTTAAATGAAGTTAAAAATGTATAATGTAGTATTCTTTACGGAATTTCATCTTAAAAATTATATCAAGAGCTCCAGGAAGATAGCGCTTGGAAATCTAAATCGACTTAGAAGCCAGTCGTCATCATCTGTAAATACACGCTCTCTTCTGTTGAATTGAATTCCTTTATTTTTATTGTATGGTACAATGAAATTCAATATGCAAATCCTCCATAAACTTATTTTCCTATAAAATGGTAAAATAACAACAACAATAAATTGTACTTAAAATTGCAAACAGTTCTATCGGGAGCACTTGATGGACTGATTGAATGTATTTAGAGCTCTTGGGATGAAACTGTTTCTGATCCGCGAGGTCCATACAGGAAAGGCTCTGAAGCGTTTGCCAATGGGAGAAGTTCAAATAGACTGTGCACATGGTTAAGGCAGAGTGTGCTAGATGCTCTACCCCGACAATTCTCTCTGTACTTGACACAATCTGTCATACAGCTTTCCGATCAGCTGCTGTATATCTGTGATTCCCCACTCACATATAATTGGTTACAATGCAGGTGCACTGAGAGTAACAACGCTAAAGCAGCTATGGTATTTGGAGTAGTTTAGCCATTCTGTGCATTACTATATTGTTACAGGTTGATTACAATCAGATGCCTTAAACTAAAAAACGATATGCGGTTAATTTCAGTGTATCTGATAAAGCTGCGTCAGGGATGTGAATCAAATAAAAAAAGGCAAACCACACAGGAACAGTAGCACTGCTTTGACGCTGGGTGCCACCAGTTTGCAAAACTGAGCCAAAAACGTGTATATGCTATGCTTTGACTTGGTGTGAAAATGTGCATGGCTTTACGGCAAGTTTAGTTTTTATACATCGCGATGTGAGCGTGTAAACGGGTGTACGCAACACTTTTGTGCGTACACACCGTTTATACACGAGAGAAGTGTGTACATTGCAACAGGTACACATGTTGTAAATGTAGGAAAGACCGTCCTTGCGTGTGTGTGAACTGTTAACATTTGAATCTGATGATTGCATATAGCGCTGAACTGACCTCTCTGTACTATTCTTTCCTCTGCATGTCCTGGAGTTTAAAAGAAACAGCACCATACAGTAACATGTGGGGACTGGCAAGATCAGGGGAAAAAAAAACGTGAAACACGCGGTCACTGATTACAACCTGAAGATGTTATGCGAATGAATATGAATAATATAAATAATATTGCATCCGTGCCACAATGTTTTCCGAAATGTACTATACAGGTCATAAAATTAGTTATTCCAAATTATCATATATACAGTGATCCCTCCTCCATCGCGGGGGTTGCGTTCCAGAACCCCCTGCGAAAGGTGAAAATCCGTGAAGTAAAAACCATATGGATTATATGGTTATTTTTATATTGTCACTCTTGGGTCACAGATTTGTACAGAAACACATGAGGTTGTAGAGAGATAAGAACTTTATTCAAACACTGCAAACAAACATTTGTCTCTTTTTCAAAAGTTTAAACGTGCTCCATGACAAGACAGAGATGACAGTTCCGTCTCACAATTAAAAGAATGCAAACATATCTTCCTTTTCAAAGGAGTGCGCATCAGGAACAGAGAATGTCAGAGAGTGGAAGAGAAAAGCAAACAATCAAAAACCGATAGGTGCTGTTCAAGCTTTTTAAGTATGCAAAGCACCATGCGGGAAGCATATCGCTTTACAAAGCAGCCGCAAGTAATCTTTCAGTATTTTTTAGACGAGCGTCCGTATCCTCTAGGAGTGCGAACAGCCTCCTTGCTCACACCACCTCCGTCAGGAGCAGAGAATGTCAGAGCGAGAGAGAGAGAGAGAGAGAAAAGCAAACAATCAAAAATCAATACGTGCTGTTTGGGCTTTTAAGTATGCGAAGCACCGTGCGGGAAGCATATCGCGCAACAAAGTAACAAGTAAGCCCAGCAAGGAAGGGAGCAATGTGAAGGTAGTCTTTCAGTGTTTTTTGAGGAGTGTCCGTATCCTCTAGGGGTGCGAACAGCTCTCCTGCTCACAATATATTTGAGGAGTTTTATTTAATACGTAATACGTGCTCTGATTGGGTAGCTTCTCAGTCAATCTGCCTATAGCGTCCCTTGTATGAAATCAACTGGGCAAACCAACTGAGGAAGCATGTACCAGAAATTAAAAGACCCATTGTCCACTGAAACCCATGAACCAGCGAAAAATCTGATATATGCTTACATATAAAATCCACGATAGAGTGAAGCCGCGAAAGTCGAAGTGCGATATAGCGAGGGATTACTGTACCTATGTCACTGGGTTTTTTTTGTCAGCGGCTTTGACATCATGGACCATAAGGTGCATACTAATTCAGCGTGAGCACGATCACTCAATTAAACTGATTTAAAAAAAAGTAAGTGACGGTGAGGTACGAAGAAGGCACATTCCCCAGCGTTTGTGTGTCAGCTTTTATCCATCCAGATCAGAGAATGTCCAGTTCCATTGCCCCTCACCACTCACATCTGCGGTTATTCCCAGTTTCAGATAAAAAGTGCTGCTTGTCTTTATTGGCACATTTACAGGACAAAAGACGCTGATGGAGAGGTACGAACGGATTTAAGGTGGGCCGGATGTACGGGTTTTTTCGTAGGCTTTGGTAATTCTAGTGTTAATGGCATCTATCTATCTATCTATCTATCTATCTATCTATCTATCTATCTATCTATCTATCTATCTATCTATCTATCTATCTATCTATCTATCTATCTATCTATCTATCTATCTATCTATCTGTTTTTGCCACCATCCTCTTTTCCACAACAGCTTCCAGTGTGTCCAAGATTCACCCTGTGATGGAGCAAAATTTCTTGATAATTTTGTTCAGGCTTTGTACTTCTTTTGAGCCCAAGTTGCTTCCCCAGGAGACCACAATGTAGAACAACATACTGGCTACTATGGACTGGCAGAACATTTGCAGCGGCTTGCTGCACACATCAAAAGACCAGATTCTCCTTAACAAGTACAGTCTGTTCTAGCCCTTCTTGTACAGCACCACTGTGTTGTTAGACCAGTCCGGTTTGCTGTTTATGTCCATGCATCGCCAGAGAGTTTGTGTGCACATATGCAGTGTGTATGTTGGCTCATATGAGCAGGATTGCTCAGTAATTGTCTGTAAAAAGGGGAAGCTTTCTTTCCATTTCTTTTCCAGGATTTTTTGACTTATCTTTTTGATCAACATTTATCCTAACTTCAAGTCTTTCTATTAGTTTTGATTTTGTTGTCAGTCATTTTTGAGATGAAAAATCATCAATTTAAGCTTTGGTCATTACCAAAAATCAAACCAATCTGTCATCGAGATTAGGAAAAACAAAAATAAAAGACCTGTATGGCAAAATAAGTTTGTTAACCAAGAAAAGTTTAAATTGTAATAATCACACTTTTATTATTCTAAACATGAAGGATTTGGGAATGCATGCTCCACCCTTCATATGGCTGCGCCAATCACATACTCTTGGGTGGTTGTAGGTAGGATTGCCATAGCAATTGCAGACACAGGTACTACAAAATGGCAGCCATAGTAAGCAAACTAAAAAGGTAAACACTCAGAGCAAATGTTAGAGTGAAATAAACACAAGAATCATATTCCTTGGGTTAAAAAAACACAGACTCTCTGCAAAAAAGTTCTTATAACTCCTCAGAAAAGACACAAAAAATGATTTAAAGGCACCAGTCACAGTTTTATCACTATTCTTGTGTTTGTGCTAAACTACCTACACTTCACTCTGCTTTTATTAGTTGTTCCCATTTGTCTTTCATGTAAACATTGAAATTATTATGACATTTTATGCTAAAAAAAACAATTTACTTGAGATTCACTTGAGTTACTTTATCCCAAGTTAGTGTTCTACACAACTGTCTTTACTTCATTACACCTATCATATAATTTCTTCTTTTTTTGGCATGACAGAACTTACCTTCATCTATTGTTATGCAAAGTGAAAGTTATACCTCATATAGAAGACTTCCTAAGGCTGAATTTCTTACAAAACTAAAAAGATGAAGGTTTCTCTTTGGAGACCCTCCACAAGGAATCCCTCAGAACCCTATACTTTTGATAAAATTGAAGCCAATGTAACTGCTTTCTTCTTTCATTGCAAGTACTGCTATTGCAGCTTTGTTGTTTAATGCTTGACTCCACAGACTAGCTGTATGTGTCACCAACACAAACTTCTGCTTCATATGTGAGAAGGAGAGTTTCAACAAAAACAAAGAAAGCTGATTTGAAATGCAGTAGACCAGAAGTATTTGAAGAAATTGTCAATATCGACTAAAGGTCAATCCACCATAATAAAACAAGAATGAGATGTAATGGTGTGGTCTGTCAAGAGTTCTGTATAAAGAAAAAAAAACACAGACAATTAAACTTAATTAAATTAAATTAGCCAATGTACTACCTAATTAATATGCAAGGTATGTTCCTATTTTTCTCTGTTAATTTGGTAAAGCATTCAATGTGATATTAAGAGATCTTTTCTTTTAGAGACAAGTTGTAATCATATTTGATCTATTTTGGTCTTTAAAAAATCAATGAGTTTTGATTTATTGTTGTAATTTTAAGTGTCATCTTGTTTTATTTCAACAAGCATTTATTGGCAAAAACAAAAGCAGATCAAACATAATTAAATATCTATCTGTCCATCTATCCATATATTTTCTATACTCTGTTCAGGGTCACAGAAGAGACAAAGGCTGATCTGAAATCCTTTGATTTAGAGGAGGGATAATTATGTTTTCAATATTAACAGCACAAGTAAATCCATGGTAATTTTGATAATGGTCTCAAAAAAGGAAAACCTCAAAGAATTTTTAATAACAGCATAGTCAATTATTGAAGGTAATGTTAAATAAAAATACATTTTCTGAAGGCATACATTTTACTATAAATTTTCATATAAATACATAAGGTTAAAAAATAACTTCTAAAACATTTGCATAGATTTTTTAAAATTACATATTTCATTTAGATTTTACATGTATATTATTAGGTGGGATTATTTAGTTTAAAAATACAAAAAATGTAATACAGTTACCTACATCAGTGGTAATAAAGAATATAGCTTAGGTCATTTTTAAAAGTATTCCGCCTTTGAAGATAGAAAACACTTTTCAAATATTAGAACAATCTAGACGAGAACAGGCCATTCAGCCCAACAAGGCTTTCCAGTACTATCCACTTAATTCCCCCAAAATAACATCAAATTGAGTTATGAAGGATCCTGAAGTTCTAATGTCTACCACACTACTTGGTATCTAATTTTAGGTGTTTTTGGTTCTGTGTGAAGAAAATCTTTGTAATGTGTGAAATGTGCCCTTAACAATTTCCCACTGTGTCTCTGTGTTCTTGTTGAGCTCATTTTAAAGTAACAGTCTTGATGCTCTGTACCTTTTTCCTTCAGAACTTTAAACACTTCAATAATGTCTATTTTTAATCTTTTTGCAGCAGATTTCTTGATGCAAAAGACAATGCAAAATGCATTATTACCTTCTCCAGATGTATACTAATTGTAGTTTCTGTTTTGCCACATGTTCAGCTACTCAGTGAATAAATTTATACAGTATTCATATTGATTGATTATATATGTTAGGAGGAAAATTAGGAATTTTCATATTTTTTTTACCATTTGACACATTTTTTATCTTGTTATTTATAAAAGGTTGTTTAGTAAATAATTCAGGAATACAAACAACCATATAATATAATGATGTGTGGCTATACTGACAACAGTATTTTACTGAAGTAGTAGATGTAAACACTGCATTTTGACCTTTTTTCTACAAAAGTAAATTAGTCTGAGGCAAAATGTACATGGCATTTGTGGCCTGTGGAGCAGAAAATATACCTTGTGGATTTAGCTCTGTGAATGGTATTGAATGAAAGCTGATTGGATATTTCAAACTCTCTTCTGTTTAAAGGTTAAGAAAGCATATGGTCTCATTACCTTTGGCAATACCAGTAATTAATCCAATAATTTGGCAAGGCTTCTACTTTATTTACCTTACCCTTCTCTGTTGCAGGAGGGGGTCTCCAGCCTTTAGATTTATATCAAGGTAACTGAAGCCCACTCATTTATCAATTTATTGTTAAACAAAAGGATTATACAAATATCATAAATGCATATATATATATATATATATATATATATATATATATATATATATATATATATATATATATATATATATATATATTATATATATAATACAGTGGAACCTCTAGATACGAGTTTAATTCGTTCCAGAACTGAGCTTGTATAGCGAATTTCTCGTATCTAGAACAAACTTCCCCATTGAAAATAATGGAAATCCAGTTAATCCGTTCTGCACCCCAAATATATTAACATAAAAATCAATTTTCCTAACAAATAACACTGATAAATTATATATACTGTAGTCTACCATTAATAAATAACACTGGTAAATAATATAACTGATTATTAAAAGAATCAAAACAGGTGTCCAAAGTGCAGTAGAGCATTCAATAAATCTTTAAATAAATAATCCTTAAAACAGTTGTGAAGTGGAGGTTTAAAATACACAAGAATAACAATCCTTTAACACGAGGTTAAAACGTCAAAAGGATGCCGTCTTTAAAAAACAGATGACAATCGCCGGTGCTTCTTCTCTGTTAGCGTCTCACCTGCGGGCTGTGCAACAGGTGAGACACTCTTAATGCAGCTGACCTTCTCTACACAGTCCTGCTTCAGCTGTTTGGCTCGCCTGTTCAGCTACACGCGAGCCTGCACTCGCCTGCCTGCCTGCCTGCCTTCTCTCTCTCTCTCTCTCTCTCTCTCTCTCTCTCTCTCTCTTCTTTTACTTTTTCTCCCCCTTAACCGGCTTGCGCTTCTCTATATATGCGGGGAGGACATGGCAGCTGCAGCCCATCAGCCACAGGAACAATCATGGATGTGGGCAGTTTCCCACCTGTGCACTTAAGTGAGAAACGCAGACACCGCAGATCGCGGCTCGCAACTGCTACCACGCCCCCTTGCTAAGCTGCGAGCTATACCCACAGCCCGGCTCGTGGCTCGTTACGCGAGCCAATGCTCGTATTTAGAGGTGAATTTTTCGCTCATACTTTCCTCGTATTTTGAATTTCTCGTATACAGAGGTGCTCGTATCTCGAGGTTCCACTGTATATATATATATATATATATATATATATATATATATATATATATTGATATATAAGATTGGAAGCAGACAGACTAGACAGACAAACATATATCATATAGGCTGGCTGTTTACTGGTATTCAGAGTTCTTTATCTTGGCACAGATAAATACTGTAGTTTTATGATGCCAAGTCTTTATGGATGATGTCTGATGTTGTGTAGAGTTATTGCTTTGCTGCTGCTGCGGGTTCAAGTGGAAGATTATTCATGTGTTGGAGTGAACACTTTCTCTTTGCTGCATGATACTTGTCAGTGCTGTGCTGCTGCTTCCTCATCTTGCCTTTTGCCGTCTTTTGCCACTTCATAGGGAAAAGGCGTTTCTCATTTTAGCCCAAGAATTTAGATACTGAAGTTCCCTTCTTGAAGCAATGGCTTTTCAGCCTCAGCAAACTACTGGCATATGGCTTTGGCTTGACTGGGTCTCAGCTCCACAAAGAAAAGAGTTTGTCGAATTTGGTACTCCAAGGAAGAACAGCTCATAACCTTTTAGGTTTTAGAGACCAGGTTTCAGAAGGTCATTTTGCTTATTTCACCATCCCAGAGAGAATCCTAGACAGGATACCCTGAGAGATTCCCCAGGGAGTTTGGTAAGTATCCAGCGAATATCCCAGAGGGGTCTTCTTCAGGATGGTGCAGAGAGTTTTAAAGAAAGGTTGAACCTTTTCCTGATTGGATTAATGTCACTTCCAGTTATAAAATCAGTGTCTTCTAATATTTGACTTCTTCTGTCCATCTTAGTTGTCTTCCTTTGAATTACAGGTCTTTGTCCTTGCTTGAGTCCATTTTGTGCCTTCTGGCTAAAGAGGTCTGCAGAGGGACCCCTAGAGTGATATCAGTTCATCTCTGATTTACACCTTCGTTATCAGATGAAGTCCAGGCAGATCCTGGAACAAGCTGGAGTACAGTCACTTAGTTTGGATTTCAAGTGAGGGACTCTGCAGCGAAAAGCCTGCTTCCCTGTTAAATTTGCTTTCTTAAACAAATTGTGCCACTAAAGTCTAGCAGAATGGGCAATGCCCACTTTGTCCTACAACTGTACACTACTATGTGAATAGTATAATTGTATTTTAATTTTGTTTCAGAATTTAACTGTAATAAACATCTATATAAATGTTATAAGGAGAGGCAAAGAAAAAGTTAGATTTTGTACTCTATACAAGATTTTCAAACAACATATTTAAAGAAAAGATGTGAACAAAACTTGACCTTTTCAGGTGTGTTTGCAACCCAAAAAATAAATATATTAGCAAGATTTTTTGTTAGGTTATCATACAATTTCTGTTATCATACAAGATCTGTTATAATTATAGTCTCTTATATAGTATACAAATTTGACATTACAAATTTAACACAATATAAGGAATTTTTGTTATAGGAATACTTCACCAAAAAATAATATTTTTATATGTTACTTACCCCAGTAATTTGTAGTGATGACAAAGAAAAATGTAATCTCATGCAGAACAGAGAAGCAAAAATTGGTGCATTTGCACCAAAAAAATGGAGAGCGGTTTAGACCAGAGGAAAGCAGAATATGTTAAAAGAAAATTAATGACAGGGAGAAAGCACATAAAGAAGTAAAAGAGTAGAAAAGAGGTGAACAAGATGAAAACAGAATTGTTTTATTATTTTGGAGGTGTTACCTGGTCCCACACAATGGACAGCAGTAGGGTATCAGCATTAGAAATAAACAGAAGTCGTCACCTGCTAACTCACAAAGAAGAGCATCATCCATGTGGTTTATTCAAGTATGTCCTCATAATATCATTTTCAAAACATAGCATAAAATGTAAGTGCTTTTTTGTTGTTTAGTTTCTTGTTTTTAACCTAGGCGCAGTCTTTGAGAAATTATCACACATTTCATGAGGGGAAAATGACTGTTTATATTCAACCTTTTCTGCACAATAAAATGTGGATACAGATACATAAATATGTAAAGGTTTATTTAAGAAAGCTTATTTATTTCATTATCTGATATTTTTTATGCCTGTCCATATTTTCTGTTTGTGAAGGTTTATTTAAAAAAGCTTATATTGTTTCCTATTATCTCAGCTGTATCAGGTATTATTATGCCTACCCATATTTGCTGCTTGCCATATCAGAAATGTTCAGTATCTCTCCTCATTTCAAGTTTCAGTTATTTAGCACCTGAAATTCATTCTATGAATCAGCTCAAGTGTAAAAAAGCCTAAGTAACTTTCAGTTATTGTTGTTATAATTATAATTATTTCAAAGGATAATACCCAGGATTGTCTTTTACGGACATGCCTGTATTGTAGTTGCCTAGCAATTCATTTTGTAAAGTTAATATGTTTGGCCTTTATTAGGTAGCAAGTGTATCAGTAAGGCAAAATATCATATTAGCAATTTCTTCTAGTAAGATTTATTAAGTCAACTAAAAATCTGGGAAGCAAAAATGTAAAAAATATATTAAATGATGGTTTTATTTTTATAGCAGCTTAAACAATAATGTAGCTAAATTAATTATTTGTTTTGGGGGTGTTGATGCAAATAATTATTTATTCAGTAAACATATTAGGAAGTAAATAACTAACAGTTGTTTCATAATGCATTTCTCTTGTTTTTATTGATAGTTTGTTGCTCAGCCAAACTGTCAACAGCTGCTGGCTTCTCGATGGTATGATGAGTTTCCTGGGTGGAGAAGACGCCACTGGGCAGGAAAATTTTTGACATGTATTTTGATAGGAATCATGTTTCCAGTATTCTCTCTGTGTTATTTGCTGGCCCCCAAAAGCAGATTTGGACTGTTCATTAGAAAGCCATTTATCAAATTTATATGTCACACAGCATCATACTTGACTTTCTTATTTTTGCTACTTCTGGCTTCACAACGCATTGTCAACACTGACCCAAATATACATGGACCAGCACCAACTGTTGTGGAGTGGATGATTCTTCCTTGGGTTTTAGGTAATATTTTTTATTAATTGCAATATAATAAACACTTTTTGGTCACCGGACCAAAAATAAGGAAAGTCCTAATAATATGTAACTCATCTATGAGAACAAATTCTGTCTGCAATTCTGTCTAGCATGGATGCTACCAGTTGGTGAATGTAAGCGACTTCAGTTTTCATCCACTCTTCCTGTACTAAATCCCACAGTTTGACCAAATTGGTCGGACTGCTTGTTGCCCCAAATTGTCTCACAGAATGTTCTATATGGCAATGTTCATCTTGGAAAATGGGTTAGTCATTCTGTGTTTACTCTGGAAATGAAGCACAAAAGGTAACACATGATCACCCAAAACCTCAGTGTTGCTTTACTGGTTCATGTACATCGTCCCCTCAACCAAAGAAGCCATTTCCCAAAAATTAAAACACCCCCAGAACACAAGAAAGCCACTTCCTGCTTGAACAGCACCTTACACACAGTTCTCATGGGAGGCTAACAATGTATGGTGTGACTCATCAAACCATATAACACTTTTACAAGTGTCAATAATCCAGTGTTTATGCCTCCGTGCAGGTTTGTGAATAGCTGTTAGCACGGGCCTTGTCTGTAGTGCTCAGCTCCAGATATCCATGGCATGCAGTTCTCTTCTGAGTGTTCCTTTGGAAATGGTTTGTTGTGGGTCTGCATTGATTGTCTGCAACAATTCAAGCCTGGTGGCAAAGCTGTTTGCTGTTACTACTATCAATATTTGACACACGGTGACTGTCACTATCTGTGAGCACCATCTTTCGACAGTAATTCTAGTGATGATTAGCATTTGACTGGAACACATGCCACAGCTGGAAGACACACTGGACAGTACGCTTTAACACACCCACAAAGTTGGCAACTTCCTGTACACTATACCCTTTGGCAAAACCATTTTTTGCCAAGCAATCACAACTGTCACATGTCTCATTTTTCACGGAGAGAACCAAACACGCATAGAACACCACTTCTTCTTCACTATAAGATCTCCAAAGTGTCCCGCCGTTGGTGTCTAAAGTATGTTTTACCTCTTACATGGCGGTGACAAATTTTTTGTCCAGTAAGCTTATATTTTACTTAGGTAGGTCAGTTATGTATATAAGCAAATACTTCAGAAAGAGTAAGTTAAGAAGGTATAGTATTTAATGATGTATGGAAAGAACCATCATTATTCGAATATATATTTCTCATAAATCCAATATAGAGAAATTGTTCAGACAAAAAGGGATACCATACATGTACATAAAGTATGAAGCATGTAATGACAATGATATGAAATGTCTATCTTTAGATTACTTGATATTGGTCACTGAGAATGGTTCTGAACAGGGAAATCAACTGTTAACGTTAAGGTCATTAATTATATATTGTGAATAAATATGTTTGTGTTAACAGTGTTCCCAGAAGGAGGTCCTTCATCTCGCAGTTCACCCTGGATATCATCGAGAGAAGTTGAGGGCTCTGAGGACAAATAAAGAGACATTTGTTAGACAAATTTGTGAGCAAGTGACACACCATATACGGTCTAGTAACCCACGTCATACTGACAGAGGAATCAAAGCATTACGCATATCCGGGTAGGGCTGATGGAACAGTCCTTACGAATGACACTGCAGCTGTGACCCGCTGGGCTGGCTATCTTAGAGTCCTCGGTTCTTGAACCTGAACATCCAATTAGCTGTGAACCACCCAAACTCACTGAGATTGGACAGGTGGTGAACCAGTTGAGGGTAGGGAAGGCTGCAGGGATCTGTGGTATTCGGGGTGAACTCTGTCCAGGCTGGTGGTAAGGCTATCCTCCTGGCATTGCAAGCAATCTTTACTTCCAACTGACTGGAAAATGGGACTTGTTGTCCCTATCTGGAAAGGGAAGGGTGATCTCCTGGATTGCGGCAACTACAGAGGAATAACACTGCTCTCTGTGCCGGGTAAGGTTCTTGCTAGAGTCATCCTCAATAAGATCTGTGATCACTTGCTCACTTACCAGAGACTGGCACAGTCTGGTTTTACGCCTAAGACGTCTACCATCGACCGCATCCTGGCACTCAGGGTTCTCATGGAGCACAAATATCAGCAGAGTTTCTTGCAGCCTTTGCCAGTTTTTGTAAAGCGTTCGACTCAGTTGATCGAGCTGCCCTGTGGGACATCCTGAGACTTTGCAGGATCCCCTCAAAAGTTGCTGGATATCGTGGCTGGCTTGTACTGTAACTGCTGTGCAGAGTTGAGGCAGAACCTCTGCGTTTTTCCCAGTTGATTTTGCGGTTTGTCAAGTGTTTGTTCTTGCTCCTACTCTGTACAAAGCTTGCAGGGACTGTGTGTTAGACAGGGTTGTCGGGTCCAGCTGCTGTGGGGCATCTGTTGGTGAAGAGAGATTCACTAGTCTCCACTTTGCCGACGATGTTCTGATGTACGCAGAGTCAATGGAGGCTCAGATCGGGGCTCTTGAGAGACTAAGTGAGGATTCTGAGTGCCCGGGCTTGCGAGTGTCCTGTCTGCGGAGAGAGTGTAAACCTTGTCAAGAGGTTTACTTACCTCAGCAGTGACATTCATGCCTCTGGTGACTCTTCCTATGAAGCCAGTAGATGGATTGGGAGAGCATGGTGGGTCATGATGTTGCTGGAAAAGGGTATGTGGCGCTCCCGATATCTTTGCAAAAGGACAAAGGTCCAAGTCTTTAGAGTCCTGGTGCTTCATGCTTTGCTATATGGTTGTGAGACATGGACGCTATCCAGTGACCTGAGACAAAGACTGGACTCCTTTGGTACTGTTTCTCTTCGGAGAATCCTTGGGTACTGTTGGTTTGACTTAATGTTGAAGGAGCGGTTTCTCATGGAGTTCCGAATGAGGGACATTACCTGCATTGTTAGGGAGTGTCAGTTACGGTACTACAGCCATGTGGTGCGATTACCAGGGAGAAATCTAGCTCACAGGATCCTTATTGTTGAGGACCCGAGTGGCTAGACCAGGCCAATGGGATGCCCATGTAACACGACAGATAGATGGTCATTTCCAGAAGATGGGACTGGACCACTTGTCTGCCTGGTGGTTACCAACCAGGATCCCGAGCTGTTCTGTCGAGTGTTGGGTAAAGCAACATGCTCTCAATGCATTCTCCCTGACTTGACCTGAGCAGACATGACCTATGAATAAATGACCTTAAAGTTATACAAATGCTTTCTTTGTTCAAAATGTATGCTTACTTCTGTCTTTGGATTTCATTTAAAATTAGCAAATGGGACTCATCTATATTTTAATAATTAATTATTGATTAATAATTTTAATAATAATTAACGCTGGGAAAATTGCATTGCAAAGGAAGGTGACTGTAGAAAAGTGATGTAATTTGTTCTTTAAATTCTTAATAAACAGAGTTAAAAAAAGTGCATAAACTTTTTGAACATCCCTTGTATTACTGTTTCAGTAAGAATTACTTTCAACTGAATTTATTTATTTTTTTTTACTGATGTCTCATATTTAGTATACCATTTGTCTCTTTCTCCCATCCATTAATCTATTTCCTGAAACAATCCACCCTGTTAGAGTAAACTATCCTAGGAGGAATGGCTGACGATAACTATATAGCATGGCAATAACCAAAAAATTAAGGGCTTATTCAATTACAATTACGTATTTGCACATTCCAACTGATTTCAGATTCTCCACGTAACCTAACACAAATCTGCATAACTGGATAAGGGCATAAAACAACACAAACATAGGGACAACATGCAAATTCCAGCAAAACGTACCCAGGCTAAAAAATCAAAACTAGTCCCCCTCATCTGTAATGTGTTATTGTTTAACAAACTGCATCCATGTCACCCTAAGTCTTTATTGAAGAAACTCTATGTTGTGGCAGCCAGAGCCCAAATGCCAGACACAACTCAGCCAAACACAATTTTAGATAAAATAAAAGGATGCAATAATTCTCTTATACAGTAGAGTTAAATCAGTCCAATAACACACAGAAATGGTCACCTTGTGTCTCCTTCCACCACTCCTCCACAAGTGTATTTCACCTCCTACCATCTCTGACTCACCAAGTGAGATGAGGTGGCATCTTTTATGCTTGACCTGGGAGTACATCTGGGGTCAAAGCATTGCACTTCGGAAGCACTTCCAGACCAGGCAGAAGTCTCCCAAAGAAGGGACATCATTCTCCTGCAGCTCCCTTTGGTGGTACCCAAGCACCCCACCAGGGCTGCCACTCAGGATGTCAGCTCCCAATAAGCCCTGTGGGCTTACAAATGGGAGTTCCACCACAGGGATGCTGCCTCCCTGTGTACAGGCAGAATACATGGCCCCAGGAAGCAGCCTCCTTCTGTCCTTTTATTATGGACTTCAGACTGGAAAAGGTACAAGGAACCAACTTCCTGGTGTGATAGGAAATTAACCTTGGTCTCTGTGAAAATGCCAGTACATCCACTCTGACACTTACACTGTATAAACAGAACCTTTTCTCACACATATATATACATTGTATACAGATTTTTTTATTAAAGTGAAAAGCACTATAAAAACAACTAAACTGACTTAAATTGAAGGTAAATATTTTATACTATAATGTTATAACTATATGTTTTTATTTGTAGGATTTATATGGGCTGAGATAAAGCAAATGTGGGATGGCGGACTTCAGGATTACATGCATGACTGGTGGAATCTAATGGATTTCTTAATGAACTCATTGTATCTTGCAACAATTTCTCTTAAAATTGTTGCATATATAAAGGTAATGTTTTAAATATTCATATACAGTATTTTTTTTCTGAGACATGCGCTGCATAGAGATTGATTGATACCTTATTTTAAATATTTGTTAGACCTCCTTTATTTGTATTCCCTTGTATGCTTTTATATATGAGTAAGACAATTTAAGGTTTAAAATATTTGTTATGATGAAAGGGAAGTTTTCTTTGTTTTTTTTCTGTTGAACATTCATTACCTGTTTAATTATGACAAATAACAGAGCTTTGAAAAATGATTACTTGTTAAGAACCTATTCTGTCCTCCTAATTACTAGTTATCATGCTGAACTTTTTAACATTTTGAGTCTGTCTAATTTTTTTTTGTCTCCTGTTACACATTGCATTGTTATGAATGGATTACAAAAGACAATGTTTGAATTTGAGTTGATCTACTCATTTGTTTTTTTATTAACATTTGTGACAGAGTTCATTTTTGTTTTCTTATAATTTCATATTTTGATATAAACCTACATAAGGAAATTTCCAGTTGACCCATTTCCTTTGTCAGTGATTTTGCTGCTATGAATTTTTTTACTAAACTACGGCCTACACAATAATCTTTAGTAATCTTGTAATATGTTCTTTAATATTTTGTTTTTTCTGTTTCATTTGCAACCTTGAATGTGTGAGATACTTTATCACCAATTAAAATAACATGAATGTCTTTAGAATGTGTAAGAAAAACAGGAGAAAAACTCAACAAAAGCCTGAACCACACAAACCACTGCACCACCATGCCATCCTGTCGAAACTTAACTCTTATAATTGCATTATTATAAACTAGTTGGTCACTGCCATTATAAAGCATGGACTGTTGGTCTAGTACTTAAATCTAAGTGTAATTTGCAATAAGCCAATGGTCAGTTATAATGCAAATTGAAAAGGCAAACTCAAACATACTCACAGTTGTGGAGATCTGGACCAACTGGCCTCCTAACTCTCAGCTGAAAATTCACATAATGTCAAAATCTTTCCATCCTTTGATTCCAAAATTCACAAAATCTCTGGTAGCTTTCCCATGGGCAGGAAAACAGCTTAATAACTAAAATAACAGAGAAGGGTTACTAATTGTTTATAATTTTTGTATTACTTATATTTTGAGAGAAATACCTTACAAACAGATGCTTTCTGCATAGCTAATCAGCAGCTCTAGTTAGGATATGCCAGAGTATAGTAGTAAGCCTTCAACCTGGATTTAAAAGCTGAGACTGAAGGGGCATCTCTTATATAGGCAAGCAGATCAGTCCATAGCTATTTAGTTCTGCAAATAAAACCTCAAATACTCACTATTATTTTCTTAATCTTTCTAATTCTTAGTAGACAAACATACTTAAGATCTTAATGAACACTCTGGTTTGCAAGTAATAATAACCAAAGAAACAATAGATAAATAGTGCCTTGGCCATTTAAAGCTTCATCCAGGTGAAGCAATAGGCAGGTGAAGGGTTTTGTTTATGGTCACGTAGTGTCAGTAGCAGGATTTGAGTCCAACACTTCAGGGTTTGAAGTCCAAAGCCTTCATCAGTATCCCAAACAATTTATCTCAAGTGTGGTAAGCTGCTTTGGGTAAAGGCATTAGCCAACTAAGTTGTTAATTTTTTTATTAGTTTTTTGTGAAAAGGAGCATTTTAAACTCACCCTAATCATATCTGGAAGCCAGCCTAATGACTTAAGAACAGGAGTGATGTGGTCACACTTTCTAGTTTTTGTCATGATTCTTGCAGCAACATTTTTAATTAACTGAAACCTGCATAAAGAACAATTTGCACATCCAGTGAATAACATTGTCTAAATTTACCAAAATGTTTTAGCTTCAAAAACAGCTTTTTTAATTTTTTTTTTTTAAATACATACTGGTGTTAAGTATCGTCTAAAGCTATTGGCACATTACACAACTTCTAATCAGAGGACATATCAAATTTAATAACTGAAGTTGATGGATCTCATTGTCTTGTGGCTGTCAGATTACACATCTGTGAATCGCAGGTGGTGACAAACTACACGTCTCCAAACAGACTTTTCAGCACAGTTTCACAATTTCAAAGTATTGCAAACTTGCTGCAGTCTGATAGCCAATAATGTGCTGTCTGACAGTCCAAGAGCTTGTGAAGCTTTTTGGACATGACAACTTAAGCTGCAATCTTGGCCCTTTTTCAGTTTTGTCGTGGCACAACAAAAAAGAGACATCTGTAATAATTGGTTCCCTTCTGTTTGTGTGGTCAAAAACACCGCCACCTGCACGAACCCAGGCGGCATCCACAGAACCCAAAAAGGCTAACCCACCAAACTCTAACTTTCATGAGACCCTGTGGGAATCTGTGGTTCTGCAGCACTCATTGGGGCTGCCATTTAGCAATCCAGGGAGATAATGCCATGAGCACAATATCCCCCTGGTCCTTCCACTGTACAGGCGTCTGGGCCAGGTAAGGACACCAGCCGTCCGCCACACAATACAGATATAAGACTGCAGTTTTTAACGTATGCCTTATCTACCTTTAACAACCTATAACATGTTTATCTTGAACATAGCAAAAATATGTGAGGACAGCTGAAATAAATATTAATGTCAAATTTGTTTGTTTATGTTATGCAGATGGTTAAAAATTCTTTTTTTATTGATTTTATTTGAAGAAAATAACATTCCATGTGATCATGTCTAACCTATACAACAAAGAAAATAAAATTCCATACAATTAAGTCAAACTTAAAGCAGAATTTAATCCCCACCCGAGGGAGGCTACGCCTATTAAGCAACCCCTGGCGTGATTTCTTTGCTTGAAAACCAGAGGTGGTAAGCATGGTGCAGGATATGTTAGTTGCTGTTACTATTGAACCTTCCATGTCTCCGTGATGTTTTTTTACTGTATTACTAAGGAAAAAAATGGGGATTGGCACTTGTATGTAGATTATGGTAAGTTAAATGCACAAACTCACACCAGTGGATAGATAACCCCCCATGTCACAGAAAAAATATGTTCTCTATTGAGGTGGTCTTACTTTAAGTAAAGTCTCTCCTACTTTTGAATATGTTATAGATTGTGTACCTGCATCGGCCGTCCGCCACACAATGCAGATTTAAGGCTGCAGTTGTAAAATTATGCCTTATCTGTCTTAAATAACCTATACCATGTTTATCATGAACATAACAAAAATAGATGAAGCCAGCTGAATTAAATATATTAATGTCAAATTTGTTTTTTTTTATTTTGTGGAAATGGTTAAAGATTTTATTTTTGATTTTATTTGAAGAAAATAACATTAGATACGATCAAGTCTAACTTATACAACAAAGAAAATAACATTCCATACAATCATGTCAAAGTTAACAAAGCAGAATTCAAGCCCTACATCTTGAAAGAGAGAAGAGACATCAAGTAGAGCAAATCTTTAAAAATAACAAAGAAGGGAGAATGTCCTTTTCCTTGATGTAAATGCTTATTTTAAAGAGGTTTTAATTGGATTTTGCCATATTTTAAAAAAGTTTTGAACAGATCCTTTAAGTAAGAAAGTTGAACAAGATATATCTGCATGCTAGTTGTGTGGTACAAACAATTACAATCAATTTGTCCTTCTCTAGTTTAAGCCCATCTGGGACCAAACACAGCTGTTAATGGGTTAGGAGCACTTGTGACACCTAGGCTGTCTGATAAGCATTCAAAGATTTTTGTTCAGCCTGATGTTAATTTGGTGCATGCCCAAAACATGTGGCCTAGTGAGGCTGGAGCTTGATTGTAACATTCACAGGCTGAATCTTAGCCTGAAAAATTTTAAGTTGAATAATTGAATTCTTTGTGCATGTGTAGCTGGAGTGTATTCTATGCATAGCTGCCTTCTACTCCTTTTCTGAGATGTTAAGTGAAATATCCTTTTCCCACTTTACCCTGGAATCTTTGCAAGGAAGGGACATTAAAATTTTTTTAAATATTATTGAGATGCTGTCTGACTCTTCAAGACTGATCAGTATTTTTTCTGAAATAGAAATGGGAGGGAAATTGGGCAGGTTCCTTTTAGCTAACTTTCTGATTTGAAAGCAGTGTAAAATTGTGTTGATGTAAAGTTAAATTTGAAGTGTATTTATTCATATCATGCAAAGACATCATCTATATGCACTTTAATCCCGGTCATCTTCTAAGCATTAAATACTTTGTAGGTTTGAAAGAGTAGAAAAAGGTGATTATCATTTAGAGGAGCAACAGATTAAAGCTTCTCTGCCTTAAAGTGCTTCCTGCATTGGTTCCATATTCTGAGAGGTTGATGGATAATTAGATATTTAGTATATTGATGATAATTTGTATTTGCTGGGGCACAAAGCATGGGCATATAATGAAGCACAGCAAGATTTTTTTTCTATTGCAGACCAGGCTAATGTATATTAATCAATTTGTGTCAATTTCCAGGTCTTACATATTTGTCTGTAAGTAATACAATTGAAAACTAGGTACAGCCATGCCTCCGTTCTCTGTTAGGTCTTTGTAGAGTCACCCTCTGGATGCGTGGATGTTTAGAATACCTAATAAATTTTGTCATAATTGAGTCCTGTTTCTTAAAGAATGATTTGTTATTGTATATGTTGATGCTCTGAAATAGAAAAGAAAGACTGGCGAGGATGGTCATGTTGACAGTATTGATTCTCCCTGCTAATGTGAGATGGAAGTTAAACTGTTTACATCTTGTTTAATTTTTTCCATGCTCATAGAAATTTTTTTTTTAAAAAGATCTTTATATTTACTTGTGATGTTTACCCCTAGGTATTTAAAATGATTTGCTAAAATAAATGGGTAAATGTCCAGTCTAATATTGTGTTCACTGGAAAATTCACACCTTTATACAAATTAATTTTGAGTATCCTTTTGAATATCTGCTAGTGCATTAAGGAATACTGGTACAAAAGTTTATGGGTCTGATATATGTAGTAACATATCATCTGCATAAAGTGATATTTTCTATTCACATCCTTCTCTGATAATCCCCTTTATCTCTGATGCATTTTGAAACTGAATGGCCAATGGTGATTGCAAAAAACAATGGTGATGGGGGCATCCTTGTCAAATCCCCTGTCTAGTTTGAAGTAGTTTGAAATAATGTTGTTAATACAAATAGTGGCTTCTGGTCTGGTCTAGAGTTATACAGTGTGAAATGAGGTGAATAGGTAATCCCATGCAACCATGTCAAATGCTTTTTCTGTGGCCAAAGTTAATAAAGATCTCTGGTGTGTTTGATTAGTTATTAGTGAGTATATTGCATTAAATAAACATTGAAGTTTAGAAGCAAAGTGTCTGCCTTTAATAAATTCGGTTTGGTCTTGTGATATAACAGAAGGAAGCCATTTCTCAATCCTTCTAGCTAGAACTGTCTATTCTCTTGTGTATATTCTCCTTTATATCATTTATTTTTTACCCCTGACCAAGATAATCAACACCTTCAACACAGATAGCTAGTACGTGTTCTGAGAGTGGAGATACGTTACCTATTGAAGTTGATTCCATTGACTCTTGGGGGATGTTTGTGGTAGTTGTGGCCATACTTGGTTCCATTATCCTGCCTGAGATCCGCGAATTCTCATTGCGCACCTTACTCTCAGTTGTACTTCCACATTTCTGTGTTAGCTGGAGCAGATGCTGCAGCATGAGGTCCTGGCTGATCCATCCTTTCGCCTGTCTCTTCCAACTCAGTTTGTGGCAAGCCATAAAATGAACTTGAGACCGGCTTAGACTTTGATGTACCTTTTGCTACCATTCCCTTCTCTTTCAGAACCCTTGGTTTCCTGCTTATGCTTTTAATATACATGTAATTTAAACCTTTCAGGTTGACTTAATACAGGATATATTGGGTAAATAATAAAAAATCTAAATAACACCGCTGGTAGCAGAGCGCTATCTCAGACATCCATGTCTCGCAATGGAATAATAGTTGTATCTTTTTTCAATGTCTTGACATTAAATGTAGGGCAGTCTTACAAATCACACTAAATTTTAAAACATGTTACATTTATGTTTCATGTCAGTGAATAAAATTATATACAGTGCCTTGCAAAAGTGTTCAGTTCCTTGACCAGTCCTCTAATTTTGGTCTCTATAATGTATTTATTTCTAAGAACTTAACACTCAGCCCTAGTTTTTTTTACTATGAAAATGTTTTTCATTAGAAAAAACTTTTAAAAAGAAAAAAACAGAAATATGCTGTTTGTGCAACTATTCAATCCCTGTGTTGTGAAAACACATTTACACAGGTGAATATCAATTGCCAAACATACACCTTGTTGCCTTACAACTGACCTGCACCACTGAATCATTAAAATAACTGTAACATTTTCACAATAGAAAATCCAATAAATAAGAGAACATTATTTAGGTGATGAATCTGAAGGACAGTTTTGATTTAGTCCAGAATGGTTTTTTGGTGATGATGATTCCGGCTGCACTGAATAATTATGATCATCTCCTCGACCTATCTACCTAGAAAAAAAATCAAATGAAGCTACTGAATAAAAACTTGTACTTTGTGGTGAGTCGTCAAGAGAGAATTGGACATGATGTGGACCAGATGTAAAGACATTATTCGGGTAAAATAAGAATTTTTTGTTATAAGAAGTGGATTCAGAGTAGCATCAGGTATTGTAGTATTGACCCTGCTGGTAATGTGGATAATTGGGTCTGATCTAAAGGTTCTATCCATTGTGAGAGAAATCAGCAAACTCTACTAAGAAAGAACAGTCAAGAAATGCATGGGGTCTGGGGACAATAAACAGGGCATTCCCAGAATCCTTCACAGTCCATAGAAATATGAACATTGAGTCTAATAACGGTGGGACAGCTTGAACAAAGAGACTACTGTCATTTTTATATTTGGAATAAGAATCAAAAAGTGACTGCCCTTGTGATTGCTGGAGGTACTGGCTCTATATTAAGAACTGTCATCCTTCCAAAAGACTAGATATTTCAAGCTATCTCATCACAGTTTGTTAGAGTTAGAGGGCTATTAACAAAGTGGCTGAGGTCACTGTTGGCATGAGTCAGGAAGGGATTCATACATTTTGGGATGACTTTCTACAGAGAGCACAGGGGTTTTGTTAACAACAAGAACCCAAGTCTGGGTTTTTAACTCAGCTGAAACTAGATGTCTGACACTCATCAGTACGGCAAGTTAGAGACTTTGCGGCATGAGAACTGTAAGTGACTGGGTTTACATCAGAGAAAGGTGCTTTTGGGTTATTGTTGCTGATTCTCCAACATCTTGCAAATACTGGTACAACTCATTTAGCACAGCATGCTATCGGTACAAGAGAGTCTACACCTATTAAGCACCCCCTGGTGTGATTTCCTTGCTTGAAAACGAGAGGTGGTAAGCATGGTGCAGGTTGGGTTAGTTGCTGTGACTATTGAACCTTCCATGTCTCGGTGATGTGTACTCATTGTGATACTAAGAATAAAAATGGGGGTTGGCACTTTTGCATAGATTATAATAAGTTAGATCAGGGATAGTCAACCTTTTTATACCTACCGCCCACTTTTGTATCTCTGTTAGTAGTAAAATTTTCTAACCACCCACCGGTTCCACAGTAATGGTGATTTATAAAGTAGGGAAGTAACTTTACTTTATAAAATTTATAAAGCAGAGTTACAACAAGTTAAAGCATATAATAATAATTACTTACCAAGTACTTTATGTCGGAGTTTCGCTAAGTTTGGCAGAATAAATCTTTATAAAACAACTTACTATAGTTAATTCTATCTTTTTATTTATACTTTGCATACATAGAAATTACATTAGTTAATTGAATTATTAGTGGGATCCCTGAGGCTGATGCTGGGAAGCTAAATATTGAATATCCGGTTCAGTTTTTGTGAGGAACAAACGAAGGTCTCACCTTTCGGAAATATTCAGGCGGTTTCTTTCTTTGGTCATAATATGATTAACAGCACTAAATCCTGATTCCACAAGATATGAGGTAGGGAAAGGTATCAATAAACTGAATACCATTTTCCACATATTTGGATATAAGACTGGCATTTTTTTATTTTGCCATAGGTTTTCATATCCACCACTGTCGAATTTATGTTTACTTTCTTCATCATATCTAATTTCTAACAGTTCTTCTTGGCAAGTTGTATCAGCCTCTTCAATATTTGCGGTAAAAGGATTTTTCATCCAGTCATATACCTTCAATTTCAAAATATCTTCAAATCGTTTTTCCATGTCCAATTTAAGTTCGTTGAGGTGGCTACTGAATCTGTCAATATCCTCTGGAGTTATATCATCTTTTATAGATGATAATTGAGGAAACTAATGAAATTCTCTCTTCAATAGATTATGACGAAGTAGTTCAAGTTTGTCAATAAATAATAGCACAATACTTTGGCAACCTATAAGAATTTTATTAGCTCCTTGAAGCTGCAAATTGACATCGTTAAATTTCTTGAAAATATCTGCCAAGTAAAAGGCATCATTCTTTACTGTTTTTAACTGTTGACACAGATTGGTCTCATTATTACTTTCAAAAAATTGTATGACACTATCATATAATGCTACAAATCTAGCCAAAGATGTACCCTTTGACAGCCACCGAACTTCTGTGTGCAAAAGTAATCTTAATAAAATCTTCATTATTGTCCTGGCAAAGCTGCCGAAACATTCTATCATTTTTTGCATTGGATTTGATCTTGTTTACGGCTCAAATTATTATAGTTAATGATGAATGGAGACTTGTACTTAGATGTTTTCCTACAAGATGTTGTCTGTGCACCACACAATGAATACATAAAACATTTGGCACTTCCTGCTTCAAATAAGCAAAAAATCCACGATAGCGACCTACCATTTATGGTGCTCCATCAGTAGCGCATGCAACAATATTATTCAAAGGAATATTTTTTGTAAAGTATGTTCTCACAGTATTAAATATAGATGATCCTTTTGTATCTGTGATGAGATTTATTGCGAATAGCATTTCTTCTCGTAATATATTGTTTTCATCAAAATAGCATACATATGCCATCAATAAAGCATCATTATCTGCAATGGTAAATTCGTCCAATTGCATGGAAAATGAAGAGTTTTGGAGAATACTTATAAGTTTGTTTTCAACATTAACTGCCATTTCATCAATTTGTCGCTTTACTGTGCTATTGCTTAGGGGCAGCGTTTTTAAAATTTGAGGTATATCCTGATGCATTACTGTTGAGATAAATTCTTTTATAGAGGGTATTATTACAGTTTCTCAAATAGTATAGCTTTTACCACTTTTTGCAATTAATTATGAAATGCGATAAGTGGCAATTAATCCATCTTCGTTCGTTGTATGTTGTTTCTTAAATGATGCAACGATAGTTGAACGATTTTTACATTTTTAATATATTTCCTGAAAATATTCAATGGGCTTGTCCTTGTTATTTGGATGCTTTGTAGAAAGATGTTCTCGCAATCGACTTGGCTTCATTGCCTCATTGGATAATGTTTTATGGCACAATAAACACATTGGATGTTGTTTATTTACAACAGATTCTATGAAACCCATCTTCAGATACTCTGGCGAATAGCCGCGTGCGTATTTCTTTTTTTGATACATGGACTCACGATATTTCACATATTTTGTTTGAAGCTGTAAGCTTGTGCTTGCTCTCAGAAATCTAACTACGTACTGACTTTAGTTTCGATTACGTAACGATTTAGCTTCACTTACATAACGTGAACAAAACTTATGCGCTTGAAGTCTGTTGCATGGTCGCGACTTTTGGAAGGCTGCGCGCTTTTCCAATCCGGTATGCGAGACGTCCTTCTCGTCTCCTGGCGTTGGTCAGGCAGGATCAGGCGTTCTGGTCGCTGGACAGCACAGCGTATGTTGGACGTGGATGGTCAGTCAAGGCGCTGGCTATCATGATCCCACAAGGTTTTCGGCAGACCGTAATGTTGAAAGATATGCGGATCCAACAACAGCCGTTGGGAGTCAGGATCGGGATGTAGTAATCGTAGCTCCTCGTACGTTGAAATGATGAATGTGTTGACAGAGTAACAAATGCTGGGTACCTCTAAGTTGAGGATTGCCGGACGTTACAAGTGTCATGGTTGAGCGAGAGTTTGTCGAGACGAGACTAAGTTAGTGAGTATCCGTGGTTGTGCGTTTTATAAAATTTTATGTAGCGGGTGTTGGCCAATGGCATCACTTCTTTACGATCGGGGCGAAGTAGCGAGACATCGGCTAGTTTTGGCAGTCAAAGGGGGGGGGTTCCTAGAATGTCACCCTATTACCCTAAAATCCGGGAATCGAGACAAAAATATGAGTTAATTGGTGTCTCCATTGTCCAGCAGTTTCTGTCATAGAAAGAAGCGTCAAACCATGGAGTTCTTTGTCTACGGGGTAGTAAAACGACGAACTGCTAGTTTTTGGGCGACAATAGTACGTAATTGCAGCGCCATTTGATTGCTCCGCTACCGCCCACCATGAAAGCTGGAACGCCCACTAGTGGGCGGTAGGGACCAGGTTGACTACCACTAAGTCAGATGCACAAACTCACACCTGTGGATAGATAATTCAATGGGCTTGGGGTAATGCTAGTTCTCTCTCTTCATAGTGGATGCTGGCAAGTGAAGTTAATCCCCATGTCACAGAAAAAAATGTGTTCTCTATAGAGATGGTCTTACGTACTTTAAGTAAAGTCTCTCCTGTTTTGAACATGTAATGGACTGTGTACCTGTGCTTGGTATATGTTGTGTATGGGCCAACTTTAGAGACCATGTTGGACTTGCACACTGTGCTAGAGTGATTAAGACAATCTATTATAACTTGTGTACTGTAGCAATGTTTTATTTAACCTTTTTGGGGTGTTGATATGTGGAGAATTCATACAGTCTTGTCTGTTTTCTAGATTTGCTATTCCACTAGTTATTATTATCTGCAATAGTTTCATGTTACTGCAATGCTTTTTTCATTTTCTTTGCAGGAACTATGGTTTTGTGGTTATCTTGCTGCGATGAGACATTTGTTTGGTAGGGGTGTGATATAGGGGGTCACCCAGCCTCGTTTAACCGGTATGATGCTTATAAAGAAGCACAACAGCTTCTACAATATCTAAAATTATAATATACATAAGAGAGTTTGAGTGATTTGAGTGATTTTGAGTGTAGTGATTCCCTTTTTGATTTTGAGTTTTGTTCGTGTGTATGGTTTTCGCAGTAATTTATTTTAAATTGACTGTTAACTTGCTTTGGTATTTTAACTTTTGTGACATCTCCTGATCCTCCTCTTCCAACTTCTTCTTGTAGCAGGGAAATTTGGAAGTGAAAAAAGCAGGTGGGCTTTGCCTATACTATGATCTAGCTGAATTATTAGCTCTTTGTTCTGGCATTTAGTTGCTGCAATAGAAGATATGTTGAAGCTGCACCCTGTAAAGTTCCAGCTATTGAGAAGAGAAGTGTTTATTGTAGGTCTTCAGGTGAGTGGCTGGTTATATTACCACAGAACAGGACAAAGTGAAATCTACCCAGGATTGGTCAGTTCAGACTACACAAAAGTAAAACTGAGGCTTTCAATGATTTGCCTCATATTATCATAAGTTTATGCCAGGGTTTGCAAACTATGGCTGTCCAATTGCATCAGCTCATATACACTGTAAAACACAACCATTTAAATGGGGAAGTTGTGGGACTAAAAGCTTTTAGGTTATTAAAGGATGCATGGACCTCGGAGCTGTGTCATCCCAGCAGTATCTGTAAGGAGAAAAGGTGGCTGCCTACTATAGTCAGACTCTGAACAAACAAGAACATGATTATTGTGTTCTGTGGCTGGAAGGAACTGATAGCAGTGGAGGCTAATCATCACTTTAAATCGTATATGTATGGGCTACCTTTTACAATATGAAGTGACTATGCAGTGATACAATGGCTTTTATTTTAAGAGGATAAGAGTTAAGTTGCTTGTTTGTTGGAGTGGCTACATTTGTTTCAGTTCACAGTTCAACAGAAATGCGTAGGCCATATGCCAAATTGAACTGTCAGTACAGTGAAAGGCAGGATGAGAAAGAAAAATTACAAATCGCATAGGAAGGGACTTGTTACTGCACATTAGCACTAGCCGAATGAAAAGCAGAGTCAAGAACATCTAAAAAAGAGGACCCTGAAATAAAGCGGATGTGAGAATGGGTGCCAGCTGAACAATGACCTGATTAGGAAGTGGTGGTACCTGAGAATCACACTGTAAAAAGGCCCCACAGCTAAACTGGACAATCTAGCTGTCCAGGAAAGGGTGCTGCAATGATAATGGTGATGCTGCAATGACAGTGGTGATAAGCAGACAATGGGGAAGATTGTTTGAAACTAGCAGTACCTCAGAAAATTCATGAAGCTGTACTTCAAAGCATACTTGGGTGTCCTGGAGTGGGACAATTTGATGAAATCAAGAACTTAAGGGAGCTGCATGACAATTTTAATTGGAGCTACTATAAGTGAGACTTAGAAAATGACTGGCACTGGTTTGATTTCTGTACCCAAACAAAAGCTCCTTTCACGCAATCACTTTCAGCGAACGTGGATGACTATTTTTGATTTCTGAGTTAAAGCATGGTTATCAAAAATAGTTACTTTAAGTTATTTGGGTAAGAGGACACCAGAAACCTGGACTTACAACACTGAGTTAACACTACTAAGTGATGAACGTTTTGCACATTACTTTTGTAATGTTTTTCAGTTCTGTATTGCGTTGTCCTGTTTTGAGCATTTTAATGATCTTTCATAAATTCTGTGCTTTTTATTTTGCCTTTTTCTTTCTCTACTAACAGCACAAGCATGAGTAAGGACTCTATTGCAAAAAAAAAAAATGAGCCATCTGCTTCAATTTATAACTGTAGAATATGTTCACATTGCTTTATGGTGACCTACCTAACTAATATAAAAATACCTACTGATATAATAATTTTACATTTTCATTATTTGCTTCTAAAACTTCAGATCTTTATGCTAAAGATATCCGCACATTAACAAAAAACACACACCTTGCTTAACAAGTACATAATGCTACATAGTGTCAGCCTTCCAATTTGCGACTTCAGTAACTGGCCGCTGGGTCTTAAATTGAATTTGTGATCTTGGTATAATACCTTGAATTAAAATAATTGGCTATGATTATGCCTTAGGCTATCTGAGAAAGTCATTATATGCACAGGTTAGGACAGAGAGCTCACAAGAAAAAGGAGGACATTATATCTTTGCATCAGAAAGAGCATTTTGTTTAAAGCACAACATAAAATACATTTTCTTAATGTTGTAACTGTACTTGAAATACAGTATGTGCTGGCATTTTATTACAGTAAGCAATGCTTGTCCATTCCTTTATGAATAGCTTTTAAATTACTCTGCATGTAACTTGATTACTGATGGTGTAAATTTACGCTATGCACAGGCAATCAATACATAAGAATTGGGCCATGAAATCATTTATTTAAAATGATAAATCTATTTTACAGGCATTACTCACTCATATTTATCCTATAGGGTGAGTTTTCTACGTATTCTCTGTTGTTCTGTCACCCTGTTGAGGCTTGCCTTTTGTCTGATAATGCAAAGCATTATCCATCCATCCATCCATTATCCAACCCGCTGTATCCCAACTACAGGATCACAGGGGTCTGCTGGAGTCAATCCATGCCAACACAGGGCGCAAGGCAGGAAACTAACCCTGGCAGTGCGCCAGCCCACCGCAGGTCACGCGCACACACACACACCCATACACCAAGCACACACTAGGGACAATTTAGAATTGCCAATGCACCTAACCTGCAAGTCTTTGGACTGTAGGAGGAAACTGGAGTACCCAGAGGAAACCCATGCAGACACGGGGAGAACATGCAAACTCCATGCAGGGAGGACTCGGGAAGTGAACCCGGGTCTCCTAACTGCGAGGCAGCAGCGCTACCCACTGTGCCTGCAAAGCATTATGGAGTTTGATAAATTATGGAGTTCAACAAACTTAAGAAGCAGAATATTCTTGTGTATAGTTTGTACTATAAGAAACTTTACTTGATACAGCACCTTAAGTACTTATGTATTTATTACCGAATGCCATCATTAATCTGCTTTAACTAGGACTAAATCATTTAATTTAAATTAATGTTTTAAAGCTATATTCAAAAACAAAAATTGTAGTTTTTAAGTTACCAAATAGTACAGTTAAACAATTCAGCAAACACCATAGTTTGATTAGCTGGTCACGTGTGTACAGACAAAACATTAATGCAAGCAATATGACAAGTGTCACTTCTCAAATGAGCTTGTTCCAAAGAAAGGCTGTGATCAGTGTAGAAATGCAAAAAGCAAAGTTTGCAAAAATTATAGATGTTAAAACTGGAAGCACATTCAGTTTACTTCAGCACTTAAAACAGCCTGCAGAATGTAACCAATGCAAGAAAACACAGGACAAAAATAAAGCCTCTTCTTGAGCATGCACCATACAAGGTCCGCTAAAAGTGCGTACCTTATCTGCAGGTCGGGGAAGAATGCACCAGAGATGCCCATTGTGCCTTCTTACCCAGCAACTGTGGCTAAGCTGCAATGGGAAAGACGATTAAACATTCTGCATGTGAAGAGCGATTGGAAGGCTATGTGATTGGAGGAAAAGACTTCTCTGCTGCAGTGTATCTCAACTGCTGGTCCTTGGACTAGCAACAAATACATTAAAATATTTTGCTGGTCTGTGAGAATCAGGTAAGGCAAAGGTAAATGTATTAGGTAAGGTAAATGTAATTTATGAAAGTAATTTCCAGCTGTCTGTCTGTGAAAACCAGACAAGACATTTTGTCAGTCCATTGCATTCTCCACTGTTAATAAATCCATAAGCTGGAACACCCTCTCCCCCTTGCTATCCAATCCATCTAACACTAGTACATGTAGGCCCACAGAATTCCAACCCAGTGCCTCACAGTGTTTAATCTGTAATGGTCAAAAAATAAAGAGTTAGTGGGTAAACCGGAACACACACATATCATGAAGGAGCGTATGGCAAAGTAAGGGGTCAAAAATAAAATAAAATATGAAGAAAGGAGAATGGAGAAACCCTCAATTATCTCTTTACTAACTGAAAAACATGAAGCACATTGTGGATAGTAGAGATGGAAGAGTTGTTGATCTGAGATGTAGAAAGTTCAAGAAGGGTAAGATTGTGAAATGAAGACTTCCTGATTGGAAAAGAGACAAGCACAGGTGATTTCTAGCCAGAGGCTAAAAGCAATTTAGTTGCAGTGATTGCAGTCATTAAAAGCCTACACTGGGAGAGGGAAAGGGAAAGTGAGGAAGGAGAAAAAGGAAGGAGTGGGGACAAAGAAATGGGGAAAGAATCATAAAGAGAGGCTGAGCCACATAGTGCCAGAGAGCCGCAGCCAGAGGACATTCCCAGAACATGTGCAAGAAAGTGCTAGGAACTTTAAGAAGACACAGATGATAGAGGGGACCAACTTCTAGTCTCATTAGAGTGAGGAAATTTGCAAACTGAAAATGTTTCACATGTCAAGAAGGTTGAAAACCACTACTCTATAGGTGAGAAACTCCAGAGAGCTGTACTGATAGCAGAGGGAAGAAGCTGGCTGATGTGCTCTGCAAGCTAAACTGCTTATTTGGGAAAACAAATAAAAAGATAAAGAAAACTGACCTGTGATAGAAGCAGAAGGCATAACTGAACTATAGGAAAGAGCAGTGAGGGATAGAAAATAAATAATAAAAAAAAAGTTGTAAGGAAAATTGCACAAATTTAGGAAGTTTCCTGCAAGTGATGCAAAAGAAATGTGGAAGCTGCAGAGAAGAACAAGGGTTGCAAATATAAAAACACCTTTCCCCACTGGCAATAATATATCTGTGTGTGTGTATATATATAGTATAATTATATTTATACAGTAATCCCTCGCTATATCGCGCTTTGCCTTTCGCGGCTTCACTCCATCGCGGATTTTATATGTAAGCATATTTAAATATATATCGCAGATTTTTTGCTGGTTCGCGGATTTCTGCAGACAATGGGTCTTTTAATTTCTGGTACATGCTTCCTCAGTTGGTTTGCCCAGTTGATTTCATACAAGGGACGCTATTGGCAGATGGCTGAGAAGCTACCCAACTTACTTTTCTCTGTCTCTCTTGCGCTGACTTTCTCTGATCCTGACGTAGGGGGATTGAGCAGGGGGGCTGTTTGCACACCTAGACGATACGGATGCTCGTCTAAAAATGCTGAAAGATTATCTTCACGTTGCTATCTTTTGTGCAGCTGCTTCCTGAAACGACATGCTGCACGGTGCTTCGCATACTTAAAAGCTCGTAGGGCACGTATTGATTTTTGCTTGAAAAACAAACTCTGTCTCTCTCTCTCTCTCTATTTCTCTCTCTCTCTCTCTCTCTCTGCTCCTGACGGAGGGGGTGTGAGCTGCCGCCTTCAACAGCTTTGTGCCGCGGTGCTTCGCATACTTAAGCCAAACAGCCCTATTGATTTGTTTGCTTTTCTCTATCTCTGTGACTTTATATGCTCCTGACGGGCACTCCTTTGAAGAGGAAGATATGTTTACAGTCTTTTAATAGTGAGACGGAACTGTCATCTCTGTCTTGTCATGGAGCACAGTTTAAACTTTTGAAAAAGAGACAACTGTTTGTTTGCAGTGTTTGAATAACGTTCCTGTCTCTCTACAACCTCCTGTGTTTCTGCGCAAATCTGTGACCCAAGCATGACAATATAAAAATAACCATATAAACATATGGTTTCTACTTCGCGGATTTTCTTATTTCGCGGGTGGCTCTGGAACGCAACCCCCGCGATGGAGGAGGGATTACTGTATTATGTATATAGTTATTATCACGTTAACACAGTTTTTGTTATTATTATTATTTTGAGAGCCTCAGTCTTGCTAGCGATGTATATAGATCAGTGATCTTCTTGTTACAGTGTTTTTCGATACACTTTCGCTAGAAGGAAAGTTAGCTTTGTCGATTTGACCTCGATTCCCTGCGCGTGCATGAGTAGCAAAGAGCAAACAGCTTCTAAAATGGCATGTAGAGAGATACCAAAGTGAATGCACAAAGCAAATTAATCCATGGATGACTTTTTTCGTATTATTGCTGAATCAGACACTGATTTGTAGGACTCAGATTTTGATGCAAGTGATCTGGAGATGTAGATTGAAAACGAAAGTGAGGTACCGGCATCAGCTGATCGGTCCCCAGCTGATCATGATGCTGAACATGTTCATGTAGCTGATGCACCTATGGCAACGTTTGCATGGGAGGACAGACACTTACGATGACAGGAGGTGCAAACCATATTGCATCTCACTGTAGCTGCCACCCCTGTGCACCTGTCTCACAAAGACAGCTAGGCAGCCAGCCCACCGTGCATTCCTGCTGGTCGTCGAGCTGCCCCCCGCACAGCCACTGCTGCCACAAACTGCAAACAGGTGCCGACAGCAGGCACAATAGGCAGCAACAGACTTTTTATGTAGATTTATGTGTGAAACCATTGCTTTGTGAGTTTTTTGGAAAAAAATATTAGCCCTCAAAGAATTGCTACTGAACATAGATGTTGCTCCCTGATAAAAGAAAATGTTTCTGCTGGTATCTGTTGAGATAAAAAAGAAAACAGATTTAGAAATGTTAACTTGCTGTTGCTCGGAAGGTTCCCGTTATAATGTTGTGATCGTGGCTCTGGACTCTGAGGGTAACTTGTTTTTCTATAACAGACTAGATAAAATGTTAATGCCCTGGCACTGGCAAATAGCTTTTTTTTATATTTGATTTGATTAAATTAATGTTTATGTTGAGATTTACAAGAAATATTTTAACTGATACTATGTAAAGGTAATACTGCTGTTAAAAAACACCTAATTTGTTTAAAGTGTTTGCAAACCAAATACACACAGTACACTACTTTTGAGTTCATTATTGAATTTTGCAGATAACAATGTGATTGTTATGATTGTCTGCGATTAATCACGATTAAAATATTTTAATCATTGCCCAGCAATAATATATATATATATATGTATATGTAAATATGTACTGTATATATTTATGTTTTTGTATTTCTAAAAAGGGGATAGTTGTATTTTTAGTTTGCAAAATGTGTACAACCTTCCCATTTTGTGTTTTATTCTCTAAAGAATAGGTGAAATAATTTAAATGTTGAAGAATTCAAATAAATCATAAATCATCCATACATTGTAAAAAAAATCAAGGTTTTATTTTTTTGCCATATCGCCCAACTGTAACACAGGCAGGTTGAATAATTAGCACGCCATACATGTCACTGGTGACATTTTGCAACCTTCACATATCCAGTCCAGCTCTTCAGAAATAGGGAGCACATTCTGTGATTTCTGCCACATTGTCTGTCTGTTTGTTTTCAGAATTGTGTTAGAAATCAGAAAAAAGCCAACTTTGAAAAACACTAATGGCTTTGCTATTATTTAGTAACAAATTAGTAGACATAATGTGCTATGACCATGCTTGGCATCTATAGTTTTTCATTTTATATAGTTATTTTATGTACACTTGTGTCACTTTGTCAGTCCAATTTTTTAATTCACATTCTTGCTACCAGTATAATTTTTAGCATTTTAGAATTTTACTGGTGTTGGTATATGAAGCAGTGCTTCCATTACTTACAACAGTTCTATAGTCAATCATAAATTTTCACTTAAAATACTTTTTACATTTTTTTATTATTATTTAACTATTTTTAATTGTCACTTTTCAATACTCATGTCTTAATATAATGCTTTATACTGTTTTAATACCCTCTAAATCAAAAGCAGTAAATAAAACAATTATACTATAACTTAAAAAAATGTCATATATATATATATTTTTTTTTTTTTTTGATTTGGTTCACATATTATATTTCACCCAGTCAACTTTGATTACATTTTACCTGTAAAATTTTATTTTTCAGTTCAGTTTATTTTTATGCTTTGCTTTTGTTAAGGTACAGGTTCAGAATACATGCATGGATATACTGTATATTCATGAAAATGTGACAGAAAATAAAATAGCATGGAAAAAGTTTAAACATACGTATATACACATATAAATTTAATAAAATAATATTCTGAACTTCTTTCTTTCAATAGAGGGATATAATAAACAGAATAAATAAATCAATAAATAATAGTTTTAGAACAGAACAGTCTAAAGTGCATGCAGTTCAGAAAAGGCTTAGTCATAGTTTTAAAATAAAATTTTCACACCTTCTAAAAGTGCTGGTACAGAAAAAGATAAAGATGAAAAAAGTGACATTCCACAAGTGTAGCAAGTTACACAAGTAGACTTCAGCTGCATCCTGCAGCTAATGTTAAATTATTCTTTTGATCTTGCATGATGTTTGAAAAGACTGCAATTAGTTTATTCCCAGCAGGGGAATTATGAACAGATTACTCACTAGGACCAGCAACATACTTTTCTAACAAAGGAGGTCAGTGAATTTTGAAGGTTATAGTTACTTTGCTTCATTGTCATAACAACATCAGTTGCTTGAATTCAATTTTTTGAAGCTCATAGAAATAAAACACTGATTCAGATATCAAATAGAAGGACAAACATAATCCTTATCCCACACTGTCCTCAAAAAGTCAGTTTAACAGAAATACATTTAGACATTCACTCAGTTAATATGCAAGACCCTTAATGTGAAAAGGTCATGCTGTTCACTCATTGGCCTTAACTAAAACTTTTACCATTTAAAATTAATCAACTAAAAATAAAATCTTATGCAGGTGGCTAGCCCTATCTGTTCTTAAAAATAATAAGACAATATTGCCTTTGTCAAATAACTTCATCCTCTTATTGCTACACTCCCTTTCCATTTTCTGTAAGTGTACACAATTTTTTACTCATCTTTATTTATTTTTAGTTTCTTTCCTTTTGTTATATTTCTTTTTGGATATGCATATATATTTAGCATTGTCCAGAATAAATAAATCCCAAAAATGCATGGCAAAATAAGAGGACACTTCTCTGCATGTTAATTCATTTTTGTAGTTGGCTGTTTAAGGCTATCTTGTTACATACAACTCTCCATTATTTGATATTGTTTTAGACATTTGTGTTCCTATAATTATTTGGTAAAAAACATCTATAGTGAATAAATTAAAAATATTTTAACAATTTTCCATATGGACAAGCTATTTGTATAATATAAATACATTATACATACATGTATTTAATGTTATGTGCTAGCATAGCAAAACTTCTATTTATTAAAATGGGTTTAATTGTTCAATGGTAAATCCATCTGTTTTGATCGTGTTGTGCATTTACAAACCTCAGTTCACCATATATGCCTTATATCCCTCTCTTTTTAGGTCTTGTTGCCTTTTTCATTGAACATTCTAGCCCTTACATCCTTCTCTCTTTGTGCTTCTTGTTGCCTTTTTTCATTAAACATTCTAGAACTTGAATACTGTATGCCACATCTTAAGTTGGTCACTTGCCTTGGTTCACTAACAATTCAGCCATGTTGTGGATGCCGGATGGATAGACATTTTTATGTATAGAGAGAGAGTAGATTTTATGAGAAGTACTATGTAATTAACACAGTACTTTTTTTGTGAACAACATTTGTTGTTTTTATTTTTTGCCAGAGGCTAATATTATTAGTTAGCTGGAGCACCTTGCCCCTGAATATGCTACATACAATTGCACATGACTAAAACATTCCTGACATTGATCAATTCCTGCTTTTCCTAGTGTCTGGCTTTGGCCTTGGTTGACAGACACTGCAAAAGACAATGTGAGAGGAAACTATTCTTTTGAATTGAAATGGTTAATCAGTAAAAAAAACAGTGAATTTTTACTATTATTTCTGTTATTATTGTTGTTGTTGTTGTTGAATGTTTATAATTTTCATTTGTTGGTGTCGTTTACTCAATCATTACATTTCATGTTTTTTATCAGTTGGATGTTTAAGCTTATTTTTTGCCCTAGCCATAGCCAGATATGGAAGTTACAACACTGAATCATATTGTACTTTAACTTGTTACAAACAACAATGTTGTTAAGAAGTTGAACATTTAGGCAGTGCAATGAATTGAACATTTTAATTTTGGGGTTGTTCTGTGTTGTGGTTGAAGTGGAACAGCCAGTACTATGGTTTCAAAGTTTCTTAAACAGTTGCTGGAGGAATGTATACCAGGCCATTTCAAGCACTGGTTTTCTCCCCATAAATGTATTGTGGTGATGTCTTTCTTGGTAGAGAAAATAAAACACAGAATTGTAAACAATGTAAACAATGAAGGGAAGAACTTCTTATGAAGGAGTGAAGTTCAAAACCAGAGAGAAGTAAGAATTGTATAGAAGAGAACAGGTGTTAAGAAATAATTCCGAGAGCTATCCCTCTCCCTTTTGGTCTTGTGGGATGTGTTAACCGAGGGAAAAGGTATTTAAACAGACTCATTCCTACCTGCTTGAGGTGGACACAAGAAAACCACTTCTGCTGTATTTCTCCCTCCTTCTCTGACTACTTGACTCAAACTTTATTGCTAAACATATCTTACTTGAGCTTTGCCGAACCTTCCTCCTTTCACTTCACAGCTCATGCTACATATCATCCTGTTCAATGGCTGAAGTGAAACCATGCAGGAGGTGCTGTGTGTTTTTCACATCTTGTTTACCCTCACGATGCATTACAAATATTGCATGACATTTTTGTTTAGTGGTCTTCCTTGGAGATCAGAGCTAATTTATTTTATTATATGATATTGAAGAGTGTTAGGTCTATGTACATGGTGTGGAGTTATCACTATTGGAGATCGAAGCATGTTTATTTTAGTACACGATATTGAAGAATGGGGAGAGAGGAGTTCAGATCAAAGAGTGTTGATGTTAGTATGTGAAATCAAAGCTCTGATCCCATCTTTTCCTTGTGCAGTATACTTTGCCTTTTACACTCCTTTGACCCAATTGCTAATGCTGCTGTTCTGCCTGGCAAGCTTCATTTGCATACAAGGCAGCATTTTGATGAGGAAAGGACATGTTGGAATATTCTAACACACCAATTTTATTGACAACTATCAAGAAATAAAAACATGTGGCAGTTTTTTCTATAATGTCACCAATGTCCAATCAAATCCATCAAGGTATTTTTGAGATTTTGTAGTATTATTTTTACTATTGGGTTGGTTTACCCCTAAATATTAAAATACTTTCTTAGCGGATACCTTCTGACCTAGTACTATTTTGACAAATTTGTTTTACAGTTATTCGAGAAATAGTGTTTTTGTTCATGAGTGAGTGACTGACAGTTACTAAGTCAATCGAGTTTGCTTATATATACTGAAACAATCTTTGCAAAGACCCCAAAAGACCTAATGTGACTGGCACTGTTTCTCACAGAGCATGCTTTATTGTCTTCACGATTTGGGTTGTGTTCAATAACTCCAAACAGTAAATTAGATGCAGCAATATTCTAATGCAAACTACAGTATGAATTGTATTCTTTCAGAACTGGTATAATATCCATCCATCCATTATCCAACCCGCTATATCCTAATTACAGGGTCACGGGGATCTGCTAGAGCCAATCCCAGCCAACACAGGGCGCAAGGCAGGAAACAAACCCTGGGCAGGACGCCAACCCACTGCAACTGGTATAATAACTCCTGTAAAATAACTATAAAGGCTACCAGCTCAGCCCAGATATATTAGATTAAAGTGTATCTAGGTCTAAGCATTTTCGACTAACTTTACAAGATATGGTATGGCTGTACATCTTTACTTGTCTACCATTGATGTTTTATTTTTAATCTTGGAGAGCTGTTTTTCTGACCAGCTGCTCAATGCTTCATAAAGCACTTAATGTCTTCATAATCTTCATCCCATCCAAGCATAAAACAAAGGATAGTGAAAAAGTGTATCTTACTGCTTCAAAAAACAAATTGGTATAGTACTAGCCATGCTATCTGTCTAAGACATAAGTTGAAATTAAGTAATCAATGTAGACATCATGTTTTTACTAATATTTGATAACATGGGTTGTCTATTTGGTCTGGTAAAAAAATACAAACCTGATCCATTTCCCTCTTGGTGGCATTTTCCTCTTCAATTAGAGATGCCAATTTTCCTCTTGGTGTTGCTTGTTGCACTAACCATTGTTATAGGTGAAGTGTTCTGCTGGGAAAATGTGGTGGTAGTCAGTACCACATTGGTCTGGTTTAGTAAGTCAAACCTAGTTGTGTTGGGTCTTTGCTTTCCCAATGTGCATATCATTTTATCGTTATTTTCACTTATGTATTACCCACCTCACGAAGTTATCAGTCATTAGTATTATAGTTATAAACCTCATTCATGTGGCCTGAACAAAATTTACTGACATGTTGCTGTTGCTAGCGTATAACTTCATGCTACAGAATAGGCTGATAAGACCAATTTTCTTATTTTCAGACCCTTATTTGTTATTTTTATTATGATTTTTTTTTTACCCTTCTTCTACATGTTTTGCCGATTTTAAACACAACCCTATGCTCTTAAAAATAATGATTAGTGGCTTTTTGTGGTTCTTTACTGGGTTGTGTTATTTTTTGTAGAATTATTGTTTGACTGAGCACCATTTCATTCTGCAAAGGGTTCTTTGCATATGAATTTGGTTCTATGTGCTTTGAAAAGCTTCACAATATATAAGGGAAAAAAATTAAATCTTTAATGTATAGTAGGCTACCTATCAGAACACCAAAAGATTAATAAAACCTAATCTTTGCCTGTGTTATTGTATGCAGTAAGAGTCCTTTTAAAATCAAAAATCTATTGGTTATTTACTGAATGAATCTTGTTACAGAGCTAAATAGATTGAAGTTTTCAGGAACCTCCATGTGGATGGGTCTTTTAGGAAACATCACTCTGAATGAACTCTCTGACACCTTTATTTTTAAGAGTGTAGCAACCAGGTGGACACAGAAAAAATGACATAAAATATTACTGATTTTACTAATGCAAAATATTTCTGATACAAAAATGATTAATATGACAGCATCAAAAAGATACATAAAATCATATTCGTCAACTTGTACACAAAGCTGATTACTGTTTCAGAACTCATACTGAAAATAAAAATTTTTACTGTATGTAATGATAAAGTGCAGTTGCTAAATAATAGATTTCTTAATAAAAATTGCAATTACTAGAAACATGTAAAGGGTTGAGTTCCTAGAACTCATTTAATACTTTTTAAGGGTTCAAAGAACAACTCTGCAGATGATTTAGCATTGCTTTTATCAAACAAAATTAACTTTCTGAAGAAAAGCTACAATTACAAACAATTTTACTGTATGTTGAGTTTATTCATGCAAAATATTAAGTGTATGTGGCAGAAGTAAAGATATTAAGCTCAGCATTCTTAATCCAAAACTATATTTGGCAAAGATGAAGATCTGCTTTGGCAGCACATTTCAAATTTTGTTTCTATTTTGCTTTCTACAATATAAAACATTATGTTTTCTTCAACTTTTCTGTAGTATCCTCAGATTTTCATGCATATTCATGCATTTCAGCTACAGTGTAGGTTCAAGAAACATGGTCACTGCTACAGAGCAAAACGTTTTTTTTTTTAAAACTGAAGCATATTCAGTATTAAAAGAATTTTTGCTAGACATTTAAAGGAAAATGCCCCAAAACAGTTTATGGCAATAATAATATATCTAGAGATTCTGTCTGCATGGAGATGGCACTGGAGTATTCCACCTTCCTCACAGATTCCAATAAGCTTAAGGATATATGGTAACTAAACTGACTCACTTTAGGTGAGTGTTAATATATGTATCAGTGGTCTTGCATCTCAACCAGTAGTGACTCCTGCCTTATGCTCTGTGTTGTCAGGAGTTTGTAATGGGAATTGGCTCAAAAATAGTATTTATTTTGTCATTAATTTTGTGAAGAGTCTTGTTACAATAAGAATTGCATGGAAAGCTACAAAACTGCAAAATGAAAGGTAATAACTACCCCAGATAAGGCTGTGGTAAATTGGGGTCTGCGGCTGAGAAAGGTGCCCATATTAATAAATAAATGGTTCTAATTGTCACACTTGTGGCTTTGTGTGGGGCCATGGTAGTGTCCGCAACCCTAATTGACTGTAGCAGGTGCTGAGTGCTGCAGTAGTGCCATGTCCCTGTTTTAAAAGGGAAGCGTAAGTGCAGGAGGAGAGAAAAAAGCAGATCGGAGGTCAAGAGGAAAACAGACTGGCCTGTGACCAAGAGAGGTAGACGCGAAGGAGGTTAAAAGGACTTGGAAGATGGAGAGCGAGTGTGCCCGAGGTGAATGGAGTGAGGCAGGTTGTTGGGAGTGAGCCTCAGGGCCATGGAAGCTACTGAGCACTTTTTTTGGAGTAGGAGCAGCCCGACTGACTGCATCTCCCCATAAGGGCGGAAAGGGAGTGGCGTGAGAGGCTTGTAGGGCTCATCGGGTTGTCCTGCATAGGGCGGCAGGGAACTGAGCCCAAATAAGAAGGTTGACTGCACCTGTCAGCAGGTGTCTCCTCCCACTGCAAGGTCTGAATAGGATAAGGGTAGGGGACACCATGTAAGAAGGGAAGCACTGGGGCTCATGTGTTTTTTAAAAGATTGTCGCTATGTGGATTTGAACCTCAGTTTTTAAAGGAATGTTTGTTTATTGGGTTTTAATCTCCATACTATACACAGTTTTTATGGATTATTTATTTACTGAACATCTTTGAGTACTGCACTTTTTAGGACACTTCCTTGAATTGTGTTTTAATAAAATAACTTTTGCACCTTCTACTTGTTTTGAGTTGTGTCCTTATCTGCTGGCTCGACTAGTTGCATTATCAATGGTTTCGGGTTCAAGAGGCTCCCAGACAAGAGTGGCAGCACTGAGCCATCACAAAGGTACAAATCCTTTGGAAGACACATTGTGTCACACACCCATACTTGCTCATAAAGAGATAATTTAGAGTTGCCTGTATGCACGTGTGTGAGAGAAAATTGGAGCACCTGGAAAATACCCATACATACCAAGTAACCACTGGCCATGCAAATATTTTAACCAAGAAAGTAAAACAGCTTCTCTAATTACTATCCACTGTGTTACATGGATTTCAAATTTGCAACTTCAGTTTTTTTAACTTTGTTTTTTCCTGTCTTTTATTTGTTCACAGCACAATGGGTTAACGAAACGGGCAGATTGGGACATGTGGCATCCAACTCTCATGGCAGAGGCTTTTTTTGCCATTGCAAATATTTTTAGCTCTCTGAGGTTAATTTCTCTGTTTACAGCAAACTCCCATCTTGGACCTCTACAGATATCACTTGGAAGAATGTTACTAGATATCTTAAAATTTTTATTCATATATTGCTTGGTACTGCTAGCCTTTGCAAATGGATTAAATCAATTGTACTTTTACTATGAAACTAATGCAAATGATACAACTTTAGTCTGTAAAGGAATAAGATGTGAAAAGCAAAACAACGCATTTTCAACGTAAGTGGTCTCTCTTACCCATAACTATTTTCCCATAAACAAATTTGACTTTCTTAAACTGTCTTTTTAATGTATTTAAGGAAGTATTATTTATGGTTATCACAAATGACAATTTGTAACACACAATTTACAATAAAACATAATAATAATAATTCCTATTCCAAATCAAATTATCTTGTTTGGATTTGAATAGACAGTGCTTTGAAAAGTAAAGGTTATAATTATGAGAAAAAGAAAGATATGATTTTTATCTTTGAAATTGTTAGAGTTTTAGGCCAACTTCTGTCCACAATAATTTATTTGTTTGTAGTACTGCCTAGGAAGAAGATAAAGCCTAGTGAACCAGAATGAATAAATGACAAATGTGTTCAAAATTCATAAACCTACCAAAAGAGCATGTGTTACAGCTCAGCTGCTTCAGCCCACTTAGCACAATACTTCAAAAGAAAACATGTTTCAAGTGTTTGTAAAAGCCAAGGATTAGAATATGCATTATATTCAGTCTTTCTAGTCAAATACATAAACATTTGTTGCCCCATTATACATTTTATTGCTAAATGCACTCTCAAATAAATTTTTCATTTCAGCAGTTGGCGATACAGTATGTACATATATGAGAGGAAAATCAAAAGGAGGTAGAAGACTTCTGTATGCACTTAAGAATTATCACTATAAATGGAAATTTTCTGCCAAAAATTAGTTCCTGCGAATTCCTGCCAGGCTGTCAGAATGTACATAAAACATAAGTGTATTGGTCAGTTCAAATAAAGAAGTGTGCTAATTGACCATTTGGGTTGGACCTTATAGATGAAAATTAAAGCAGAACTAAAAACAGAATCTTCTTCTTCTTCTTCATCTTTTCCCACTTCTATGTGGGGTCAATGTTCATGATTAACTTTCTCCATACACCTTGGTCCTGCATCTCCTCCCCGGTCATGCCCTTTTCCTTCCAGTCTTCTTTTGCTTTATCCATCCACCTCTGCTTTGGCCTTAATTGCTTTCTCTTCCCCTGTACTTCTATTTCCATCACTGTTTTGCCCACATATTCATTTTCTTTCATCATCACGTCCATAACACATAAACTTACTTTTCTGTACTTTCTTAGATATCTCTCCCAACGTTTATTGTACCTCTGATTGTCTCATTACTTATTCTGTCCTTTGTTTTTACTCTACACATCCAACTTATTATTCTGCGCTCCCTTTATTGCCCAACCCTCAGATTCATACATCATTGCTTGTCTTACCACTGTTTTAAAAACTTTACCTTTTATCTTCACCTTAATTTTTCAATCACACAATACTCCTGTTAACATATACCTCTCCAAACACTCTGTAGTTGAATCTATGTAAAAAAATTTGAAGGTGTTCAGAAAGAAAGTTGAATTAAATATTTCAAGCAACACACACCAAACAGTGAAGTTAAATATAAGTTCATTTCACCTCCTTTGGTTCAAGAGTTTGCCATGTAAAAGCTAAAATGATTTTGCCAGCTATAAAATGCAATAGAAAGAAATGGAAGAGTCATCTGCTAAAAGTATTATAGAAGAAAGAAAACAAACTTTATAGCTGAGTAATATGGGAAGTGGGAAACCACAGGGCAATCTCAGAACATGGACGGGAAAGTGCCAGGAAGACTAAGCAAGCACAAACTGAATGGATGAGAAGCAAAGTCCTCTAAATTGACTATGTTATCAGCTATTAAAAAATTAAAGCAGTCAAAAGTGACTTACACTGTAGCAATATCAATTCAGCAATAAATCAATTTTTATTATCACATAGCTACAGTATATGGTAGGAATGTCAGATGGATTTACATGACTGAAAAATAAATTTAAAAGGTCAAAACCCAATAATTCAGCTATTAATCACACAAAATTCATGATCAAGGTTTTACTGTCAAAGTCTATCTGTCCAGAAAGAATAATGAATAACAAGCTTTTTTTAATCACCAGACCATTAAAATGTAGTTGAGTGATAGATGTTAGATTACCTGGCTGCTAAATAAACTCAGATTCACTAATGCAAACTGAAGTCATAATCAACATGTATACAAGTTACTGGTGGCGTTACTGCAGTAAGTTACACTCGTGGGACAGCAAGAACACATCATGATGACTGTAAAGTAAGTTTGTATCTTGAATGTCCAGTAGAAGCAATTTGCAACAGGAGCACTGTCAATACAAAGAACAGTCGCTTATTTTGCACTTTGACCTGGATTTTTGTAGTGGTGGATCAAGAAGCACTTAACTGCTGACAGTTGAGATTTGTTAGGCAAGTGATGATGTCAAACTGCTAAAGAAGATGATACTGGCCAAATGCCCTGTTAGTCAGTAGGGCTATTTCAGTTCTTTTTTAGCTTGACTGGCTAATGCGGTCATTTTCTGCTGTCCTCACAGAATGCATGACCCCATTTTACATTGTGCATGCCCAGTAGGAACAATATACAGCAGACGAAAGAAGACACATATAGAATTATGAATTAGCAACAGGAAAAACAAACTGCTTATTTTTACCCTGCAAAAAATACAACCTTTCTTTCTCACCACTAATTTTCTAATGTTTCCCTCTTCTTTGTGCTTGGTGTTTGTTTTTTTTTTTTCCCCAGAATTTTTCCTAACAGATGTCAGTCTCCACTTTCTCACACAAAGATCAGGCAGGAAATTAGTGCCCACATCTGCTTTATTATATAATGAAATCTTTTGCATTACATGCAGGGATTTGCCTTCAGGAGTCTTCAGATCCTGAAAACAACAGCCATATATTTATCTGTGTTATTCCCATAATTTCACAATGGGTTTCTTTTATATAAACAATGCATTATTATTAATGTTAGTATTATTGTCACACATACAGAATATATTGAAATTCTCACTTATATGTTCAACTAACATGCATGTCCTCCCAAATGTCAACAAGTATAGTATCATAGGTAAATTAATTGAAGGAATTATTAAGGATACTGTTGAGCAACACATGGCAAGAACAGGAGTCTTACTGAACAGTCAGTATGGGTTCAGACCAGGAAGGTCATGTTTTATTAACAGGTTGGAATCCTATGAGGAAGAAACAAAAGGATGCAAACAGAGTGGTACATGTGAAATTATTTACATTGACTTTCAATAAGTATTTGATAACAAGCCACATGAGAGTTGAGGGTGTACTTTGTAGATGGGCGCAAAATTGACTCAGACATAGGAAGCAGAGGGTGACGGTGTGAAGAACCTTATCTGAAACTGGTGATGTTAAAAGTGATGTCCTACATGGGTCAGTGCTGGCGCCATTGCTATTTTTATTATATATAACAAGCTGGTTAAGTGTGCAAATGATATCAAGCTAGGTAAATTGACAGATAATCTCAGATCTGTTCAATCAATACGGAGGGACTTGGACAGCATACAGGCTTCAGCAGATTTGTGAGAGATGAAATTTAATGTAAGTACAAAATGAAAGTAAAAGTTTTAGGTGTGAATAGACCATAGTAGTTCTGAAAATCAAAAGTACACCCTATGAGAAGGATTTAGGAGTCCTAGTGGACTTGTCACTATCTACTTCCAGACAGTGTTCAGAAGCTATTAAGAAGCCTAACAAAGCGTCCAATGACGCTGTGCTGAAGCTTTATAATGCACTTGTGTGGTCTAATCTGAAGTACTGTGTGCAGCTTTTTTGGTCTCCAGGCTACAAAAAAGACATAGCAGTTCTAGAAAATTCCAGAGAAGGCTGATTCCAGGGCTACAGGGATGAGTTATGAGGAAAGATTAAAAGATCTGAGCCTTTTCAGTTTAAGCAAATGGAGATTAAGACATGACGTGATTGAAATATTTAAAATTATGAAGGGAATTAGTACAGTGAATAGAGGCTGTTACTTTAAAATGAGTACATTAAGAACATGTGGACACAGTTGGAAACTTGTTAAGGCTAAATTTTGCACAGATGTTAGGAAGTTTTTCTTCATACAGTGAGCCATAGACATATGGAATGAGTTACCAAGTGGTGTGGTAGGCAGTAGGACTTCAGGAACCTTCAGAACTCGACTTGATGTTATATTGGAGGAATTGAGAGGATCTGACTGGCAAGCTTTGTTGGGGTGAATGGCCAGGTCTTGTCTAAATCTTTCTGATGTTGTAATTTGGAGACAGATTTCCAGAATCTCTATTCTCTATTCCCTCTATTCCCCTAAACAGAATGAACAATTACTATGTACCATTTTAGAATAAAGACACAAATAATAAACCAATGGACAAAAACTGATGTGGAACAAGCCAGTAATCGTGTAGGGAGGAAAATCTGTTGCAGACCCAATTTGATTTTTCCTCACCTGTGAATTTATTACAGAAAATAATTTTTATATAAGTGAAGAACATGGTGTTAAAAACGATTGTAATGAAATACATTATTTAGACTATAGCCCAATAGCCTTAACTTCATCTTATGATTAAATTGTTGATTAAATACTACATTCTAAGATCCAGATTCATTTAGTCAAATTGGCTTCCTAGCTTGACTAAAATGTATTATCATTGTCTAATTCTAAAGTAAAATTTCTACTTTGATGTTCTTGTTATCTGAAAATATATAAACTTTTAAATATGGAATTAATAAAACGTGTTTTGTTTATATTTTAGGTTGTTTGAGACACTACAGTCCTTATTCTGGTCCATATTTGGGTTAATTGGTCTGCATGTAACAAATGTTGAAGCAAAGCATGAGTTTACAGAATTTGTTGGGGCTACAATGTTTGGAACATATAATGTGATTTCACTTGTAGTCCTCCTAAATATGTTAATTGCCATGATGAACAATTCATATCAGCTTATTGCAGTAAGTTTTCTCTTATTTAATTACATATATTTAATTGTTTTATTTTTTTTTTGATGACTATTCCATAAATAAGGGTTTTAAATTGGTGAATTGCACTTATATTTTAATTACGTTTAAGTTTAATCTAAGAATGTATATGTTTCTAAAATGAAAAACCATAAAACACATTTTTTTTAAAGTACAACATGTATATTATTGCTGTTACACATTATTCTTTAATCTGCTTCTTAACCATACATGGTCACTAACTCTATTAACTTTAGGATCATGCAGATATTGAGTGGAAATTTGCAAGGACAAAACTTTGGATGAGTTATTTTGAAGAAGGCGGAACATTACCTCCACCATTTAATATCATTCCAAGCCCTAAATCAGTTTGGCACTTGTTGAAATGGATCAAGAGACATGTGTGTAAAGTGAAAATCACAAAAAGGCCAGAGAGTCTTGGATCTCTTGGAGTAAGTATACAAAATTTCCATTAAGTATATACACATCAAAATAGTATTACTGTATATTCTACCAAGTGGAACCCGGCACATGTTTAATACCTTATATTTGATAATTGTGTACCATTATGGGCATATAATACTGTGTATCATTATGGGAATAAAAAATATATATTGTAACCACAAGAGGGTGCCAGAGAGTCCCAAACCACAGACCCAGTAATACCTCACACAATTCCCGGTACAAATAAAAGACATTTATTCAAACACAGTAGATCTCCAATGATCATCCTTCCAAAGACACGTCAAAATACACAAATAAACCAATCGTGATTCCTCCTTCCTCCTCTAAGAGTGTAGCCCACTGTTTCCAGACTCTGACTTAATTCAAGTGAGGCAGCAGGCTTCCTTGTAAACCAGACCCGGAAAATGCTTCTGGTCTCCTGTCCTGGTCATCCAGACCCTTTCCAGGTTGTTTGGAAACTAGGGCAGTCCTCCCTCGGCAGCTCTCTCTGGTTGTCCCCGAAGACCCTGACAGGGCTGCATTTCCAGACTCTAACTTCCATGCCACCCTGTGGGTGTCCTGATCAGGTTTAGCTTGGAGGGACACGGTCAACTGTTGTGTGGGAAAATTATCTGCTCCTGTTGAGTTTGTTTGCCTACTCATTCCATTATGGCCTTATGGCCAGGCATGAATCCTACCTTTATTGCGGCCAGGATGCCTGTTCTTCTTCTCTGGCACTTACAATGGTGTAATGAAACCATCTGGCAAAAAGTTCTGATAAAACTTTAGGTACTACATCAATTACACATTTACATTTATGCATTTATGTAACAAGACCTTAACAAAGGCTTCTTTTGATTTTAATGACACTTACAAAGCATCAGAAAAATGGTTTATTTGTGTAATGTGGCCTTAAGTATGAAGTACAGAGACACATTTTTCTCTATTGCATATTTAGTATAAGAAACTGTGAATCCTTCATATTAATAAGTCATTTTACTATCATGTCAATATGCCAAACAACACAGACGAATAACTAATCTATTGATGTTTGATTAGTTTTATGAAGAATAAGAGAAAATGAGTAATAGATGCTTTTCTGCAATACTCGAACTAAAGTGTTAACAAAATGCTCAGTAATATATTACATTCATTATGCAGGTATACTGTTAAATGTAAAATACTATGACAAATGTAATGCATTAATAAAGTGAATATCTGTTTATTGTGGCAATAAAAACTGTAAAGAATGACACATTGGCTAATTTTCAAAACTATAAATAAGTGCTATATGTGTAAGTATTTCAATATATAAACCAGTATGGTAGTGTTGTGGCTTCATTTCTTACCCATGCCACTATTTCTATAGGGTATGCTTGTTCTCTCTAAATCATTTTGCTTCAGGTAGACCAGTGTCCATGTACATTTTAAAAGATTTTATTTCTCAATCGAACTTGCCTTTATATGTGTGACTGTAGGTGTGTAATTAAAAGTGCCTCACATTGGCACCATTATATAAGTGATTATGTTTCCTATCAGTTAAAAATGGAATGCATTTGACATTGACCCTTGCTTCTTGTTATTTTACTGCTAAACAGTATTACACTTAATTTCCAAAAGATACATCTTAAGTTCACTTACTTCAACCTGTTAAAATGGCTTTACTCTCATTAGCTCTTGATTCTACTTGAGCAACTTCTACCATATCCCTCCTTGCTTACTTCATCATTCCATAAATTTTGTTCAGTTTTCTGAGTTTTCATTTTGTATTTCATAGCATAACTTGTTGTTCAGTCCTTGGAAGTTCTCCACAGGTGTGCCTCAAGTGTTAGTACAGGGTCTGCTTCTTTTTCTACCTTCATGCCTTAGAATTCTTCTTATAGCTTCTTCTTAGCTATTTATGTTAGCAATACCTGAATCTTACTTTTATTTTGCTGTTTCAATACATAGCTTTCAACCACAACAATATCATTCTCTGAATTTTGTATTTGACATCACCCTCTCTTCACAAACATCACCAACCTTAAGGATTATTTCCTCTTTTTCAATTAACATGTCTTCACTGAGTCAGTCATGTTTTATCCTTTCAGTCACAAGAGCTGACTATTCCTTCACTATCTTTGCCACTCAGGCCCTCATTCCAAGTTCTCTCTAGGCTGGATACTGTAACTGTGTTTAGACAGTGCTCCCAGAAACTGTTTCTTACCCTACTGATGAACTCATTTTTGTTTTGACTCACATAATTTCATTGCTAAACTATTACTATTGTCTTCTAGTTGTTGCTCAAAATTCAGTCAAATTTCTTGTCATGAACTACAGATCTCAGCAAGGCTGCCCTCTGCAATGTTTACCATTCCTGGTCTCTCCATATCTCCCTTTAAGAAGTCTCAGTTCTACTTCAGTCTGATGTCAGTCTCCTGCCCTGTGCATATTTGAGAGTGTTATGTTATTTCATGTTACATTAAACAAAAATATAATTAAGATCAGATTTTAAGTGTATAACAATTTTTTTTTTTTTATTTTACTGTTACATAACTAGAAATTATTGTACATTTTACTGAATTCATCAATTCCTTAAACATACACTATGTTGAAATCATATCAATATGATATCTACTAAGGAAAACTGCTTTTTTAAAATCATAATCAAAACCACCATTGGCACTTTTTGTTTGTGTTTGCAAAATATATGATTTTTCTTTGACAAGTCATTCTTAATAAATGTAATAGCAAGTCAAGAATTTAAATCTGTTTAGTTAACAGGTACCAAGCCCTATATTTGGTTTCAGTTTCAGAAATACATTATGAATTAAACCTTTCAGGCTGTTCCTAAAATCATTTCAGAAAAGTATTCATTAAAAGAACAGTAAATAAAGTGCTTAGTAATGTGCTTTTATAATTAATAAATATACAGTGTCTAAAATCATTTGTATGCTAAAACATACACTACTAGAAGGCAGTCAAACATGATTCTGCACAACAAAATTAAGGATGGAGTTAATAAAAGTACAATGACTGTGAAAACATGGACAATCCTTTAAAATTATAGAACAATTCATGATATCACAAAATAATATATTTTAATCTTAGATATGTATTATTTTGGCCAAATCTGTTCATTATATTATTAATACAATGCTTCCTTTAATATTAATTCAATGTAAAGTTAAGGACAACCTAAATGTACCAAAAGTTTGCTTACTCTGTAATTCCAATATTACAGTCATATTTAATAACAGTAAAATGAGATAACAGAAAAAAGTTAGCATCTCAATCCAACACAACTACTATTAATTACCACTTTTCAGATAGATGAAATAAGCAACAGGGACACAACTTATGTAGGCTTGAATGTTGTAAGGTATAACTATAAGCAACCTTCAGTAAAGGAAGAAAAGGAACATTCTGGAAATGAGAAATATTATGTAAATCGATAGATTACAGATACATGGGTTGAATGCAGTTTAACTAGCATCTCACAATAAGATGAGCCATTATTTGTAACAAAAGCCTCAATATTTATTGTATAAAGTGATGCTACCACGTTAGCCAAGGTGGCTCCCAAAGACTATTCAATGGCCAAAGCAGGTTAATAAACTAATAAATAAATGTATCCACGACACAATATTGCATCTGAAAGGACTAAGGTCAGAAAAGGCTTTATCAGGCCAGCAATGACACAGGGTTAATAAAAAACCAAGAGAAATCAAGTACATACATTAGAAGAGATAAAGACTTTAGAAGAGGCAAGTACAGTATGTGAAAATTTCATTTGGAAATAACAGGCACAGATGTCAGAGCAATTGACATATTAATTTTAAAGGTAACACTTTTATACTACTGCATAAAATTTTACGTATTTATTTTCAAAACCTGATGAAGATAAAGCAGTGAACCTGGAACAAATAATGGTAAAATAAATCCATGCACATAAGCATGGCCTTATAACTGAAAGATGTTTATCTTCTTCTGAGATGTCATGACAATGTAATATTTTTATTTTAAGAAAAATGATAAAGCACAACAGTCAAATAATTCTTAATAATCACACTGCTACCTATTACCATCACATTATTATACAATAGTTACAAATATAGTATAAACACAAAATATGATGATAAAACATAAGCATGGAAATATTAAGAAATATGTACAAAAATATAAATAAATTGGTATGATTTTAAGTTCAAATATTAACTGTTCCAGGTTAGATGCTTTTTGAAAAAATCATTCCCTAGGCAAACAACAACAGTTCAATTTGGACAGAAGATAACATTGACTTTAAGGAAGACATAAGGAACACTGAGAAGGGAATGAAAATGGAAAATACTTAGTAAATGCAGATAAAAAGTAAAGTTCTGAAGTTTAGCAGCTTGAGTTGCTTTCAGGGTTTCTTCCTGCATTTCTTGTATCTTTCCATATGAACAACCTCAAATACTTTAGTGCTAACCTTTGATAAATTATGGATGTCACTGCTGATTTTTTATTAGGGAATGGGTGAATTGCTTTAGTAAGGACACAATCAATAACACATTTTTTGATTAACAATGCAAAAAATTCTTGCGTACTCTCCCACATCGGATAAGACATCTCTAAGCATTTGTATAAGTTAAGATCAAAGCGATCCAGTTACTTTTCCTCCATCTCCCTATTCCAGGAGTGTACCACTTTTGTTACTAGCCCCTCATGCTTCAGATTCTGCATATAAGTTACAGCAGCAGAGCAGCACTGAGAGCCAGTTTAACTCTACTGGGTAAGGGCAAGGTAATGGACAGTCTACTTAGTACTTAATCGGGATTTATTAGTGCTCCCCTGGTGAAACTGCACAAATAACAAAACTAACAAGATTATGTTCAATAAACACGTCGCCACTTTCTAATTGCATAATAGTATATGATTATACAGGAGTATAGGTTTTAATAATTTCTGTCAGATAAGTGGGGCTTAACTATTTATTATTTTTATATGAGGAGATAGAGAATTTTAAAATCAGCTCTTAACTTAATTGGAAGCCAGTTAATTGAATTCATACTTGGAGTTACGTTTTGGTACGGTACAGTATGATAACATTGCCCAGTTTAAATATTGAACAAAGCGTATACCTAATCCTCAAACCTCAAAAAGTACCCCGAGACCATGTTTAGCTGAATGTATTAAAATTTAGTGACATCATTGCAAAACTGAGTAACAACCAGTACCATACCTGCACTAGTGGGCTTTTTCATCTCCTACTGAATTTGTTATCACCTGAATAAAGAACACATTGCAGAAAATAACCTCGGCATTTCAAAGCCTTGAAGTTAAACCAACAAAGCTTTTTTGTGTTTAAAAGCAAAATACTTGAAGATATCAGTACAGTGCAGTGGAAATAAAAGCAACTACTTACAGAGATGCTAATGAGTTGTATCATTTAGTAGAATAATTGGTCACATCTCATTTATAAACATTACATTATTATCAGTAAAATATATATATATAAATATACACTACATATATTGTATATATATATATATATATATAATATGCAAAAGGTTTCAGTAATAAGTTTTTTGTTTTTTTTATAGAGACGAGCAGCCGGAAATTTAAGAAAAAACCATGAATACCAGGTAACAGTTTTTGGTTTATATTAGAGTTACCTACTTTAATAGTTAATACAGTGCATTGAGCAGATATTCAAAAACTAACTAACTAGCTAGATGCATTGGATTGTGTCCTGTCATTTGTGAGAAATTTTAAGTACTTAAAAACAAAAAACAGAAAACTGCAAGCTCAGCCAACCAAATGTGTTTAATGTAGGAAGAACTAAAGACGTTTACACATTCTGGGTATTTGTCCTTTCATCAAGGCCTTTTATAACTGTACCTCATTTTCCAATTATTTTAAATTTTTATTTCTTATAAAATATTATGCCTTTTATACTAAACCTTGTTCTTAACAGCATCAAGGACATTGCTATTTAATATACATACTGTACTAATTGTAAAGTATATATTAGAAATTGATATTATAACCTACAGTAGTTGTTGCTGGAATAGTAAATGTTATTAAGTTTATATTAAGTCCTTATTTAATTTTTACCTCTAGCAGGATCAGTGATTTCAATATGTGTACAAAAAGTTAATTGTGTACCAGTTCCTGCTTCTTTTACTTTGTGCATATTGTGCATTTTTTCCTTTTTAATAAAATGTGACATTGCATTCTTAGCCCTTTCTTACTTTTTGTAGTTTCCTTATATTTTCTAATTTCTTAAGCCACATGTTAATTATAATCAAATAATTATAACATTGATTTTATATTCTTTAGTTCTTTATAAAATTTTAGCACTAGCTCTTACATGTAGTATAGGGTGTGAAAAAAATAAAGCTGGAAGAATGCAAGACATATGGCATAATCCAAGCTGCTGTGGTCTTTGAAATAAGTCAGAAATCTTTAACAATATTTCAGAACTTAAAATAACTACCAAGCGATCTGTATTTTCTTCCTTTTTAGGATGTTATGAAGAATTTGGTAAAACGATATGTTGCAGCCATGATTAGAGATGCAAAAACAGAAGAAGGCCTCACAGAAGAAAACTTCAAGGTAATGTAGCTATATTAAGCAGCACTATGGTTTCATATCTGTTTCAGTTCATTATTCAGATATAACAGCTAAGTAAATGAAAAAATTTGGATCAAAGAGCTTAGAAAAATGTTTTAGACAGATCTGTAAATAACAGTAATAAGTATTTCAAATCTCAACATCCACAATCTCAACCACTAGTATGATGTATGATTAATTTGCAAATGTGTCTTCCGTATTTAATTTGTGTGTAAGAAGGAGTAACTAATATTTTCCCATTTTAGAGTCTAAATATCCATAGAAGATCACACCATAGATTTAGTGTTTCTTGGTTGTGGATTTAGCTGTTTCTGGCTTATTAGAGCTCTTTGTTCACTCTGAATGTGCCTTGTATTTTTATTCAACCATGATGACACAAGGCAATGAATAGATGGGGTCTATACCAGAAAGCAAGAGTAGTGTGATATCTGGTTAAAGTAAATCAGGATTTATGGAAATCAGGTAATTCCAATCCAGTAAACATGAGTTTAGCAAAACCTGTGTTTCTGGAACAGATTTGTGAGGCCAAAGATGTGAAAAATTCACTAACCTTGCTTTTTGAAATAGCTGTGTCTGCTCTAGTGTGATACCAGAGTTGCATGCTTCTAGCATACTCCCTTGAACCTGTGAATGATAAGACAGAATAAAAACATGAGTTAGATGCAAATGTGCAAAAAGTGATTTTTATTTTGTACAATGTTCAAACAATAAATAAAGTGCAATGTAGTCATCCTTAATAAATAACTTAATAAATAATCTATAATATAAACAGTGTTCATTGGAGGTTAAAATTCAAATAAATAAATAATCCAAGAAAAAGGTTAAATATCGAAAGTTAAAATACAATTAGGATCCATCCAATGTAACCATCATGAGCCTCTATGCTTCCTAAAATGAATATCTCCTCTCCATACTCATTACAGTCTCCTCAGCAAGAGGAGATGTGCTCCAAAAGACAGTCATCCATTTTTTCTGGCTCATGTTTCCACCACTATCCCCTGGCCTTCAATAGGAAACACTACAAGTCCTGCTGCTGTCTCCTGCCACCATCTTTTTGACTTCAGCAGGAACATAAGAGCACCTCAAGAGCGACCCGACCATGCAAGTGGCGTCCACTCGCTGCACTCAGGGCCACATTTCCAACTGCTTGCCTCCTCACTGTAGCACTGGCTCTCCCACAATCCTGACACTTCTGCTTTTCTTTATTTTTCTTCTGCTCTTAACCTCTGGATCTTCTCATTTCTTTTATTTTTGTTCCTTCCAAGTTCTCTCAATTCAGGTTCCTTTTATTCCTGTGGGTGCAGATGCCTTAATTGTAAACCTGAGAACACTAACAAAGAAACCGGTTGAACTGCGCACATCTGGATGTGAATGCATATGCAATTAATCTCCCCATTACCGAATGAGGGTATCTAATCTATGCTACCACATGTGCCTATGCCCTCCTGGAGCACAAAGTGCAGTATATATATAATGTAAAACCTACACACTGTCATGGACCCTTAACATGCTTTATCACATCCAAAAAGAAAGATTTGTCAAATTCCAGGTCATTTACTAGGGCAAACATTGCTCTAAAACTGACCTGCAAAAGTGCAGGTATAAACATGAAGGATTAATGTTTTGAGGCTGCAATAATTAAGAAGCAGAGCTTCCAATCATAAGATCAAAGGTTGTAAATGTCCTGTCAGAAATGCTGATGCTAGCTGCACTATTTAAAAAGTAGAAAAAGTCAATGAAATTGTAGCTTGCGGCCGGGGCTGTTGCCTCGCCAGGACGCCTCCATGCTGGAAGGACCGGGGGAGCAAGCGTGGCCAGAGCGTTACCTTCCCCGGGACACTAGATGGCAACCCCCCTGGGTTGCAGCGGTGCCTCGGACTCCAGCAAGGCTTTATGGGAGGTGGAGTGTAGTGCAGCCCTGTTGGGATCTGCAGGCACCACCAGGGGGTGCTGCAGCAGGAGCTGCTGAGCCTTAATGGGCAGTTCTTTCGCCACACCTGGAAGTGCTGCTGGAAACGAGTAATCAAGCACCTGGAACACTTCCGGGTGCCTTATAAAAGGAGCCAGCAGCCTCTACTCGGGGAGCCAGAGTCGGAAGGAGGAGCAACAAAGCTTAACCGGAGTAGTGGACAGGAGAAAAGATAAGGAGAAGGAAGAGACTTGTGGTATTGTGCTTGTGCTTGGACTGTATTATACTTGTGGGGAATGGGGAAGGTGTTTCCCACAAGGGAAAAAGAAAAAATAAAATCTGTTTGCTTTGAACTTGTGTCCCGCACTTGTCTGTGTCGGGATAAGCTGGTGGTGCCAGCCTGGTGGGCCACAAATATTAAAAACTTAGTTCCACTTCTTAAACAAACAATTGACACAGAAACACAATTCCATCACCAAATTCTGCCCAGAGAAACATAATCTGACTGTGATCAGACATTCTGCCATGTCCAGAGAAGTGTCTGCATGAATGTTACTGTTTTACAAGTACATCTGAGACTTTAATATATCTGGGGGAACCTTGTAAAACGTGATAATGTAACAAACTGTGGTTTTCATTTGACATAGATGAAAATTAAGGGCATTCCCTTTTTTTTTGAGACACAAATAAATCACCGCCATCAAAGGTAAAATCCACATAGTCATAGTAAGGCAAACAAATTTAAATATCTTAAACATTTCTGAGCAGTAAAAAATGACAGTACACTTGCTGATGGAATGGGCTGCCTACATTCATCCCTTCTGTGGACTCTCCCACCTTTTAAAGAAGCAACTCTGAAAACTCCCCTCATCCACAAATACCTATACCTATAAGATTATTAATGCAGTTTCGATTTGGGGTTCTGTAATGGAATAAGGCCAACAGATATGACTTATGTATTGTAGTTCATTTTACTGCTGGCAACTCTTTCTCTGTTGGCATGAATGTTGTTGCCCTCTGTTTCTCAGACTTGTACTGCATGGTTGATTGGCTGTTCAGTTATCAACTAATAAGGGTTTGTAAATGTTGCCATGAATGTGTACCGATTGAAATCCGGTGTTCTGCCACAAGCTAATCTGCGGGTGCAAAATTGCACAATACCACAGCAGGGTTCATTTAAGATCCAATCAGTCTTTCTAAAACAGACCCCAGATCATTTCTGTAGTTTTGTTTTCATAGTGTTATCATTTGCAATATTTTGTTTTTCTTCTATCATTGTTATTGTCAGTGGGTTCATCTCAACAATTACTAGGTAACATCATGTAAATAATGTATTATAATAATGTAGTTATTTCTAGAAAAGAACAAAAAACATTTTTACATTGAATCAGGTATTTTGACAAGGTGGCTAAACTGAGCCATTTCTGTAATAAGATTTTATTCTGACAACTAGTTACAATTTTTAATTATGAAAATACTCAGTTTTAGAAATCTAGTGAACAAGTATTTTCTTACAGGTAAATTAATTATTTAAAGTGTAGTACTGAAAATACTGAAAGATTTTTTTATTGTAATTTTAAGACAAAATTTAAAATAAGTATACTTTTTAATATAATTTGCCGGCTTTGCTAAAACAACTCGGATTCTGATGATGCTCATTTACTTGTAACTAAAATGCTCATAATTAGCCAGATTTTATGAGCAGACACTATTTCACATGACATTGGTTTAACTGAGACATTGTCACATGTGTGACTGTGCTACGCAAACAAATGTTATTTTAGTATTCAAGGCATGAAAATGACAGCCCATAAAGAAATCTAATCATGAGTTTAACTTGATGTCATGAGTCAATTTCTTTAAATAGTTTACCTGCTGCTGTGTTCTTACTGTTTTAATTTGCAGTTTCAGCTTGGGATTTACAGAATTTATTCAAACTCCACTTGACCAAAATCCTGAAGATTCCCTCAGTTATAACTATTATCCTCTTTAATAAAATCCCTGTGTGCGTCCATGTGTCCATGTGTGTGTCTTCTGGTGAAGTGCACATGCACGGGGCACGGTGCGACACTTCAAAGCAGATGCTTCAAAGGCCGCCTGACACGTCACACAAGACAGAGTGGGCGGGACATATAAAATATTGCATGGCCGATCCAATCGGATTTCGGTAAATGAGGTAACACCTAAAACATAAGGCACGAAAAATCCAATCAGGTACTGAGATGCGGAGACCAGCTTCCCCAAAGAGGTGGTATTAGTGTTTGTTGTTGTGCAAGTGTTCACTCTGAGGATGTCAGATTTGCGATTAAGAAGCTTGGCCCAGTAAAGTGTAAAGTGTCAGTCGTTGAAGGGGTTTTCCTAAATATACGAATTTTCATGATATTACAATAGGATGACTTTTAAAAGTAGATTTATTTTCGCGCACATAAAATCCGTTGCTGGGGAGACGCCACACATAAAATAATCAGCTGCACGCCAGCACAGATTAAAATACTTGCTGGGGAACTGCACAGTACTTGCTGGAGAGACGCCACAGCAAGCTAAAATAAAGAGAGGCAGGATAGGAGATCGTCAAACACACACAACACATCAATCAACAGCCACAGAGGAGAGGATAAATGTAATATTAATTATACTTACTGTATTGTCATATACGTTTCTATTTTATTTTTATTATTATTTTACTTAAGGCTTCTTGCAAAAATATTTTTGACAAAAAAAAATTAAGACAAGAAACAGAATGAGGTCAAGGTCCCTTGCTATTTAATATAGACTGTTCCTACTAATGTTTATGCACTACTGTTCTAGTGCCCGTTATTGTAACGGGCTTAATGTCTAGTAACATATATTTATAAGCAATGGTTTTCAAAACAGTTTTAAAACCCTGAATAATATTGACTCTGCTGCTGATAACTCATAAATATTTAGTAAATTAAACAATATATCATTGCTGAAGTATAAATTATATGAATAGAAAATAATATTTTTTGTATTTGATCAGCAAATTATATATAATAATAACATTCAACAACACTAGAATGAAATGTCAGTCAAAATGGCACTAAGTAAATGTTATTAAGCAAAATGACACTAAGCATAACAATTTTCCACAAGACAATAATTAATTTGTTCACATGACATCAGATAGAACTGTTTTTAATATTAAATTCAGTAAGTTAGTAGAAAAGCATATTCTCAAAATTTTAAATGATCCATATAATTTTCTTTCTTAGTTTAATATGTTTGAATAAAATAATATTTTTGTTCCTATTGAACTACACTTTAATTCTTGGGCAAATAATACCTGTGTTGTTAGTTATTTTGTACACATTTCTTGTTACAGTTTGATTTTCACCAAAATGGATCAGAATTTATTTCCAAATTAAACAACTCTTGATTTACAACAAACTGCCATGGCGTGAATAGCATGTCGTCAAAACACATTTCACTGTTGAGAAAGCAATATATGAGTAAAATGCACAAATTTGAGTTTCAGCAGTTATTCTCAGCTTGGCACATTAGAAATGGCATCAATAAAGAAACCTGATGGAAACATTTCAGTCATCAATTAAGGTTTTCTTCAAGTACATAGTACTTGCTTGCACCTCCTCTTTGTTTTGGGTGGGTTGGCATTGATTGGATATACTGCAGTGATTATAGAAGAGTAACACTAAAGGAGCTCTAAAAATTCATTGTTTAATTTGGTTGTTTCTGTTGGACTCTTTTCTGCAGTATATCTCATGATAATACATGCAGTATAAGTTATTGCAAGTATTACCTACCCACATTTGTTATGCCATTTATTTATAATCCACTAAAGCAAATTTAAGAAACTGTTGATCCTTATGATATAGAGTAAAAAAGCTAAAATCTTTCACAAAACCTTATTAATTTGAAGTGTAAAACAACAGTAACAAGAATCACACATAACTGCGTCAGCATATAGTTAACCCACATTGAATCAAATTGGCTTAATCCATTCTTTGAATTTGTTGAATCTCATGGAGTTAGTATTTAACAAGAGAGAAAAATGATAAGCAGGAAACGTCATTGTAAACTTTTAAAGAAAACATCTCAAACTGTCAAAAACATTACCCTTTTTATAAGCCTTCTCTATCACTGATGTTATTTTTGGAGTGGCCATATTTACCTGCCTAAACAGTAGATAATATCATAGTTAGAAAGGAGTTACCAATATCTTCCAAAACAAATTAATATTATATTTAATTAAAGAGAACAAATCATTAATTGTCACAAACAGTATAAATAAAAAACATATTTCCTGGTGCCAGATAATATCTGGCTAAATTTAGGCATCAAAAGGAAGACCAAAAGAAAAGGAGCACTATGTGTTTCTAGAAAATCTAACCGGCTAAATGCTAGTGTGAAAATGGAGGTACAGTAAATGCTGAATCTGCAAGGATGTATACCACTGATATGCCCCTGTTCCAAAAGATTAGACTACCTTCCTAACATAAGTTTCTAACAAGATAAACCTAAACACTAATCCTACACAGCTGTAAAAATTTTAAATAAATTTTACCCCAAACAAATCTCATTAAATTAAAATCTCATTGTGAATTTCCCATTGGGATTAATAAAGTATCTATCTATCTATCTATCTAAAATGCAGAAGAATAAACATGTAAAAATGCAATGGTACACATTTCATATGTGCTTAAAAGAATATTATACATTTTGATCTTAAAAATGGCTCTGGCAACTGTAAAATAATCAAATTAGATAACACTATTGCCACTGGCCTACTTTTTAATAGGTGAAAAATGGCCACCAAGACTATTCAACCATGATCACATGGACACTGGCCACGTCCAAAGTCTTTGATATATGGAACAGCTGGAATCCTAGTAATAAGGAACAACTGCTAGCATAGCAATGTAGAATTAAAGTAAATAAAATAATGAATGACATACAGCATAAAATTCACTGTTAGAAAAGGCAAGGGTAGAAACAATAAGCAAATGCAAGAAATTAGACCAACTGAATCCATGGGAAACTTTGAATTTTGATGTGAAGAAATAGAATCTATGCCAGGAATTCAAATTTTCCTTATAGACTCCAGAATGGTGCAATAGACTTTGTAGATCAATATCCTTCATGATATGTGAGTCTACACAACAACAATAAAAACAAGGACCTGAATTACCTGTTTTGGTTGTATTGGTTGATTGGCCTTTCATCCAGATGCACTTTATAATTCAGCTGCTGGTTGGCTAAAGGTTACTAGACACCCAAAGAAAACAAAGATTAACAAGTTTCGATTGATTTGTATTCCATGGCTGCTTGGAAAAACTAACTCAACAGAGAAAGCAGAAAACCTTTACAGTCTTGCTGGAAAGAAACAAAACAGCTCTTGATAAACTGTTTCACTGATTCAATGAGCTGAACACCGGCTCTGCAAATGAATACTTCCAGATGGACAGTGCTTTACAACATGTAAATCATTTCCAGGAACAAAGACACAAAACAGCTGGGAACTGTGAGGAAAGATTACAAAGCATGGAGCCAAACAACAATCATTCTGTAAGACATGAGCAGTGCACAAAAACAAAACAGATGGGAGAAAGCTGTCTGGCTTTTTGTGTTGAACAGTCCTCCATAGAGACAACCAAAGCAAAATGTATTTCCTCAGAATTAAAAAAAAGATGCTTCTTCTTCTTCATCGTGTTTTTTTAAAAGCACCAGTCTGACTTTGTGTTGTCTGTAAGCTGTGAGCAAGTACTGGTCCTAGCGCATGCACACCACGGCAGTGGTGGTAAATCAGCTCACTGCTCATGATGATGATGTCACCAATGCATGATGCTTAATTTTCAACACAGAATGAAAACAGAATTCAAAAATGAAACCAAAGCTTACATAAAATGCGCAAAGAATAACATTTTTGGAAGATGATGTCACAGTGTTATGGAAGGTATGTTTAGTCTTAGCTCTTAAAAGTCAAAAGTTTATGAGAAAGGTACTTTTTAAAACATTTATACTTTATTAGAAATTGCATTAGCTTGACACTGTGACTTACAAAGTTTTGATTTTTTTCAGTATTTAGCAAAACAAAGGGTAATTAATGTATGTGTAAAAGAATAATGAGAAAAGTCCTTTCAATTGCAAGATGTGTATTAGTGAACAATCAACATACACTATATTGCCAAAAGTATTGGGACACTCCTCCAAATCATTGAATTCAGGTGTTCCAATCACTTCCATGGCAACAGGTGTATAAAATCAAGCACCTAGGCATACAGACTGCTTCTATAAACATTTGTGAAAGAATGGGTCGCTCTAGGAGCTCAGTGAATTCAAGAGTAGTACCGTGATAGGATGCCACCTGTGCAATAAGTTCATTCGTGAAATTTCCTCGCTTTTAAATATTCCACGGTCAACTGTTAGTGGTATTTTAACAAAGTGGAATCAATTGGGAACAACAGCAACTTAGCCACAAAGTGGTAGGCCACGTAAAATCACAGAGTTGGGACAACGCATGCTGAGACACACAGTGTACAGAAGTCCTCCAAAAGCTCAAGAACAGTGCTTAAACAGCATCATGGAATGGGTTGCCATGGCCGAGTAGCTGCATCCAAGCCTTACATCACCAAGTGCAATGCAAAGTGTCGGATGCAGTGGTTTAAAGCACATTGCCACTGGACTCTAGAGCAGTAGAAATGTGTCTTCTGGAGTGACAAATCATGCTTCTCTGTCTGGCAATCCGATGGATGAGTCTGGGTTTGGCAGTTGCCAGGAGAATGGTACTTGCCTGACTGTATTGTGCCAAGTGTAAAGTTTGGTGGAGGGGGGATTATGGTATGGGATTGTTTAGGGGTTGGGCTTGGCCCCTTAGTTCCAGTGAAAGGAACTCATAATGCTTCATCATACGAAGCCATTTTGGACAATTTCATGCTCCCAACTTTGTGGGAACCAGTTTGGGGATGGCCCCTTCCTGTTCCAACATGACTGTGCACCAGTGCACAAAGCAAGATCTATAAAGAAATGGATGAGTGAGTTTGGTGTGGAGGAAATTAACTGGCCTGCACAAAGTTCAGACCTCAACCCAATAGAACACCTTTGGGATGAATTAGAGTAGAGACTGCGAGCCAGGCCTTCTCATCCAACATCAGTGCCTGACCTCACAAATGCTTACCTGGAACAATGGTCAAAAATTCCCATAAACACACTCATACACCTTGTGAAGAAGAGTTGAAGCTGTTACAGCTGCATAGGGTGGGCCAACTCCATATTAAAGCCTATGTATTAAGAATGGGATGTCATTAAAGTTTATGTGCGTGTATAGGCAAGCGTCCCAATACTTTTGGCAATATAATGTAGGTTTAGATTGTGTTTCACTAATATGCTGTATGTACTCAGATAGTTACATGTGATAATATCAATCTAGATTTTCAGAAATATTGTAATAAGGTACCTTGAGATGCTTGTGATCAAAATAAAAGACATGCAATGTTGACTTAAACCCAGGACAGCAAAGGGTTATTGGGTGAAGAATGTTTTTCAAATTACATAATATTAAAAGCGATGTTCGTCAGAGATCAGTTATGGTGCTGTCTGTACTTTTTAATATACGTTATTGATCTTGATAAAAGTGCTTCATGGTGTTCAAAGGAATACATTATGAATTAAAGCAAAGATCAAATCAATAACACAGAATACAAACTAATATGAAACACCAAACAATATCTGAATAGATTAACATCAAAGTTCTGAATTAGAATAAGAAACAATATACACAAAAAAAATAAAGAAAGCTATGAACAAATAAAGCAACTTCTGCACACGTACAAGTAGAAATAGAAGTTAAACGTTACAAATCACCCACAATGGTAAATAACAATGAACAGGATGAGACCAGGTTTCTCTTAGCAGTTTTAGAGCCAAATAGTGTAAGAACATTACCCATTCAAAGGCTGTCAATTTGATGTTCAGTTCAGATTAAACAATTTCAGCCAAGACTCCAATGGTACTGCACGTTAGGGGTTTATGATGATATGTGGTTTTTAAAATGATCACAGTGCATCTTGGGCTCTTTGGTTGTGTGCAGTTGCAGAGCTGATTCCACATCATCACTCTATGGGATCTAATTAGGACGTCACTCACAGAACTATAAAGGGAAGCCTGAGCAGGTTTGAGGAGAGATCAGAAAGGAGACAAAATAAATCAGAAGGTTTGAGGAACAGACACTGGGCAGATGAGCCGGTGCGAAGGACATAAGGCATGGTGTGTTGCAGTTGGCCCAGTGTGAAGCTAGTAAATGGCGATCATAGGGTAGCTGAGCATTCGAGAGCAGGAGCAACCAAAAGGTACTGAAGATCATCCTGCGGACACCTGTGAAAAAAGGTGGTGGGATGGTGTAGCCAGGCTTGAGACACCCTAGTGGTGATTGGTTGATGTGGCTTGAAGCGCAAGCTTCTTTAAATGGTTGACCATGCTTGCTAGTGTCTCAGCTCCTGGAGGAATCTGACTTATGAGTGAGTGAGGGGGGCTGAGAGGACATAGAAAGGCACTGCAGCTTAAACGAGAGAGAGAGAGAGGCACTCAATTTTTCATCCTTCTGATTTTAATCCTTTATTTGTTTATTGCTGGTTTTTGATTATTATTTCTTCAAAATTGCACTGCATTATTTGCAGTGTAGAATTACTGATCATGTAACAAAGCACTTTTTGCACAAACCTTTGATGTTTATGTGTCCTCATTGACCAGTCCACCCTTCGTCATGAGTATCAATGTCTAGGTTCAAGAGGAGTAAATGCTAGCTGTGGGCCATCCGATCATCACGCCATCACCCTGACCGGAATTGTGCACTGCTGCATAGTAAACACATCCACAGGACTCACCACATTTAGCACTGCAAACTTCTCATGTTTACATACTTTTTTTGCTTTGGTGTAAAATATTGAGATTGCAGTTTACAATGAGTCAGATCATTTTAGTGTTTTAGCATTGATAAGCTGAATGTGAAGCACCTCATTGTTAAATACAGAAACGTTGTTTTCACAGATCCATCACCAGAGTTTATTTTAATATAAAGCAGATTTGGTACATTGACACTCTTGTGATCATAAATCCTAAGCGGGATTGTAAAGTTCACAATTAAGCTCCCAAACGTACCCTGCTGATATCACGATCTCTTGCAAATATGCTTTGAATGCCACAGATTTTTGGATTATTCCAGTGTGACCATTTGCATTTTGGCAGAGTGCTTAATATAGAGAAATATTTCGGCATAATGAAAATGTAATCCTTACTTAAGAAACAGCAAATCTGAAAAAGAGAGAAAACTTTGGGTCAGTTAGGCAGAGTGGTCCAGCAGAAAAAGGAAGGTTGAGCATATGTGAGTGCTGAGAGTGACCCAGAGAGTCTCCAAAACAAATGCAAAATTATGTTCTTGGAGTTTTTGGTTCAAGAAAGTATAGTATGTGGAATAATGCTATAAAATGCACAGAATAGTATTTACCAGAGAAGCACAGGCTAAAGTATAAATCTGAGGAAATCTGTGGTACTGCTTGTTTGACTTTGTGTCTAACGAGCGGTTGTACATGGAGTCCCGAATGAAGCACATTACCTGAATTGTGAGGGAGTGTCAGTTAAGGGATACGGCCATGTGGCGTGATTCCCCAAGGGTGAATCGGCTCACAAAATCCTCATTGTTGAGGACCTGAGTGGCTGGACCAGGCCAAGGGGGCATCCACATAACACCTGGCTGCAGCAGGTAGATGGTCATTTCCGGGGTGGGACTGGACTGCATGTCTGCTTGGGGGTTGCCAACCAGGATCCCAAGCTGTTTTATTGTGTGGTGGGTGCAGCAACGCACTGTACCAGCTATGTTGTTGTTCAAGTATGGTCTATGAGAAGTGTGCTGCATATGATATCATAAGATCAAAGGCATAAGCAGCACTTACAGTTTTTCCAATTTATGGATTCAATTTAAAACATGCTGGTCATGTGACACTTTGAGTCATCTCAAACTTGCATATAAAATATGATGCCGTACAGCTACAGTATTGCATAGGGCAGTGAGTCTGCATCCCTTTCTCAAAACCTCTCAAACCATTTTCTTATTAGTGTTAGCAGGAGCTAGAAGAATGCATCCAAAAAGACATTAGTGTTAGGAATCTGATTTTTGTACCATTTTTCTTGTTTTATATTTTGGTCTTTGATGAATGATTTCACTATGTTTGCTATTCTGACCTTTGCCTGTTTTCTGATTATACCTTTTTTCTTTTAATTTCCTGGTCACTGTCTTCTTTTCATTCCTCTGAAATATTCAAAAGGAAGTAATCAATAATATCCAAGCAAATCTTTTCAGCCATTACACATGCTCTAAGGTTGTCAAGTCATGTCATGTCATATTTCTCAATAATAATAAACATCTTACTTCCAGCAATAGTAAAATTCAATATTCTTCTAAATTCAGGTATCAGAAAAATCCTCTTGCTACAATAATATAATAATATTAATATATAATAATATATATAATAATTATATAATAATATAATATTTTTTGTTTGTTACATACCCTATGGTGTGTACACATGACATAGCACTTTTATCCAGATACTTTTTCTGAGTTGCTTTATTCAAATTTGATTCAAGTGAACACATTTGCACCGTTTGTACTCTTTCATCTTGCCCTGCTGCTTTATAAAGCCTTGGTGAATCCAAATGATATGCAGTCATGAGCTGAAGTTTGATAAATAATATACTAAAAAGAATGCTGAAGTTGCACATATTATGAATTGCGTTTTTAAACAAACTATGTTTAGTCTCAAATCTCTTTGCCCACACATGTACTAATGGGCTAAAACAGCAAAATATGCAAGGATTGTTCCAGATGAGCTACAAAATGTTATGAGACCTTCAAATGAACAACCAAAGCAGGCCAGAATCCTCCGTTCTTGCCCAAAACAGCCTCAATTTGGCCTGACTAAGACCCAAAACGGGAAATTGGTTTAAAAGTACAAAAATTCTCTTAAAAGTCTCAAAATCTCAAAAATACCCCACAAAAGGAAGAACCAGGAAAAGTCTGCCTTGTATTTAGGAAACAAAACATTGAATCTTTGTAAATGAATGATTTATTAAAACAAAAATGAGAAATAACAAAGAATGTTTAAACAAGAGCGAAAATGAATTGCCAACAATGCAATCTAAGGTAACCAAATCTTAAAACACACGGAGAAAAAACAAGAAACAAAACATAAAATAGTGGATAACCAGCAAATCCAAATTCAGTTTGTGCTTCTCTTTTCCTTGATGTTTATTCTTTCAATACCAATTTCTTTCTAGTGTTTTTACTGAGATTCATTTGTGCTTTTATTCTTTTGTATCCTGTTGAATATATTTGTAACACAATAATGAGGAGAGTTACTATATATTATAAAATGTATTATTTGTATACTATTGTTATTGAGACTGGTTGCAAAAATAGTTAATGAAGGCTTCAGTAGAGCCTTTGTAGAGATAAATATTGTCCCTAAAGTGATCCAAGAAATTCCTTTTCCTTGCAAAAACTCTTTAACTATATTCCTTACTTGACCAAAATCTCCTATTGCATTTAACACAGTGTTCCACTACTAAACTGTGGCGGTTACTACAAAAGAGAAACATCACCTACGCACAGCAGGGGGGGGGGGCAAACTAGCTTAGTAAGCCTTACTGCAGAGTCGCATTCAGATGGACGGTTTATCAGCACTTATGAAGAAGACTGATACTGCCATCCAGATTTTGTGGTTCTTTAAATCAGATGAGCAGAAGTTAACAAAATCTATGCTTGCCTTTCTTCTAATTGGCTTTCAGCTACGAAGCTAATGAGACCATCTCATCTGATGAAGAGACCCTGCATCTTGAAACATTTTGGCCAGCACTTTTATTGAATTGCTCCCTTCTAGACGCTGCCCAGATATACACCTCAGACAAAGCCATCTGGACATGTTCTGGATATACTTCAGTGTGGTGTCCACTACCTCTGGATGAAAATTACTACAGTTTTACTATTCCTTTTTGAACTTATTTTTTGGTAATATGCTGGATCAGCACACACTTTTTCACATTATTTTTTCTATTTACATATGTTTTATTTCTTTATACTTTTTGCACTATATACAGCACTTTTATTATACAGGCATGTATAAAGGATGAAAAATATATATACAGATAGTTATTTTCTTCCATATTTTCTATTTCTGATCATGGTTTTGTCTTCTCCTCTTAATATAAGATTTGTTGTTATAGTCTCTTCCTCCCCATTTTCTTATTTACATATTTACTTCTGCTGTCATTCTTATTTATCATCCCAGCTTGACCAGACTGTAGATGGGAAGTGCATGATCTGGGTCAGTGCCTTTCTGGCTTTCACTAAAGCTCATTTGAGAAAGAAGGAACACTATGAATAATGCAGTTATCTCACCAATCTTTTTTTTGTTGTTGTTGCTATTTTTATCCCACTCTTAATCATTTTCATACCTTTTTGTTTATTTTGGGTGGCCACCACAGAGCACACTTTGTATTTAAGCACACACATAGCTAAGTGTGATGTCAGGTCTTTATTTAGTATAAACTGAGCTTTGGCCTGTTTTGAGGGGAACTATTTAAAAGAAAATAATTTTTTAAAAACACACAAAAATACAAATTTTACAACCATGGACATGGTTTTTAAGTTGGCTCCTTTTTAATTGGGAGATTGATAAAGAATGGGGTAGTTCCTACTTGAGGTTTAGAGAAAGATCAGTGTAAGATTTTAAATATGTTGTGATCTTGAGCTTGGTTATATTCCAGGCTTTGACTTTACTTTTAATTTTGTGATTACTATTTTTATTAGCTGACAGCCCTCCTAACCTATTCTGCACAAACAAATAATAGTTACCTTGCAAATCTAAAAGGATTTTTTTCTATATTTCAGCTCTGCTACATCATGACAACAGTAGCCCTTTCACATTTTGATTGTGACATAGCATGGTTATGCAACAGCATGGGTTGAAATTAATATTACTGCATGAGTTGCTTAGTCTTAAGAGTGTTCTGCAAAATTTTCATTGTAATAGTTACAGACTCCTTTGTACCTACAGGCATCATGTTTCTGTTAGTTGTATAACGTAAAACATTTGAAGGGCTAACCTTTTCCATCCTTTGTTAAATAAAGATTTAAAATAACATTAAATTATAATTTCAAAAATGAAGTTTATATTGTGCTTCAGATGGGCAGGGACATTTTGACTGTATCAGTAAATCTTGCAGTACTTTTTTTCTCTGATATGTTCCACATGTGTCACCTTACATGTGTGATTTTCACTGGAAAAGTAAAACTGTCCTTGTTGAGTTCTCCAACTTGAATAAAAAGCTCAAAAAAACCTTGAAATTGTACTCTTTTTTTAATTCTGATAAGGCAAAACTATTTGATTTAATCAGCACCAGAGATGTGGAAAGCCAGTGCAAGTTAAAATGATGTAGAGATTTTTTTTCTGTTAATATTTGGTTACATTTAGTCAATAATTTACTCAAACTTCTGGTAAGACACATACAATACTTTCATTGGATTTCTGTGCTGATCAGATTTCCACCTGTTAAACCAAAATCACAGTAAATGAACCACGTTCATTTTAAGCAATACAATTTATCAATTTACACAAGGATGATATAAACTGGTTAACAGTTTACATCTAAACAAGAAGACTTAATAATAAGATAGACAAACCTATGTCACTAACCTGGCTGTTTTTATTGTGTTCAAAGACATTTTTAGTTTCTGGGTAATTGTGAGAGTCTTTTCCCCAGGTACTGTAATTGTTTTCTGAGTGTCTGTGACTTTTGTTCAATGTATGAAACGCATGACTAATTCCATTCAATGTTGTTACTCTAACCAAGCAGCTTTGAGTGAGAACCTTGTCTTATACTATGAAAAAGAATCCCTTACTTTTACAAGGTGAATTTAAAAAAAAAAACTTGTTAAAGCTAATACTTTACCTAATACAATTATCACTGATCCTTGTTACATAGTAAACGTTTAACATGGGACAGTAATGCATGACAGTACTATGAATGGCTGCTAACTAAAAATAAGAGTTTAAATTAAATATTACAGTTAAAAATATTGTGGTTTTGTGTGAAGTGTCTTTTGTGCTGTGAAGCTGTCATTTTTGATCCAGGTTCCAGTGAATATCAATCATCAATGCCAATTTCATCTTACCATAATGTCATGAACAAATCCATTTTTTTTTTATTCCTTCACTGAAGGAAAATTTTTTGAATGGTTAACTAGATTAAACAAACACATTATTACTTGCAGGATTAGTTTTTAAAGAGACTAATAAAGTGGGCATGTGACAGGAACTAATGACATGGGTGTTGGATATCAAGACTATTAAGTGCGCTGAATTAGTACCGCCCAACTGTATGTTTTTTAGTTCCCATAGGACTGTCGGCTGAGGTGGTGGATTAGCGACAGTATTTAAAAGTGGTTATTATTATCGGCAATTAACAACTGACAGTTACTGCAGCTTTGAAATACAGCTGTTTGAAATTAACCAATCTCATTGTGTGCAGTGGTTTATCGTTTTGTAATGCTTGCCTTTCTAATCATATGCCAGATGGTCAGTATTTGTGCTTTCACACTATAAACTCCACTACTGCTGCCCAGTTCCACCTCAGCTGAGCACTGATGGTCTATTTACTTTGTTTATTGCTACTTGTTTTAACATTTTAGACTCTGTTGCTCTGTTTAAGGTCAAGGACTCTCAGGGGGCCATTTGGCGAGTAGGGTGTAAGTGGAAAAAAGACTAGGTTCAGGTGTCTTTTGATATTTTATGGCACAGTTTATAAAATTACCAGAAAGGTGTAAAATTTGCTAGAACAAAGTATTTTTCAGATGTCATTATGAATAACTGTCATAGACTTAGAATTTTATTTTTTTCTCCAGCCATCTGGAGTTTTTTTTTGTTTTTTCTGTCCACCCTGGCCATCGGACCTTACTCCTTTTCTATGTTAACTAATGTTATCTTATTTTAATTTTGTATTTTGTCTTTTATTTTTCTTTTCTTCATTATGTAAAGCACTTTGAGCTACTTTTTGTATGAAAATGTGCTATATAAATAAATATTGTTGTTAACCCTATAAACACTGTCCTTAATCCATCTGATCCTAAATGTCCTGAACATGTCAATGAACAGTATGCAACGATTTTCTTGGAATTTTTTTGTTCAAAAATTAGATCCCACATTACACCCTCTGTTGATGACCCTTCTGTCTTTCCTACATGCTCAGCTGTTTTTCATCAGTTTGAGCCTATATCTCTCTCTTTATTTAGGTATTAATCACCTTAAACCCACAACCTGTTTGCTAAATATTATTGCCTCTTGTCTTCCTAAAGATATTTTTGTTGTGGTTGTGCCTAGTGTTTTGGACATTATTAAAAATTGTCTTAGTAATTGGTTCAGTCCCACCCTCAAGCTGTGAATTCATCAGATTTATGAAATACTTTGTATATATAAAGTATTATAAAATATTTCAGTCTGGTTTTGAGGCACACCAGAGCACAGAGTCTGCACTTTTAAGCACAGGTATCTTGGGGCCTCATGTATAAACAAAAATGATGCATACAAACGTTTCCATGCTCAAATCGTGATGTATAAAACCTAAACTTGGCATAAAGCCACGCACATTTTCACGGTAGCTCCAACCCTGGTGTACGCAAGTTCTCCGCCCAGTTTTGCAAACTGGCGGCACCCAGCGTCAAAGCAGTGCTACTTTTCCTGTGTGGTTACCCTTTCTTTGTTAGATCCATATCTCTGACGTGGCTTTATCATATACACTGAAACTAACTGCATATTGTTTATTAGTTTAAGGCATCTGATTGTAATTAACCTGTAACAATATAATGGTCCAGGGAATAGCCAAAGTATTCCAAATACCATAGTTGCTTTAGCGTTGTTACTCTCACTGCACCTTCTTTTTCTTCTTTCAGCTGCTCCCGTTAGGGATTGCCACAGTGGATCATCTTTTTCCATATTACTCTGACTGCACCACTCGGAGTATTTATATCACTATATCTGAGTGGGGAATCACAGATCTACAGCAGCTAATCGGAAAGAGAATTATCGGTATACAGCTTCAAGCACACGCTGCCTCAGCCATGCTGTCTATTGAACTGCTCTCACACGGCAAACGCTTCAGAGCCTTTCCTGTACAGACCTCGCGGTTCAGAAACAGTTTCATCCCAAGAACTATAAATGCACTCATTCAGTCCATCAAGTGCTCCTTGTAGATCTGTTTGTACTTATAAGTACAATCACTGCACTGTAAACTTGCGATACAGTTATAGTATTGCACAACCTGAGCCACTTTATAAAGCACGTATTTACATATGATGACGATACCATTTTTAAGATGAAATGCAGCAAAATATGTTTATTACATTATACAAATAAAATGTTGACATTTTTTAAATAATCTATATTTTTAATAATTAAACATGTGAGAACACAGTGTCGCAGTGCTAGCAAGGAGCTGGCGCTCCGTTCACGGATTGTTCCTGCCTCGCGCTGTATTCTTGCTGGTGCTCGCACGACACTGGAAGGATAGATGGATAGAATAATTAAACACGTACTACAAAGATATTTCAATGTTCCTTGAAAGTTTTAAAGAATCTGCATTCTAAGCTTACAGATGGATTAACGTCTATTACAGACCTGATTGTGTGGCGAATGGGTATTTGGAGAAAGAAAAGTAAAGACAGGAATTGGGGGTTAGTACGTTTGAAAGAGACAGTACTGCTACAATAAAGTATTTCATCGTAGGTCGCGCATGGCACAGGCAAGCATCTTGCGTGAGACATGAACAATCACTGCACCACCGTGTTCCCATGTTTAATAACATGCTTTAACTCCTATCATCATGAAAATGATATCACATATACATCTCAGTATTTTAATTATTCAGAGAGCTGTAATATTACGAATGTAATGGATTCTGTGTCCTGTTGGAGGAAGAGAAAGCCCGGAAGCATGTAGTGATTCACACACACAGAGCACATAGAAGATCAAATATAAAGCAAAGCATTTAACGTGCTACTTTAGTTACGCAGGGATTTGAGAAACTAGTAAATTAAACGATTTTAAGATGAAGTTTATGATGTTCTACTTTAATGACAAAAACTATGTGATTAAAGTGGAAATTTTGAGATTAAAGTTGACATTTCGTGCTTTTTTCCCACTGTGTGCCTTTTTTTTTTCTCTGTACCCTAATAAGCTGTGATGACACTCAGACGGTGGGCTACGACTTGCCTTTTCACGGCGACTTTGAATATGTGACAACTTCTTTTTTATTTCGGGCACTGTGAACTTGAGCTTTCGAGTTTCTCCGACACCCTGTGTCACTCGATCAACTTCCTTTTGTTGTTTATATCACTGTTTAAACCAACAAATAGTACGTTTTTCCTTGCCTCAACTTGGTATTCACTGAAATTCTTCTATTTTCCCTCGTCCTTTTGCCATTGTCTTTTCACAGAAGGCTGAGCTTAAGGGCTGTTTATATTTATTTGCATATTCAAAGAGGCGTAATTCTGGGAGGAGTTGGGGTGGGACAGCAGGCGCGTGCACGTGCGTTACTTTTCACGCTGACCGGGATTTAATTAGATGTATGCATCTGGATTTTTTTGTGCATACGAACATTTCCGCTTTTGTGCTTACGCCATGTTATAGTCTGAGTTCTACGCACGGCTTTATACATGAGGCCCCTGGTGTCTTATTATTTTTAGATCTAACTGAAGCATTTGATAAAGCTGAACATGACATCGTCTTCGCCAGTCTTGTACGGTATGTGGACATCCAAGGTACTGCTTTGAAATCATTCAGGTCATACCTAACAGGCAGAAGTTAATCAGTCAGCCTGGGGGACTTCCCCTTCTCCTTGATTCCTCTCACCTGCGGGGGTTCCCTATGGATCTATTCTTGGGCTTATTTTTTTTCAGATTGCATCAATGCATCTTTTCCTTGCTACCCAGACTCTGATATATCTTCTACTGAAACACAGCAAATACTCTTTCCGGAATATCTGAAAGACATTAAAACATGGATATCACTAGATTTTCTCAATTTAAATAACAACAAAAGAGAGATTATGTGGTGTGGACCTTCTAACCTTACCTGTGCAACTGCAATTTAACCTTGGCCCTCTGACAACCTACTATAAACCCTTCACAAAAAAAAAATATTTTTGTGATTTTTGACAGTGCCCTCAAATTTGACAAACAAACTAACTCCAGTTTTAAAGGCTTATTATATCAGCTCAGGGTGAGCTAAAGTCAAGCCTTTTCTTTTTGCAGCTGATTTTGAAAAAATAAATTATGCCATTGCCTCTTCATAGCTTGGAAATTGCAACTCATTATACAGTGTAGTCAACCAGCCATTAAGGAGTCAACCAGGGGTCCCTTCCTTGTCTACAGTTAGTCCAGATTGCTGCAGCCAGGTTCCTAATAGGCTCACAAAAACATGGTCATATCACACCAGTTCTACCCTCTCCTCACTGGCCTCCTGTTTGATATAGGACTGAGTTTCAAATTTTATTTTTTGTTTTTTGTCACAGAATGGTTTAGATCACTTAGGTCTGTTGCTGTTCACACTGAGGTTTAGAATTAAACTTAGAAGACGACCATGCCTTTGCAGTAGCTGCCCCTAAGCTTTGGAATAGTCTACCCCTTTATATTATTTCTGCACCATCTAAAAATTATTTTCAAATCTTTTTCCGTTTATCGTCTTTATTTTTAATTACATGTTTATTGATCTGTTTGTGGAAACTGTACAGCACTTTAGTCAACAGCCATTGTTTTAAATGAGCTCTATGAAAAAACTATCTTGACTTGACTAAATGAGAAGAGTTACTAACTGATCAAACTATTGTCTATTAGAAATGCTCACCTACCAAAATTCTGGCATTTGAAAATAAACAAAATGCAAAAAGACATTGATTTTATAAATAAAAAAGGATAATAATCATGTGATCTACTGTAGAAAAGCAAGAAGACATTTTTGTGAAAGAACTGAAGCTTCATACTGTTTTTCAAGGAGGATGGTTGAATAGATACAATAAAATATTGTTTAAGTCCTTCACTCAAAGTCAAAGTGTTGAATGAGATATTTGGACAGATTAGCTATTAGCTAGTCAAACAAGCTTGATGGACTGAATGGCCTCCTCTCATTTGTCAAATGTCCTATGTTCTTATGCTAGTATAAAATAAAGCTTCTCATAAGTAAATAAGTCTACAGTGATACCTTGAGATAACGAGTTTAATTCGTTCCGTGACCGAGCTCGTAAGTCAAAATGCTCGTATCTCAAATCAATTTTCCCCATTGAAATTAATTGAAAAGAGATTAATGTGGGCCAGCCCCCAAAAAACCACCCCAATTTTTTGTTAAATGTTTTCAACATAAGAAAAATGTATTTATAATGAGCAAATATTGTATACAAACAAAATAAAACCTAATACATAAAAGAGAATCTAAAGAAATAAACAGATGTTGGCGAAGCCAATTAGCGCATGTAATGTTTTTTTCTTTCACTTCACTTTTGCTTAACTTAATTTTCTTCTTCACTAGTTTTTTTCTTTTTTGCCACGCTTTCATCACTTTCATTCTCAAGGCGTTTCAATAGAAACCTGTCCAAGGAGATTTGTTTAGTCCTCCCCTTTAGAATATTTCTGAAATGAGTTAGGCAAGTGTCATTAAATAGCGCCGCTGCACGATCAATTGCAACTGGTGTTTCTTTTCATTAAAGTCAAGCGTTAGACAAGTGTCATTAAATAGCACCGCTGCACAATCAGTTGCAAATGGTGTTTCTTTTCAATAAAGTCAAGTTAACTATCGCCGCTGCACGATCAGTTGCAACTGGTGTTTCTTTTCAATAAAGTCAAGCGTTAGACAAGTGTCATTAAATAGCGCCGCTGCACAATCAGTTGTAACTTTTTCAGGGTGTTTCTTTTCTTTAAAGTTTGAAACTTTTTCCCACATTGCAAACACTTCCTTTATGTCACTTTAAGAGATAACCTCCTGCACCATACCGATCTCCTGCAGAACCTCTCGTATGTTGCCGCGTCTGTAGTTCCGTCAACTCCTCCGTTGTCAGTTCCTCGGAATGCGCTTTGATGGCTCGTATTTTGAATTTTGGCTCGTAACTCAAGGCAAAAAATCGACCTAGTGACGGCTCGTATCTCAAAAAATTCATACCTTGGGGCACTCATATCCCAAGGTACCACTGTATTTAGAAAATGTAAGGCTTTTACAGAATATTTACTAGAAAATGTTAAGTCAGTGATTGATCATTCCAGTTTCTTAATATTTATCAATGAGATGACGATCAAAATGACATGGTACAACACCCTTGTACTAATAACATTTCTCAACAATTCTGATGACTTAACGTTTGAAAGTACATTAAATGCCTAGATGTTATTTATGACATAACTTTTAAAGACAAATTAGTAAAAATAATAATATAAAATTCTCAAACCAAATTAATCCAAATAATCATCAAAGGGCCAAAGCCTATCCTGTCAACATTAGATACAAAGCAGGTGCCAATCTTGGACAAGGTACTAGTAGATCACAGGGCACACTCGTGCTTATACCCTTACAGGGCAAATTTACAGTTACCAGTGGGATGAAAATCAAGGTACATATTGTAAAACTCATACTGAAAGAACAAGAATGTGTAACCTCTACAAGACAATTACCAGGCGCAGTATACAATCACAGGGCACTGAATCCAGGAATCAGCAGTACAAGCAAGTGCATCAGCATGGTGAAAATGACGATGTGGACAGAAACAAAAACATACAGAATGTAAGTCTGTAGATCGTCCGGAACAAGCATCTAATTTTGCGTAACTTAAAAGTGCTTAAAAGAATGCAAAAATGACAAAAATGGCTAAACATTACAGATGCATAGTTCTTATTACCTTTGGTTACATTAATGAATCTGCAGACTAACACTCGAGCTTTATAATGCACAGGCAATGTCTCATCTGGGGTACTGGGTGCAGTTTTGGTCTCCAGGCTACAAAAACGACATGGCAGTGCTGGAAAAAGTCTAAAGGACAGCAACTAGTCTGCCAGGGCTACAGGAGATGAATTATTAGGAAAGATTAAAAGAGCTGAGCCTTTTCAGTTTAAGCAAAAGAAGATTAAGAGGATAAAATTATGAAGGGAATTAGTCCAGTGGATTGAGACTGTGACTTTAAAATGAGTTTATCAAGAATATGAGAACACAGTTGGAAACTTGTTAAGGGTAAATTTTACACAAACATTGGGCCTTTTTGCTTTATACAGAGTACCACTGACATGTGGAATAACTTGCCAAGTACTGTGGTATACAGTAAAACTTTAGAGACTTTCAAAACTTGCCTAGATTGTTCTAATTTTCTAAGGCAAATTTTGAAGCATATTCATGCTTCTATAATAGTTCAATCAGTTCAAAGAGATCCTGTATAAAATTAAAAAAATGTTATTTTAATAAAAGAAAATCATGGTAAAAAATAATACAAATAGAAGTACTATTGCAAGTTTGAAAATAATAAATCAAATTTCTGTTGTTGTTTATTTTGGAACCGTCTTGCAATACTGTTGTATGTCCTTAATAACAATACATTTGTCTTTACTTCTCAAGTTGCATGGCCCAATAAAAGTTTGCTTGCAACTTTCTTGCGGAATAATCAGAGTATATGTAAAAGATTTTAATGAGGTTGCTTTCCTGACTTGATTTTAATTTTAATTTTTTAGGAATTGAAACAAGACATTTCAAGCTTCAGATATGAAGTTCTTGGACTATTAAAAGGAAACAAAGGTACAAAATTTAGCTCTGGGGCTTCAAGCGTGAGTGATGTTGATGAAACTTTTAAGCATGACCCGCTTGTCAGTGAAGAAAAACCGAAGTGTAAACTTCATCTTTTTAATGTGACATCCTTGTTACAGCAAAGGCCTTTATCTAAAGTTCCAGAGTCCTATAATGGTATTGTCAATGGTTCTGCACTTTTGGTCTCAGAAACGGTAAAAGAAAAGCAGCAGAAAAGAGATTTTCACAAAGACATTTCACAATTTGGGCTGTTTCAAAGACAGACAAAATTAAGTAGCACAGACCAGTACACAAATAGAATATATTCCGTCTCTGAGGAAATCGGTGAATATGAACTTGACGAACCATTTTCTGATATAAATGCAGTGGAAGCAGACAAATCATTGACAAGCTGTGAATCAGACAAACAATTACAAGGGTCTGCTAATGAACACAAACCATCTTCTGGTGGTAGTCCCTGTTTCTCCTCTAAGATAACTACAGAAAGCAGGACACACTCAGAAGACGAAAAGGACTTGTCTTTGTAGAAGTATGGCTGTGATAGTAAATTGTGACAATGATATCTCCTGTGTATATGGAGATTGTATTTATTGTACATGCACTATATACTAACTAAGATCCTTTGTGGCTATAAATTATGAAACAGTTGTTTCTTTTATATAATTTATAGTTTAAACAAGCCTCGGCTCTATTAATGATATTTGCCACCAGATATCTAAAATCTGTTGCTGTATCATATAGGTTGCTACTGTACTGTAAAACAGTACTATAATAAAGGAGCCAATGCGGAATTTGCATTTTTATGTCCTAATGGAATTGCTTAGTAAACTTTCCCACAAATACTATGGTTCTCTGTTGATTTTGTAAAATGACAAATCATGTGTGCTAATTAAAAGTTATTTTTATCTGCTATAAGAATATGTATGTCTGTTAAATTACATACTCTACAGTTTGATAATTAAAAGAACTAGATAAATAAAAATTGAAATTTGATAAATAATAAAAACAAAAGGATTAGCAATGTTTTTTATTAAACAGTCACAGAAATAATGTGTATTACTGAACAGAAGGAAAAGTGGCCTTATAAAAATCCACTTTAATCATGTTACAAATTTTTTACAGATAAGACAGATATCCTCTTTGTGCCATAAAAATACAGCATGAATTTAAAGTCAAACCATGTTTCTTCAATTTTAAAAAAGGTCTTGGAATTTTATATTTTTTCATTTTGCACATTTTAAAAAGGAAGTAGGGTCAAACATTTTAAAAATGAGTAGCCATTCATAAAACCCCTTAGCTACAGTACACTGTTGTAAAAAAGTATGTACCCCATCCTGATTCTCTCAATTGCTGCATTTTTTTTTGTTTTCAGGTCTTCAGCCAAAATCTAATATTATAAAGGGTATGTGAATGAACAAATAACACTGTTTAATGACACTGAAATTTTGAAAGAGTGATAATAAAAAGCAACAGCTCAAAAATTGCATGTGAAATATTTACAGGTTTTAATATGAAAGCCTGAAACTGAGTCCTAAACTTGTGTTTATCTTAAACTAGAGGCAGAATTGAAAAGGTAACTCATCCCAGATCAGAGCAGTCAGGGTAGATAAGAATATGGCTACCTCTGCTTATACTGTCATATGAAAGAAAGCACAAGGAAAATTGATGTTAAGGGCTATCTATATTAACAGTTGGTTCAAATTTTGACTATTTACCTCAATACCCACTTGTTTCCACAAGTCTCACCTCTGCTGTTTTGAGTCACTCGTACTGCATTGGCTCTGTATGTTGCTGATCATTACAGATAACAATCTTTATGTAATGTTTAAACAAAAAGAAACGTGCCTGCATAACATCTGCTTACAATAATTTAATTAAGGATATAAAATAACTTGCAATAAAATTAGATACTTTTCTTACATTTTTAGGCTGATATACAACAAAATAACATACCTTTAAATTGCTATGATCGTAGACTTTCTACATCTAAGGTACTATATAAGTTCTGCAAAAATCATAAGCTATTAAGATAAAAAGAAATCATTCCACTTGCCCAAATTTAGATAGTTTGATCTTTTGCTATCTAGCTATCTAGATAATCTAAAGCATGTAAATTTGATATGGTGCGTATTTTGTACTTCACAAATAATTTTTATAAACCTGAAATAGTTCCTTTGAAAATGAAGAAGCAAATCCAGTCAGAATTGTTATGAAGGTTAAATGAAAGAGAAAAAACTGAGGTTTGCTTGATCAAACAAATGAATAAAAGTTAAAATATAATAAGAAATATGCTGCATATTAGACATTCAAAAATAAACACATAAATAAAACTGACCAATTTATATCAAACAGAAATAATCTCAGGCGTGATATGTTTTGAAATTTGCGAAAGAGAAGTTTTAAATTAATAAATCTATGTGTGTTCCTTGATTGCATCTTGGATTAGTCTTGTCCAATTGACAATACTTAACTGGCATGGGGCAAAAATGAAATCAGATGATTTTTGGATATAAAATATTGCACAGAATTACAAAATTATGTAATGCTCAATGACTCAATGTATGTGCATTTGTGTATTATCTCTTCTAAAAGCTCCGGAGACATTGTGGCTAATAATATGCAACAAATCTTTGGAGCACAAAATGAATACATTAATTTAGCCTGAGACACAGATTTCGGACAGCAGAGTTCCAAGTTTTTTCCCATATGTAGTATTAAACGTTTAAAGAAATTCATGACGGCGAAGCCAGATTGTCCATTTAATATTTAAAATTGAGTCATTTAATTGGTCTATTCTCTTGAACATAAAGCTGTGAAACTGGATTTTGAAGCATGCATTTAATTTTAAAATTGTCCTCACTTTTACCTTAAAAATAAGTATTTTATGATTCAGATACTCAAGAGAATAAATAAAAAGTACTTTTTGAGTTAGATATTCAAGAGAATACATAGCCTTATACAGAATAGTTTTGATTGATTTTGGGCTATTGACTGTTGCTAATGTACTGTATATAATTAACCCTAAATAAAAATAGTCATTTCATCTGGGGTACAACTGTCTAAAACACAAATTAATTGAAATATTTCTTAAAATGTACTGTATAAGTAATTGTTTTCTAGAAATAGATCTTTTATTATTTTTAATCAAGGAGTGTCCCTTTCCAATGTAAGCATGTCCTTTAAAGATTTTGATTTTTCAGAACATGGACCTATTGTTTCAGGGTGTTAGTCTCTGTACTTGCTGATCATTAGCTTGTACCCCTAATTCTTTAATTTCACTGACAGTTCTTTTGCAAAGAAGTAACCATAGCTATGAGAGGCTTTATATTGTGCTTGTTTTGATAAAACAATACATTTGCATATTTCTATGAAATAAATAAATATAAAAGCTTGTTTTATTTTTATACTGTATAGGTTTACTGATTTTTCTTGTTTTAATGTAGCCTCAGGTGTTTAAACAAGATTAGTTTAACACTACCAATGTGTTTTGTGTTATTATTGCAAGTTCTTACCTATTTAATGTGTCACCATATAGTTTATTGTTCTTTTAAAAAAGAGAAAGCAAATGACAAGTTACAATTTTATTATAAACTTTCTTGTGAGTCTTTCATTATCTGAAATAAAAATCTTGAATGAAGTTGGAGAAATTTTAAAATGTTGACAAGCCTCTTTTCCAACATAGTTAAACCAATTACATTCGTATGTATAATTTTCTTTTTCTCCACTAAGGTATTGCTAACATGTGAGTTAATTAAAAGTAAAAGGGTGAAAAACTGAATTGCATAGAAATGATATTAATTAGATTCTAAGTTTTAGTAAAATTCAGGAATGTCTCAACATAAAATATGCATGGCATCTAACAATTTTCCTTTAGTTTAGTACTGTTTTAATAATAACTACAATGTTTAAGCATTTGGACATGGAAATTCCGTATCTATAATTAGTTTATATTTAAAGCATCGTTTCATTTTGGTCAAAAGGAAATGCTTTTAATTGCTGCCTATTAAACTTGATTATTGTACATGTGCTAGTCTGTTTTTTTTTTGTTTTTTTGTTGTTAATAATAACTGGTTCATTTGATATTAAAATGTGGAAATTTACTCCATAAATAAAAACCTATCACTGTCCTTTTACATGTTCTTACTGCTGGGATCTGCAGTCAGGATCATCGGGCCTGAGAGTCTAACCAAGCATTAGCCACAAGGTAGGAATTAAGCCTTGGTGGGTTGACAATAAATGAACTGGAAAACTTAAGGAAAACATTTAAAGTTTCAGGATGTTGTGTGCTATTAGAGAATAGTACAACATATATGATTTCGCATAAATTAAATTTTCTCTTGCTTAAATTAAAAATTATGATTTTTAACAATAATCATCATTCCATTATTATTGCTATCATTACTATTATTGTTATTATAATTATTACCATTGAGCTTTCTGTTTATTTACAGAACAAAATCAACTTGGACTGAATGTAGATAAAATCGCTTCTCCACAACTGACAAATGACAAAAGTTGTATTTTTATTACTTTATTTTGATTGCTGCTTCATTTATAGAATGTCAGTTGTTAGTATACTGCTGCAATAAACAAACAAAAGAAAATGAAGTACAGGAGGCTTCAGTGGCAAAAGAAAAACACAGATAATTCAATCATTGGTTTCCACAGTACAGTAGCAAATAAACACAACAAATCACACAATTAAATAACTGATAACTATGTCCACATAATTAAGTAACATTAAATATTCTAACTGTGTTAGTGTTTTATGTATTGCGTCATATTATTTTCATCCTTCTATTGACGCTTTTTTAAAATTAAGATACTGTATATCCACTCACTGCGGTGGGTTGGCACCCTGCCCGGGATTGGTTCCTGCCTTGTGCCCTGTGTTGGCTGGGATTGGCTCCAGCAGACCCCCGTGACCCTGTGTTCGGATTCAGCGGGTTGGAAAATGGATGGATGGATGGATATCCACTCAATTATAATCCTTTTTCCAACTTCCTTTGTTAAATTTGAAACTCTTAACAAAAGTAACTTTCCAGCTTCCAAACTTTAATATTACAGTCATGCTTTTTAAGGATTTAATATTTTAGATTACAACTGATAATAATGCTTCATTTTTAACACTGACATATTACTGAAGATTTGTAACTATATGAGAACCATAAACGGTCCATTTAACTGTCTGTCGAACTTAAGTATAGACGATAAAACTCACAACTTTCCTTCCATATTATCAACTTATCCAAACTCTCTCGGTTCTCATATTAGAACCGTTCATGCTTTCCTCTGAAGTATCTTAGGCATTCCTCACTCTCTCATAGCTAAACACATTTAATCCATCGCAATTGTACAACATAGTAGTGTGAGAGAATGTGCTTTTTTTTTTTTTTTTTTTTTTATTTCATTAATTTTCATTGTAATCATTCCATACAAACTGATCAATTTATAACCCAACAAATTTGAAGACTAATCAAACCCCACCCCTGAGAAGGAGAGCTTAGCTAAAGGAAAATTGCTTAAGGCTTTTTAATAAGGCAACATTAAACAAAAGAAAGGAAGAAGTAAATATCTATGTAAATAAGAGATGGAGAAGGGAGTTAAATGCGGTAATAGTTATTTCTCTTATTCTAAAATAATATTGATTAAATCCTGCCATGTTTTGAAAAAATTTTGTACAGATCCTCTAACTGAAAATTTGATTTTTTTCAATTTCAAATAATATAAAACATCGGTTTCCCACTGACTTATAAGAGGAGAATTAGGATTCTTCCAATTTAACAAAATAAGTCTGCATGCCAAAAGTGTAGTGAATGCAATCACAGTTTGCTTGTCCTTCTCCAATTCAAGTCCGTCTGGAAGAACACCGAACACAGCTGTTAATGGGTTAGGAGGGATTGTGATACCAAGGCTGTCTGAGAGGCACTTAAAAATTTTTGTCCAAAATGATGTGCTTTTCTAAGCACCCCAATAGGAAACATTCCTTAGAGACCATCACAAAGCTGATCCTCTTGTCGATAAACCACCTTTGCAACTGTACTGCTCCATCTCTTGAATATTCCCTTTTCCACTCTCTCATAGCTGTACACATTTAATCCATCCCAATCGTACATCGAAAATCCTGCAGGGTAGGACACTACCAAATCCTGCCCCAACTTCTGAGCACTTACTGGATTTTGATCAAGAAAGTACTAAAGTTGAGGTGAAATTCAGAGTAAGGCCATAAAACATTTTGTATGAAAAAGCAAAGTCATCAGCTAGTCGAATAGAAAGTTATCACCGGTTTTTGAAAATGTGGATGGGTTCAATTGACAGAAAATTAACATCCCAGGGAGAAAAACAGATGAATAAATCATTTTCCATTCCAATAAGTTTTCGCACTTTCTTCCACAACACAGGAAGGTGTGTAGAAAAGTCATACTAAAACTACCCCAACAGGAAGCACTTACCACTACAAAGAAACAAGTCAGTACAACTGCTGAAGAAATTTTAAAGTCTAGGAATTGTTTTCCCACATAACTTTCCTTTCTTACAGTTCTGCAGTCTTGTTGTATTCTCATCTATAAGTCACAACTTTCTCTTTCTGGAGACTTAGTCACCTAGAAACTACCCCAACAGGAAACACTTACTATAGATAATCGAAAAGTGAGTGCTACTGTTGAAGAAATCTGTGCAACTTTAAGCAAGATCTTCCATTCTACAAAATAAATGGTTTTGCCTAAATTCCTATAAAAACTGCAAACTATCAGAAGTGTAACTTATTGCAGCACATAGCAAGTAACATTTAAACATGCAAGATGAAGAAACCTGAAGAAAGATACACTGCCAAACCCTGCCCCAACTTCTTAGCACTTACTCGAATGTGAACAAGAAAGTACTAAAGTTGAGGTGAAATTCGGAGTGAAAGCTAGGACATCTTGGTTAGAAGATCATAATGCAATATTTACAGAGAGAACTTCAATAAAGTTATAAAACAAGGTTTTCCTACTTACTCCTTTTAAAACATTCTTGTACGGCACAGCGACATAATTTTATTCACAGGTCACCAAGCTTTACCAGAAGGCCACTCGACGGGAAACATCACGCAAACTGCAAGACCACTGAAATGCCCAGGTTCAACTGACTACAACATTATATACAAGCTGGGGTTTACCTCCCAACCCCCTGTTCTCATCTGCCATTATTCCTTTTCACCCTTCTTCCTTTTTTGACTTGGAACGTCAGAGGAGATAATTGTCAATAAAAGAGCTCACAAGTCTTTCACACCCCATCAAACTAAATGTGCAACAGTTTCACTTTTATCTGATCGTTGTCAGTCGATAATTGACAGTGTTATCTTTATAATACAATTTCTTCATGATGAAGACATGATCATTATCCCTTAAATCTAAATCAAGAAACAAAAATATCACAACAGCAAGATAATAAACTCTTTCCTTAAAGTATTATAAACAGTATAACATTTAAATTCAGTGCTGGTGTTTTGTATGGTTTAGGTAATACCTTTCTTTAATTAAAGAGAACTTTTACCCCACCTAAAAGTACAATCTACAATAGACAAAAACACACTTGTAACTTAAAGTAAAATAGTGACTTCATTGTATTGCAAAGGCTATTTAATCAAAAAATTCCTTTAATCCTCGCGTACAGTAAAGTTCGATTAAAAAGTCAAACGCCGGAAAAAGAAAGTACAAGAAAATACTTTTACTTGCAGTCGTCTTGTAAATGACCTTTTCTACCGAAGCTGCCCCAAAAAGAAAGCACTTACTCGCATTAAAACAGTAAACGCTTTCCTTTGAAGTAACTTAGGCATTGTAAGAATTTATAAATGTGCAGTTCCCAAGCACAAACTTCTCTCCAGGTAAAATTAACTTTCTATTGGTTCCAAAAGAGTGAATAGTGTGAGAAAATGTGCTTTACAAAGCACCCCATTAGGAAATATTCCTTAGAGACCAACATAAAGCTGCTCCTCTTCTTGAAAAACCACCTTTGCAACTGTACTGCTCCATCTCTAGAATATTCCATTTTCCACTCTCTTTTAGCTGTACACATTTAATCCATTCCAATCGTACAACATCGTACATGCTGAAGGGTAGGACACTACCAAATTCTGCCCCAACTTCTGAGCACTTACTGGATTGTGAACAAGAAAGTACTAAAGTTGAGGTGAAATTCAGAGTAAGGCCATAAAACATTTTGTACGAAAAAACAAAGTGATGAGCTCATCGAACAGAAAGTTTTCACCGGTTTTCGAAAATGTGGATGGATTCAGTTGACAGAAAATTAACATCCCAGGGAGAAAAACAGATGAATAAATCATTATCCATTCCAATTAGTTTTCGCTGTTTCTTCCACAACACAGGAAGGTGTGTAGAAAAGTCATACTAAAACTACCCCAACAGGAAGCACTTACCACTATAAAGAAACAAGTCAGTGCAACTGCTGAAGAAATTTTAAAGACTAGGAATTGTTTTCCCACATAACTTTCCTTTCTTACAGTTCTGCAGTCTTGTTGTATTCTCATCTCTAAGTCACAACTTTGTCTTTCTGGAGACTTAGTCAGCTAGAAACTACCCCAACAGGAAGCACTTACTATAGATAATCGAAAAGTGAGTGCTACTGTTGAAGAAATCTGTGCAACTTTAAGCAAGATCTTCCATTCTACAAAATAAATGGTTTTGCCTAAATTCCTATAAAAACTGCAAACTATCAGAAGTGTAACTTATTGCAGCACATAGCAAGTAACATTTAAACATGCAAGATGAAGAAACCTGAAGAAAGATACACTGCCAAACCCTGCCCCAACTTCTTAGCACTTACTCGAATATGAACAAGAAAGTACTAAAGGTGCGGTGAAATTCGGAGTGAAAGCTAGGACATCTTGGTTAGAAGATCATAATGCAATATTTACAGAGAGAACTTCAATAAAGTTATAAAACAAGGTTTTCCTACTTACTCCTTTTAAAACATTCTTGTACGGCACAGCGACATAGTTTTATTCACAGGTCACCAAGCTTTACCAGAAGGCCACTCGACGGGAAACATCACGCAAACTGCAAGACCACTGAAATGCCCGGGTTCAACCGACTACAACATTATATACAAGCTGGGGTTTACCTCCCAACCCCCTGTTCTCATCTGCCATTATTCCTTTTCACCCTTCTTCCTTTTTTGACTTTGACTTGGAACGTCAGAGGAGATAATTGTCAATAAAAGAGCTCACAAGTCTTTCACACCCCATCAAACTAAATTTTCAGCAATTTCACTTTTATCTGATCGTTGTCAGTTGATAATTGACAGTGTTATCTTTATAATACAATTTCTTCATGATGAAGACATGATCATTATCCCTTAAATCTAAATCAAGAAACAAAAATATCACAAAAGCAAGATGATGAACTCTTTCCTTAAAGTATTATAAACAGTATAACATTTAAATTCAGTGCTGGTGTTTTGTATGGTTTAGGTAATACCTTTCTTTAATTAAAGAGAACTTTTACCCCACCTTAAAGTTCAATCTACAATAGACAAAAACACACTTGTAACTTAAAGTAAAATAGTGACTTCATTGTATTGCAAGGGCTATTTAATCAAAAAATTCCTTTAATCCTCGCGTACAGTAAAGTTCGATTAAAAAGTCAAACGCCGGAAAAACAAAGTACAAGAAAATACTTTTACTTGCAGTCGTCTTGTAAATGACCTTTTCTACCGAAGCTGCCCCAAAAGAAAGCACTTACTCGCATTAGAACAGTGAACGCTTTCCTTTGAAGTAACTTAGGCATTGTAAGAATTTATAAATGTGCAGTTCCCAAGCACAAACTTCTCTCCAGGTAAAATTAACTTTCCATTGGTTCCAAAAGAGTGAATAGTGTGAGAAAATGTGCTTTACGAAGCACCCCATTAGGAAATATTCCTTAGAGACCAACATAAAGCTGCTCCTCTTCTTGAAAAACCACCTTTGCAACTGTACTGCTCCATCTCTAGAATATTCCATTTTCCACTCTCTTTTAGCTGTACACATTTAATCCATCCCAATCGTACAACATCGTACATGCTGAAGGGTAGGACACTACCAAATTCTGCCCCAACTTCTGAGCACTTACTGGATTGTGAACAAGAAAGTACTAAAGTTGAGGTGAAATTCAGAGTAAGGCCATAAAACATTTTGTACGAAAAAACAAAGTCATGAGCTCGTCGAACACAAAGTTATCACCGGTTTTCGAAAATGTGGATGGATTCAGTTGACAGAAAATTAACATCCCAGGGAGAAAAACAGATGAATAAATCATTTTCCATTCCAATAAGTTTTCGCTGTTTCTTCCACAACACAGGAAGGTGTGTAGAAAAGTCATACTAAAACTACCCCAACAGGAAGCACTTACCACTACAAAGAAACAAGTCAGTGCAACTGCTGAAGAAATTTTAAAGACTAGGAATTGTTTTCCCACATAACTTTCATTTCTTACAGTTCTGCAGTCTTCTTCTATTTTCATCTATAAGTCAGAAGTTTGTTTTTCTGGAGACTTAGTCAGCTAGAAACTACCCCAACAGGAAGCACTTACCACTACAAAGAAACAAGTCAGTGCAACTGTTGAAGAAATTTTACAGACTAGGCATTGTTTTCCCATATAACTTTCCTTTCTTACAGTTCTGCAGTCTTGTTGTATTCTCATCTCTAAGTCACAACTTTGTCTTTCTGGAGACTTAGTCAGCTAGAAACTACCCCAACAGGAAGCACTTACTATAGATAATCGAAAAGTGAGTGCTACTGTTGAAGAAATCTGTGCAACTTTAAGCAAGATCTTCCATTCTACAAAATAAATGGTTTTGCCTAAATTCCTATAAAAACTGCAAACTATCAGAAGTGTAACTTATTGCAGCACATAGCAAGTAACATTTAAACATGCAAGATGAAGAAACCTGAAGAAAGATACACTGCCAAACCCTGCCCCAACTTCTTAGCACTTACTCGAATGTGAACAAGAAAGTACTAAAGTTGAGGTGAAATTCGGAGTGAAAGCTAGGACATGTTGGTTAGAAGATCATAATGCAATATTTACAGAGAGAACTTCAATAAAGTTATAAAACAAGGTTTTCCTACTTACTCCTTTTAAAACATTCTTGTACGGCACAGCGACATAGTTTTATTCACAGGTCACCAAGCTTTACCAGAAGGCCACTCGACGGGAAACATCACGCAAACTGCAAGACCACTGAAATACCCGGGTTCAACTGACTACAACATTATATACAAGCTGGAGTTTACCTCCCAACTCCCTGTTCTCATCTGCCATTATTCCTTTTCACCCTTCTTCCTTTTTTGACTTTGACTTGGAACGTCAGAGGAGATAATTGTCAATAAAAGAGCTCACAAGTCTTTCACACCCCATCAAACTAAATGTGCAGCAATTTCACTTTTATCTGATCGTTGTCAGTCGATAATTGACAGTGTTATCTTTATAATACAATTTCTTCATGATGAAGACATGATCATTATCCCTTAAATCTAAATCAAGAAACAAAAATATCACAAAAGCAAGATGATGAACTCTTTCCTTAAAGTATTATAAACAGTATAACATTTAAATTCAGTGCTGGTGTTTTGTATGGTTTAGGTAATACCTTTCTTTAATTAAAGAGAACTTTTACCCCACCTTAAAGTACAATCTACAATAGACAAAAACACACTTGTAACTTAAAGTAAAATAGTGACTTCATTGTATTGCAATGGCTATTTAATCAAAAAATTCCTTTAATCCTCGCGTACAGTAAAGTTCGATTAAAAAGTCAAACGCTGGAAAAACAAAGTACAAGAAAATACTTTTACTTGCAGTCGTCTTGTAAATGACCTTTTCTACCGAAGCTGCCCCAAAAGAAAGCACTTACTCGCATTAGAACAGTGAACGCTTTCCTTTGAAGTAACTTAGGCATTGTAAGAATTTATAAATGTGCAGTTCCCAAGCACAAACTTCTCTCCAGGTAAAATTAACTTTCCATTGGTTCCAAAAGAGTGAATAGTGTGAGAAAATGTGCTTTACGAAGCACCCCATTAGGAAATATTCCTTAGAGACCAACATAAAGCTGCTCCTCTTCTTGAAAAACCACCTTTGCAACTGTACTGCTCCATCTCTAGAATATTCCATTTTCCACTCTCTTTTAGCTGTACACATTTAATCCATCCGAATCGTACAACATCGTACATGCTGAAGGGTAGGACACTACCAAATTCTGCCCCAACTTCTGAGCACTTACTGGATTGTGAACAAGAAAGTACTAAAGTTGAGGTGAAATTCAGAGTAAGGCCATAAAAGATTTTGTACGAAAAAACAAAGTCATGAGCTCGTCGAACAGAAAGTTATCACCGGTTTTCGAAAATGTGGATGGATTCAGTTGACAGAAAATTAACATCCCAGGGAGAAAAACAGATGAATAAATCATTTTCCATTCCAATAAGTTTTCGCTGTTTCTTCCACAACACAGGAAGGTGTGTAGAAAAGTCATACTAAAACTACCCTAACAGGAAGCACTTACCACTACAAAGAAACAAGTCAGTGCAACTGCTGAAGAAATTTTAAAGACTAGGAATTGTTTTCCCACATAACTTTCATTTCTTACAGTTCTGCAGTCTTCTTCTATTTTCATCTATAAGTCAGAAGTTTGTTTTTCTGGAGACTTAGTCAGCTAGAAACTACCCCAACAGGAAGCACTTACCACTACAAAGAAACAAGTCAGTGCAACTGTTGAAGAAATTTTACAGACTAGGCATTGTTTTCCCATATAACTTTCCTTTCTTACAGTTCTGCAGTCTTGTTGTATTCTCATCTCTAAGTCACAACTTTGTCTTTCTGGAGACTTAGTCAGCTAGAAACTACCCCAACAGGAAGCACTTACTATAGATAATCGAAAAGTGAGTGCTACTGTTGAAGAAATCTGTGCAACTTTAAGCAAGATCTTCCATTCTACAAAATAAATGGTTTTGCCTAAATTCCTATAAAAACTGCAAACTATCAGAAGTGTAACTTATTGCAGCACATAGCAAGTAACATTTAAACATGCAAGATGAAGAAACCTGAAGAAAGATACACTGCCAAACCCTGCCCCAACTTCTTAGCACTTACTCGAATGTGAACAAGAAAGTACTAAAGTTGAGGTGAAATTCGGAGTGAAAGCTAGGACATCTTGGTTAGAAGATCATAATGCAATATTTACAGAGAGAACTTCAATAAAGTTATAAAACAAGGTTTTCCTACTTACTCCTTTTAAAACATTCTTGTACGGCACAGCGACATAGTTTTATTCACAGGTCACCAAGCTTTACCAGAAGGCCACTCGACGGGAAACATCACGCAAACTGCAAGACCACTGAAATGCCCGGGTTCAACTGACTACAACATTATATACAAGCTGGAGTTTACCTCCCAACCCCCTGTTCTCATCTGCCATTATTCCTTTTCACCCTTCTTCCTTTTTTGACTTTGACTTGGAACGTCAGAGGAGATAATTGTCAATAAAAGAGCTCACAAGTCTTTCACACCCCATCAAACTAAATGTGCAGCAATTTCACTTTTATCTGATCGTTGTCAGTCGATAATTGACAGTGTTATCTTTATAATACAATTTCGTCATGATGAAGACATGATCATTATCCCTTAAATCTAAATCAAGAAACAAAAATATCACAACAGCAAGATGATGAACTCTTTCCTTAAAGTATTATAAACAGTATAACATTTAAATTCAGTGCTGGTGTTTTGTATGGTTTAGGTAATACCTTTCTTTAATTAAAGAGAACTTTTACCCCACCTTAAAGTACAATCTACAATAGACAAAAACACACTTGTAACTTAAAGTAAAATAGTGACTTCATTGTATTGCAAGGGCTATTTAATCAAAAAATTCCTTTAATCCTCGCGTACAGTAAAGTTCGATTAAAAAGTCAAACGCTGGAAAAACAAAGTACAAGAAAATACTTTTACTTGCAGTCGTCTTGTAAATGACCTTTTCTACCGAAGCTGCCCCAAAAGAAAGCACTTACTCGCATTAGAACAGTGAACGCTTTCCTTTGAAGTAACTTAGGCATTGTAAGAATGTATAAATGTGCAGTTCCCAAGCACAAACTTCTCTCCAGGTAAAATTAACTTTCCATTGGTTCCAAAAGAGTGAATAGTGTGAGAAAATGTGCTTTACGAAGCACCCCATTAGGAAATATTCCTTAGAGACCAACATAAAGCTGCTCCTCTTCTTGAAAAACCACCTTTGCAACTGTACTGCTCCATCTCTAGAATATTCCATTTTCCACTCTCTTTTAGCTGTACACATTTAATCCATCCGAATCGTACAACATCGTACATGCTGAAGGGTAGGACACTACCAAATTCTGCCCCAACTTCTGAGCACTTACTGGATTGTGAACAAGAAAGTACTAAAGTTGAGGTGAAATTCAGAGTAAGGCCATAAAACATTTTGTACGAAAAAACAAAGTCATGAGCTCGTCGAACAGAAAGTTATCACCGGTTTTCGAAAATGTGGATGGATTCAGTTGACAGAAAATTAACATCCCAGGGAGAAAAACAGATGAATAAATCATTTTCCATTCCAATAAGTTTTCGCTGTTTCTTCCACAACACAGGAAGGTGTGTAGAAAAGTCATACTAAAACTACCCCAACAGGAAGCACTTACCACTACAAAGAAACAAGTCAGTGCAACTGCTGAAGAAATTTTAAAGACTAGGAATTGTTTTCCCACATAACTTTCATTTCTTACAGTTCTGCAGTCTTCTTCTATTTTCATCTATAAGTCACAAGTTTGTTTTTCTGGAGACTTAGTCAGCTAGAAACTACCCCAACAGGAAGCACTTACCACTACAAAGAAACAAGTCAGTGCAACTGTTGAAGAAATTTTACAGACTAGGCATTGTTTTCCCACATAACTTTCCTTTCTTACAGTTCTGCAGTCTTGTTGTATTCTCATCTCTAAGTCACAACTTTGTCTTTCTGGAGACTTAGTCAGCTAGAAACTACCCCAACAGGAAGCACTTACTATAGATAATCGAAAAGTGAGTGCTACTGTTGAAGAAATCTGTGCAACTTTAAGCAAGATCTTCCATTCTACAAAATAAATGGTTTTGCCTAAATTCCTATAAAAACTGCAAACTATCAGAAGTGTAACTTATTGCAGCACATAGCAAGTAACATTTAAACATGCAAGATGAAGAAACCTGAAGAAAGATACACTGCCAAACCCTGCCCCAACTTCTTAGCACTTACTCGAATGTGAACAAGAAAGTACTAAAGATGAGGTGAAATTCGGAGTGAAAGCTAGGACATGTTGGTTAGAAGATCATAATGCAATATTTACAGAGAGAACTTCAATAAAGTTATAAAACAAGGTTTTCCTACTTACTCCTTTTAAAACATTCTTGTACGGCACAGCGACATAGTTTTATTCACAGGTCACCAAGCTTTACCAGAAGGCCACTCGACGGGAAACATCACGCAAACTGCAAGACCACTGAAATGCCCGGGTTCAACTGACTACAACATTATATACAAGCTGGGGTTTACCTCCCAACCCCCTGTTCTCATCTGCCATTATTCCTTTTCACCCTTCTTCCTTTTTTGACTTTGACTTGGAACGTCAGAGGAGATAATTGTCAATAAAAGAGCTCACAAGTCTTTCACACCCCATCAAACTAAATGTGCAGCAATTTCACTTTTATCTGATCGTTGTCAGTCGATAATTGACAGTGTTATCTTTATAATACAATTTCGTCATGATGAAGACATGATCATTATCCCTTAAATCTAAATCAAGAAACAAAAATATCACAACAGCAAGATGATGAACTCTTTCCTTAAAGTATTATAAACAGTATAACATTTAAATTCAGTGCTGGTGTTTTGTATGGTTTAGGTAATACCTTTCTTTAATTAAAGAGAACTTTTACCCCACCTTAAAGTACAATCTACAATAGACAAAAACACACTTGTAACTTAAAGTAAAATAGTGACTTCATTGTATTGCAATGGCTATTTAATCAAAAAATTCCTTTAATCCTCGCGTACAGTAAAGTTCGATTAAAAAGTCAAACGCCGGAAAAACAAAGTACAAGAAAATACTTTTACTTGCAGTCGTCTTGTAAATGACCTTTTCTACCGAAGCTGCCCCAAAAGAAAGCACTTACTCGCATTAGAACAGTGAACGCTTTCCTTTGAAGTAACTTAGGCATTGTAAGAATGTATAAATGTGCAGTTCCCAAGCACAAACTTCTCTCCAGGTAAAATTAACTTTCCATTGGTTCCAAAAGAGTGAATAGTGTGAGAAAATGTGCTTTACGAAGCACCCCATTAGGAAATATTCCTTAGAGACCAACATAAAGCTGCTCCTCTTCTTGAAAAACCACCTTTGCAACTGTACTGCTCCATCTCTAGAATATTCCATTTTCCACTCTCTTTTAGCTGTACACATTTAATCCATCCCAATCGTACAACATCGTACATGCTGAAGGGTAGGACACTACCAAATTCTGCCCCAACTTCTGAGCACTTACTGGATTGTGAACAAGAAAGTACTAAAGTTGAGGTGAAATTCAGAGTAAGGCCATAAAAGATTTTGTACGAAAAAACAAAGTCATGAGCTCGTCGAACAGAAAGTTATCACCGGTTTTCGAAAATGTGGATGGATTCAGTTGACAGAAAATTAACATCCCAGGGAGAAAAACAGATGAATAAATCATTTTCCATTCCAATAAGTTTTCGCTGTTTCTTCCACAACACAGGAAGGTGTGTAGAAAAGTCATACTAAAACTACCCCAACAGGAAGCACTTACCACTACAAAGAAACAAGTCAGTGCAACTGCTGAAGAAATTTTAAAGACTAGGAATTGTTTTCCCACATAACTTTCATTTCTTACAGTTCTGCAGTCTTCTTCTATTTTCATCTATATGTCACAAGTTTGTTTTTCTGGAGACTTAGTCAGCTAGAAACTACCCCAACAGGAAGCACTTACCACTACAAAGAAACAAGTCAGTGCAACTGTTGAAGAAATTTTACAGACTAGGCATTGTTTTCCCACATAACTTTCCTTTCTTACAGTTCTGCAGTCTTGTTGTATTCTCATCTCTAAGTCACAACTTTGTCTTTCTGGAGACTTAGTCAGCTAGAAACTACCCCAACAGGAAGCACTTACTATAGATAATCGAAAAGTGAGTGCTACTGTTGAAGAAATCTGTGCAACTTTAAGCAAGATCTTCCATTCTACAAAATAAATGGTTTTGCCTAAATTCCTATAAAAACTGCAAACTATCAGAAGTGTAACTTATTGCAGCACATAGCAAGTAACATTTAAACATGCAAGATGAAGAAACCTGAAGAAAGATACACTGCCAAACCCTGCCCCAACTTCTTAGCACTTACTCGAATGTGAACAAGAAAGTACTAAAGTTGAGGTGAAATTCGGAGTGAAAGCTAGGACATCTTGGTTAGAAGATCATAATGCAATATTTACAGAGAGAACTTCAATAAAGTTATAAAACAAGGTTTTCCTACTTACTCCTTTTAAAACATTCTTGTACGGCACAGCGACATAGTTTTATTCACAGGTCACCAAGCTTTACCAGAAGGCCACTCGACGGGAAACATCACGCAAACTGCAAGACCACTGAAATGCCCGGGTTCAACTGACTACAACATTATATACAAGCTGGGGTTTACCTCCCAACCCCCTGTTCTCATCTGCCATTATTCCTTTTCACCCTTCTTCCTTTTTTGACTTTGACTTGGAACGTCAGAGGAGATAATTGTCAATAAAAGAGCTCACAAGTCTTTCACACCCCATCAAACTAAATGTGCAGCAATTTCACTTTTATCTGATCGTTGTCAGTCGATAATTGACAGTGTTATCTTTATAATACAATTTCTTCATGATGAAGACATGATCATTATCCCTTAAATCTAAATCAAGAAACAAAAATATCACAAAAGCAAGATGATGAACTCTTTCCTTAAAGTATTATAAACAGTATAACATTTAAATTCAGTGCTGGTGTTTTGTATGGTTTAGGTAATACCTTTCTTTAATTAAAGAGAACTTTTACCCCACCTTAAAGTTCAATCTACAATAGACAAAAACACACTTGTAACTTAAAGTAAAATAGTGACTTCATTGTATTGCAATGGCTATTTAATCAAAAAATTCCTTTAATCCTCGCGTACAGTAAAGTTCGATTAAAAAGTCAAACGCTGGAAAAACAAAGTACAAGAAAATACTTTTACTTGCAGTCGTCTTGTAAATGACCTTTTCTACCGAAGCTGCCCCAAAAGAAAGCACTTACTCGCATTAAAACAGTGAACGCTTTCCTTTGAAGTAACTTAGGCATTGTAAGAATGTATAAATGTGCAGTTCCCAAGCACAAACTTCTCTCCAGGTAAAATTAACTTTCCATTGGTTCCAAAAGAGTGAATAGTGTGAGAAAATGTGCTTTACGAAGCACCCCATTAGGAAATATTCCTTAGAGACCAACATAAAGCTGCTCCTCTTCTTGAAAAACCACCTTTGCAACTGTACTGCTCCATCTCTAGAATATTCCATTTTCCACTCTCTTTTAGCTGTACACATTTAATCCATCCCAATCGTACAACATCGTACATGCTGAAGGGTAGGACACTACCAAATTCTGCCCCAACTTCTGAGCACTTACTGGATTGTGAACAAGAAAGTACTAAAGTTGAGGTGAAATTCAGAGTAAGGCCATAAAAGATTTTGTACGAAAAAACAAAGTCATGAGCTCGTCGAACAGAAAGTTATCACCGGTTTTCGAAAATGTGGATGGATTCAGTTGACAGAAAATTAACATCCCAGGGAGAAAAACAGATGAATAAATCATTTTCCATTCCAATAAGTTTTCGCTGTTTCTTCCACAACACAGGAAGGTGTGTAGAAAAGTCATACTAAAACTACCCCAACAGGAAGCACTTACCACTACAAAGAAACAAGTCAGTGCAACTGCTGAAGAAATTTTAAAGACTAGGAATTGTTTTCCCACATAACTTTCATTTCTTACAGTTCTGCAGTCTTCTTCTATTTTCATCTATAAGTCAGAAGTTTGTTTTTCTGGAGACTTAGTCAGCTAGAAACTACCCCAACAGGAAGCACTTACCACTACAAAGAAACAAGTCAGTGCAACTGTTGAAGAAATTTTACAGACTAGGCATTGTTTTCCCATATAACTTTCCTTTCTTACAGTTCTGCAGTCTTGTTGTATTCTCATCTCTAAGTCACAACTTTGTCTTTCTGGAGACTTAGTCAGCTAGAAACTACCCCAACAGGAAGCACTTACTATAGATAATCGAAAAGTGAGTGCTACTGTTGAAGAAATCTGTGCAACTTTAAGCAAGATCTTCCATTCTACAAAATAAATGGTTTTGCCTAAATTCCTATAAAAACTGCAAACTATCAGAAGTGTAACTTATTGCAGCACATAGCAAGTAACATTTAAACATGCAAGATGAAGAAACCTGAAGAAAGATACATTGCCAAACCCTGCCCCAACTTCTTAGCACTTACTCGAATGTGAACAAGAAAGTACTAAAGTTGAGGTGAAATTCGGAGTGAAAGCTAGGACATCTTGGTTAGAAGATCATAATGCAATATTTACAGAGAGAACTTCAATAAAGTTATAAAACAAGGTTTTCCTACTTACTCCTTTTAAAACATTCTTGTACGGCACAGCGACATAGTTTTATTCACAGGTCACCAAGCTTTACCAGAAGGCCACTCGACGGGAAACATCACGCAAACTGCAAGACCACTGAAATGCCCGGGTTCAACTGACTACAACATTATATACAAGCTGGGGTTTACCTCCCAACCCCCTGTTCTCATCTGCCATTATTCCTTTTCACCCTTCTTCCTTTTTTGACTTTGACTTGGAACGTCAGAGGAGATAATTGTCAATAAAAGAGCTCACAAGTCTTTCACACCCCATCAAACTAAAGGTGCAGCAATTTCACTTTTATCTGATCGTTGTCAGTCGATAATTGACAGTGTTATCTTTATAATACAATTTCTTCATGATGAAGACATGATCATTATCCCTTAAATCTAAATCAAGAAACAAAAATATCACAACAGCAAGATGATGAACTCTTTCCTTAAAGTATTATAAACAGTATAACATTTAAATTCAGTGCTGGTGTTTTGTATGGTTTAGGTAATACCTTTCTTTAATTAAAGAGAACTTTTACCCCACCTTAAAGTACAATCTACAATAGACAAAAACACACTTGCAACTTAAAGTAAAATAGTGACTTCATTGTATTGCAATGGCTATTTAATCAAAAAATTCCTTTAATCCTCGCGTACAGTAAAGTTCGATTAAAAAGTCAAACGCTGGAAAAACAAAGTACAAGAAAATACTTTTACTTGCAGTCGTCTTGTAAATGACCTTTTCTACCGAAGCTGCCCCAAAAGAAAGCACTTACTCGCATTAGAACAGTGAACGCTTTCCTTTGAAGTAACTTAGGCATTGTAAGAATGTATAAATGTGCAGTTCCCAAGCACAAACTTCTCTCCAGGTAAAATTAACTTTCCATTGGTTCCAAAAGAGTGAATAGTGTGAGAAAATGTGCTTTACGAAGCACCCCATTAGGAAATATTCCTTAGAGACCAACATAAAGCTGCTCCTCTTCTTGAAAAACCACCTTTGCAACTGTACTGCTCCATCTCTAGAATATTCCATTTTCCACTCTCTTTTAGCTGTACACATTTAATCCATCCCAATCGTACAACATCGTACATGCTGAAGGGTAGGACACTACCAAATTCTGCCCCAACTTCTGAGCACTTACTGGATTGTGAACAAGAAAGTACTAAAGTTGAGGTGAAATTCAGAGTAAGGCCATAAAAGATTTTGTACGAAAAAACAAAGTCATGAGCTCGTCGAACAGAAAGTTATGACCGGTTTTCGAAAATGTGGATGGATTCAGTTGACAGAAAATTAACATCCCAGGGAGAAAAACAGATGAATAAATCATTTTCCATTCCAATAAGTTTTCGCTGTTTCTTCCACAACACAGGAAGGTGTGTAGAAAAGTCATACTAAAACTACCCCAACAGGAAGCACTTACCACTACAAAGAAACAAGTCAGTGCAACTGCTGAAGAAATTTTAAAGACTAGGAATTGTTTTCCAACATAACTTTCATTTCTTACAGTTCTGCAGTCTTCTTCTATTTTCATCTATAAGTCAGAAGTTTGTTTTTCTGGAGACTTAGTCAGCTAGAAACTACCCCAACAGGAAGCACTTACTATAGATAATCGAAAAGTGAGTGCTACTGTTGAAGAAATCTGTGCAACTTTAAGCAAGATCTTCCATTCTACAAAATAAATGGTTTTGCCTAAATTCCTATAAAAACTGCAAACTATCAGAAGTGTAACTTATTGCAGCACATAGCAAGTAACATTTAAACATGCAAGATGAAGAAACCTGAAGAAAGATACACTGCCAAACCCTGCCCCAACTTCTTCGCACTTACTCGAATGTGAACAAGAAAGTACTAAAGTTGAGGTGAAATTCGGAGTGAAAGCTAGGACATCTTGGTTAGAAGATCATAATGCAATATTTACAGAGAGAACTTCAATAAAGTTATAAAACAAGGTTTTCCTACTTACTCCTTTTAAAACATTCTTGTACGGCACAGCGACATAGTTTTATTCACAGGTCACCAAGCTTTACCAGAAGGCCACTCGACGGGAAACATCACGCAAACTGCAAGACCACTGAAATGCCCGGGTTCAACTGACTACAACATTATATACAAGCTGGGGTTTACCTCCCAACCCCCTGTTCTCATCTGCCATTATTCCTTTTCACCCTTCTTCCTTTTTTGACTTTGACTTGGAACGTCAGAGGAGATAATTGTCAATAAAAGAGCTCACAAGTCTTTCACACCCCATCAAACTAAATGTGCAGCAATTTCACTTTTATCTGATCGTTGTCAGTCGATAATTGACAGTGTTATCTTTATAATACAATTTCTTCATGATGAAGACATGATCATTATCCCTTAAATCTAAATCAAGAAACAAAAATATCACAACAGCAAGATGATGAACTCTTTCCTTAAAGTATTATAAACAGTATAACATTTAAATTCAGTGCTGGTGTTTTGTATGGTTTAGGTAATACCTTTCTTTAATTAAAGAGAACTTTTACCCCACCTTAAAGTACAATCTACAATAGACAAAAACACACTTGTAACTTAAAGTAAAATAGTGACTTCATTGTATTGCAAGGGCTATTTAATCAAAAAATTCCTTTAATCCTCGCGTACAGTAAAGTTCGATTAAAAAGTCAAACGCTGGAAAAACAAAGTACAAGAAAATACTTTTACTTGCAGTCGTCTTGTAAATGACCTTTTCTACCGAAGCTGCCCCAAAAGAAAGCACTTACTCGCATTAGAACAGTGAACGCTTTCCTTTGAAGTAACTTAGGCATTGTAAGAATGTATAAATGTGCAGTTCCCAAGCACAAACTTCTCTCCAGGTAAAATTAACTTTCCATTGGTTCCAAAAGAGTGAATAGTGTGAGAAAATGTGCTTTACGAAGCACCCCATTAGGACATATTCCTTAGATACCAACATAAAGCTGCTCCTCTTCTTGAAAAACCACCTTTGCAACTGTACTGCTCCATCTCTAGAATATTCCATTTTCCACTCTCTTTTAGCTGTACACATTTAATCCATCCCAATCGTACAACATCGTACATGCTGAAGGGTAGGACACTACCAAATTCTGCCCCAACTTCTGAGCACTTACTGGATTGTGAACAAGAAAGTACTAAAGTTGAGGTGAAATTCAGAGTAAGGCCATAAAAGATTTTGTACGAAAAAACAAAGTCATGAGCTCGTCGAACAGAAAGTTATGACCGGTTTTCGAAAATGTGGATGGATTCAGTTGACAGAAAATTAACATCCCAGGGAGAAAAACAGATGAATAAATCATTTTCCATTCCAATAAGTTTTCGCACTTTCTTCCACAACACAGGAAGGTGTGTAGAAAAGTCATACTAAAACTACCCCAACAGGAAGCACTTACCACTACAAAGAAACAAGTCAGTGCAACTGCTGAAGAAATTTTAAAGACTAGGAATTGTTTTCCCACATAACTTTCATTTCTTACAGTTCTGCAGTCTTCTTCTATTTTCATCTATAAGTCACAAGTTTGTTTTTCTGGAGACTTAGTCAGCTAGAAACTACCCCAACAGGAAGCACTTACCACTACAAAGAAACAAGTCAGTGCAACTGCTGAAGAAATTTTACAGACTAGGCATTGTTTTCCCACATAACTTTCCTTTCTTACAGTTCTGCAGTCTTGTTGTATTCTCATCTCTAAGTCACAACTTTGTCTTTCTGGAGACTTAGTCAGCTAGAAACTACCCCAACAGGAAGCACTTACTATAGATAATCGAAAAGTGAGTGCTACTGTTGAAGAAATCTGTGCAACTTTAAGCAAGATCTTCCATTCTACAAAATAAATGGTTTTGCCTAAATTCCTATAAAAACTGCAAACTATCAGAAGTGTAACTTATTGCAGCACATAGCAAGTAACATTTAAACATGCAAGATGAAGAAACCTGAAGAAAGATACACTGCCAAACCCTGCCCCAACTTCTTAGCACTTACTCGAATGTGAACAAGAAAGTACTAAAGTTGAGGTGAAATTCGGAGTGAAAGCTAGGACATCTTGGTTAGAAGATCATAATGCAATATTTACAGAGAGAACTTCAATAAAGTTATAAAACAAGGTTTTCCTACTTACTCCTTTTAAAACATTCTTGTACGGCACAGCGACATAGTTTTATTCACAGGTCACCAAGCTTTACCAGAAGGCCACTCGACGGGAAACATCACGCAAACTGCAAGACCACTGAAATGCCCGGGTTCAACTGACTACAACATTATATACAAGCTGGGGTTTACCTCCCAACCCCCTGTTCTCATCTGCCATTATTCCTTTTCACCCTTCTTCCTTTTTTGACTTTGACTTGGAACGTCAGAGGAGATAATTGTCAATAAAAGAGCTCACAAGTCTTTCACACCCCATCAAACTAAATGTGCAGCAATTTCACTTTTATCTGATCGTTGTCAGTCGATAATTGACAGTGTTATCTTTATAATACAATTTCTTCATGATGAAGACATGATCATTATCCCTTAAATCTAAATCAAGAAACAAAAATATCACAACAGCAAGATGATGAACTCTTTCCTTAAAGTATTATAAACAGTATAACATTTAAATTCAGTGCTGGTGTTTTGTATGGTTTAGGTAATACCTTTCTTTAATTAAAGAGAACTTTTACCCCACCTTAAAGTTCAATCTACAATAGACAAAAACACACTTGTAACTTAAAGTAAAATAGTGACTTCATTGTATTGCAAGGGCTATTTAATCAAAAAATTCCTTTAATCCTCGCGTACAGTAAAGTTCGATTAAAAAGTCAAACGCCGGAAAAACAAAGTACAAGAAAATACTTTTACTTGCAGTCGTCTTGTAAATGACCTTTTCTACCGAAGCTGCCCCAAAAGAAAGCACTTACTCGCATTAGAACAGTGAACGCTTTCCTTTGAAGTAACTTAGGCATTGTAAGAATGTATAAATGTGCAGTTCCCAAGCACAAACTTCTCTCCAGGTAAAATTAACTTTCCATTGGTTCCAAAAGAGTGAATAGTGTGAGAAAATGTGCTTTACGAAGCACCCCATTAGGAAATATTCCTTAGATACCAACATAAAGCTGCTCCTCTTCTTGAAAAACCACCTTTGCAACTGTACTGCTCCATCTCTAGAATATTCCATTTTCCACTCTCTTTTAGCTGTACACATTTAATCCATCCCAATCGTACAACATCGTACATGCTGAAGGGTAGGACACTACCAAATTCTGCCCCAACTTCTGAGCACTTACTGGATTGTGAACAAGAAAGTACTAAAGTTGAGGTGAAATTCAGAGTAAGGCCATAAAAGATTTTGTACGAAAAAACAAAGTCATGAGCTCGTCGAACAGAAAGTTATGACCGGTTTTCGAAAATGTGGATGGATTCAGTTGACAGAAAATTAACATCCCAGGGAGAAAAACAGATGAATAAATCATTTTCCATTCCAATAAGTTTTCGCTGTTTCTTCCACAACACAGGAAGGTGTGTAGAAAAGTCATACTAAAACTACCCCAACAGGAAGCACTTACCACTACAAAGAAACAAGTCAGTGCAACTGCTGAAGAAATTTTAAAGACTAGGAATTGTTTTCCCACATAACTTTCATTTCTTACAGTTCTGCAGTCTTCTTCTATTTTCATCTATAAGTCAGAAGTTTGTTTTTCTGGAGACTTAGTCAGCTAGAAACTACCCCAACAGGAAGCACTTACCACTACAAAGAAACAAGTCAGTGCAACTGTTGAAGAAATTTTACAGACTAGGCATTGTTTTCCCATATAACTTTCCTTTCTTACAGTTCTGCAGTCTTGTTGTATTCTCATCTCTAAGTCACAACTTTGTCTTTCTGGAGACTTAGTCAGCTAGAAACTACCCCAACAGGAAGCACTTACTATAGATAATCGAAAAGTGAGTGCTACTGTTGAAGAAATCTGTGCAACTTTAAGCAAGATCTTCCATTCTACAAAATAAATGGTTTTGCCTAAATTCCTATAAAAACTGCAAACTATCAGAAGTGTAACTTATTGCAGCACATAGCAAGTAACATTTAAACATGCAAGATGAAGAAACCTGAAGAAAGATACACTGCCAAACCCTGCCCCAACTTCTTAGCACTTACTCGAATGTGAACAAGAAAGTACTAAAGATGAGGTGAAATTCGGAGTGAAAGCTAGGACATCTTGGTTAGAAGATCATAATGCAATATTTACAGAGAGAACTTCAATAAAGTTATAAAACAAGGTTTTCCTACTTACTCCTTTTAAAACATTCTTGTACGGCACAGCGACATAGTTTTATTCACAGGTCACCAAGCTTTACCAGAAGGCCACTCGACGGGAAACATCACGCAAACTGCAAGACCACTGAAATGCCCGGGTTCAACTGACTACAACATTATATACAAGCTGGGGTTTACCTCCCAACCCCCTGTTCTCATCTGCCATTATTCCTTTTCACCCTTCTTCCTTTTTTGACTTTGACTTGGAACGTCAGAGGAGATAATTGTCAATAAAAGAGCTCACAAGTCTTTCACACCCCATCAAACTAAATGTGCAGCAATTTCACTTTTATCTGATCGTTGTCAGTCGATAATTGACAGTGTTATCTTTATAATACAATTTCTTCATGATGAAGACATGATCATTATCCCTTAAATCTAAATCAAGAAACAAAAATATCACAACAGCAAGATGATGAACTCTTTCCTTAAAGTATTATAAACAGTATAACATTTAAATTCAGTGCTGGTGTTTTGTATGGTTTAGGTAATACCTTTCTTTAATTAAAGAGAACTTTTACCCCACCTTAAAGTACAATCTACAATAGACAAAAACACACTTGTAACTTAAAGTAAAATAGTGACTTCATTGTATTGCAATGGCTATTTAATCAAAAAATTCCTTTAATCCTCGCGTACAGTAAAGTTCGATTAAAAAGTCAAACGCTGGAAAAACAAAGTACAAGAAAATACTTTTACTTGCAGTCGTCTTGTAAATGACCTTTTCTACCGAAGCTGCCCCAAAAGAAAGCACTTACTCGCATTAAAACAGTGAACGCTTTCCTTTGAAGTAACTTAGGCATTGTAAGAATGTATAAATGTGCAGTTCCCAAGCACAAACTTCTCTCCAGGTAAAATTAACTTTCCATTGGTTCCAAAAGAGTGAATAGTGTGAGAAAATGTGCTTTACGAAGCACCCCATTAGGAAATATTCCTTAGACACCAACATAAAGCTGCTCCTCTTCTTGAAAAACCACCTTTGCAACTGTACTGCTCCATCTCTAGAATATTCCATTTTCCACTCTCTTTTAGCTGTACACATTTAATCCATCCCAATCGTACAACATCGTACATGCTGAAGGGTAGGACACTACCAAATTCTGCCCCAACTTCTGAGCACTTACTGGATTGTGAACAAGAAAGTACTAAAGTTGAGGTGAAATTCAGAGTAAGGCCATAAAAGATTTTGTACGAAAAAACAAAGTCATGAGCTCGTCGAACAGAAAGTTATGACCGGTTTTCGAAAATGTGGATGGATTCAGTTGACAGAAAATTAACATCCCAGGGAGAAAAACAGATGAATAAATCATTTTCCATTCCAATAAGTTTTCGCTGTTTCTTCCACAACACAGGAAGGTGTGTAGAAAAGTCATACTAAAACTACCCCAACAGGAAGCACTTACCACTACAAAGAAACAAGTCAGTGCAACTGCTGAAGAAATTTTACAGACTAGGAATTGTTTTCCCACATAACTTTCATTTCTTACAGTTCTGCAGTCTTCTTCTATTTTCATCTATAAGTCACAAGTTTGTTTTTCTGGAGACTTAGTCAGCTAGAAACTACCCCAACAGGAAGCACTTACCACTACAAAGAAACAAGTCAGTGCAACTGTTGAAGAAATTTTACAGACTAGGCATTGTTTTCCCACATAACTTTCCTTTCTTACAGTTCTGCAGTCTTGTTGTATTCTCATCTCTAAGTCACAACTTTGTCTTTCTGGAGACTTAGTCAGCTAGAAACTACCCCAACAGGAAGCACTTACTATAGATAATCGAAAAGTGAGTGCTACTGTTGAAGAAATCTGTGCAACTTTAAGCAAGATCTTCCATTCTACAAAATAAATGGTTTTGCCTAAATTCCTATAAAAACTGCAAACTATCAGAAGTGTAACTTATTGCAGCACATAGCAAGTAACATTTAAACATGCAAGATGAAGAAACCTGAAGAAAGATACACTGCCAAACCCTGCCCCAACTTCTTAGCACTTACTCGAATGTGAACAAGAAAGTACTAAAGATGAGGTGAAATTCGGAGTGAAAGCTAGGACATGTTGGTTAGAAGATCATAATGCAATATTTACAGAGAGAACTTCAATAAAGTTATAAAACAAGGTTTTCCTACTTACTCCTTTTAAAACATTCTTGTACGGCACAGCGACATAGTTTTATTCACAGGTCACCAAGCTTTACCAGAAGGCCACTCGACGGGAAACATCACGCAAACTGCAAGACCACTGAAATGCCCGGGTTCAACTGACTACAACATTATATACAAGCTGGGGTTTACCTCCCAACCCCCTGTTCTCATCTGCCATTATTCCTTTTCACCCTTCTTCCTTTTTTGACTTTGACTTGGAACGTCAGAGGAGATAATTGTCAATAAAAGAGCTCACAAGTCTTTCACACCCCATCAAACTAAATGTGCAGCAATTTCACTTTTATCTGATCGTTGTCAGTCGATAATTGACAGTGTTATCTTTATAATACAATTTCTTCATGATGAAGACATGATCATTATCCCTTAAATCTAAATCAAGAAACAAAAATATCACAACAGCAAGATGATGAACTCTTTCCTTAAAGTATTATAAACAGTATAACATTTAAATTCAGTGCTGGTGTTTTGTATGGTTTAGGTAATACCTTTCTTTAATTAAAGAGAACTTTTACCCCACCTTAAAGTACAATCTACAATAGACAAAAACACACTTGTAACTTAAAGTAAAATAGTGACTTCATTGTATTGCAAGGGCTATTTAATCAAAAAATTCCTTTAATCCTCGCGTACAGTAAAGTTCGATTAAAAAGTCAAACGCCTGAAAACAAAGTACAATTAAATACTTTTACTTGCAGTCGTCTTGTAAATGACCTTTTCTACCGAAGCTGCCCCAAAAGAAAGCACTTACTCGCATTAGAACAGTGAACGCTTTCCTTTGAAGTAACTTAGGCATTGTAAGAATGTATAAATGTGCAGTTCCCAAGCACAAACTTCTCTCCAGGTAAAATTAACTTTCCATTGGTTCCAAAAGAGTGAATAGTGTGAGAAAATGTGCTTTACGAAGCACCCCATTAGGAAATATTCCTTAGATACCAACATAAAGCTGCTCCTCTTCTTGAAAAACCACCTTTGCAACTGTACTGCTCCATCTCTAGAATATTCCATTTTCCACTCTCTTTTAGCTGTACACATTTAATCCATCCCAATCGTACAACATCGTACATGCTGAAGGGTAGGACACTACCAAATTCTGCCCCAACTTCTGAGCACTTACTGGATTGTGAACAAGAAAGTACTAAAGTTGAGGTGAAATTCAGAGTAAGGCCATAAAAGATTTTGTACGAAAAAACAAAGTCATGAGCTCGTCGAACAGAAAGTTATGACCGGTTTTCGAAAATGTGGATGGATTCAGTTGACAGAAAATTAACATCCCAGGGAGAAAAACAGATGAATAAATCATTTTCCATTCCAATAAGTTTTCGCTGTTTCTTCCACAACACAGGAAGGTGTGTAGAAAAGTCATACTAAAACTACCCTAACAGGAAGCACTTACCACTACAAAGAAACAAGTCAGTGCAACTGCTGAAGAAATTTTAAAGACTAGGAATTGTTTTCCCACATAACTTTCATTTCTTACAGTTCTGCAGTCTTCTTCTATTTTCATCTATAAGTCACAAGTTTGTTTTTCTGGAGACTTAGTCAGCTAGAAACTACCCCAACAGGAAGCACTTACCACTACAAAGAAACAAGTCAGTGCAACTGTTGAAGAAATTTTACAGACTAGGCATTGTTTTCCCACATAACTTTCCTTTCTTACAGTTCTGCAGTCTTGTTGTATTCTCATCTCTAAGTCACAACTTTGTCTTTCTGGAGACTTAGTCAGCTAGAAACTACCCCAACAGGAAGCACTTACTATAGATAATCGAAAAGTGAGTGCTACTGTTGAAGAAATCTGTGCAACTTTAAGCAAGATCTTCCATTCTACAAAATAAATGGTTTTGCCTAAATTCCTATAAAAACTGCAAACTATCAGAAGTGTAACTTATTGCAGCACATAGCAAGTAACATTTAAACATGCAAGATGAAGAAACCTGAAGAAAGATACACTGCCAAACCCTGCCCCAACTTCTTAGCACTTACTCGAATGTGAACAAGAAAGTACTAAAGATGAGGTGAAATTCGGAGTGAAAGCTAGGACATGTTGGTTAGAAGATCATAATGCAATATTTACAGAGAGAACTTCAATAAAGTTATAAAACAAGGTTTTCCTACTTACTCCTTTTAAAACATTCTTGTACGGCACAGCGACATAGTTTTATTCACAGGTCACCAAGCTTTACCAGAAGGCCACTCGACGGGAAACATCACGCAAACTGCAAGACCACTGAAATGCCCGGGTTCAACTGACTACAACATTATATACAAGCTGGGGTTTACCTCCCAACCCCCTGTTCTCATCTGCCATTATTCCTTTTCACCCTTCTTCCTTTTTTGACTTTGACTTGGAACGTCAGAGGAGATAATTGTCAATAAAAGAGCTCACCAGTCTTTCACACCCCATCAAACTAAATGTGCAGCAATTTCACTTTTATCTGATCGTTGTCAGTCGATAATTGACAGTGTTATCTTTATAATACAATTTCTTCATGATGAAGACATGATCATTATCCCTTAAATCTAAATCAAGAAACAAAAATATCACAACAGCAAGATGATGAACTCTTTCCTTAAAGTATTATAAACAGTATAACATTTAAATTCAGTGCTGGTGTTTTGTATGGTTTAGGTAATACCTTTCTTTAATTAAAGAGAACTTTTACCCCACCTTAAAGTACAATCTACAATAGACAAAAACACACTTGCAACTTAAAGTAGAATAGTGACTTCATTGTATTGCAATGGCTATTTAATCAAAAAATTCCTTTAATCCTCGCGTACAGTAAAGTTCGATTAAAAAGTCAAACGCTGGAAAAACAAAGTACAAGAAAATACTTTTACTTGCAGTCGTCTTGTAAATGACCTTTTCTACCGAAGCTGCCCCAAAAGAAAGCACTTACTCGCATTAGAACAGTGAACGCTTTCCTTTGAAGTAACTTAGGCATTGTAAGAATGTATAAATGTGCAGTTCCCAAGCACAAACTTCTCTCCAGGTAAAATTAACTTTCCATTGGTTCCAAAAGAGTGAATAGTGTGAGAAAATGTGCTTTACGAAGCACCCCATTAGGACATATTCCTTAGATACCAACATAAAGCTGCTCCTCTTCTTGAAAAACCACCTTTGCAACTGTACTGCTCCATCTCTAGAATATTCCATTTTCCACTCTCTTTTAGCTGTACACATTTAATCCATCCCAATCGTACAACATCGTACATGCTGAAGGGTAGGACACTACCAAATTCTGCCCCAACTTCTGAGCACTTACTGGATTGTGAACAAGAAAGTACTAAAGTTGAGGTGAAATTCAGAGTAAGGCCATAAAAGATTTTGTACGAAAAAACAAAGTCATGAGCTCGTCGAACAGAAAGTTATGACCGGTTTTCGAAAATGTGGATGGATTCAGTTGACAGAAAATTAACATCCCAGGGAGAAAAACAGATGAATAAATCATTTTCCATTCCAATAAGTTTTCGCTGTTTCTTCCACAACACAGGAAGGTGTGTAGAAAAGTCATACTAAAACTACCCCAACAGGAAGCACTTACCACTACAAAGAAACAAGTCAGTGCAACTGCTGAAGAAATTTTAAAGACTAGGAATTGTTTTCCCACATAACTTTCATTTCTTACAGTTCTGCAGTCTTCTTCTATTTTCATCTATAAGTCAGAAGTTTGTTTTTCTGGAGACTTAGTCAGCTAGAAACTACCCCAACAGGAAGCACTTACCACTACAAAGAAACAAGTCAGTGCAACTGTTGAAGAAATTTTACAGACTAGGCATTGTTTTCCCACATAACTTTCCTTTCTTACAGTTCTGCAGTCTTGTTGTATTCTCATCTCTAAGTCACAACTTTGTCTTTCTGGAGACTTAGTCAGCTAGAAACTACCCCAACAGGAAGCACTTACTATAGATAATCGAAAAGTGAGTGCTACTGTTGAAGAAATCTGTGCAACTTTAAGCAAGATCTTCCATTCTACAAAATAAATGGTTTTGCCTAAATTCCTATAAAAACTGCAAACTATCAGAAGTGTAACTTATTGCAGCACATAGCAAGTAACATTTAAACATGCAAGATGAAGAAACCTGAAGAAAGATACACTGCCAAACCCTGCCCCAACTTCTTAGCACTTACTCGAATGTGAACAAGAAAGTACTAAAGTTGAGGTGAAATTCGGAGTGAAAGCTAGGACATCTTGGTTAGAAGATCATAATGCAATATTTACAGAGAGAACTTCAATAAAGTTATAAAACAAGGTTTTCCTACTTACTCCTTTTAAAACATTCTTGTACGGCACAGCGACATAGTTTTATTCACAGGTCACCAAGCTTTACCAGAAGGCCACTCGACGGGAAACATCACGCAAACTGCAAGACCACTGAAATGCCCGGGTTCAACTGACTACAACATTATATACAAGCTGGGGTTTACCTCCCAACCCCCTGTTCTCATCTGCCATTATTCCTTTTCACCCTTCTTCCTTTTTTGACTTTGACTTGGAACGTCAGAGGAGATAATTGTCAATAAAAGAGCTCACAAGTCTTTCACACCCCATCAAACTAAAGGTGCAGCAATTTCACTTTTATCTGATCGTTGTCAGTCGATAATTGACAGTGTTATCTTTATAATACAATTTCTTCATGATGAAGACATGATCATTATCCCTTAAATCTAAATCAAGAAACAAAAATATCACAACAGCAAGATGATGAACTCTTTCCTTAAAGTATTATAAACAGTATAACATTTAAATTCAGTGCTGGTGTTTTGTATGGTTTAGGTAATACCTTTCTTTAATTAAAGAGAACTTTTACCCCACCTTAAAGTACAATCTACAATAGACAAAAACACACTTGCAACTTAAAGTAAAATAGTGACTTCATTGTATTGCAATGGCTATTTAATCAAAAAATTCCTTTAATCCTCGCGTACAGTAAAGTTCGATTAAAAAGTCAAACGCTGGAAAAACAAAGTACAAGAAAATACTTTTACTTGCAGTCGTCTTGTAAATGACCTTTTCTACCGAAGCTGCCCCAAAAGAAAGCACTTACTCGCATTAGAACAGTGAACGCTTTCCTTTGAAGTAACTTAGGCATTGTAAGAATGTATAAATGTGCAGTTCCCAAGCACAAACTTCTCTCCAGGTAAAATTAACTTTCCATTGGTTCCAAAAGAGTGAATAGTGTGAGAAAATGTGCTTTACGAAGCACCCCATTAGGAAATATTCCTTAGATACCAACATAAAGCTGCTCCTCTTCTTGAAAAACCACCTTTGCAACTGTACTGCTCCATCTCTAGAATATTCCATTTTCCACTCTCTTTTAGCTGTACACATTTAATCCATCCCAATCGTACAACATCGTACATGCTGAAGGGTAGGACACTACCAAATTCTGCCCCAACTTCTGAGCACTTACTGGATTGTGAACAAGAAAGTACTAAAGTTGAGGTGAAATTCAGAGTAAGGCCATAAAAGATTTTGTACGAAAAAACAAAGTCATGAGCTCGTCGAACAGAAAGTTATGACCGGTTTTCGAAAATGTGGATGGATTCAGTTGACAGAAAATTAACATCCCAGGGAGAAAAACAGATGAATAAATCATTTTCCATTCCAATAAGTTTTCGCTGTTTCTTCCACAACACAGGAAGGTGTGTAGAAAAGTCATACTAAAACTACCCCAACAGGAAGCACTTACCACTACAAAGAAACAAGTCAGTGCAACTGCTGAAGAAATTTTAAAGACTAGGAATTGTTTTCCCACATAACTTTCATTTCTTACAGTTCTGCAGTCTTCTTCTATTTTCATCTATAAGTCACAAGTTTGTTTTTCTGGAGACTTAGTCAGCTAGAAACTACCCCAACAGGAAGCACTTACCACTACAAAGAAACAAGTCAGTGCAACTGTTGAAGAAATTTTACAGACTAGGCATTGTTTTCCCACATAACTTTCCTTTCTTACAGTTCTGCAGTCTTGTTGTATTCTCATCTCTAAGTCACAACTTTGTCTTTCTGGAGACTTAGTCAGCTAGAAACTACCCCAACAGGAAGCACTTACTATAGATAATCGAAAAGTGAGTGCTACTGTTGAAGAAATCTGTGCAACTTTAAGCAAGATCTTCCATTCTACAAAATAAATGGTTTTGCCTAAATTCCTATAAAAACTGCAAACTATCAGAAGTGTAACTTATTGCAGCACATAGCAAGTAACATTTAAACATGCAAGATGAAGAAACCTGAAGAAAGATACACTGCCAAACCCTGCCCCAACTTCTTAGCACTTACTCGAATGTGAACAAGAAAGTACTAAAGATGAGGTGAAATTCGGAGTGAAAGCTAGGACATCTTGGTTAGAAGATCATAATGCAATATTTACAGAGAGAACTTCAATAAAGTTATAAAACAAGGTTTTCCTACTTACTCCTTTTAAAACATTCTTGTACGGCACAGCGACATAGTTTTATTCACAGGTCACCAAGCTTTACCAGAAGGCCACTCGACGGGAAACATCACGCAAACTGCAAGACCACTGAAATGCCCGGGTTCAACTGACTACAACATTATATACAAGCTGGGGTTTACCTCCCAACCCCCTGTTCTCATCTGCCATTATTCCTTTTCACCCTTCTTCCTTTTTTGACTTTGACTTGGAACGTCAGAGGAGATAATTGTCAATAAAAGAGCTCACAAGTCTTTCACACCCCATCAAACTAAAGGTGCAGCAATTTCACTTTTATCTGATCGTTGTCAGTCGATAATTGACAGTGTTATCTTTATAATACAATTTCTTCATGATGAAGACATGATCATTATCCCTTAAATCTAAATCAAGAAACAAAAATATCACAACAGCAAGATGATGAACTCTTTCCTTAAAGTATTATAAACAGTATAACATTTAAATTCAGTGCTGGTGTTTTGTATGGTTTAGGTAATACCTTTCTTTAATTAAAGAGAACTTTTACCCCACCTTAAAGTACAATCTACAATAGACAAAAACACACTTGCAACTTAAAGTAAAATAGTGACTTCATTGTATTGCAATGGCTATTTAATCAAAAAATTCCTTTAATCCTCGCGTACAGTAAAGTTCGATTAAAAAGTCAAACGCTGGAAAAACAAAGTACAAGAAAATACTTTTACTTGCAGTCGTCTTGTAAATGACCTTTTCTACCGAAGCTGCCCCAAAAGAAAGCACTTACTCGCATTAAAACAGTGAACGCTTTCCTTTGAAGTAACTTAGGCATTGTAAGAATGTATAAATGTGCAGTTCCCAAGCACAAACTTCTCTCCAGGTAAAATTAACTTTCCATTGGTTCCAAAAGAGTGAATAGTGTGAGAAAATGTGCTTTACGAAGCACCCCATTAGGAAATATTCCTTAGAGACCAACATAAAGCTGCTCCTCTTCTTGAAAAACCACCTTTGCAACTGTACTGCTCCATCTCTAGAATATTCCATTTTCCACTCTCTTTTAGCTGTACACATTTAATCCATCCCAATCGTACAACATCGTACATGCTGAAGGGTAGGACACTACCAAATTCTGCCCCAACTTCTGAGCACTTACTGGATTGTGAACAAGAAAGTACTAAAGTTGAGGTGAAATTCAGAGTAAGGCCATAAAACATTTTGTACGAAAAAACAAAGTCATGAGCTCGTCGAACAGAAAGTTATGACCGGTTTTCGAAAATGTGGATGGATTCAGTTGACAGAAAATTAACATCCCAGGGAGAAAAACAGATGAATAAATCATTTTCCATTCCAATAAGTTTTCGCTGTTTCTTCCACAACACAGGAAGGTGTGTAGAAAAGTCATACTAAAACTACCCCAACAGGAAGCACTTACCACTACAAAGAAACAAGTCAGTGCAACTGCTGAAGAAATTTTAAAGACTAGGAATTGTTTTCCCACATAACTTTCATTTCTTACAGTTCTGCAGTCTTCTTCTATTTTCATCTATAAGTCACAAGTTTGTTTTTCTGGAGACTTAGTCAGCTAGAAACTACCCCAACAGGAAGCACTTACCACTACAAAGAAACAAGTCAGTGCAACTGTTGAAGAAATTTTACAGACTAGGCATTGTTTTCCCACATAACTTTCCTTTCTTACAGTTCTGCAGTCTTGTTGTATTCTCATCTCTAAGTCACAACTTTGTCTTTCTGGAGACTTAGTCAGCTAGAAACTACCCCAACAGGAAGCACTTACTATAGATAATCGAAAAGTGAGTGCTACTGTTGAAGAAATCTGTGCAACTTTAAGCAAGATCTTCCATTCTACAAAATAAATGGTTTTGCCTAAATTCCTATAAAAACTGCAAACTATCAGAAGTGTAACTTATTGCAGCACATAGCAAGTAACATTTAAACATGCAAGATGAAGAAACCTGAAGAAAGATACACTGCCAAACCCTGCCCCAACTTCTTAGCACTTACTCGAATGTGAACAAGAAAGTACTAAAGATGAGGTGAAATTCGGAGTGAAAGCTAGGACATGTTGGTTAGAAGATCATAATGCAATATTTACAGAGAGAACTTCAATAAAGTTATAAAACAAGGTTTTCCTACTTACTCCTTTTAAAACATTCTTGTACGGCACAGCGACATAGTTTTATTCACAGGTCACCAAGCTTTACCAGAAGGCCACTCGACGGGAAACATCACGCAAACTGCAAGACCACTGAAATGCCCGGGTTCAACTGACTACAACATTATATACAAGCTGGAGTTTACCTCCCAACCCCCTGTTCTCATCTGCCATTATTCCTTTTCACCCTTCTTCCTTTTTTGACTTTGACTTGGAACGTCAGAGGAGATAATTGTCAATAAAAGAGCTCACAAGTCTTTCACACCCCATCAAACTAAAGGTGCAGCAATTTCACTTTTATCTGATCGTTGTCAGTCGATAATTGACAGTGTTATCTTTATAATACAATTTCTTCATGATGAAGACATGATCATTATCCCTTAAATCTAAATCAAGAAACAAAAATATCACAACAGCAAGATGATGAACTCTTTCCTTAAAGTATTATAAACAGTATAACATTTAAATTCAGTGCTGGTGTTTTGTATGGTTTAGGTAATACCTTTCTTTAATTAAAGAGAACTTTTACCCCACCTTAAAGTTCAATCTACAATAGACAAAAACACACTTGTAACTTAAAGTAAAATAGTGACTTCATTGTATTGCAATGGCTATTTAATCAAAAAATTCCTTTAATCCTCGCGTACAGTAAAGTTCGATTAAAAAGTCAAACGCCGGAAAAACAAAGTACAAGAAAATACTTTTACTTGCAGTCGTCTTGTAAATGACCTTTTCTACCGAAGCTGCCCCAAAAGAAAGCACTTACTCGCATTAAAACAGTGAACGCTTTCCTTTGAAGTAACTTAGGCATTGTAAGAATGTATAAATGTGCAGTTCCCAAGCACAAACTTCTCTCCAGGTAAAATTAACTTTCCATTGGTTCCAAAAGAGTGAATAGTGTGAGAAAATGTGCTTTACGAAGCACCCCATTAGGAAATATTCCTTAGAGACCAACATAAAGCTGCTCCTCTTCTTGAAAAACCACCTTTGCAACTGTACTGCTCCATCTCTAGAATATTCCATTTTCCACTCTCTTTTAGCTGTACACATTTAATCCATCCGAATCGTACAACATCGTACATGCTGAAGGGTAGGACACTACCAAATTCTGCCCCAACTTCTGAGCACTTACTGGATTGTGAACAAGAAAGTACTAAAGTTGAGGTGAAATTCAGAGTAAGGCCATAAAAGATTTTGTACGAAAAAACAAAGTCATGAGCTCGTCGAACAGAAAGTTATCACCGGTTTTCGAAAATGTGGATGGATTCAGTTGACAGAAAATTAACATCCCAGGGAGAAAAACAGATGAATAAATCATTTTCCATTCCAATAAGTTTTCGCTGTTTCTTCCACAACACAGGAAGGTGTGTAGAAAAGTCATACTAAAACTACCCCAACAGGAAGCACTTACCACTACAAAGAAACAAGTCAGTGCAACTGCTGAAGAAATTTTAAAGACTAGGAATTGTTTTCCCACATAACTTTCATTTCTTACAGTTCTGCAGTCTTCTTCTGTTCTCATCTATAAGTCACAACTTTGTTTTTCTGGAGACTTAGTCAGCTAGAAACTACCCCAACAGGAAGCACTTACTATAGATAATCGAAAAGTGAGTGCTACTGTTGAAGAAATCTGTGCAACTTTAAGCAAGATCTTCCATTCTACAAAATAAATGGTTTTGCCTAAATTCCTATAAAAACTGCAAACTATCAGAAGTGTAACTTATTGCAGCACATAGCAAGTAACATTTAAACATGCAAGATGAAGAAACCTGAAGAAAGATACACTGCCAAACCCTGCCCCAACTTCTTAGCACTTACTCGAATGTGAACAAGAAAGTACTAAAGATGAGGTGAAATTCGGAGTGAAAGCTAGGACATCTTGGTTAGAAGATCATAATGCAATATTTACAGAGAGAACTTCAATAAAGTTATAAAACAAGGTTTTCCTACTTACTCCTTTTAAAACATTCTTGTACGGCACAGCGACATAGTTTTATTCACAGGTCACCAAGCTTTACCAGAAGGCCACTCGACGGGAAACATCACGCAAACTGCAAGACCACTGAAATGCCCGGGTTCAACTGACTACAACATTATATACAAGCTGGGGTTTACCTCCCAACCCCCTGTTCTCATCTGCCATTATTCCTTTTCACCCTTCTTCCTTTTTTGACTTTGACTTGGAACGTCAGAGGAGATAATTGTCAATAAAAGAGCTCACCAGTCTTTCACACCCCATCAAACTAAATGTGCAGCAATTTCAATTTAATCCGATCATCGTTAGTCAGTGTCTGACGGTGTTATCTTTAGAAAACAATTTCCTCATACTGAACACATGAGCATTATCCCTAAAATCGAAATCAAGAAACTAAAATGTCACCAGAGGATGAACTATTCCCTTAAAGTTCTATAAACAGTTCAAGAGCTGAATTCAGTTTTACTGTTTTGTACGGTTTAGGTTATGACTTTCTCTATTTAAAGAGAACTTTTTCCCCACCTTAAAGTACAATCTAGAAAAGACAAAAACGCACTTGTAACTTAACTTGAAACACATCCTCCACTGTAGTTTAAGGGAGGATTATTGAAAATCTCTTTTACCTTCGAATATAGTTACGATGGATGAAGAAGTCAATCGCCAAGGAGTTGAAGTAAATGAAAACACTCTTATTTGCAGTCTTCTTCTAAATCATCTTTTGTGCCGAAGCTGCCCCAAAAGAAAGCACTTACTCGCATTAGAACAGTGAACGCTTTCTTTTGAAGTAACTAAGCGGTTGTATGAATTTAAAAATTTGTAGTTCCCAAGCACAAACTTCTCTCCAGGTAAAATTAACTTTCCATTGGTTCCAAAATAGTGAACAGCGTGAGAGAATGTGCTTCTCAATAGGAAATATTCCTTAGAGACCAACATAAAGCTGCTCCTCTTCTTGAAAAACCACCTTTGCAACTGTACTGCTCCATCTCTAGAATATTCCCTTTTCCACTCTCTTTTAGCTGTACACATTTAATCCATCCCAATCGTACAACATCGTACATGCTGAAGGGTAGGACACTACCAAATTCTGCCCCAACTTCTGAGCACTTACTGGATTGTGAACAAGAAAGTACTAAAGTTGAGGTGAAATTCAGAGTAAGGCCATAAAACATTTTGTAAGCAAAAGCAAAGTCATAGAGCTAGTTGAATAGCAAGCCATCACCGGTTTACAAAATGAGGATGGTTTTAATTGAGGTAAAACTAACATCTCAGTGAAAACTCAGATGAATAAATCATTTTCCATTCCAATAAGTTTTCGCTGTTTCTTCCACAACACAGGAAGGTGTGTAGAAAAGTCATACTAAAACTACCCCAACAGGAAGCACTTACCACTACAAAGAAACAAGTCAGTGCAACTGCTGAAGAAATTTTACAGACTAGGCATTGTTTTCCCACATAACTTTCATTTCTTACAGTTCTGCAGTCTTCTTCTATTTTCATCTATAAGTCACAAGTTTGTTTTTCTGGAGACTTAGTCAGCTAGAAACTACCCCAACAGGAAGCACTTACCACTACAAAGAAACAAGTCAGTGCAACTGTTGAAGAAATTTTACAGACTAGGCATTGTTTTCCCACATAACTTTCCTTTCTTACAGTTCTGCAGTCTTGTTGTATTCTCATCTCTAAGTCACAACTTTGTCTTTCTGGAGACTTAGTCAGCTAGAAACTACCCCAACAGGAAGCACTTACTATAGATAATCGAAAAGTGAGTGCTACTGTTGAAGAAATCTGTGCAACTTTAAGCAAGATCTTCCATTCTACAAAATAAATGGTTTTGCCTAAATTCCTATAAAAACTGCAAACTATCAGAAGTGTAACTTATTGCAGCACATAGCAAGTAACATTTAAACATGCAAGATGAAGAAACCTGAAGAAAGATACATTGCCAAACCCTGCCCCAACTTCTTAGCACTTACTCGAATGTGAACAAGAAAGTACTAAAGTTGAGGTGAAATTCGGAGTGAAAGCTAGGACATCTTGGTTAGAAGATCATAATGCAATATTTACAGAGAGAACTTCAATAAAGTTATAAAACAAGGTTTTCCTACTTACTCCTTTTAAAACATTCTTGTACGGCACAGCGACATAGTTTTATTCACAGGTCACCAAGCTTTACCAGAAGGCCACTCGACGGGAAACATCACGCAAACTGCAAGACCACTGAAATGCCCGGGTTCAACTGACTACAACATTATATACAAGCTGGGGTTTACCTCCCAACCCCCTGTTCTCATCTGCCATTATTCCTTTTCACCCTTCTTCCTTTTTTTGACTTTGACTTGGAACGTCAGAGGAGATAATTGTCAATAAAAGAGCTCACAAGTCTTTCACACCCCATCAAACTAAATGTGCAGCAATTTCACTTTTATCTGATCGTTGTCAGTCGATAATTGACAGTGTTATCTTTATAATACAATTTCTTCATGATGAAGACATGATCATTATCCCTTAAATCTAAATCAAGAAACAAAAATATCACAACAGCAAGATGATGAACTCTTTCCTTAAAGTATTATAAACAGTATAACATTTAAATTCAGTGCTGGTGTTTTGTATGGTTTAGGTAATACCTTTCTTTAATTAAAGAGAACTTTTACCCCACCTTAAAGTACAATCTACAATAGACAAAAACACACTTGTAACTTAAAGTAAAATAGTGACTTCATTGTATTGCAATGGCTATTTAATCAAAAAATTCCTTTAATCCTCGCGTACAGTAAAGTTCGATTAAAAAGTCAAACGCCGGAAAAACAAAGTACAAGAAAATACTTTTACTTGCAGTCGTCTTGTAAATGACCTTTTCTACCGAAGCTGCCCCAAAAGAAAGCACTTACTCGCATTAAAACAGTGAACGCTTTCCTTTGAAGTAACTTAGGCATTGTAAGAATGTATAAATGTGCAGTTCCCAAGCACAAACTTCTCTCCAGGTAAAATTAACTTTCCATTGGTTCCAAAAGAGTGAATAGTGTGAGAAAATGTGCTTTACGAAGCACCCCATTAGGAAATATTCCTTAGAGACCAACATAAAGCTGCTCCTCTTGTCGATAAACCACCTTTGCAACTGTACTGCTCCATCTCTAGAATATTCCATTTTCCACTCTCTTTTAGCTGTACACATTTAATCCATCCCAATCGTACAACATCGTACATGCTGAAGGGTAGGACACTACCAAATCCTGCCCCAACTTCTGAGCACTTACTGGATTGTGAACAAGAAAGTACTACAGTTGAGGTGAAATTCAGAGTAAGGCCATTAAACATTTTGTAAGCAAAAGCAAAGTCATAGAGCTAGTTGAATAGCAAGCCATCACCGGTTTACAAAATGAGGATGGTTTTAATTGAGGTAAAACTAACATCTCAGTGAAAACTCAGATGAATAAGTCATTATCCATTCCAAGTAGCTTTCGCTTCTTTCTTCCACAGCACAGGGAGGTGTGTAGAAAAGTCATACTAAAACTACCCCAACAGGAAGCACTTACCACTACAAAGAAACAAGTCAGTGCAACTGTTGAAGAAATTTCACAGACTAGGCATTGTTTTTCCACATAACTTCCATTTCTTACAGTTCTGCAGTGTTCTTCTGTTCTCATGTATAAGTCACAACATTGTTTTTCTGGAGACTCCGTCAGCTAGAAACTACCCCAACAGGAAGCACTTACTATAGATAATGGAAAAGTGAGGGCTACTGTTGAAGAAATCTGTGCAACTGTAAGCAAGATCTTCCTTTCTTCAAAATGAATGGTTTTGCCTTAATACCTATAAAACAGCAAACAATCAGAAGTGTAACTTATTACAGCACATAGCATGTAACATTTAAACATGCAAGATGAAGAAACCTGAAGAAAGGTACACTGCCAAACTCTGCCCCAACTTCTTAGCACTTACTAGAATGTGTACAAGAAAGTACTAAAGTGGAGGTGAAATTCGGAGTGAAAGCTCAGACATCTTGGTTTGAAGATCACAGTGCAATATTTACAGGAGGAATTTCAAGAAAATTATAAAACAAGGGTTTCCTACTTACTCCTTTTCAACCATTCTTGTGCGGCACAATGGCAGAGTTTTATTCTCAGCTAATCAAGCTTTACCAGAAGGTCACTCGAAGGGAAACAGCACGCAATCTGCAGGACCACTGAAATGCCCGGGTTCAACTGACTACAACATTTATAAGCCTGCTGGGGTTTACCTTTCAGCCCACGTCTATCATGTGCCATTAGTCCTTTTCACCTTTCTTCTTTTTTTGACTTTGACTTGGAACGTCAGAGGAGATAATTGTCAATAAAAGAGCTCACAAGTCTTTCACACCCCATCAAACTAAATGTGCAGCAATTTCAATTTTATCCGATCATCGTTAGTCAGTGTCTGACGGTGTTATCTTTATAATACAATTTCTTCATGATGAAGACATGATCATTATCCCTTAAATCTAAATCAAGAAACAAAAATATCACAACAGCAAGATGATGAACTCTTTCCTTAAAGTATTATAAACAGTTCAAGAGCTGAATTCAGTTTTACTGTTTTGTACGGTTTAGGTAATACCTTTCTTTAATTAAAGAGAACTTTTACCCCACCTTAAAGTACAATCTACAATAGACAAAAACGCACTTGTAACTTAAAGTAAAAATAGTGACTTCATTGTATTGCAATGGCTATTTAATTGAAAATCTCTTTTACCTTCGAATATAGTTACGATGGATGAAGAAGTCAATCGCCAAGGAGTTGAAGTAAATGAAAACACTCTTATTTGCAGTCGTCTTGTAAATGACCTTTTCTACCGAAGCTGCCCCAAAAGAAAGCACTTACTCGCATTAGAACAGTGAACGCTTTCCTTTGAAGTAACTAAGCGGTTGTATGAATTAAAAATTTGTAGTTCCCAAGCACAAAGTTGTCTCCAGGTAAAATTAACTTTCCATTGGTTCCAAAATAGTGAACAGCGTGAGAGAATGTGCTTCTCAATAGGAAACATTCCTTAGAGACCAACATAAAGCTGCTCCTCTTCTTGAAAAACCACCTTTGCAACTGTACTGCTCCATCTCTAGAATATTCCATTTTCCACTCTCTTTTAGCTGTACACATTTAATCCATCCCAATCGTACAACATCGTACATGCTGAAGGGTAGGACACTACCAAATTCTGCCCCAACTTCTGAGCACTTACTGGATTGTGAACAAGAAAGTACTAAAGTTGAGGTGAAATTCAGAGTAAGGCCATTAAACATTTTGTAAGCAAAAGCAAAGTCATAGAGCTAGTTGAATAGCAAGCCATCACCGGTTTACAAAATGAGGATGGTTTTAATTGAGGTAAAACTAACATCTCAGTGAAAACTCAGATGAATAAGTCATTATCCATTCCAAGTAGCTTTCGCTTCTTTCTTCCACAGCACAGGGAGGTGTGTAGAAAAGTCATACTAAAACTACCCCAACAGGAAGCACTTACCACTACAAAGAAACAAGTCAGTGCAACTGTTGAAGAAATTTCACAGACTAGGCATTGTTTTTCCACATAACTTCCATTTCTTACAGTTCTGCAGTGTTCTTCTGTTCTCATGTATAAGTCACAACATTGTTTTTCTGGAGACTCCGTCAGCTAGAAACTACCCCAACAGGAAGCACTTACTATAGATAATGGAAAAGTGAGGGCTACTGTTGAAGAAATCTGTGCAACTGTAAGCAAGATCTTCCTTTCTTCAAAATGAATGGTTTTGCCTTAATACCTATAAAACAGCAAACAATCAGAAGTGTAACTTATTGCAGCACATAGCAAGTAACATTTAAACATGCAAGATGAAGAAACCTGAAGAAAGATACACTGCCAAACCCTGCCCCAACTTCTTAGCACTTACTAGAATGTGTACAAGAAAGTACTAAAGTTGAGGTGAAATTCGGAGTGAAAGCTAGGACATCTTGGTTAGAAGATCATAATGCAATATTTACAGAGAGAACTTCAATAAAGTTATAAAACAAGGTTTTCCTACTTACTCCTTTTAAACATTCTTGTACGGCACAGCGACATAGTTTTATTCACAGGTCACCAAGCTTTACCAGAAGGCCACTCGACGGGAAACATCACGCAAACTGCAAGACCACTGAAATGCCCGGGTTCAACTGACTGCAACATTTATAAGCCTGCTGGGGTTTACCTCCCAACCCCCTGTTCTCATCTGCCATTATTCCTTTTCACCCTTCTTCCTTTTTTGACTTTGACTTGGAACGTCAGAGGAGATAATTGTCAATAAAAGAGCTCACAAGTCTTTCACACCCCATCAAACTAAATGTGCAGCAATTTCAATTTAATCCGATCATCGTTAGTCAGTGTCTGACGGTGTTATCTTTATAATACAATTTCTTCATGATGAAGACATGAGCATTATCCCTTAAATCTAAATCAAGAAACAAAAATATCACAACAGCAAGATGATGAACTCTTTCCTTAAAGTATTATAAACAGTATAACATTTAAATTCAGTGCTGGTGTTTTGTATGGTTTAGGTAATACCTTTCTTTAATTAAAGAGAACTTTTACCCCACCTTAAAGTACAATCTACAATAGACAAAAACACACTTGTAACTTAAAGTAAAATAGTGACTTCATTGTATTGCAATGGCTATTTAATCAAAAAATCTCTTTTACCTTCGAATACAGTAAAGTTCGATTAAAAAGTCAATCACCAAGGAGTTGAAGTAAATGAAAACACTCTTATTTGCAGTCTTCTTCTAAATCATCTTTTGTGCCGAAGCTGCCCCAAAAGAAAGCACTTACTCGCATTAGAACAGTGAACGCTTTCCTTTGAAGTAAGTTAGGCATTATAAGAATGTATAAATGTGCAGTTTCCAAGCACAAACTTCTCTCCAGGTAAAATTAACTTTCCATTGGTTCCAAAAGAGTGAATAGTGTGAGAAAATGTGCTTTACGAAGCACCCCATTAGGAAATATTCCTTAGAGACCAACATAAAGCTGCTCCTCTTCTTGAAAAACCACCTTTGCAACTGTACTGCTCCATCTCTTGAATATTCCCTTTTCCACTCTCTCATAGCTGTACACATTTAATCCATCCCAATCGTACAACATCGTACATGCTGAAGGGTAGGACACTACCAAATTCTGCCCCAACTTCTGAGCACTTACTGGATTGTGAACAAGAAAGTACTAAAGTTGAGGTGAAATTCAGAGTAAGGCCATTAAAGATTTTGTACGAAAAAACAAAGTCATGAGCTCGTCGAACAGAAAGTTATGACCGGTTTTCGAAAATGTGGATGGATTCAGTTGACAGAAAATTAACATCCCAGGGAGAAAAACAGATGAATAAATCATTTTCCATTCCAATAAGTTTTCGCTGTTTCTTCCACAACACAGGAAGGTGTGTAGAAAAGTCATACTAAAACTACCCCAACAGGAAGCACTTACCACTACAAAGAAACAAGTCAGTGCAACTGCTGAAGAAATTTTAAAGACTAGGAATTGTTTTTCCCACATAACTTTCATTTCTTACAGTTCTGCAGTCTTCTTCTATTTTCATCTATAAGTCACAAGTTTGTTTTTCTGGAGACTTAGTCAGCTAGAAACTACCCCAACAGGAAGCACTTACCACTACAAAGAAACAAGTCAGTGCAACTGCTGAAGAAATTTTAAAGACTAGGAATTGTTTTCCCACATAACTTTCCTTTCTTACAGTTCTGCAGTCTTGTTGTATTCTCATCTCTAAGTCACAACTTTGTCTTTCTGGAGACTTAGTCAGCTAGAAACTACCCCAACAGGAAGCACTTACTATAGATAATCGAAAAGTGAGTGCTACTGTTGAAGAAATCTGTGCAACTTTAAGCAAGATCTTCCATTCTACAAAATAAATGGTTTTGCCTAAATTCCTATAAAAACTGCAAAGTATCAGAAGTGTAACTTATTGCAGCACATAGCAAGTAACATTTAAACATGCAAGATGAAGAAACCTGAAGAAAGATACACTGCCAAACCCTGCCCCAACTTCTTAGCACTTACTCGAATGTGAACAAGAAAGTACTAAAGTTGAGGTGAAATTCGGAGTGAAAGCTAGGACATCTTGGTTAGAAGATCATAATGCAATATTTACAGAGAGAACTTCAATAAAGTTATAAAACAAGGTTTTCCTACTTACTCCTTTTAAAACATTCTTGTACGGCACAGCGACATAGTTTTATTCACAGGTCACCAAGCTTTACCAGAAGGCCACTCGACGGGAAACATCACGCAAACTGCAAGACCACTGAAATGCCCGGGTTCAACTGACTACAACATTATATACAAGCTGGGGTTTACCTCCCAACCCCCTGTTCTCATCTGCCATTATTCCTTTTCACCCTTCTTCCTTTTTTGACTTTGACTTGGAACGTCAGAGGAGATAATTGTCAATAAAAGAGCTCACAAGTCTTTCACACCCCATCAAACTAAAGGTGCAGCAATTTCACTTTTATCTGATCGTTGTCAGTCGATAATTGACAGTGTTATCTTTATAATACAATTTCTTCATGATGAAGACATGATCATTATCCCTTAAATCTAAATCAAGAAACAAAAATATCACAACAGCAAGATGATGAACTCTTTCCTTA